>NC_086452.1:202487193-203087193 GCF_028390025.1 Pseudophryne corroboree | reverse complement strand
CTTTTCAAACAATTGAATCTCCCCCTATAAGTCGATAGAAAGATGGCTCACCAGCGCTTGGAAGGAGACCTATCACTAAAAAGGTTTTCAAGACACTGTCTGTGACACAGCTTGAAACAGTGTTTAATTACCCGGGTGAGACCCAGATTTTTGGTGAAAAGGGGTAACAGCTAAGCAAGAAGTCAGCATTTAACTTCACATTCTCCAGTACCTTTCCCACATATATTGGAAAAATATTGTGGAAGTGGGTAAAAATATGAATGGTGAATAAGGACATGTGGTCAAAGGCAAAATACCAAAAAATACAACTTACCTTTTCACTTTCTATTTCTGTCTCTGCCAAAAGTACTTCATATATCAAACATCCAAATTGTAAGGTACAGGAATAAAGCCGCATACACACGGTGAAATATAAAAACTGATATGGACTATATAGTAGAGATGAGCGGGTTCGGTTCCTCGGAATCCGAACCCGCCCGAACTTCAGCTTTTTTTACACGGATCCGAGCGACTCGGATCTTCCCGCCTTGCTCGGTTAACCCGAGCGCACCCGAACGTCATCATGACGCTGTCGGATTCTCGCGAGGCTCGGATTCTATCGCGAGACTCGGATTCTATATAAGGAGCCGCGCGTCGCCGCCATTTTCACACGTGCATTGAGATTGATAGGGAGAGGACGTGGCTGGCGTCCTCTCCATTTAGATTAGAAGAGAGAGAGTGAGATTGAGACAGAGACACTTGATTTACTGGAGCTTAGGAGTACTAGAGAGTGCAGAGTTTACTAGTGACTGACCACTGACCAGTGACCACCAGTGCAGTTTTATTTAATATAATCCGTTCTCTGCCTGAAAAAAACGATACACAGTGACTCAGTCACATACCATATCTGTGCTCAGCCCAGTGTGCTGCATCATCTATGTATAATATCTGACTGTGCTCACACAGCTTAATTGTGGGGGAGACTGGGGAGCAGTTATAGGTTATAGCAGGAGCCAGGAGTACATACATATTATTAAAATTAAACAGTGCACACTTTTGCTGCAGGAGTGCCACTGCCAGTGTGACTGACCAGTGACCTGACCACACTGACCACCAGTATAGTATACTATATTGTGATTGCCTGAAAAAGTTAAACACTCGTCGTGTGACTTGTGTGGTGTTTTTTTATTCTATAAAAAACTCATTCTGCTGACAGACAGTGTCCAGCAGGTCCGTCATTATATAATATATACCTGTCCGGCTGCAGTAGTGATATATATATATTTTTTATATCATTATTTATCATCCAGTCGCAGCAGACACAGTACGGTAGTTCACGGCTGTAGCTACCTCTGTGTCGGCACTCGGCAGTCCATCCATAATTGTATACCACCTACCCGTGGTTTTTTTTTTCTTTCTTCTTTATACATACTACATCTCATTATCATCCAGTCTATATTAGCAGCAGACACAGTACAGTACGGTAGTCCACGGCTGTAGCTACCTCTGTGTCGGCACTCGGCAGTCCATCCATAATTGTATACCACCTACCCGTGGTTTTTTTTTTCTTCTTTATACATACTACATCTCATTATCATCCAGTCTATATTAGCAGCAGACACAGTACAGTACGGTAGTCCACGGCTGTAGCTACCTCTGTGTCGGCACTCGGCAGTCCATCCATAATTGTATACCACCTACCCGTGTTTTTTTTTTCTTTCTTCTTTATACATACTTCATCTCATTATCAACCAGTCTATATTAGCAGCAGACACAGTACAGTACGGTAGTCCACGGCTGTAGCTACCTCTGTGTCGGCACTCGGCAGTCCGTCCATAATTGTATACCACCTACCCGTGGTTTTTTTTTCTTTCTTCTTTATACATACTACATCTCATTATCATCCAGTCTATATTAGCAGCAGACAAAGTACAGTACGGTAGTCCACGGCTGTAGCTACCTCTGTGTCGGCACTCGGCAGTCCATCCATAATTGTATACCACCTACCCGTGGTTTTTTTTCTTCTTTATACATACTACATCTCATTATCATCCAGTCTATATTAGCAGCAGACACAGAACAGTACGATAGTCCACGGCTGTAGCTACCTCTGTGTCGGCACTCGGCAGTCCATCCATAATTGTATACCACCTACCCGTGGTTTTTTTTTCTTTCTTCTTTATACATACTACATCTCATTATCAACCAGTCTATATTAGCAGCAGACACAGTACAGTACGGTAGTCCACGGCTGTAGCTACCTCTGTGTCGGCACTCGGCAGTCCGTCCATAATTGTATACCACCTACCCGTGGTTTTTTTTTCTTTCTTCTTTATACATACTACATCTCATTATCATCCAGTCTATATTAGCAGCAGACACAGTACAGTACGGTAGTCCACGGCTGTAGCTACCTCTGTGTCGGCACTCGGCAGTCCATCCATAATTGTATACCACCTACCCGTGGTTTTTTTTTTCTTCTTTATACATACTACATCTCATTATCATCCAGTCTATATTAGCAGCAGACACAGTACAGTACGGTAGTCCACGGCTGTAGCTACCTCTGTGTCGGCACTCGGCAGTCCATCCATAATTGTATACCACCTACCCGTGGTTTTTTTTTCTTTCTTCTTTATACATACTACATCTCATTATCAACCAGTCTATATTAGCAGCAGACACAGTACAGTACGGTAGTCCACGGCTGTAGCTACCTCTGTGTCGGCACTCGGCAGTCCGTCCATAATTGTATACCACCTACCCGTGGTTTTTTTTTTTTCTTCTTTATACATACTACATCTCATTATCATCCAGTCTATATTAGCAGCAGACACAGTACAGTACGGTAGTCCACGGCTGTAGCTACCTCTGTGTCGGCACTCGGCAGTCCATCCATAATTGTATACCACCTACCCGTGGTTTTTTTTTTCTTCTTTATACATACTACATCTCATTATCATCCAGTCTATATTAGCAGCAGACACAGTACAGTACGGTAGTCCACGGCTGTAGCTACCTCTGTGTCGGCACTCGGCAGTCCATCCATAATTGTATACCACCTACCCGTGGTTTTTTTTTTCTTCTTTATACATACTACATCTCATTATCATCCAGTCTATATTTGCAGCAGACACAGTACAGTACGGTAGTCCACGGCTGTAGCTACCTCTGTGTCGGCACTCGGCAGTCCGTCCATAATTGTATACCACCTACCCGTGGTTTTTTTTTCTTTCTTCTTTATACATACTACATCTCATTATCATCCAGTCTATATTAGCAGCAGACACAGTACAGTACGGTAGTCCACGGCTGTAGCTACCTCTGTGTCGGCACTCGGCAGTCCATCCATAATTGTATACCACCTACCCGTGGTTTTTTTTCTTCTTTATACATACTACATCTCATTATCATCCAGTCTATATTAGCAGCAGACACAGAACAGTACGATAGTCCACGGCTGTAGCTACCTCTGTGTCGGCACTCGGCAGTCCATCCATAATTGTATACCACCTACCCGTGGTTTTTTTTTCTTTCTTCTTTATACATACTACATCTCATTATCAACCAGTCTATATTAGCAGCAGACACAGTACAGTACGGTAGTCCACGGCTGTAGCTACCTCTGTGTCGGCACTCGGCAGTCCGTCCATAATTGTATACCACCTACCCGTGGTTTTTTTTTCTTTCTTCTTTATACATACTACATCTCATTATCATCCAGTCTATATTAGCAGCAGACACAGTACAGTACGGTAGTCCACGGCTGTAGCTACCTCTGTGTCGGCACTCGGCAGTCCATCCATAATTGTATACCACCTACCCGTGGTTTTTTTTTTCTTCTTTATACATACTACATCTCATTATCATCCAGTCTATATTAGCAGCAGACACAGTACAGTACGGTAGTCCACGGCTGTAGCTACCTCTGTGTCGGCACTCGGCAGTCCATCCATAATTGTATACCACCTACCCGTGGTTTTTTTTTCTTTCTTCTTTATACATACTACATCTCATTATCATCCAGTCTATATTAGCAGCAGACACAGTACAGTACGGTAGTCCACGGCTGTAGCTACCTCTGTGTCGGCACTCGGCAGTCCATCCATAATTGTATACCACCTACCCGTGTTTTTTTTTTCTTTCTTCTTTATACATACTTCATCTCATTATCAACCAGTCTATATTAGCAGCAGACACAGTACAGTACGGTAGTCCACGGCTGTAGCTACCTCTGTGTCGGCACTCGGCAGTCCGTCCATAATTGTATACCACCTACCCGTGGTTTTTTTTTCTTTCTTCTTTATACATACTACATCTCATTATCATCCAGTCTATATTAGCAGCAGACAAAGTACAGTACGGTAGTCCACGGCTGTAGCTACCTCTGTGTCGGCACTCGGCAGTCCATCCATAATTGTATACCACCTACCCGTGGTTTTTTTTCTTCTTTATACATACTACATCTCATTATCATCCAGTCTATATTAGCAGCAGACACAGAACAGTACGATAGTCCACGGCTGTAGCTACCTCTGTGTCGGCACTCGGCAGTCCATCCATAATTGTATACCACCTACCCGTGGTTTTTTTTTCTTTCTTCTTTATACATACTACATCTCATTATCAACCAGTCTATATTAGCAGCAGACACAGTACAGTACGGTAGTCCACGGCTGTAGCTACCTCTGTGTCGGCACTCGGCAGTCCGTCCATAATTGTATACCACCTACCCGTGGTTTTTTTTTCTTTCTTCTTTATACATACTACATCTCATTATCATCCAGTCTATATTAGCAGCAGACACAGTACAGTACGGTAGTCCACGGCTGTAGCTACCTCTGTGTCGGCACTCGGCAGTCCATCCATAATTGTATACCACCTACCCGTGGTTTTTTTTTTCTTCTTTATACATACTACATCTCATTATCATCCAGTCTATATTAGCAGCAGACACAGTACAGTACGGTAGTCCACGGCTGTAGCTACCTCTGTGTCGGCACTCGGCAGTCCATCCATAATTGTATACCACCTACCCGTGGTTTTTTTTTCTTTCTTCTTTATACATACTACATCTCATTATCAACCAGTCTATATTAGCAGCAGACACAGTACAGTACGGTAGTCCACGGCTGTAGCTACCTCTGTGTCGGCACTCGGCAGTCCGTCCATAATTGTATACCACCTACCCGTGGTTTTTTTTTTTTCTTCTTTATACATACTACATCTCATTATCATCCAGTCTATATTAGCAGCAGACACAGTACAGTACGGTAGTCCACGGCTGTAGCTACCTCTGTGTCGGCACTCGGCAGTCCATCCATAATTGTATACCACCTACCCGTGGTTTTTTTTTTCTTCTTTATACATACTACATCTCATTATCATCCAGTCTATATTAGCAGCAGACACAGTACAGTACGGTAGTCCACGGCTGTAGCTACCTCTGTGTCGGCACTCGGCAGTCCATCCATAATTGTATACCACCTACCCGTGGTTTTTTTTTTCTTCTTTATACATACTACATCTCATTATCATCCAGTCTATATTTGCAGCAGACACAGTACAGTACGGTAGTCCACGGCTGTAGCTACCTCTGTGTCGGCACTCGGCAGTCCGTCCATAATTGTATACCACCTACCCGTGGTTTTTTTTTCTTTCTTCTTTATACATACTACATCTCATTATCATCCAGTCTATATTAGCAGCAGACACAGTACAGTACGGTAGTCCACGGCTGTAGCTACCTCTGTGTCGGCACTCGGCAGTCCATCCATAATTGTATACCACCTACCCGTGTTTTTTTTTTCTTCTTTATACATACTACATCTCATTATCATCCAGTCTATATTAGCAGCAGACACAGAACAGTACGATAGTCCACGGCTGTAGCTACCTCTGTGTCGGCACTCGGCAGTCCATCCATAATTGTATACCACCTACCCGTGGTTTTTTTTTTCTTTCTTCTTTATACATACTACATCTCATTATCAACCAGTCTATATTAGCAGCAGACACAGTACAGTACGGTAGTCCACGGCTGTAGCTACCTCTGTGTCGGCACTCGGCAGTCCGTCCATAATTGTATACCACCTACCCGTGGTTTTTTTTTCTTTCTTCTTTATACATACTACATCTCATTATCATCCAGTCTATATTAGCAGCAGACACAGTACAGTACGGTAGTCCACGGCTGTAGCTACCTCTGTGTCGGCACTCGGCAGTCCATCCATAATTGTATACCACCTACCCGTGGTTTTTTTTCTTCTTTATACATACTACATCTCATTATCATCCAGTCTATATTAGCAGCAGACACAGAACAGTACGATAGTCCACGGCTGTAGCTACCTCTGTGTCGGCACTCGGCAGTCCATCCATAATTGTATACCACCTACCCGTGGTTTTTTTTTCTTTCTTCTTTATACATACTACATCTCATTATCAACCAGTCTATATTAGCAGCAGACACAGTACAGTACGGTAGTCCACGGCTGTAGCTACCTCTGTGTCGGCACTCGGCAGTCCGTCCATAATTGTATACCACCTACCCGTGGTTTTTTTTTCTTTCTTCTTTATACATACTACATCTCATTATCATCCAGTCTATATTAGCAGCAGACACAGTACAGTACGGTAGTCCACGGCTGTAGCTACCTCTGTGTCGGCACTCGGCAGTCCATCCATAATTGTATACCACCTACCCGTGGTTTTTTTTTTCTTCTTTATACATACTACATCTCATTATCATCCAGTCTATATTAGCAGCAGACACAGTACAGTACGGTAGTCCACGGCTGTAGCTACCTCTGTGTCGGCACTCGGCAGTCCATCCATAATTGTATACCACCTACCCGTGGTTTTTTTTTTCTTCTTTATACATACTACATCTCATTATCATCCAGTCTATATTAGCAGCAGACACAGTACAGTACGGTAGTCCACGGCTGTAGCTACCTCTGTGTCGGCACTCGGCAGTCCATCCATAATTGTATACCACCTACCCGTGGTTTTTTTTTCTTTCTTCTTTATACATACTACATCTCATTATCAACCAGTCTATATTAGCAGCAGACACAGTACAGTACGGTAGTCCACGGCTGTAGCTACCTCTGTGTCGGCACTCGGCAGTCCGTCCATAATTGTATACCACCTACCCGTGGTTTTTTTTTCTTTCTTCTTTATACATACTACATCTCATTATCATCCAGTCTATATTAGCAGCAGACACAGTACAGTACGGTAGTCCACGGCTGTAGCTACCTCTGTGTCGGCACTCGGCAGTCCATCCATAATTGTATACCACCTACCCGTGGTTTTTTTTTTCTTCTTTATTCATACTACATCTCATTATCATCCAGTCTATATTAGCAGCAGACACAGTACAGTACGGTAGTCCACGGCTGTAGCTACCTCTGTGTCGGCACTCGGCAGTCCATCCATAATTGTATACCACCTACCCGTGGTTTTTCTTTCTTTCTTCTTTATACATACTACATCTCATTATCATCCAGTCTATATTAGCAGCAGACACAGTACAGTACGGTAGTCCACGGCTGTAGCTACCTCTGTGTCGGCACTCGGCAGTCCATCCATAATTGTATACCACCTACCCGTGGTTTTTTTTTTCTTCTTTATACATACTACATCTCATTATCATCCAGTCTATATTAGCAGCAGACACAGTACAGTACGGTAGTCCACGGCTGTAGCTACCTCTGTGTCGGCACTCGGCAGTCCATCCATAATTGTATACTAGTATCCATCCATCTCCATTGTTTACCTGAGGTGCCTTTTAGTTGTGCCTATTAAAATATGGAGAACAAAAATGTTGAGGTTCCAAAATTAGGGAAAGATCAAGATCCACTTCCACCTCGTGCTGAAGCTGCTGCCACTAGTCATGGCCGAGACGATGAAATGCCAGCAACGTCGTCTGCCAAGGCCGATGCCCAATGTCATAGTACAGAGCATGTCAAATCCAAAACACCAAATATCAGTAAAAAAAGGACTCCAAAACCTAAAATAAAATTGTCGGAGGAGAAGCGTAAACTTGCCAATATGCCATTTACCACACGGAGTGGCAAGGAACGGCTGAGGCCCTGGCCTATGTTCATGGCTAGTGGTTCAGCTTCACATGAGGATGGAAGCACTCAGCCTCTCGCTAGAAAAGTGAAAAGACTCAAGCTGGCAAAAGCACCGCAAAGAACTGTGCGTTCTTCGAAATCCCAAATCCACAAGGAGAGTCCAATTGTGTCGGTTGCGATGCCTGACCTTCCCAACACTGGACGTGAAGAGCATGCGCCTTCCACCATTTGCACGCCCCCTGCAAGTGCTGGAAGGAGCACCCGCAGTCCAGTTCCTGATAGTCAGATTGAAGATGTCAGTGTTGAAGTACACCAGGATGAGGAGGATATGGGTGTTGCTGGCGCTGGGGAGGAAATTGACAAGGAGGATTCTGATGGTGAGGTGGTATGTTTAAGTCAGGCACCCGGGGAGACACCTGTTGTCCGTGGGAGGAATATGGCCGTTGACATGCCTGGTGAAAATACCAAAAAAATCAGCTCTTCGGTGTGGAAGTATTTCACCAGAAATGCGTACAACATTTGTCAAGCTGTGTGTTCCCTTTGTCAAGCTGTAATAAGTAGGGGTAAGGACGTTAACCACCTCGGAACATCCTCCCTTATACGTCACCTGCAGCGCATTCATAATAAGTCAGTGACAAGTTCAAAAACTTTGGCCGACAGCGGAAGCAGTCCACTGACCAGTAAATCCCTTCCTCTTGTAACCAAGCTCACGCAAACCACCCCACCAACTCCCTCAGTGTCAATTTCCTCCTTCCCCAGGAATGCCAATAGTCCTGCAGGCCATGTCACTGGCAATTCTGATGATTCCTCTCCTGCCTGGGATTCCTCCGATGCATCCTTGCGTGTAACGCCTACTGCTGCTGGCGCTGCTGTTGTTGCTGCTGGGAGTCGATGGTCATCCCAGAGGGGAAGTCGTAAGACCACTTTTACTACTTCCACCAAGCAATTGACTGTCCAACAGTCCTTTGCGAGGAAGATGAAATATCACAGCAGTCATCCTACTGCAAAGCGGATAACTGAGGCCTTGGCATCCTGGGTGGTGAGAAACGTGGTTCCGGTATCCATCATTACTGCAGAGCCAACTAGAGACTTGTTGGAGGTACTGTGTCCCCGGTACCAAATACCATCTAGGTTCCATTTCTCTAGGCAGGCGATACCAAAAATGTACACAGACCTCAGAAAAAGAGTCACCAGTGTCCTAAAAAATGCAGCTGTACCCAATGTCCACTTAACCACGGACATGTGGACAAGTGGAGCAGGGCAGGGTCAGGACTATATGACTGTGACAGCCCACTGGGTAGATGTATGGACTCCCGCCGCAAGAACAGCAGTGGCGGCACCAGTAGCAGCATCTCGCAAACGCCAACTCTTTCCTAGGCAGGCTACGCTTTGTATCACCGCTTTCCGGAATACGCACACAGCTAAAAACCTCTTACGGCAACTGAGGAAGATCATCGCAGAATGGCTTACCCCAATTGGACTCTCCTGTGGATTTGTGGCATCGGACAACGCCAGCAATATTGTGTGTGCATTAAATATGGGCAAATTCCAGCACGTCCCATGTTTTGCACATACCTTGAATTTGGTGGTGCAGAATTTTTTAAAAAACGAGAGGGGCGTGCAAGAGATGCTGTCGGTGGCCAGAAGAATTGCGGGACACTTTCGGCGTACAGGCACCACGTACAGAAGACTGGAGCACCACCAAAAACTACTGAACCTGCCCTGCCATCATCTGAAGCAAGAAGTGGTAACGAGGTGGAATTCAACCCTCTATATGCTTCAGAGGTTGGAGGAGCAGCAAAAGGCCATTCAAGCCTATACAATTGAGCACGATATAGGAGGTGGAATGCACCTGTCTCAAGCGCAGTGGAGAATGATTTCAACGTTGTGCAAGGTTCTGATGCCCTTTGAACTTGCCACACGTGAAGTCAGTTCAGACACTGCCAGCCTGAGTCAGGTCATTCCCCTCATCAGGCTTTTGCAGAAGAAGCTGGAGACATTGAAGGAGGAGCTAACACGGAGCGATTCCGCTAGGCATGTGGGACTTGTGGATGAAGCCCTTAATTCGCTTAACAAGGATTCACGGGTGGTCAATCTGTTGAAATCAGAGCACTACATTTTGGCCACCATGCTCGATCCTAGATTTAAAGCCTACCTTGGATCTCTCTTTCCGGCAGACACAAGTCTGCTGGGGTTGAAAGACCTGCTGGTGAGAAAATTGTCAAGTCAAGCGGAACGCGACCTGTCAACATCTCCTCCTTCACATTCTCCCGCAACTGGGGGTGCGAGGAAAAGGCTCAGAATTCCGAGCCCACCCGCTGGCGGTGATGCAGGGCAGTCTGGAGCGACTGCTGATGCTGACATCTGGTCCGGACTGAAGGACCTGACAACGATTACGGACATGTCGTCTACTGTCACTGCATATGATTCTCTCAACATTGAAAGAATGGTGGAGGATTATATGAGTGACCGCATCCAAGTAGGCACGTCACACAGTCCGTACTTATACTGGCAGGAAAAAGAGGCAATTTGGAGGCCCTTGCACAAACTGGCTTTATTCTACCTAAGTTGCCCTCCCACAAGTGTGTACTCCGAAAGAGTGTTTAGTGCCGCCGCTCACCTTGTCAGCAATCGGCGTACGAGGTTACATCCAGAAAATGTGGAGAAGATGATGTTCATTAAAATGAATTATAATCAATTCCTCCGCGGAGACATTGACAAGCAGCAATTGCCTCCACAAAGTACACAGGGAGCTGAGATGGTGGATTCCAGTGGGGACGAATTGATAATCTGTGAGGAGGGGGATGTACACGGTGATATATCGGAGGATGATGATGAGGTGGACATCTTGCCTCTGTAGAGCCAGTTTGTGCAAGGAGAGATTAATTGCTTCTTTTTTGGGGGGGGTCCAAACCAACCCGTCATATCAGTCACAGTCGTGTGGCAGACCCTGTCACTGAAATGATGGGTTGGTTAAAGTGTGCATGTCCTGTTTTGTTTATACAACATAAGGGTGGGTGGGAGGGCCCAAGGACAATTCCATCTTGCACCTCTTTTTTCTTTTATTTTTCTTTGCGTCATGTGCTGTTTGCGGAGGGTTTTTTGGAAGGGACATCCTGCGTGACACTGCAGTGCCACTCCTAGATGGGCCCGGTGTTTGTGTCGGCCACTAGGGTCGCTTATCTTACTCACACAGTCAGCTACCTCATTGCGCCTCTTTTTTTCTTTGCGTCATGTGCTGTTTGGGGAGGGTTTTTTGGAAGGGACATCCTGCGTGACACTGCAGTGCCACTCCTAGATGGGCCAGGTGTTTGTGTCGGCCACTAGGGTCGCTTATCTTACTCACACAGTCAGCTACCTCATTGCGCCTCTTTTTTTCTTTGCGTCATGTGCTGTTTGGGGAGGGTTTTTTGGAAGGGACATCCTGCGTGACACTGCAGTGCCACTCCTAGATGGGCCCGGTGTTTGTGTCGGCCACTAGGGTCGCTTATCTTACTCACACAGTCAGCTACCTCATTGCGCCTCTTTTTTTCTTTGCGTCATGTGCTGTTTGGGGAGGGTTTTTTGGAAGGGCCATCCTGCGTGACACTGCAGTGCCACTCCTAGATGGGCCCGGTGTTTGTGTCGGCCACTAGGGTCGCTTATCTTACTCACACAGCTACCTCATTGCGCCTCTTTTTTTCTTTGCGTCATGTGCTGTTTGGGGAGGGTTTTTTGGAAGGGACATCCTGCGTGACACTGCAGTGCCACTCCTAGATGGGCCCGGTGTTTGTGTCGGCCACTAGGGTCGCTTATCTTACTCACACAGCGACCTCGGTGCAAATTTTAGGACTAAAAATAATATTGTGAGGTGTGAGGTATTCAGAATAGACTGAAAATGAGTGGAAATTATGGTTTTTGAGGTTAATAATACTTTGGGATCAAAATGACCCCCAAATTCTATGATTTAAGCTGTTTTTTAGGGTTTTTTGAAAAAAACACCCGAATCCAAAACAAACCCGAATCCGACAAAAAAAATTCGGTGAGGTTTTGCCAAAACGCGGTCGAACCCAAAACACGGCCGCGGAACCGAACCCAAAACCAAAACACAAAACCCGAAAAATTTCCGGCGCTCATCTCTAGTATATAGTCCATATTGGTAGAAAATATAGTTCATATCACACCGTGTAGAAACACCTTGCTATGCCGATTTGTGTGGTCCCGCAGTCCAATATTGATTATATTGGAGGTTCATGCCTACGGCCAGATCGCATAGTCAATATCGGCTCTAGCTGGCATCGCACCATGTATATGTGGCTGAAAACAAAGGTTGATTATAAGTTAGAACACATACCAGCGATTATTTGACTGTTTCATAAAACCATCTTTAGCATACTCAGTCACCACTAACCACCAGTACCATGGGGATGGATAATGGAACAGAATGTTAAAATGAACTTAATAGATCCAGTGAGAATTTTGTAAGGGAGGTTTCATGTCAGGCAACCAGGTAATAAAATGTTTAAGTTCGACATGAGTAAATGTTGGTTCTTCATATTCAAACAATCCTTTTACTTTTCTGAGAATGTTTCCCTATATATATCTGCTAACTCTACAGTATGTGTTAAACAAAATCATTTCTGACATTTGTGCTTCAGTGAATTGCTGTGTGATAACTACAAAACCAAGCCATTGTTTCCTTAACTATGTGGCTCTTCTCTGTATATAAATGAGATGCACTGGCCTGCCATTTCATGACAAATGAATTATAGCAATGCGTGTGTACTGAACCTGTGAAACACATAGTTCAAGGTAGGGCCAAGAACTTTGATTAATCGATGATAGAAGAAGTATATCACAATAGCATTTTTAGAACAAAATTAATAGCAATTCTGCCCTTGGTACCAAATTCCCATGGAGTTGTCATCTCACAGAGTTGGCAGCCAATTAAACTGATGCACAAATTACATACTAAATAGATTATACTGATTTATTTTCTTCTTAATGAATGTAAAATCTTTCTCACAATTGGCAAGGGTATGGCCATAATTACAGATTGCCCACTCAAATGCAACATATCTCTATTTTGTGGTTCCCTTTCCAACTACTGTACATGAGACATGGGGTAAATGATTTTGTTACAAATACTAGTGATGGTGAACCATATTCTAACAAAAGGATAAGCAACATCAGTTTTAAGGGCATCATATGCTGCATGTAGTGATTTTAGGAGGCACCCATTAGAGAAGCATTATATTTGCAAAATTGCCCCATTCTTGTTCACAGTATGAAATATGACAGCACATTTTTATAGTAACCAGATCACACAAGTTAAGCAGCAGACTTAGTGGGGGTTTCTGAGTATCTAGAACACCTCCACCTCGCCTACTGATCCATTGCTGCTCTGTCTCATGAGCAGGGCCGGCTCCAGGCCTACTAGCGCCCTGAGCGGAAAAATTTCAAAGCGCTCTCCCTCCCCCCATTCCTGGAAAAGTGGGCGTAGCCTCACAACTTCATATTATCAGACTATATATACATATATTTTCACACCCCTCTACACACACACAATTAGCAGCCTTACACATAACAGCCACAGTAGTGTTCCTTACACAAAATGTCTCCAGTATAGTGTCAGATACACATAATGACCCCAGTAGTGCAGTGCCAGATACATATATGCCACCAGTAGTGCCAAATACGCATGATATGCCCAGCAGCACTGCCAGAGACACATGATATGTCCCCCGGCAGTGCCAGATGCACATGATATGCCCCCCGGCAGTGCCAGATGCACATGATATGCCCCCCAGCAGTGCCAGATACACATGATATGCCCACCAGCAGTGCCAGATTCATATATGCCCCCAGTGCCAGATACACATGTCCCCACAGTGCCAGATATGCCCCCAATGCCAGATACACATGATAAGATCCCCCAGCAGTGCCAGATACACATATGCCCCACAGCAGTGCCAGATACATATATGCCCCCAGTGCCAGATACACATGTCCTCAAAGTGCCAGATATGTCCCCAGTGCCAGATACACATGTCCCCACAGTGCCAGATACATCCCCAGTGCCAGATACACATGTCTCCACAGTGCCAGATATACCCCCAGTGCAAGATACACATTTCCTCACAGTGCCAGATATACCCCCAATGCCAGATACACATGCCCCCACAGTGCCAGATATGCCCCCAGTGCCAGATACACCCCCAGTGCCAGATACACATGTCCCCATAGTGCCAGATATACCCCCAGTGCCAGATACATATTTCCTCACAGTGCCAGATATGCCCCCAGTGCCAGATACTCATGCCCCCACAGTGCCAGATACACCCCCAGTGCCAGATACACATGTCCCCATAGTGCCAGATATACCCCCAGTGCCAGATACACATTTCCTCACAGTGCCAGATATACCCCCAATGCCAGATACACATGCCCCCACAGTGCCAGATACACATGCCCCCACAGTGCCAGATACACATGTCCCCACAGTGCCAGATATGCCCCCAGTGCCAGTTACACATGTCCCCACAGTGCCAGATATGCCCCCAATGCCAGATACACATGCCCTCAAATTGCCAAATATACATGCCCCCACAGTGCCAGATATGCCCATAGTGCCAGATACACGTGTCCCCACAGTGCCAGATATGCCCCCAGTGCCAGATACACATGTCCCCACAGTGCCAGAAATACCCCCAGTGCCAGATACACATGCCCCCACAGTGTTCCCCACCAAGGGCTGCTCACCGCGTTGCTGCTGTTCAAGAACAGGGAGGCTGCTGCTGCTGTTCTTGAGGGTGGGCAGGAGAGTGCAGCCTGCACCTCAGTCTCCGTTGGTGGCATCTAGCTCTAATTAGGTGGGCAGGAGAGCGCAGCGTGTGCCTCTCCTGACCCTCAGTCTCTGTCGGCGGAGTCTAGAGCCTCTAATTAGGCACCGGTCCATGAGCCAATCAAAGCTCGCAGTCCGGCAGCCAATCAGGAGCCTTAGCTGCCTGTCTGCAAGCTCTGGGTTGATCATGGGCCTGCGCATGGGGAGGGGGTCTACACAAGTCTGTGGAGGTGGACAGCGGGATGGACCTAGCTCCAGGCTCCAATATGGCGGCCAGAGCTTGTGGCGCCCTGTTCAGCCGCTCTATTGGAACGTGCCTGGAGCCTGCCCTGTTCATGAGAGCTCTGAACTGACTGTCAGTAGCCACGGACTGAGTCCACCAGGGAAGCTGCTGTGGGCAGCTCCTCCCAGGCAGATCCCATGGGTTTAGCAGCTTGGGTTGGTGCAAAGCACTCCTCCTCGTGTCCGGATAGCTGCAGGTACAGCGCCTGAGCTGTGTGTAGTTGGGGGTTGGTGTGAGTCAGCTATGGAATTATGTGGAGCAATAAATGGTGGGGCTGTATTCATTTCTGTACCTCAAGTTGTAAAAGGTTTTGGCCTTAAGTCAGCTGCTTCATCAAAAGTGTATGTATACTGTATTAGTGTGTATGGATGTTTTAGTGTGCCTTCTGTATATGTTATGTGTTAGTGTGCATATATGTGTATGTATGTGTTATGGCTGCCATACATCAGAGATCTGTCAGGAAATATCAGGGATATTAAACATGCTGAAAAGTCATGATCCTGACCATTTTTAGTTGGAATCTGGGAATTGGGTATTTTTAACATAGTTTCTCTGATTCCCTGATTGGTCGCCAACCATCACTGGCCAGTGGATCCGATCGGTGGTACCGGCAGGTCAGTGAATTGGAGCATCGTGGTGGCTGATGCACAGAGTCCTAGCTCATCTTGCACGCTGCTTGCAGAAAACGTGAGTTGTTTGCCGTGCATGGTGTATACACCCACGACTGCCTGGATGCATATCTTCCCGTAAATGAGTAGCACAAGGGTGTGGCAATCGCAATGCATCTGCACATGCAACCCTTTTGCAGCAATAATGAGCCGGGACACATCTTTACGGGGGCTTTTAGTATGTGTATGTGTTATACTGTATATAGGGGGTCATTCCGACCCGTTGGCTCGCTGCGTTTTCACGCAGCAGAGCGAACGGTTCCTGCTGCGCATGCGCCGGCACCTTTGTGCGCCTGCGTGACGGCCGTAGCAGGACAGCGATTGCCACTGCCTGATTGACAGGCAGAGGCGATCGATGGGCTTGAGGGGGCGAAAATGGCGGTGTTTGGCTGCCGTTTTGTAAGCACGGTCCGGCCAACGCAGGCATAGCCGGACCGAACGGGGGCGGGCCGCAGCGGCTGCGTGACGTCATACGCAGCCTCTGCGGCCCAGGGAGTGAGGAATAGCTCCCGGCCAGCTCGCTAAAGCTGCGCTGGCCGGAGCTACTCCTGAAGTGCAAAGGCATCGCCGCTGTGCGATGCCTTTGCACGTCTGTGAGGGGGGCCGGACTGACATGTGGGGCGGACTAGCCCCATGCTGGTTGTCCCCCGCATGTCAGGAAAGTTGATTGTAGCTGTGCAAAATTTTGCACAGCTACGATCAACTCGGAATGACCCCCATAATTTAGATATATTATGAGAAGATCGGGATAATGATGCAGTCTCCTGGGTTCGATAGGTGCACTTTCTTCTGTAGCCTAAAAAGTAACATACTAGTCCAGGGTGTTTGGTGCAAATAGCCTTGTTAATTTATATTTACTGTATATCAAGAGTAAAACAAATTAAAAACACAAATCCTAGCCTTTCCGGCTTTGTCTATAAATAAAATTTCCCTCTCCGTGTGTGAGAAGGACCTACTGTCCAACTCACAAAACAGTAATTTTAATATAGCACTCGCTTTAAGCAGTAATGGTGTCTTTCTCTGATTGCCAGCAGGTTGGTCACCAGGCAATGAGATAATTTCTGTCCAGGCTGATAGCCTTTTAGCTAGGGATGAGCGGGTTCGGTTCCCTGAGAACCAAACCCCCCCAAACTTCACGCTCCGAGTCTGGCTCGGGACTTCCCTGGAGACTCGGAAGCCAGTAGAAGGCAAAACATTATCACGCTGTCGGATTCTCGTGGGATTTGGATTCCATATAAACAGCCGTGCGTCGCCGCCATTTTCACTCCGGACTTGGAGAGTGAGGGAGACAGACCTCTGTCTTTCTCTCTGGGCTGTGGCGTTTGGTGGGGTTAGTGTGTGCTCTGTAGGGGTGCTGCTACACTGTGGTGTACCTGTGCTGTGTTAGGGGTGCTGTCCTAGCTGTCACTGGTGTTTCATGTGCTGTTTCGGCCGGGTGCTGCAGCTGTACATGGATGTTGCTGTCCTGGCTGTCACTGTGTTGTACAGGGTGCAGGGGCACTGTCCTCCTGTATGCTGTAAAATATAGGGGTGTGCTGGCCCTGTATGTTGTAAAAATTCATGGTTACAGTTGTTAAAAATTAAAATCACAATGCTCCTGTATGCTGTAAAATATTGGGGTTCTGCTGTTCAAATAACATTACACGTCCTGTATTCTATAAAAATTCAGTGGTGCAGTTGTTAAAAATTAAAAGTATACTGCTCCTGTATGCTGTCAAATATAGGTGTGCTGCTAGACCTGTATTTTGTAAAAATTCTGGGGCGCAGTTGTTAAAAATTACAAGCACACTGCTCCTGTGTGCTGTAAAATATAGGAGTGCTGCTGTTCAAATTACATGACACTGGCCCTGTTTGTTGTAAAAAATCAGGGGTGCAGTTGTTAAAAATTACAAGCAGACTGCTCCTGTATGCTGTAAAATATAGGGGTGCAGCTGTTCAAATAACATTTACACTGGTCCTGAATGCTGTAAGAATACAGGGGTGCTGTGAAAATAAAGGGGCACTTGTCTGTGTGATGTCCTGTGAAATGGAGAATAACAATTTGGAGGAAAAAATAGTGGAAGATCAGGAACCACTTCCAATTCCTAGTACTAATGCTGAAGCTGCTGCTGCCACCAGTCATGCCATTGATGATGCAATTCCATCAACATCATCTGCTAAGGCCAATGCCCAATGTTATAGAGGGCATGTAAAATCCAAGAAGCAAAAATTAATAATCAGAAAAAAAAGAAATAATCTGATGAGAAACGTAAAATTGGCAATATGCCATTCACGACACTAAGTGGCAAAGAAAGGCTAAGGCCTTGGCCTATGTTCATGACTGGTGGCTCAGCTTCTCATGAAGATGGAAGCCCTTCAGAGGCGTCACTCACCTCCTGGACACCCAGTGCGGCAGTGGAAAAAGGTGGGCGGCGCATCAAGGGAATGGGGTGGGACTTAATTGGAGGGATGGGGCTTCGAAGCCCGAAACCCATTGTTCTCCTATTAAAGGTCTGCAAGGGGTGGGATTTTGCAGAAGGGGACAGGAATTTAATGTTGGGGTGGGGCTTCACATCCTGACACTCATATTTTTGTCAATTGGAGGTTTGGGAGATGCAGGTTGACTCGCAGGGAGTGCTGTGCCTGCAGTGCTGGCTCCTACACAGTGACATAAGCTGAGTGCTGCACACAAATTAACAGTGCAGCACTCGGCTCCTGTCACTGAGCAGGAACCGGCATTTGGTGTCACCCCTCGGCGGGTGACACCCGGGAGCGGGTCGCACCCTCCGCACTCTCCTTGTGACGCCACTAAAGCCCTCTTCCCTCTCAAAAATGAAAAAAATTAAGCTTGTTAAAGCACAGGAAAAACAACTGTGCATTCAGAGAAATCACAAATTCCCAAGGAGAGTTCAAGTGTGTTCGTGGTTGTGATGACAAGGCCTGACCTTCCCAAGACTGTATGGAAAGAGGAGGCTCCTACCACCATTTGCACGCTCTCTGCAAGTGCTGGAAAGAGCACCGCCAGTCCAGTTGCTGATATTGAGATTGAGGATGTCACTGTATACGTACAACAGGATGAGGAGGATATTGGTGTAGTTGGTGCTGAGGAGGAAGTTGATGATGAGGATTCTGAAGGTGATGTGGTTTGTTTGAATAAGGCACCAGTGGAGACAGTTATTGTCCATGGGGTGAGAAAGCCCATTGTCATGCCTGGGCAAAATACCAAAAAAGCCACTTCTTCGGTATGGAATTATTTCTCCACAAATCCGGACAATAGGTGTCAAGCCATCTGTTGCCTTTGTCAATCTGTAATAAGTAGGGGTAAGGACGTAAATGACCTAGGAACATCCTCCCTTATATGTCACCTGCAGCGCATTCATCAGAAGTCATTGTCAAGTTGTGAAACTTTGGGTAAGAGTGTAAGCAGTCCACAGACGCCTGAATCCCTTCTTCCTCTTTGTACCCAAGCTCCTAGTCCTGCAGGCCATGTCACTGGCATGACTAACGAGTCTTCTTCTTACTGGGATTCCTCTAGAGGATTCTTGAGTGGTACGCCTACTGCTGCTGTTGCTTCCGCTGCTGTTGTTGCTGCTGGGAGTCGATCATCATCCCAGAGGGGAAGTCGGAAGACCACTTGTACTACTTCAACTAAGCAATTGACTGTCTAACAGTCCTTTGCGAGGAAGATGAAATATGACAGCAGTCACCCTGTTGCAAAGTGGATTACTGAGGCCATAACAACTATGCTGCTGTTAGACCAGCATCCGCCATTAGCACAGTGGGATTTAGACAGTTGATGGATGTACTGTGTCCCTGGTACCAAATCCTGTCCAGACTTCACTAGGCAAGCGATTCCCAGACTGTACAGGGACATTAAGTAAAGTGTCCTCAGTGTCCTGAAAAATACGGTTGTACCCACTGTCCACTTAACCACGGACATGTGGACAAGCGGAGCAGGGCACTCTAAGGACTACATGACTGTGACAGCCAACTGGGTAGATGTATGGCCTCCTGCAGCAACAACAGCAGCGGTGCAAGTAGCAGCATCTCACAAACGCCAACTCATTCCTAGGCAGGCTACGCTGTGTATCACTGGTTTCTGTAAGAGGCACACCATTGACAACCTCTTACAGAAACTGAGGGACATCATTGCACAATTGCTTACCCCACTTAGACTCTCATGGGAATTTGTGATATCGGACAATGCCACCAATATTGTGCGTGCATTACATCTGGGCACAATACAGCACGGCCCATGTTTTGCACATACAATTAATTTGGTGGTGCAAAATTTTTTGAAAAATGACTGGGGCATGCAGGAGATGCTGTCGGTGGCCTGAAAAATTGCGGGCCACTTTTGACATTCAGCCACTGTGTATCGAAGACTGGAGTGCCAGCAAACACTCCTGAACCTGCTCTGCCATTATCTGAAGAAAAAGGTGGTAATGAGGTGGAATTCAACACTCTATATGCTTCAGAGGATGGAGGAGCAGCAAAAGGCCATTGAAGCCTATACATCCACCTACAATATAGGCAAAGGAGGGGGAATGCACCTGACTCAAGCCCAGTGGATAATGATTTCCGTGATGTGCAAGGTTCTCCAACCCTTCGAACTTGCCACACGTAAAGTCAGTTCAGACACTGCCAGCTTGAGTGAGGTCATTCCCCTCATCAGGCTTTTGCAGAAGCAGCTGGAAAGATTGGAGAAGCTAAGTCAAGTATGTGGGACTTGTGGATGGAGCCCTTCATTCGCTTTGCCAGGATTCAAGGGTGGTCAATCTGTTGAAATCAGAGCACTACATTTTGGCCACCGTGCTTGATCCTACGTTGTTTGTGACACCCACTTGTGTCGCTTAGCTTAGTCATCCAGCGACCTCTGTGCACCTCTTTTTATTCTTTGCATTATGTGCTCTTTGGGGGTTAGTTTTTAAAATTGCCATCCTGTCTGCCATTGCAGTGCCTCTCCTAGATGGGCCAGGTGTTTGTGCCGCCCACTTGTGTCACTTAGCTTAGTCATCCAGCGACCTTGTTGCAACCTTTTGGCCTAAACAATATTGTGAGGTTTGAGGTGTTCAGAATAGACTGGAAATGTATGGAAATTAATGTTATTGAGGTTAATAAATTCAGTAGGATCAAAATTACCCACAAATTCTGTGATTTTAGCTGT
Source organism: Pseudophryne corroboree (assembly GCF_028390025.1). NCBI lineage: Eukaryota > Metazoa > Chordata > Amphibia > Anura > Myobatrachidae > Pseudophryne > Pseudophryne corroboree. The sequence goes on along the minus strand of NC_086452.1, from coordinate 203,066,210 downwards.
TTTTAAGTTTTTTTTCAAAACTCATCCAGATCCAAAACAAAAACAAAACCCCGAAAGGGTGGATTTGGTAAAACCAATCCAGATTCAAAACACGAGCGGGGATCTAGATCCAAAACCAAAACACAAAACACGAAACATACTCATGCAGATGTAGACACTGATTTGTATTCTCTGATGCCAAGGCTAGAAAGCCATGACCTGTGCCTGATGGATGGAGTCCGCCCTCACGATGGAGCCCACCATCACCATGGAGCCCATCCATAACCCCAGGAACCCTTATCTGGCTTTTAAAGAAGCCAAGATAGCTCATTCCAAGCCATTTACTGTACGAACACATTCCTGGGGTTTGAAAAAACACATAAGTCAGAAACCTAGGACAAATATATCTGCCCTAAAATACCATTCTAGTACTTTTATCACTATATAGTAGAGATGTGAGCCCAGAGCTGCCATCAGAAATTGTGGGGCCTTGGACTGACAAAATAGACAGGGCCCTCCACCCCCCAAAAAAAATCTGCTGCACTGCTCCACCCTTATGTGATGTCATACATCATGAAGTTACATATGGGTGGAGCATTATGTAACTGCATGAACAATTCACAGAGAGCTGATGCACAGGGAAGGCTTGATTTAAGAAGTCCTCCCTGCACATCAGCCCGCTGTTCTTGTGCACACCTGGTGCAGCTCTCCAGGTATCAGCAGTAGGAGCCAGGGTGGAACCACCTCTCTGTCAGGGCCCGGGACACAAGTCCCAACAGATGGCTGCCATTTTTGCTGGTTTTGGTTTAACAGTAATATGTCCAGTTTGTATGTATATGTATATGTCCAGTATGTATTCATTTTTGGACTTCAGTCGTAATTGGTTTTTGATTTGGATTTTTTCTTAAATGGACAAAATGGAATGGAATTATCCTTGGACCCTACAACTCGAACTTATATAGTATATTAACAACTGACATGCACAGTTTAACAAACCAAGTACTTCAGCAACAGGGACTTCCACTTTTGTGGCTGAAGCCCTTGGTTTGTTTGGGTCCACAAAAGTCCTTGGTTTGTTTGGGCCCACAAAACAAGCTATCAATGGGGCTTAGGCATCTAAGCTAACAGCTCTACAGTGGCATGTCATTGTCATTATCATCCTCACTCTCATCAGTGTGTACATCATCCTCACACAATATTGATTCCTCCGTGCTTTAATCCACCGTTATATAAGTCTCTGTACTTTGACATAATTGCTGGTAACGGTCTTCTTCTTGGAATTTGTAGTTCATTTTGATGAACATCATCTTTTCCACATTTTGAGGAAGTAGTCTCCAACGTTGATCGCTGACAAGGTTCCCGGTTGTGCTGAAAACTCTTTCTGAGTACACACTGGAGGGTGGTCAGCTTAATTAAAGCAAAGCCAGTTTGTACAGGGGCCTCCAAAATGCATTATTTTCTTTCTAGTCATCAAAGGGACCCTGTGACATGTCTGTTTGTATGGAATCATGAAAATTATCCTCCACCATTCTTTGGATGGTGACTGTATCAGATGAAGTCACGGCAGAGGTGTCATTCATTTTTTAAACTATTCTAGACCCAACCAGATTTAAAAATGTTGTGTTGATTCATCTGCATCACCACTGGGTCTTTTGGGAAAGCTGAGTTTTTTCCTGGGAGCTTCCAGAGAAACTGATGGAGAAGGTGTCAGTGTGAGCAGCCAACTTCCTCACTAGGAACTCTTTGCATCTTTTAAGATCTGGATCAGTTGGAAAAGAAAGACATGATGTATACAAACCTAGGATCAAGCACGGTCACTAAAATTTTGTGATATAATTTCAATATATTGGCAACTCTTGGATCCTGGTGAAGCGAATAAAGAAATTGATCTGTATAAGTCTGACATACTTAGCGGAATCTCTTCATTTCATCTCCTTCAATTTCTCAAGCTGATTTTTGTAAATAGGGGATTAATCTGACTCAAGCTAGCAGTGTCAGAAGTCACTTTTAAGGTGGCTATTTCAAAGGTTTTGAGCACCTTGCATAAGACAGAATTTTTTTTCTAATGTGCTGGGCTAAGGTACACCCAACCTCCTTTCCCAATGTCATGGCTTGTTGTATAGCTGTGCATGTTTTTTTACTGTTCCTTCAGCCACTGAAGGATATAAAGGTAGGAATTTCACAAGGTTATCACCTCTTTAGTTGGTGGCTGTTAATGCATGTGCTGCATTCTCCTGCATGCTGTGGCTGAATACCAAAAAATATCCTGAAATTTTTTGGGACACAGACAGCATCTCCTGTATGCCCCTGGCATTTTTTGAAAACACCCTCTACCACCAAGTTGATTGTGTGAGCAAATAATGGGACATGTTGGAAATTACCCAGCTGTAATGCTCTCACAATATTTGTGGCATTATCAGAAATCACAAATCCGAGGAAAGTCCAAGTGGGGTAAGACGTGTTGCTATGACATCCCTTAGTTTTTTCTAAGGGGTTGAATGCTGTATGCCTCTTAGTGAAGCTGGTGATACACAGAGTAGCCTGCTTCTGAATGAGCTGGCATTGTTTGTTAGATACTGCTGCTGTTGCTGCTGAAGGCAATTTACCCATCCAGTGGACTGTCACAGTCATGTAATCTTTAGTTTGCCCGCTACCGCTTGTCCACATATCTGTGGTTAAGAAGACAATGGGTACAATGGCATTTTATAGGACAATTATTGAGGGTTTTTTAAGTTCTGGTACAGCCAATGAATGGCTTTTTGGGTAAAATAGAACCGAGATGGAATTTGATACCGAGGACACGGGACCTTAATCAACTGTGTAAAGCCCACTGCATTAATGGCAGATATTGGATGCAGATCTAATGCTAGTATAGCCATGATGGCTTCAGTGATTAGCTGTGTGACTGAGTGAGAGCTGTCAGACTTGTTTCCCCTTGCAAAGGATTGCAATGGATTGTTTCAGAGTCAACTGTTTGTTTTTTTTAAAAATGGTACTCTTCTTGGTCTTCTTGGTCCCCTTCTGGGACCAAACTGGGGATGAAGATTCATTCCCAGCTGCAGCAGCAGGCCTAGCGCTGAAGAATTCTTCTGATGAATCCTGGATAGGGGAGAAGTCATCTAGCATTAACAAACTGGATGCAGGACTACCTCCAAAATAACTGAGCTTATTGAGGTTGAAGGTGTTGGCAGTGGAGATTGCAGGTGCTGGGAACTAGTTGAGAGAAGAGAATTTGCTGATGCAGATGCTTGTTGTTATTTTTTTTAGCACCAGTTTCTGATGTTGTCAAAATCTTTTCATGAGTTCGCTGCACATGACGTAAAAGAGAGGAGGTTAATGTCCCTACCTTTATTTCATGTAGTTTTACAAATGCTACAGATGGTTTGACAATTGTTTTCAGGATTTTAATAAAAAATAACTCCACACATAAGATAGATTTGTTGGTCCTATGCCCAGGCATTATCATGGCCAAGAGCTGCTTCCACTCAGGCCTGACTTATACAAACAACATTCCAATCCTAAACATCCCCATTCATACCAGGGTAAGCAACACAAATATCACCCTCATCTTCTTTCACTTCCTCAGTGGCATCCTCAATTTCTATGTTATCACTTATACTTGTGCTGCTCATCAACACATTTGCAGAGGGAGCAAAAATGATGGAAGGCAGCCTCTCTGTGAGTACAGTATCATAAAGGTCAGGTTTACATGTAGCACTCATGGAAACACTTAGACTCTTCTCAGGGATTTGTGACATTTATATTTCTGAATGTCCAGTTTGTTCTACTGCATTAGTGGTTTTCATTTTTTTACACCTCTTCTAGACTCTCAGTGAAAAGGTCTTGCATTGTCATGAGAGGCAGAAGAAGATGCCTCACTGACACTTGCAGAACCACCAGTCCAAGGCCTGAATTTTTCCTGCCACTGTGTCTGGTGAATGGCACGTTGCCATTATATGTTTTTCTGCAGAAAAGTTCCTTTTATTAGAGGTGTTTTTTCTTTACCACTGTGGGGTGAAATGGCACAGAGTCTCTGCCTTATATAGAATCCAAAATCTGACACCAGGAGGATGTGATTTTGTCTCAATCTGGAATCTAAGTCTTGCAGGAAAACCCATGCCACGGTTTGGATAAACTCGGATCCCAGAAGTTCGGATGTGTTCATATTTCAGGTAATTTGAATTTCTCATCTCTACTATATATAGCGATATACAGTACTGTGCAAAAGTTTTAGGCAGGTGTGGAAAAAATGCTGCAAAGTAAGAATGCTTTCAAAAATAGAAGTGTTAATAGTTTATTCTTATTAATAAAAAAAATGCAAAGTGAATGAATGGAAGAGAAATCTAAATCAAATCAACATTTGGCGTGACCAACCTTTGCCTTCAATACAGCATCAATTCTTCTAGGTATACTGCATACAGTGTTTGAAGTCACTTGGCAGAAAGGTTGTTCCAAACATCTTGGAGAATTAACCACAAATCTTATGTGGATGTACTGTATGCTTGCTCAAATCCTTATGTCTCTTCATGTAATCTCAGACAGTCAATGATATTGAGATCAGGGCTCTGATCTCACTTCCAGGACTCATTTATCTTCTTTACGCTGAAGAAAGTTCTTGATGGCTGTATGTGTGGGGTTGTTTTCCTGCTGCAGAATATATTTGGAGTCAATCAGATACCTCCCTGATGGTATTGCATGATGGATAAGTACCTGCCTGTATTTCTCAGCATTGAGGACACCATTAATCTTGACCAAATCTCCAACTCCATTTGCTGAATTGTAGCCCCAAACTTGCAAGGAACCTCCACCATGCTTCACTGTTGCCTGCAGACACTCATAATTGTACTGCTTTCCAGCTCTTCAGTGAACAAACTGCCTTCTGTTACAGCCAAATATTTAAACGTTTTACTTATCAGTTCAGAGCACCTGCTGCCATTTCTCTGCATCCCAGTTCCTATGTTTCCATGCATAGTTGAGTCACTTGGCCTTGTTTTCATGTCAAAGGTATGGTCACAATTCTTCCATGAAGACCACTTCTGGCCACAATTCTCCGAACAGTAGATGGGTGTACCTGGGTCCCACTGGCTTTAGGGACCCATGTGATGAAGTCACCTGGTTGCAGTACACAGGCCCGCATATTTGCGCAAATGTGTACTAAGAGCTTCAATGATACTCCATGTTAATTGTGAGGGTTTATTTAAATTATTTTTACTATCAGTGTTCTTAGTGCTAAGAGTGAGCATCTGCATCTCTCTTCCTCCAGCATAGTATTAGAAGCCTCAGCATGACAGCACCTCTTGATATCTTTAGTAATAGGATGTGCAGTCCATTCCCCAATCCCCCCCCCCCTTTTTTCCACTATATTTGTGTATATATTGTACACTGGAAGACAAGGCTTCCTTCCTCTGGTATTGCACTCCTCCCATTCAACCTCAGATCTTTTAATTAGCTGGGTTCCTGCATTTCAGATCACACATTGATGAGGCCCTATTTAGAGGTAAGTCCTGAATAAATGTATAGAATGTGATAGTATTAGGAATGTTAGGGACCCATGTGATGAAGTCACCTGGCCGCGGTACATAGGCCCGCATATTTGCACAAATGTGTGCTAAGAACTTCAATTATACTCCATGTTAATTGTGAGGGTTTATTTAAATTATTTTTACTATCAGTGTTCTTAGTGCTAAGAGTGTGCATCTGCATCTCTCTTCCTCCAGCATAGTATTAGAAGCCTCAGCATGATAGCACCTCTTGATATCTTTAGTAATAGGATGTGCAGTCCAGGGGGTATATTTACAAAGATTTGTGTTTTGTCCGTTTTGAAGGGTGTTTGAACTCGAATGGTATCGGGTGCATTTTACTGCAACTTTTTGAATCCTGATACGATCATTCACTAAGCTGCCGAGTTTTGCACAATCGTTTTTTCCGATGTCGATGTGATTCGTAATATCAGGCAGTGTTTTACGGGAGTGATGAGTAAAACACTGCCTGACAAAACACAAGGAATCCCGGCCGGATCTGTGAGATACATGCAGGGCTTCATTGTGTACCTTAAAAAGTTGATTAAAGTCTTAAAAAATCGGAAAAAAATTGCGTGGGGTCCCCCTTCCTAAGCACAACCAGCCTCGGGCTCTTTGAGCCGGTCCTGGTTGAAAAAATATGGGGGGGAAATGACAGGGCTTTCCCCATATTTAATCAACCAGCACCGGGCTCTGTGCCTGGTCCTGGTTCCAAAAATACGGGGGACAAAAAGCGTAGGGGTCCCCCGTATTTTTGAAACCAGCACCGGGCTCCACTAGCCAGGTACATAATGCCACAGCCGGGGGACACTTTTATACTGGTCCTTGCGGCCCTGGCATTACATACCCAACTAGTCACCCCTGGCCGGGGAACCCTGGAGGAGTGGGAACCCCTTAAATCAAGGGGTCCCCCCTCCAGCCACCCAAGGGCCAGGGGTGAAGCCCGAGGCTGTCCCCCCCCATCCAAGGGTGGTGGATGGGGGGCTGATAGCCTTGTGAAAAATTGTGAATATTGTTTTTAGTAGCAGTACTACAAATCCCAGCAAGCCTCCCCCGCAAGCTGGTACTTGGAGAACCACAAGTACCAGCATGCGGTGGAAAACCGGGCCCGCTGGTACCTGTAGTACTACTACTAAAAAAATACCCCCCAAAAAAACAAGACACACACACCGTGAAAGTATAAGTTTATTACATACATGCACACCTCCATACATACATACATACATACATACTTACCTATGTTCCCACGAGGCTCGGTCCTCTTCTCCATGTAGAATCCTTGGGGTACCTGTGAAAAGAATTATACTCACATAATCCAGTGTAGAATCCGACCTTTGAATAATCCACGTACTTGGCAAAAAAATAAAACGGAAACCCGACCACGCACTGAAAGGGGTCCCATGTTTACACATGGGACCCCTTTCCCCGACTGCCGGGACCCCCCCTGACTCCTGTCAAAGAGGGTCCCTTCAGCCAATCAGGGAGCGCCATGTCGTGGCACTCTCCTGATTGGCTGTGTGCTCCTGTAGTGTCTGTCAGGCAGCACACGGCACAGATACAATGTAGCGCCTATGCGCTCCATTGTAGCCAATGGTGGGAACTTTGCGGTCAGAGGTTGACCGAAGTAACCTCACCGCTGACCGCAAAGTTCCCACCATTGGCTACAATGGAGCCAATCCATGTGTACCAGCTTGCGGGGAGGCTTGCTGGGACTTGTAGTACTGCTACTAAAAACAATATTCACAATTTTTCACAAGGCTATCAGCCCCCCATCCGCCGCCCTTGGATGGGGGGGACAGCCTCGGGCTTCACCCCTGGCCCTTGGGTGGCTGGAGGGGGGGACCCCTTGATTTAAGGGTTTCCCACTCCTCCAGGGTACCCCGGCCAGGGGTGACTAGTTGGGTATGTAATGCCAGGGCCGCAGGGACCAGTATAAAAGTGTCCCCCGGCTGTGGCATTATGTACCTGGCTAGTGGAGCCCGGTGCTGGTTTCAAAAATACGGGGGACCGCTACGCTTTTTGTCCCCCGTATTTTTGGAACCAGGACCAGGCACAGAGCCCGGTGCTGGTTGATTAAATATGGAGGAACCCCTGTCATTTTTTCCCCCATATTTTTTCAACCAGGACCGGCTCAAAGAGCCCGAGGCTGGTTATACTTAGGAGGGGGGACCCCACGCAATTTTTTTTCAGTTTCTACACTAAACAGACCCTTTCCCATAGATAACCATGCACAGATCTCACTGATCCGTGCATGGTTATCCAAACTCGACTGGAAAAAGCAGGTCTATTTTTTTGCTGCTTTTTTTAACGATTCGAAAAAAAACAGACCCGCACTTGAGCACTCAGAAACTAACACACCAAATACGAATGAATAGTGAATGCCCGTATTGTATGAAATATCAGCCGCGTTTGACCGATGGTCTATTCATTCGTATTTCGGAACTTTGCAAATCAAACCATTACGAATAGTCCAAACACTGCCGAGATTGGTGCTTAGTGAATTCCCGGATTGGGACTTAGGAAAAAAAAACACAAATCGGACAAACTCGATTTTTTTGTAAATACTGGCCCAGGTCCCCCTTTTTTCTACTATATTTGTGTATATACTGTATTGTACACTGGAAGGCAAGGCTTCCTTCCTCTGGTATTGTCACTCCTCCCATTCACCCTCAGATCTTTTAATTAGTTGGGTTCCTGCATTTTAGATCACACATTGATAAGGCCCTATTTAGAGGTAAGTCCTGCATAAATTTATAGAATGTGATAGTATTAGGAATGTTAGGGACCCACCTGGCCACGGTACATGGGCCTGCATATTTGCGCAAATGTGTGCTAAGAACTTCAATTATACTCCATGTTAATTGTGAGGGTTTATTTAAATTATTTTTACTATCAGTGTTCTTATTGCTAAGAGTGTGAATCTACATCTCTTTCCCACTGGTTTCTGCCAGTTCTGAGCTGATGGCACTGTTGGACATCCGATTTTGAAGGGAAGTAAGCATGATGTGTCTTTCATCTGATGAACTGAGTTTCCTTGGCCTATCACTGCATCTGTGGCCCTCAACATTGCTTGTTTCTTTATGCTTCAATGTGCAGAAATACAGGCAGGTAATTATCCGTCATGCAATACCATCAGGGGGGTGTCTGATTGGCACCAAATTTACTTTGCAACAGGACAATGACCCCAAATATACAGCCAATGTCATTAAAAACTATCTTCAGCGTAAAGAAGAATAAGGAGTACTGGAAGTGATAATATGGCCCCACGGAGCCCTCAACATCATCGAGTCTGTCTGGGATTACATGAAGAGACAGAAGAATGTGAGCAGGCCTATATCCACAGAAGATCTGTGGTTTGTTCTCCAAGATGTTTGAAACAACCTCCCTGCCATGTTCCTTTAAAAACTGTATGTAAGTATACCTAGAAGAATTTATACTGCTTTGAAGGCAAAGGGAGGTCACACCAAATATTGACTTGATTTACATTTCTATTCATTCATTCATTCATTCATTCACTTTGCATTATGTTAATTGATACAAAAAATAATCTATGAACACTTCTATTTTTGAAAGCATTGCTAATTTGTAGCACATTTTTCCTCTGCAGCATATTTTTCACACCTGCCTAAAATATTTGCACAGTACTATTTATAGTGATGAAATGGGGTAATTAGCGCAGTAGATGGGTGTTTATGGTGCAGAGTCTAGGTGCTAGTTCGCGGTCCACAGATAGCTTTTCCTGTGAATAAATGAAATAATGAAGCCTTACTAGTGAACAGAAAATAACTAGCACTAAGGGGGACATGTACTAAGCAGTGATAAAAGTGGAGAAGTGAGCCAGTGGAGAAGCTGCCAATGGCATCTAATCAGCTGCTCTGTATACTTTTATAGTATGCAAATTATAAATGTTAAGTCAATGCTGATTGGTTGCCATGGGCAACTTCTCCACTGGCTTACCTCCACTTTTATCACTGCTTAGTACATGTTCCCCTTAGTCCCCATTCAGGTACTGCCTCACTACTTCACCCCTGACTATAATTGTGCAGCTAGCCTGTAACCAAAGTTTCTCAAAGTCTTTCTTGCCCAGTATCTCACCAGGTACTGTATATCACAGGCTCCAGCCTGGCTTGGCTTTGGCTGCCACAGCTGCTCACATATACAGTCTCAAAATCTAGTCTGTTTACTTGCAGATGAAACTCACACTCAGGTTCACTGGCATGCCTACTTCTCAGCCAGATGCAGCTCAGTCCCAGTGGTGCAAATACAAATATTTTCTTAGTGGTACTGAGTGCCGAAAAAAGGGCGTGGTCATGTGTTGTGAGGGAGCGTGGCCACATGCTGCTAGTGGGAGTGGCTACACGACACTACCGGTGTGGCCACATGACAGCCCCCATTTTTTTCTTAAATCTGGAGGCAAGGCTACAAATATATAGTATTGCCTCCAGTATAATAGAAATATATAGTGATACCTCCAGTGTAATAGAAATATATAGTAATGCCCCCAATTTAATAACAATATATAGCAATGCCTCTATTATAACAGGAAAATACAGCCACTGTCACATTCCCAGTAACCCTGACAAAGTGGGAGGAGCCGTCATGCTGCCAAGCACCATGATCTTCTTGCTTTGTGGCACATTATAATTGTGGTAATGGCATAGTGTGTGGCAGGTGGTACCCGCTGCCAAATTCTTAAGGGTACTCCGTACCCGAACGTACCCACATACTTGCACCTCTGCTCAGTCCTTGCTTGTTGGAGTTCTGTGTTGGGGGCCTCACCCTTCCCACCCCCTTTCTCCAGCAAAGTGATAGTGACTCATTAGGAAGAGCGGAAGACTGCAGCCCCCTTCTCCCCTGCTCAGCACATGCTGCTGTGTGCTGGGCTGCGGAGGGTCTGGGGAGTCAGTCCTCCTCTCCTTTTATGATGTATGGAGAGCAGCTATAGCACTGATCCCCCCCCCCCTCCTCCAACCACCACCACCACTTTCATTGATCTGTCCCTAGCATTTGACAGCCCTGAATGCAGCATCCAAACCTTCATGGGACATCATGATCATCAGTGTGGACTTGCACCAGATTTATCCTTTGCTTACTCTATATACAGCACTCACATTTTTGGCAAAATGCTGTTTCTGAACTTTTCTGGAGTATGAATGTCCCCTTGCAGCCCAATTATGTCCTTCAACTGCAAGTGGATATGTGACTGAAATGCTTACAACTCTGAATCACTTGAACGTGCGTACGCTCAGTTCCTCATGCACAGTGCAGATACATGTAAGATACTGCATGCTCCACAAACAGGCGTATGTTTAGCTCTGCATCAGGACTTAAGTATAGAAATACACAGGCAATAAGTGCCAATATCAAGCAGTATTTTTGCTGCAAAACACATTTTTATGTTGTGAAACAACCATGCCCATCTTCTCTTATATTTACCCCATTTTCATTGTGAAGTCACAATATCCCAAGTACTGCTATTAGCTGGCTGTCTGTTGTAGCGTTGTCATACTGTATAGACATTTTTAACACTACAGCTTGTACAGTTGGAAACGCACTACTGTTGATATTGGTCAATTTTTCCCTTGCTGACACACTGAAGTGAATGATTTCAAGGCAGTGATTACACTCTGAAGATGCTGTGTCTCCCCTTTACTGTAATGTGTCAGCACAGAAGTGATTGAGCTGTATTAGCTGGAAAAGTGTTAGGGTTAAAAGCATCCAACTGACATCACCCTTATTCTCAAAGTCTCAGCGACAAGCTACTGCCAACTGCTCCATAGACTTGTAATATAATAGACAGGATGTCATGGGACGAAAAATGGACAGTACTGTATGTTAGGAAAATAGTACTGTCATTTGCTGTCAGATTTAGAAAAACATGTACTGTACCGGATTCATCCGAAACACAGAAAATAGAATTTCTCTGGGGGGTTTATATACTCTAAACAATAAGAGGCAAAGTATAGCTTTTACAGAACGAGACTTGGGAAATGAGTCGCAAGTGCTACAGCTATCAAAGTGTCATTTCAATTTATGGTACTTATACTCAAGTGCATTTTTAGCAACATAATGCTTCTTTGTAGATTTACAGAAATTTTAATTGACAGCACATCATTTAGGAAAAGCAAGAAAAATTCCCTAATTTGCCTTCTTTTCATCCCAAAAGACACTGTTGAGTTTCTTGCTGCACAGCAAGGGACTGGCATGACAGTTCTCCGAAACCTTGGACAGTAGGGACATACTGTATATACGTAAAATGGGGATTAACTGTTCAAAGCAGACAAAAGAAATGCAAAAAAGAAATGTAATATTGCTTTAACGTGGACAGCGGAAGTTGCATCATCGATATCCACTTGTAATACAGGAAGTATTTGTTGTATTAAGTGCCCCCAGTCATTGTTCAGCATGACTGCAGCTAGTAAAGACTCACTTCTGTGGCTCTCCAGAATCCTGTGGTGATCTGAACAAGGACCATTTTATATGGTGTCAGATGTCTGGCTGCGATGTCATGTGGTCTCTTACCAGGTGTGAATTTAGGAGTCAGGCCGCCCCTAGGCACCAACATTATTGGTCACCCCCCATCATGTCACTGTCCCCTTCTTGTTGGGGCTTCCCGACTGCCAAAGCAGCATCAACCTCATCGCCCCTCCACCACAATTTACTGACCTTTGCCCCCTCTTCCCTCACCAGTTACAATAAAATAAGTTGTAATGACAAAAAAAAAAGAATTACGTGGCCTCATCCGGCTCATTGCAAGTGAGCATGCTGTGCCACCTCCCCCAGCAAGTGTCACCCCCTAGGCATGTGCCTCATGTGCTTAGTGGGAAATCCAACACTGTCTCTGATGCATACTGTAGGTCTGCTGGTTTTTCAATGATGTCATCTCAGATGCATGGTTCGAGATCAAGAAGGAATGAGTTATAAGACAAATAAAAAGGTACCCTACTCAAACTAGCTGAAGCTTTTGACAAAGCAGACACATTCGTCTATTTGGAGGGAGAGGATCAGAAAGATTCAGTCACGTTAATCTAAAAGTTTGATGTGATTTGCTCACCAGTGAAAAATGTTAGACTTGACAGATAGGCTTTTAACACTGCAGTGCAGAGCCCCTCTGAGAGTATCCAGTCATATGTTGCCACATTGAAAGTACTAGCAAAGAAATGTGATTATGGTGCATTAAAATGGAGGCTCATCAGGAACATGATTGTGTGTTGGACTTATAATGCTGTAACTCAGGCACATTTGCTAAGTAAGAAGAAATGAACACTGGACACTGTTATACACATACTGTATGCATGTTATACAGTATGAACAGTACAAAAAAAGTGCAAATTAATTCAAAATAAAGTCTAATATATGTGATCTCCTACAACACATACAGTAAAAAATACATTGTGTGAATTGCAGCAGTCATCATTTCCATGAATGTTACATATGTCCTGATTTCAATAAACACTGCAATGTTTGTCACAAACAAAATCATTTTGCATGCTGGTGCAGGTTTAAGTCTAAAGCTGATGACAGACAACCTTACACTGCACTTTCCAGCATCCAGTTGCTCAGAATTCATACTGTAGTGTAAACACCATGTGCACTGCACAAACTGCACCCATGATAGCTCAAGGCATCTTCAGATGGTATTTGGCCATAGAAGCCTATAGGTTACTGTAACACATTGTTTGGATCCATGCCTACCATGTAAAATTCAAAAGTTAACTAAGAGTATGAGCACTTGAAGCATTGCCATCAGCAAAAAAGGTGAGATACAATAAGAGGTCAATGGGAAATATATCAGACACAGTATGAAGGTTAAGACATAGGGGGTGATTCCGAGTTGTTCGCTCGCTAGCTGCTTTTAGCAGCATTGCACACGCTAAGCCGCCGCCCTCTGGGAGTGTATCTTAGCTTAGCAGAATTGCGAATGAATGATTAGCAGAATTGCGAATAGAAATTTCTTAGCAGTTTCTGAGTAGCTCCAGACCTACTCACAGATTGCGATCAGCTCAGGCCGTTTCGTTCCTGGTTTGACGTCACACACACGCCCAGCCACTCCCCCGTTTCTCCAGACACTCCCGCGTTTTTCCCTGACACGTCTGCGTTTTTCCGCACACTCCCAGAAAACGGACAGTTTCCGCCCAGAAACACCCACTTCCTGTCAATCACACTCCGATCACTTCAACGATGGCATTTCTTTGTTCGGACGTGAGTAAATTTACTAAGTTTTGTGCTAAAATACTTACCGCATGCGCACTGCGTACCATGCACATGTGCATTTTTGCCTTAATCGCTCCGTTGCGAAAATCGGCAACGAGCGAACAACTCGGAATGACCCCCATAGTATGTAGGGTAATGAGTAGTGTGTAGTGGATATTTTCATGGTAAGGGATATGTGTGTAGTGGATGTCATAATGTGCTTGGACAATGAAATATGGCATAACATGAACTGGAGACATTGTAATGTTGCCCAGTACAAACTGTAGAAACTAGTGTGGCATAAAACGAACTGTGGGCATTACTATGTGGCATAATATGAACTGCAGGCAGTATATTTTGGCATAAAATGAACTGGGAGTAGTTCAATGTGGTATAATATGTAATGGATTTCTGTATGGCATAATGTGAACTGTATAATAATAATAATTAGTGATGAGCGGGTTCGGTTCCTCGGAATCCGAACCCCCCCGAACTTCACCCATTTTACACGGGTCCGAGGCAGACTCGGATCCTCCCGCCTTGCTCGGTTAACCCGAGCGCGCCCGAACGTCATCATCCCGCTGTCGGATTCTCGAGAGATTCATATCCTATATAAGTAGCCGCGCATCGCCGCCATTTTCACTCGTGCATTGGAGATGATAGGGAGAGGACGTGCAGCGTCCTCTCAGTTGTGTACAGTGTGCTGCAAATATCTGTGCTCAGTGTGCTGCAAGTATCTGTGCTCAGTGTGCTTGCAAATATCTGTGCTGAGTGTGCTGAAAATATCTACGTTCTCTGCCTGAAAAACGCTCCATATCTGTGCTGCATTGTAGTATAGGAGGACAGAACAGTGCAGAATTCTGATGACCAGTGACCACCAGTATAGCAGTATGGTACAGTAGTCCACTGCTCTACCTACCTCTGTGTCGTCAAGTATACTATCCATCCATCCATCCCTGTGGTGCATTTTAGTTGTTGTGCGGTGTATATATAGTAGGAGGACAGTGCATAATTTTGCTGACCACCAGTATATAATATATAGCAGTACGGTACAGTAGGCCACTGCTCTACCTACCTCTGTGTCATCAAGTATACTATCCATCCATCCCTGTGGTGCATTTAAGTGGTGCGGTGTATATATAGTAGGAGGACAGTGCATAATTTTGCTGACCACCAGTATATAATATAAAGCAGTACGGTACAGTAGGCCACTGCTCTACCTACCTCTGTGTCGTCAAGTATACTATTCATCCACCCATCCCTGTGGTGCATTTAAGTGGTACAGTGTATATATAGTAGGAGGGCAGTGCATAATTTTGCTGACCGCCAGTATATAATATATAGCAGTACGGTACAGTAGGCCACTGCTCTACCTACCTCTGTGTCGTCAAGTATACTATCCATCCATCCCTGTGGTGCATTTAAGTGGTGCGGTGTATATATAGGAGGAGGACAGTGCATAATTTTGCTGACCGCCAATATATAATATATAGCAGTACGGTACAGTAGGCCACTGCTCTACCTACCCCTGTGTCGTCAAGTAAACTATCCATCCATCCCTGTGGTGCATTTTAGTTGTTGTGCGGTGTATATATAGTAGGAGGATAGTGCATAATTTTGCTGACCACCAGTATATAATATATAGCAGTACGGTACAGTAGGCCGCTGCTCTACCTACCTCTGTGTCATCAAGTATACTATCCATCCATCCCTGTGGTGCATTTAAGTGGTGCAGTGTATATATAGTAGGAGGACAGTGCATCATTTTGCTGACCACCAGTATATAATATATAGCAGTACGGTACCGTAGGCCACTGCTCTACCTACCTCTGTGTCGTCAAGTATACTATCCATCCATCCCTGTGGTGCAATTAAGTGGTGCAGTGTATTTATAGTAGGAGGACAGTGCATTATTTTGCTGACCACCAGTATATAATATATAGCAGTACGGTACAGTAGGCCACTGCTCTACCTACCTCTGTGTCGTCAAGTATAATATCCATCCATCCCTGTGGTGCATTTAAGTGGTGCGGTGTATATATAGGAGGAGGACAGTGCATAATTTTGCATACCGCCAGTATAAAATATATAGCAGTACGGTACAGTAGGCCACTGCTCTACCTACCTCTGTGTTGTCAAGTATACTATCCATCCATACCTGTGGTGCATTTTAGTTGTTGTGCGGTGTATATATAGTAGGAGGACAGTGCATAATTTTGCTGACCACCAGTATATAATATATAGCAGTACGGTACAGTAGGCCACTGCTCTACCTGCCTCTGTGTCGTCAAGTATACTATCCATCCATCCCTGTGGTGCATTTAAGTGGTGCGGTGTATATATAGTAGGAGGGCAGTGCATAATTTTGCTGACCACCAGTATATAATATATAGCAGTACGGTACAGTAGGCCACTGCTCTACCTACCTCTGTGTCGTCAAGTATACTATCCATCCATAACTGTGGTGCATTTTAGTTGTCGTGCGCAGTATATATAGTAGTAGGCCAATGCTATTGATATATTACTGGCATATAAATTCCACACATTAAAAAATCGAGAACAAAAATGTGGAGGGTAAAATAGGGAAAGATCAAGATCCACTTCCACTTCGTGCTGAAGCTGCTGCCACTAGTCATGGCCGAGACGATGAAATGCCATCTACGTCGTCTGCCAAGGCCGATGCCCAATGTCATAGTAGAGAGCATGTAAAATACAAAAAACAAAATTTCAGTAAAATGACCCACAAATCAAAATTAAAAGCCTCTGATGAGAAGCGTAAACTTGCCAATATGCCATTTACGACACGGAGTGGCAAGAAATGGCTGAGGCCCTGTCCTATGTTCATGGCTAGTGGTTCAGCTTCACATGAGGATGGAAGCACTCATCCTCCTGCTACAAAACTTAAAAGAGTTAAGATGGCAAAAGCACAGCAAAGAACTGTGCATTCTTCTAAATCACAAATCCCCAAGGAGAGTCCAATTGTGTCGGTTGCGATGCCTGACCTTCCCAACACTGGACGGGATGAGGTGGCGCCTTACACCATTTGCACGCCCCCTGCAAGTGCTGGAAGGAACACCCGCAGTCCAGTTCCTGATAGTCAAATTGAAGATGTCACTGTTGAAGTACACCAGGATGAGGATATGGGTGTTGCTGGCGCTGGGGAGGAAATTGACAAGGAGGATTCTGATGGTGAGGTGGTTTGTTTAAGTCAGGCACCCGGGGAGACACCTGTTGTCCGTGGGACGAATATGGCCATTGACATGCCTGGTCAAATTACAAAAAAAATAACCTCTTCGGTGTGGAATTATTTCAACAGAAATGCGGACAACTGGTGTCAAGCCGTGTGTTGCCTTTGTCAAGCTGTAATAAGTAGGGGTAAGGACGTTAACCACCTAGGAACATCCTCCCATATACGTCACCTGGACCGCATTCATCAGAAGTCATTGACAAGTTCAAAAACTTTGGGTGACAGCGGAAGCAGTCCACTGACAACTAAATTCCTTCCTCTTGTAACCAAGCTCCTGCAAACCACACCACCAACTCCCTCAGTGTCAATTTCCTTCTTACACAGTAAAGCCAATAGTCCTGCAGGCCATGTCACTGTCAAGTCTGACGAGTCCTCTCCTGCCTGGGAATCCTCCGATGCATCCTTGAGTGTAATACCTACTGCTGCTGGCGCTGCTGTTGTTGCTGCTGGGAGTCGATCGTCATCCCAGAGGGGAAGTCGGAAGACCACTTGTACTACTTCCAGTAAGTAATTGACTGTCCAACAGTCCTTTGTGAGAAAGATGAAATATCACAGCAGTCATCCTGCTGCAAAGCGGATAACTCAGGCCTTGGCAGCATGGGTGGTGAAAAACGTGTTTCCGGTATGCACCGTTAATTCACAGGGAACTAGAGAATTGCTTGAGGTACTGTGTCCCCGGTACCAAATACCATCTAGGTTCCACTTCTCTAGGCAGGCGATACCGAAAATGTACACAGACGTCAGAAAAAGAGTCACCAGTGTCCTAAAGAATGCAGTTGTACCCAATGTCCACTTAACCACGGACATGTGGACAAGTGGAGCAGGGCAGACTCAGGACTATATGACTGTGACAGCCCACTGGGTAGATGTATTGCCTCCCGCAGCAAGAACAGCAGCGGCGGCACCAGTAGCAGCATCTCGCAAACGCCAACTCGTTCCTAGGCAGGCTACGCTTTGTATCACCGTTTTTTATAAGAGGCACACAGCTGACAACCTCTTACGGAAACTGAGGAACATCATCGCAGAATGGCTTACCCCAATTGGACTCTCCTGGGGATTTGTGACATCGGACAACGCCACCAATATTGGGGGTAATTCTGAGTTGATCGTAGCAGGAACTTTGTTAGCAGTTGGGCAAAACCATGTGCAGAGAGAGTTAGATTTGGGTGGGGTGAGTTCAATCTGCAATCTAAATTGCAGTGTAATAATAAATCAGCCAGTACTTACCCTGCACAGAAACAAAATAACCCACCCACATCTAACTCTCTCTGCACATGTTACATCTGCCCCCCCTGCAGTGCACATGGTTTTGCCCAACTGCTAAAAAATGTCCTGCTGCGATCAACTTGGAATTACCCCCATTTTGCGAGCATTACATCTGGGCAAATTCCAGCACGTCCCATGTTTTGCACATACATTGAATTTAGTGGTGCAGAATTATTTGAAAAATGACAGGGGCGTGCAAGAGATGCTGTCTGTGGCCTGAAGAATTGCGGGCCACTTTCGGCATTCAGCCACCGCGTGCCGAAGACTGGAGCACCAGCAAACACTCCTGAACCTGCCCTGCCATCATCTGAAGCAAGAGGTGGTAACAAGGTGGAATTCAACCCTCTATATGCTTCAGAGGATGGAGGAGCAGCAAAAGGCCATTCAAGCCTATACAGCTACCTACGATATAGGCAAAGGAGGGGGAATGCACCTGACTCAAGCACAGTGGAGAATGATTTCAACGTTGTGCAAGGTTCTGCAACCCTTTTTTCACTTGCCACACGTGAAGTCAGTTCAGACACTGCCAGCCTGAGTCAGGTCATTCCCCTCATCAGGATTTTGCAGAAGAAGCTGGAGAGATTGTAGGAGGAGCTAAAACAGAGCGATTCCTCTAGGCATGTGGGACTTGTGGATGGAGCCCTTAATTCGCTTAACCAGGATTCACGGGTGGTCAATCTGTTGAAATCAGAGCACTACATTTTGGCCACCGTGCTTGATCCTAGATTTAAAACCTACGTTGTATCTCTCTTTCGCTTAGCTTAGTCACACAGCTACCTCATTGCGCCTCTTTTTTTCTTTGCATCATGTGCTGTTTGGGGACTATTTTTTTAATCTGCCATCCTGTCTGACACTGCAGTGCCACTCCTAGATGGGCCAGGTGTTTGTGTCGGCCACTTGGGTCGCTTAGCTTAGTCACACAGCTACCTCGGTGCAAATTTTAGGACTAAAAATAATATTGTGAGGTGTGAGGTGTTCAGAATAGACTGGAAATGAGTGGAAATTATGGTTATTGAGGTTAATAATACTATGGGATCAAAATGACCCCCAAATTCTATGATTTAAGCTGTTTTTAAGGGGTTTTTGTAAAAAAACACCCGAATCCAAAACACAACCTAATCCGACAAAAAAATTTCAGGGAGGTTTTGCCAAAACGCGTCCGAATCTTAAACACGGCCGTGGAACCGAATGCAAAACCAAAACCCGAAAAATGTCCGGTGCACATCACTAATAATAATGTTTGGTATAATGTGTACTGGCAGCACTACAGTGTAGCTTACTGTGAACTGGTGTCACTACAATGTGGCATAATATGAACCAAGGGCATTGTGTGGTATAGTCTGACTGAACTAGGGAACTCAATTAACTTAGACCCCACTATGGGGCATAAAAAGAACATCCGATGTGGAGAGAGGTGTCTCTCTAGAATCATAAGGGCAGAAACCACTTAAAATATTGCTATGAGGCCCACAAAGTTCTGTCTATGGCCCTGTAAAAAAGGCTAATTATTGTAGATAGCACAAAATAGTGTGCTGCAGAACAATAGTCTTTTACCCCTGTTGTGACATTACAAATCTTGTCTGTGCTGCTTCTGGTTTTACCTTGGTATACATGCATTTGTTTTGGACCTACAGTCTGCTATGGCATCTTATGGCAAAGTTTTAATCATAGTTGGATTAGTGTAAATATGTGCATTCCTTATGCATAAATATTATACACAATTATACCCTCACTTGTGTACCTAACTTCCAACAGTCCCAATTTAGGCAGTACTGTACAATCCGGATTTGAGGGCTCTGTCCCACAGTCACAATCAGGACTGCATTGCTCTGGTCAGGCTAGCAGCTGGGATGTAGAGAGTATCACATTCACTGCTGCTCTGTATGCCAGGTAGGTATTCTTCATTTTGTGGTGTATCAAAAATGCTCACAGTACAAAAAACTTTAAGTTAAAACGACTGTGTCTTTATTTTTCATTTTAAAGTCCTTAATAGGACACAAATAAATATTGTGTTGATGCTATTTTTTTCAATATTTCCTCTGTCAGATCCCAGCTGGAAAGTCCAGGTGGGTGGCGTGAGGTGGGGGGATTTGGGGGGTTGTTAGTTCGAAGGTGTTAATAGGACAATGTCAATTAATCACTGTTTTTGTTTTGTTGGCAAAACATATAAGAAATAAATATAAGGTAAGGTGCACCGTGCTACTTCTGCATACTGTACTGTATCTACCAAATTAGACTACAGTAGCTTATTTTTCTATAAATACTGTGCAGGTCCAAAACCAAGTGCCACCTAAATGCTAAGACCAATTCTTCTCCAGCCAGTGGCGTAAGTTCGTCTCAGTTGCCCGGAGGCAAGATAAATATTGGTGCCCCCCTATATTTAGGTAAATATAAATATATATATGTGTGTGTGTGTGTGTGTGTGTGTGTGTATATGGCGTGTTCTTAAAAAAAATTATATACTGTATATATACATTTCATTGTCTTTTATGTTAAATCACACATTTCTTAGCAGTCGTACCCAGGATTAGAACCCATGACCTGTTACACTGATGGCAGACACCTTACTGATAGAGCTATTTGCTCCTGTGTAGGAAATATGAGAATTCTAACTATATGAAGTTACGTGTAATTGTCAGAGAAATAACTTCACATAGTAAGAATTCTCATGCTTCCTATACAGGAGCAAGTAGCTATATCAATAATGTGTCTGCTTCCAGCTTAATAGGTCGTGGGTTCTAATCCTGGGTATGACACTTGTAAAATGTGTGACTTGTAAGGTGCAGGGAGCAGTGAGGTAGTCGGCTACTGAAGAGATAGCAGAGGCTATCAATTAATTTAACCGATTGGTGTAACAGAATGGGAGGAGAAGTGCCCCCCTTCAGAGCAGGAGCTCGGCGGCAGATGACTCCGATGCCTCCCAGAGTTACGCCTCTGTCTCCAGCACTATGAGGTGCGGCAGGAGATAGCTCTAAGGTTTTAGTAAGATGAGGGCTCTCACTATTTTCTACGGGGGTGAATGGGGACAAGGTGCTGTATATTACACGGAAGTTGACCAAAAGTGGGAATCTCCTTTGAGGAGATAAATATAACCAGAAGTTTGTCAGTGGGTTAGTTACACTAGCTGATTTTGTTATTATTCTTTTTTTTTTCTAGCTTTGCAATCAGCCTGAGCTTTGTGTTTCCCATCTTGTTTCTAAAATCTGCAATTTGTAGTTCTTTTGTAAAGTCTTTCATGGCATATTCCTTCTATCTTTTCTAACAAAGACACTGTATATCAATCTTCATGTCTAAATGAAGTTTCTGAGTACAGGAAGGACCAAATAATCTTTCTGCTCATTGAATTACGATGGCAAGCATTTCAGCTGCTGGTTAACTGCCAACTTTGTTGTAGAAGAGTTTGAATCAGAAGTATTGTATTTTCTAAATGTGTTCTAGTTTATTGATAATGATAGAATATAATTATGGATGTCATTTGATACTGAATACTGCAATTAAAATCAAGCTACTCACTATCCTTAATATAAATGTAACATCAATGTTATGTGTGGACTATTGCTAGGTCTGGGTAAGGAATAGGTTTGGATACCTAGTAAGGATTTTGGGGCTAATTATAATTATAAGATCAGGACTGACTGTAGCATTTAAGGTACAGTATTTAATGTAATGAATGTCAAAGGGAACATATGAATATTGTGTCAGTTGTTATAAACATAGGGTTATTTTAAGAGCAAGGAAAGGGGGCAAATTTGCATCTCAATGCACCATGTTGCAATGCAGGATCTCAGGGAAAAAAAGACCTGCTTTTTCGCACACAAAAACAGGGCAGCTTTATTTTCACACTTTAATTTAACAATTAGCTAGAACGCATGTCCCACCCAACTTTGTAGCTAACCATATATTTAAAAATGTTCCCCTCAGCGCCACATGGTTTTGCCAAGGAAATAATTGCACCTTTCAGATGAATTTACTCATAACCAGTAGTGGTTCCTACCTACTTGTAGGAGGGGGACTGCCGCTACCCCTGTGCCCAGAGAGAAGTGAGGAGACCGCACCTGTGCAATGGATCTGAATGGCATTGGGACAGTGCATGTGCACAAGCTGTGGTGTAACTGCGCATGTACAAAGCAGAAGCTTCTATGGACTGCATCAGCTGCAGCCCATAGCAGCCAGCTAAAGCTACATGACAGGTGGGGAGTAGCTTCCTACTGGAAGCATGCTCTCTGCTTATCACAGCCCGATATGGCAGTCCAAGAGAGAGAAAACACCTCCCCCTGGGGCTGCCTGTAGCGTCTGTGACTGACTGGTAGAATTTCCAATAGGAAGTCACTGCCAGTCACTGCGAAGCCAGTGCAGCTATGTACTGCATCTGACTCTTTGACACTGAGCTGAGGTGGCAGATTTTAATGGGGGAGCTGCAGTCCTGCAGCCCATAGGTAAAATATGCCACTGCTCCTAACTCTAAATGGAGGCTAAAGATGCTGTAATTATACCTTACTATACATAAAGTGTGTGCATTGGAGAATCCTATTGTGAAAAGTTTAGGTTACAATTTTACTTTTGTAATTCTTTTTTAAATTGCAACAGGAGATCAGAGATGACCTATCTAGAAAAAGTGCATGCAGGCTCTGCATGTGTGGCAGCCTGCCTATGCAACTTTAAGCATTTATGACCAATTCTGGTCACATAGTTTTTGTTGAGTGGGTATAACCGTGTTGCAACAGAGAATTCACTAGTAGAAGAAGTGACTGTAGGCATGTTGTGGGCGAGTTGATACATTTGTGTTTTGGTTAGAGAAGTGCATGTGCAAAGATTTATCCAATGTCACTTGGATAGACCTAGCGCAAATGCAAATAACAGTTGTCAAAGTCGAAAAATATTGCCGTACACACATCACGTACAAACTACACACAGATGGCCTCCGTGCGTGTACTTGTTCTGCCGTGCGTGCGCATATTCGCAGTTTGCATATGGTCGCTCCCGCGGTCCTGCGCATTAGCACGTGGTAGAGTTTGTGGACGCATGGAAAAGCTATCAAAACACATTACATAATTAATCACATAGTCTCCCTGCACCACACCAGCAAGTTACAACAGTTTAAATGGTATCAGAACAAAGGGATTCACCTTTACAGGATAGGAGGGGACAGAACAAGGTTATATAAGGTGGTGTTTGGTATCCAGCTGTAGGGTATTTTAAGGGTAACATTCCGGTGTTGGTTGGCAGAAGATCGCACGTTCCTGCGAATAGTTATGTGCAGGAGCAGAATATAGATATAAACTGTATTTACTGTACATTAGGTATGCAGCGGAAACCCAGGGGAGACCACCCACAAGTGCATCTTGAACAGACATCGCCCACCTATTCAAACCAACCTATGACCTCTCCTGTACTGTAAATGACCATCCCTGTGTCCAATGGACAAAGAGATTACAGTATCCATTGTGTTAAGTTTTGGAAGATTGTATAAAAGGAGCCAGCTGCAGGCCTGGTCACACAAGACTCTAAAAGTTATTTGTCTAGATGACTGAGGACCAGACTGGGTAGCGCGGCGAAAACCAAACAAGTATGTACCATTGACTGTAGCCATTATTCTTTGTATTGTATTGCTTTGTTATTGTAACCCCCTTTCAGTAATAATATGTTGTTGTGTCGGAACCCGGCATTTTAAATACAATCTGGCGTCGTGTTTTCCTTTCCCTGCT
The DNA here is from genome assembly GCF_028390025.1 of Pseudophryne corroboree. Taxonomy (NCBI): domain Eukaryota; kingdom Metazoa; phylum Chordata; class Amphibia; order Anura; family Myobatrachidae; genus Pseudophryne; species Pseudophryne corroboree. Next base: position 203,042,301 of record NC_086452.1, on the reverse strand, counting down.
AAGGTTTAAAGTGTATTACTATCGCATGCATAGCTGCTAAGGGTTCACGGTGTATCTTTAGGTGTGTACGCGCTGAGTGTACTTTGTACAGCCAGCGCGGCGTTTGTACGCAAAGTCCGTACACGGTACGGGACTCTGTACGCTAATGGTGTAATAAGTACGTAGGTTGATGATTAAGTATAGCGGCAGCAGCGGCTCCATTTAAAGTGTATGAAATGTCTTTTTAAAGTGTTGCTTTTAGTCCTTTTAATCAGCATTTACAATTGGGGGCATCGTCCAATTTCCACATACTCACAGCCTAACAGGTCACAGCAGACTTAATCTATCAGCAAAGGGCGGAAAGAAGGTATCCTACGTAACCTTTTCTTGGTCAATGGATACACTGAAAACCCTACTTGTGTGCTGATTAGATGATGTCTGCTCTGTATGGTCTGCAGAGGTGCCGGTAGAACACGTAAAACGCAGGAAAAAAGCTACTTAAAAAATCTGTGACATTTTTTGGCTCCAAAAAGCGTACACAAAAGACACAGATACTTTGCATACCCTCTCACATTGTTGCAAAACAAAGTTCAAATAAGTCATATTGTGTTTGATTCAGATTGGATTGTTTATCTGTTAAGTAGATTTAAAAGTACATTTAAAAGTTGCTACATTACCTTGATATAGGTTTTTTTTTTAAACTCAGGCCTAAAATAACTTCTGGTGCTTGTATAATGTGTGATTTCTTTGTGACAAAGGAAGCCGCATGGTCTGTCCTCCATTTTGGACTAACCACATGGCCTGTCCACCATCTTGTGTAAACCTCATGGATGTGGAAGGGGGAGGAGCAGTGGCCATTTTAGGAAGGTCATTTTCTAAATAGCTGATTTTCAGTCTGCTCAGAATAATCAGTTTCCCTTGTCACATCAAGCACCATTTATGAGTTACCAATGCATTTATTTAACCCATGCCATAGTCAATTACAAATAGTTTCAGTTGGGCCTAGTGAGAGTAAATGGTGAGATAATTTTTTTCTGACCTTCTTGTCTGTGCGTAATTACTTTACATCAAGTGGGGGGTTGCACACAGATAGAAAAAGGAAAGAAAGAGTTGGTTTTGTTTTTTTCCTTCCAAGACTTGTAGAATCTGCTTACTATGGAGGATAGCCATTGAAATGCAAACTAACCTGTGTAAATGTTTTTTTTTTTTAGCAGTGAAAACCAAATAGCTTTGATATGCAAATAAGAGGTAAGGTGTCTCATAGGAGACCAGTGAATGGTACATATATATAATATTATTATAATTATGTGTATATTTATATCAGTGTATGTTCTGCAGGATAGCTATCCAATATGAATCATATAATTTAAATTATTGATTATTGCTAGATTCATTTAAATCTGTGTGAAACCGGATATATTTGTTGCTATATAGTTAAAACTAAAAATAACATTTTTTTAAGGAAGTAAGTGTAAAAGGACACAAACACAGGTCTGCATAAAAGTTTATACAGAACAAGTTTGTCTAGTGGACAATAGTAATTAGTATTGTCCACATTTATAGAGCTGTGTGATTTGTTTTATTGCGGATGCAGAGTTTTGTACACGTGTCTCGGACAAAGTACAGGACTACGCACGCAGCGTAAAAGACACGCGTGGTCGCGTGTTTACGCAAAGTGCATAAGAGTGCGGGCGCTAAGTACAAATTACACAATAGTGTCGTTTAGTTCAAAGGTGGGACAGTAGCCATGCTACAATAGCACAAAAAGACCCAGTTTCTAAAGCAGATTAGTATAAAACTATTGCTTAAACTGTATTACCTCTGGGGTAAAGCTGCCAATCTGAATTAATTAAAATTTTCTGTACAGAAAAACAAAGTGTATTTGAGTGAGCAAATGAAGGAGTGAGTGGATTCGAACCCCAGAATTCGGGATCCCGTCGTTTGGTACACCAAGTGAGTGGAGGCTTGGTGGCGTGAGGCGGCTGACTCACGATAGTATAGGATTTGAAATACGTAAGTCGTGAGGAGACTTACACAGGAGCATGGTAGGGAATTGTGAATTGTGACCCATATAGTTTTTTGATACGCTCCGGCTGAGGTTTCGCAGCTTGTGATTCGATCCCAATGGTCGTACGGCAAATAAGTAACAAGTAGCTATGCGCTGTGCGATTGGACCGCGCGTTTGTGGGTGCAATATATAACGCAACTTGATATCCCTTTTACGAGTTTTTTTGCATAAAATCACGGTATCATTAGCGCTGTATACAGCATATGAAAGCGTGATTTGTGTATAAAAAGTGCATAGGGAGTTTTCGCTGGTCTCTCTCAGGAAAATCTCCAACGACAGATACTTTACTGGAAAGGGTAAGTTATTCCTAAAAACTTCCAGTAAATATAGGTCAATAGGGGCCCTAAGTTGGGTACATTGCCTTCGCTATCAAGAGTGTATGGTAGTACTGGCCAACGTGGGCGAGAGTGGGTGAAAGCGCTCTGAGAACTTTCACTGTCACCTTATATTGAGTATTTTGGTATTTGTGGGAAAAGGCCCACAATTATGGGAGCCAGTTGTTCAACTAAGGGACGTTTAGCCAGGGTTCAGGCTGAAGAGCCGCGGCCCAAGGGGTCAGCGAGGTTTATTATGTGTGGGAAATATGGTTCACACGCTGAAGTTTATTGTGACGAATGGGTACGTATGACTGACAAAGATAGGGTACCATTCCCTAAGGTGGGCAGCTTTGAACCGGAGGTATTGCAGAACTAAAGGATAAGGATATGTCTGATAAAATCCAGAAAACAAAGGATTAGATATACAGATTATTTAAATTTATGGCAGCAAGAGGGGGAGATGCAAAGGGAATTAGCTCGCGCAGCAGGTTCTAAACCTAGCAGGAAAACAATGGCGACCGCACCACCACCACCATATATTGTTGGGGAGAAAGTGGCTACAAGCAATAGTGCTTTAGTACAAGATAGGAATGTGATTGATAAATGTACTAATGCTAACCCTTGCCAGCTGCATCCCATTTTACATTTTCCCCAGGATTGTGAGCAGGAAGATGAGCCCAGCACGATATCGGCACTCTCTCTAGCAGCCACCATACAAGATACTCAAGTGGGCACGGCCCAACCATCAAGAGTTGTAGCAAGGCCCCCTAGCGGAGGGATAAGTGAGGTCGTGTCCACAGGTAAGTATGGTACCATACATTATGCAGAAACAATAGCTTCCCACATTGTAGAATCAAACCAGAAGGATGTAATTGAATTAAATCCTGTCAGGGTAATTGCAGTCCCCAACGGGAAAACTGACAATCAGGGAGTAACTCCCATCAGGAACATTGCCATGCATTGTCCCTGGTCCCGGGCAGAGTTTAGGTCAATTATGTCTGAATTTCCCGATCTCAGGAAAGATCTAGTCGGATGCCAGAGATTGATTAAGGAGTTAGGTAACGCCCATGAGCCTACAAATAAAGATTGGCGAACAGTGCTACGAGTGTGTTTACCCTCAGGCATTAAGAACAAGGGTACAAACCTCTCTACCTAACTGGAGAGGTATCTCGGTGGCTGCATTGAGAGAGTCCGCTATTGAGCACGACCGGAACATCAGTAAGCACAGGGAGTCTCAGGGGGATAAGCTGATGACAGTGAGTATAAATGCTCTTACAACAAAACCACATCAGCCAAAACCCCAGACCCCTGAGGGTAAGCCACGTGTAGTAATATGTTATAATTGTCAGAAGGTAGGACATTACTCGAGGGAATGTAGGAGTAAAGGTACACATAACATATACCGACCCCCTAGACCAGAATACGAACCACACTACAATTCCCATAATTGGGATCAGGGACCAGCTAGGAGAAATTACGAGCCACATGCAGGGGAAACAAGGAGGTACCCACCAAGGAGAGATTGGCAGACCTCCGAAAATTCTCAGCTACCCCCCTCACATATTGTAGCTGCCAATGCGCTGTGGGAGGGTACCAATACACAATAGGGGTTGGGCCACACCTGTAGTCTGCAGCCAGTGATATTGATTGCTAGCCTTGGTAGTGAACCTGAGGTCACGGTTGATGTAGCTGGTGTACCATTACCATTTCTTGTAGATACAGGGGTGGCCAGGTCAGTGTTGAATTCCATATCAGGTATAAAGACCACGGGAAAAATTATTCGGGCAATGGGAGTAACAGGAACGGTGCAACAATACCCTTTGAGTAGACCTGCAGAGATTACGATAGGGCCCTTGCAAACCAAACATTCTTTTCTGCTGGCTGCATCGGCTCCGACTAATCTACTCAGCAGAGACTTATTGTGTAAAATGCGGCATGTCATATATTGTACTCCTGAGGGTGTCTTCTTGGATATACCTGGGAACCATGCTCAAGAACTGCAAGATATATTAGACACCCCTCAAAGGCTAATGTCGCATTCTACTGTTATAGACAAGTGTCCACCAAAGGTAGAGGAAATGATCTCACAAATACCGGGTTCCCTTTGGACCAAAGATGGACAAGACACTGGATTGATGGCGAATGTAGCTCCAGTAGTAGTACAAATAAAAGATGGTAGGATAGCTCCAAAAATCCCTCAGTATCCTCTGAAGCCAGAGGTAGAGTTAGGAGTGTACCCTGTCATAGAGTAGCTGCTACAGCAGGGCATCCTAGTCAGGACGTCCAGCACCTCCAATAGTCACATCTTCCCTGTGAAAAAGAGTGGGGTGAGGGGTTACAGACTAGTGCAGGATCTAAGGGGGATAAACAAGATAGTTGAGAGCCAATTCCCCGTAGTGCCCAATCCAGCTGTCATCCTCATGCAAATTCCCTCTACTGCAAAATTCTTCACTGTCATTGACCTCTGTTCTGCTTTCTTTTCTGTCCCTCTTCACCCTGACAGCCAGTACCTTTTTGACTTTACATACAGGGGAGTACAGTACACCTGGACTCGTCTCCCCCAAGGTTTCATTGACAGCACAAGTATTTTCTCCCAGGCTTTGCATGACTGTTTACAATCCTTTCAACCTGAGAGTGGATCAGTACTAATACAGTATGTTGATGACTTATTGTTGTGTTCTGACTCACTCGAATAGTCCTTGAAAGATACGAAACAGCTTCTGTTTCATCTTTCTGAAACGGGACACAAGGGGGTATATTTACTAAGATCCCGATTTTGACCGATTTTGTGTTTTTTCTTCAAAGTGTCATCTCTGGAATTTACTAAACTCAAATTTTGGCAGTGTTGAGGGCATTCGTATTTTTTTTTAAGTCAAAGTTAAAAAATACGAATGAATACACCATCGGTCAAACGCGGCTGTTTAGGTATACAACTCGGAAATTTACTATGCATTCGTATTTTAAATCTCTACCGTGAAAGTGCATTGGCGGCCGTGAAAAAAAATGAATCGTAAAAAAAGGCAGGAAAAAAATAGACCTGCTTTTGAGAAGCGTGTTTACATGTGTTTACAATTCTACATTAATCACACCTTCATTTTGGGCCCTTTAAAAGGGAAAGAAGCACATTTTTAACAACTCTCACTCTGAAATGGCTGCTGCCGTGTGTAGTTTTTATTTTTTTTTGCCTGTGGGATACCTGAGAGTGCTCCAGCAGGCTACAATAAACCAGGGCCACGAAACTGACCATGGTCAGCAGGTTGTCCATGTTCCGCGGAGGCTGCGCAGGGCTAGTTTTTTTAGGGGGCATTTAAACTTTAACACATTGACCATTGACCACCTCATACAGATGTTCTGGCTACATACAAACATAATTTCCCGTATGTATGACCTTGTCAAACTGGACTTAGACCCTGAGACTGTCAGACTTGGTTTTGTCTGTGTCCCCGGAGGGGGCGCTAGTGGGTCAGTGGAGGTGGATGGGAGAAAACGAGGAGGCTGGATTATGTTTCTGCGCATGAGCGCAATGATATTTATTAAACAGATGGTTCACAAAACGGCAGCAGAAAATAACAGTAGGAAATGCAAATGTCAATTGTACAGCGTGGCAGCTGAAAGTCTATGGTAACAGAATGAATGGTGACTGATGAAATAATAACCGGTAGTGATGATAACAGATGAGTGATAATTTGGCAGAGAATATTCTGGTATGGGAACCAGAGCAGATTAAAACATGGAACCAGCAGAGATGGTGTTGTATGGCAAACCTGGTAGCAGAGGCAGGAGTCTGACTCACAGTGCAGGTGATGAGGCACTGGCAGCAAGCAAGCTGTATCACAGGTGGAGAGATGGAACACACCTGGAGTCAGTCTCTACTGCTAGGCTGAAGCACACAGAGATGGTGGTGAGTGTGAAGCCTGTAGATGGAAGCAGGTATTGCTGGGGCTTGTAGTTCCACGGAGCTGTGAGAAGTAACCAGGAGTACAGAGTCTCAGGTAGAAAGCCAGGAACACGGAACAGCAGGTAGGTATCCAGGTACACGGAGGAAACAGGAACCAGATCCTTACACATGAGTCGCAGGAGTGACACAAAGTTCAGGATGCCTGCAGACTGATCCTGCAGCTTCATATATACCCCTTGTTAAACAGTCATTGGTGGAGTGAGGAAAAGTGGGTGCGGCCAAGCACCGGATTGGCCGCCGTATGCTGACTGCTGGAGGCTGTCATGGCGGTGCCCATGCCGCGGCCTAGCGGGAACGCGGCGTGCTACACGCCCGCTATCACAGGAGCGCTCCCAGGCCCAGGATGGCGTCTGATGGCAGAGACGCGGATGACAGATGAACGCAGGGACCCAGGACGGAGTCCGCAGCGGCGGACAGATGTCAGCTTGGTGAGTCGATTCCTGACAGTACCCCCCCTTTAAGGGTGGGCACCGAACACCCACGTGGCTTGGAAGGATGAGTGTTATGGAAGACACGGACCAACCTTGGAGCATGGACATCCAACGAATTTACCCAACTTCTCTCCTCTGGGCCATAACCGGACCAATCGACAAGGTATTGAAGACGTCCTTACCGGCAACGGGAATCCAGAATCTTGCCAATCTCGAACTCCACGCCCCGCTGAGTTCGAACTTTGGGGCCAACTGGAAGAGCTCTTTGGAAATGATTCAGGACTAAAGGTCTGAGGAGAGAAACATGAAAAGCATTAGGTATTCGCAGAGAAGGTGGTAACTTCAGCTTGTAGGCCACAGGGTTGATGACTCTTTCGACAGGGAAGGGGCCAATGAAATGTGGTGCAAATTTCATAGACGGGACCCTAAGACGGAGGTTCCGGGTAGACAGCCAAACCTTGTCCCCAGGTTTCAGGCTAGGAACTGCGCGTCTTTTGCGATCAGCAAAGTATTTATACCGGCTGGAGGCCTTTTTGAGAGAAATGTGAATCTTCCTCCAGATTGAAGAAAACTGACTCAGGGCAGTAGTGGCAGCAGGAACATCCATGTGAGGGAGTTCTTGGAAGTCTGGAACACGAGGATGTTGCCCATATACTGCAAAGAATGGAGTTGTCTCAGTAGCAGTGTGGTAGCGGAAGTTGTGGGCAAACTCGGCCCATGGGAGCAGATCAAACCAGTCATCCTGAGAAGATGAAACATACAATCTTAAAAATGTCTCTAGTTCTTGATTTACCCTCTCTGTCTGCCCATTCGTCTGAGGGTGGTAAGATGACGAGAACTTCAGTTTAACCTGCATGGCAGAACAGAGAGCCCTCCAAAACCTCGCTACAAACTGTACACCTCGGTCGGATATTATTTCTGAGGGTAGACCATGTAAGCGGAAAATCTCCCGTAGGAAGATTTGGGCGAGTTTTGGGGCAGAAGGGAGACCCTGGAGAGGAACAAAATGGGCCATCTTGGTAAATCTGTCCACTACAACCCAGATGGTATTGTATCCTTGAGAAGGAGGAAGGTCGGAGATAAAGTCCATGGACAGGTGTGACCAAGGGCGACTAGGAATAGACAATGGTTGTAACTGACCTGCTGGAGACTGACGAGGAGTCTTGTGCTGCACACACTTAGGACAGGATGCTACGAAATCCTTGATGTCAGCTTTCATCTTTGGCCACCAGTATGTCTCAGAGAGGAACTTGAAGGTTTTCAGGACACCGGGATGACCAGTGAACTTGGATTGATGGGCCCAAGACAGCAACTTGGGACGGAGTTCTGGGGAAACAAAAGTCTTACCAGGAGGAGGAGCTGGGGAGACTTGAGATGCAGCAAATACCACTGGACTCAGGATGGAATGTGGAACTGAGTCAGGCGTTTCCCCTTCGGATTCCATAGATCGGGATAAGGCGTCAGCTTTAACATTCTGCGAACCTGGGCGGAAATGAAGCTTAAAGTTAAAACGTGAGAAAAACATAGCCCACCTGGACTGGCGAGGATTAAGGCACTGGGCTGCCTTTAAATATAGCAGATTTTTATGATCCGTGTAGATGTTGAACGGATGTTTGGCCCCTTCCAGGAGATACCTCCATTCCTCGAGGGCCAGCTTAATCGCCAGTAGTTCTTGATCTCCAACGGAGTAGTTAGCTTCTGCAGGGAGGAATTTACGAGAATAAAATCCACAGGAGTGGATTTTCCCATCGGTTCCCTTCTGGGAGAGAACAGCTCCAACTCCAACTGTAGAGGCATCCACCTCCAACTCGAACGGTCTGTTTACATCTGGCTGGGACAGAACTGGAGCAGACATAAAGGCCAGCTTGATCTTCTGGAAGGCCGCTAAAGCCTCTTCTGACCAGTTGGAATGGTCTGCCCCTTTCCGAGTTAAGTTGGTAATAGGAGCGATGAGAGTGGAGAATCCCCGAATAAATTTCCTATAGTAGTTGGCAAATCCCAGGAACCGCTGAATAGACTTGAGAGAATTTGGAATGGACCAATTGGCAATGGCTTCCAACTTTGTCGGGTCCATCTGGAGATCCGATCCGGAAATTATATAACCCAGGAAGGGTATAGAGGAAACTTCAAAGGTACACTTGGATAGTTTACCGTAGAGCCGGTTCTCACGAAGACGTCGGAGGACTTCACGGACTTGTAGACGATGAGAGGGAAGATCTTGGGAGAAGATGAGGATATCATCCAGATAAACAACGAGGTATTTATACAGAACGTCACGGAAGATTTCGTTCACAAAGTGTTGGAACACTGCTGGGGCATTACTCAACCCGAATGGCATTACCAGGTACTCGTAATGACCATTTCGAGTGTTAAAAGCTGTCTTCCATTCGTCACCACTCCGGATTCTGATGAGGTTGTAGGCACCGCGGAGATCTAGCTTGGTGAAGATGCGGGCTCATTTAACTCTGTCAAATAATTCGGTAATGAGTGGTAATGGATAACTATTTTTAATGGTAATGTCATTGAGACCCCGGTAGTCAATGCATGGACGCAGTCCTCCATCCTTCTTTTTAACAAAGAAGAAGCCTGCACCAGCGGGTGATGATGAAGGACGGATGAATCCCTTCTGTAAATTCTCCCGGATGTAGTCGCTCATCGCTTCAGTTTCGGGAACAGATAACGGGTAGGTACGCCCCCTAGGTGGCTTCTTGCCAGGAAGGAGATCGATGGGACAATCCCATTCTCTATGGGGCGGCAGGACATCCGCGGCCTTTTCACTGAAGACATCAGAGAAATCTTGATAAGCCGCAGGAAGACTTGACTGGGTTTTTACTTCAGTAGACTTGATTGGACAAACTTGGGCTAAACAGGACTGATGGCAATATGAACCCCATGAAGTAAGTTGTAACGTTGACCAGTCAAACTGTGGATTGTGTAGCTGGAGCCAGGGCATGCCCAAAACGATCTCCTGGGTGGCTTGAGGAATGACTAAGAACTTTATTAATTCTGAGTGTAGGAACCCAACTCCCAAAACCACTGGTGCAGTTTGGTGAGAAATATTCCCCTTGGAGATTCGGCTACCATCCACGGCGGTAATGTAGACTGGGTAAGAAAGTTCACATACAGGCAAGCAAAATTTATTTACCGCTGCTTGGGTGATGAAATTTCCTGCGGCTCCACAGTCCACTAATGCTGATGCAGACTGAAGCCCAACTGAAGTCTCTAAAGTCACAGGAAGGATAAGGTCTTGATTAGAAGGAGCTTGTCTAGAAGATCCCAACTTGACTCCTCCTTTACAAGTCAGGATCTGGCGTTTCCCGAACGCACTGTGCAGGAATTAATCTGGTGACCTGCAGCCGCACAATAAAGACAAAGTCTCTCACGAAGTCTTCTTGACCGCTCCTCAGGAGTTAGGCGGGACCTATTTATTTGCATAGGCTCATCAGAAGGTGGAGACTGGAACTGTACGGAAGGTATCATCCTTGATCTGCGTGGCTCACTCCGAGCTCGTTCATTGTTGCGTTCGCGGATGCGAGAGTCCAACTTGATGCACAGGGAAATTAAATCAGACAATTGTACAGGAAGATCGCGGGTTGCCAGTTCGTCCTTGATCCGATCAGAGAGTCCATGCCAGAAAGCTGCTACCAGGGCTTGATTGTTCCACTGAATCTCTGCGGCCAACGTCTGGAACTGGATGACATATTGTCCCATACTACGGGTACCTTGACGAAGTTGGATTAGGTCTGCAGAAGCTGATGTTGCACGACCAGGCTCGTCAAAGATCCGTCTGAAGGTTGACACGAATTCTGTATAGTTGTTAATCAGAGGATCGGCACGTTCCCACAGAGGAGACACCCAACTCAAAGCAGATCCAGAAAGTAGAGAGATGATGTAGGCAACCTTGGATCTTGACGTGGGGAAATTATGTGACAACAATTCAAACTGGATTTCACATTGGTTGAGAAACCCGCGACATAACTTTGGGCTGCCATCATACTTGCTTGGCACGGGCAGGTGCAGACGTGACACTGGAGCTGATGCAGCCGGCATAGAGGAACTCACAGTACTGGCAGGTGCTGGAGTAACAGGAACTGTAGAAGTGTGTACACTAGGCAGGGATTGCTGTAGTGTATCTATCCGGGAGGACATCCCTTGCAGGAACTGGAACATCTGCTGCTGCGCAGCCTCTTGACCATCCAGACGGGAGACCAGATTTTGCAAGGCCTCTGACCCCACACTCCGTCCACCATCCGAGTCCATCGATCCTGAACTTACTGTCAGACTTGGTTTTGTCTGTGTCCCCGGAGGGGGCGCTAGTGGGTCAGTGGAGGTGGATGGGAGAAAACGAGGAGGCTGGATTATGTTTCTGCGCATGAGCGCAATGATATTTATTAAACAGATGGTTCACAAAACGGCAGCAGAAAATAACAGTAGGAAATGCAAATGTCAATTGTACAGCGTGGCAGCTGAAAGTCTATGGTAACAGAATGAATGGTGACTGATGAAATAATAACCGGTAGTGATGATAACAGATGAGTGATAATTTGGCAGAGAATATTCTGGTATGGGAACCAGAGCAGATTAAAACATGGAACCAGCAGAGATGGTGTTGTATGGCAAACCTGGTAGCAGAGGCAGGAGTCTGACTCACAGTGCAGGTGATGAGGCACTGGCAGCAAGCAAGCTGTATCACAGGTGGAGAGATGGAACACACCTGGAGTCAGTCTCTACTGCTAGGCTGAAGCACACAGAGATGGTGGTGAGTGTGAAGCCTGTAGATGGAAGCAGGTATTGCTGGGGCTTGTAGTTCCACGGAGCTGTGAGAAGTAACCAGGAGTACAGAGTCTCAGGTAGAAAGCCAGGAACACGGAACAGCAGGTAGGTATCCAGGTACACGGAGGAAACAGGAACCAGATCCTTACACATGAGTCGCAGGAGTGACACAAAGTTCAGGATGCCTGCAGACTGATCCTGCAGCTTCATATATACCCCTTGTTAAACAGTCATTGGTGGAGTGAGGAAAAGCACCGGATTGGCCGCCGTATGCTGACTGCTGGAGGCTGTCATGGCGGCGCCCATGCCGCGGCCTAGCGGGAACGCGGCGTGCTACACGCCCGCTATCACAGGAGCGCTCCCAGGCCCAGGATGGCGTCTGATGGCAGAGACGCGGATGACAGATGAACGCAGGGACCCAGGACGGAGTCCGCAGCGGCGGACAGATGTCAGCTTGGTGAGTCGATTCCTGACAGAGACAGCACGCTCTCACTCTGTCTCAGGCCTGGACAAACTCCTGCCTGTGTTGCACTTTATGGCTACTGGCAGCTTTCACGCTGTGACTGGCAATGTAATTGCTATCTCACAGGCCACCTTTTCTAAATTTTAAAATCAGGTAAGTTAACACATACATACTCATCTGTGTCTAAGTTGTGCTTCTGTTATGTACTCTAACACAGTATTATATTTTAAACACGTCATGACACTCACCTTATATTTTGAAATGTCCACTCAGGTTTGGGATGCTTTGTATACACACATAGATGCCTCTATCTGCTTCCCTACCCAGGAGTCGTAGTGGCATGCAGTCAGGGTATCTTTCTATGAGCTTGCAGGCATGCCCAATGTTCTGGGTGCCATAGATTGCACACATGAAGTAAACAGTCAGCAAGTAGAGGAGATAGAAACATCTTGCCACAGTGTGAGTACAGATGTAGGTAGGCAGGTAAGGGGTATCCGTTCACATGGTCGACCATGTTATGGTCGACAGTCATTAGGTCGACCACTATTGGTCGACATTGACATGGTCGACATGGACACATGGTCGACACATGAAAATGGTCAACACATGAAAGGTCGACATATGAAAAGGTCGACATGAGTTTTTTAACTTTTTTTTCTTTTGGGGAACTTTTCCATACTTTACGATCCACATGGACTATGATTGGAACGGTAAAGTGTGCCGAGCGAAGCGGTAGCGGAGCGAAGGCACCATGCCCGAAGCATGGCGAGCGAAGCGAGCCATGCGAGGGGACGCGGTGCACTAATTGGGGTTCCCAGTCACTTTACGCAAAAAACGACACCAAAAAAGTTAAAAAACTCATGTCGACCTTTTCATATGTCGACCTTTCATGTGTCGACCATTTTCATGTGTCGACCATGTGTCCATGTCGACCATATTAATGTCGACCAATAGTGGTCGACCTAATGACTGTCGACCATAACATGGTCGACCATTCATACCGGAACCCAGGTAAGGCAGTAACTGATTTTGCGTCATTTTACAGGTAACTTCTTATTTATGTAACTCAACATTGGCTAACCCAAAACATAAAATATATGTATGTATGAATTATGTTTGTGAAGCGTTTTTGTTTGATATTATCCATGTTGTTTACAATTACTCAATAACATTTTCAGATTACACTGTCAGTAAATAGCAAAGCAAACATTACACATATAGCATTTGAATTCTTTATTATCTTAAACACTATAATTGTGTTGGGCACAAATCTAGAATCGTGAGTGATATGTGACAATACTTTATTTTTTGTTTTTTTGCTTGCTCATTTTCGTGTGCTTTTTTTGGTGGCAGCAGAGGATTCTGTTGGCACATTGGGCCGTGTTCTGCTTGATCGCCTAACTGGGGAGGAAATTGGGGTCTGGCTAGGTGTGGTTTTCCCTGAGCTTGAGCCTTGTTGCTGTGCTGCCAACAAATTGATGTTTTGGCTCAAGTTGTTGATGCTTGCTTTCAGTTGCGTTGTTGCGACTGTGTTGTTGGCAACTATTCTGGACATACTTTCTGTGATCATCTGATTGTTCTGGATTAGTTGTATGAGGGCTTGTTGCTGGCAGTTTTGTTCATCCATGATGCGTTGAAAGCTTCCTATCATTTGGCTGTTGTCTGCTCTCATTTGTTCCATGCTATTGGCCACTCTGCCAAGTTGAACAATCAGTCTTGTCTGAGTTTCTACTCAGTCTCGGTAGATGATGTGGCAGACTGACAAGGTATTGGCTGTGGTTTTGCAGACAGGCATAATGTTGGGCCTGTTGTGTGGTCCAACTGGACCAAAAGTCTTGTCCCATTTGTGGCTGGGGTAGTGTTGGGCTCACTTGTTGGGTGGGGGTTGTTTGGGGTGGGGGAGTAATGTCAGCCGGCGTGGGTGGCTGGTTAGGATCAACTGCTTGCAGGTGTAGTGTGTAAATTTGCTGCAAGTCAGTTTCCTGCTGGGTATCCTGGGGCATGATGTCTGGATCTGTATGGGGTTGAAGACAGTCACAATTTAGTTGCTGTTGGGCTTCTGCTTTTGTTGTGCTTTACGACAACATGCATTACTTCTTAATATGCATGTTGAAAAATATAAATAGAGTGTGGCCTAAACTTATGATGATATTGGGCATTATATTTTCAAAATGTCACTTCTTTGGTTCCCTACTCATTACAACAATCTTTAAGGTAAATGTTGGGCTACGAGCTTAACGTAATGGTCAAACACGTTGAACTGTAAAAATGCGACATTTCACACTTTACATATTCTGTTTAAAGCTTCCTTTTGGCCAAAAACAGAATACATTAAATGTGTACAACAATGCACTCATACATTGTTAAAGGATGTCAGTCTTTACCAGTAAACATTTTCAATTATAGTGAAAAAACATATACTTACAAACATGTTACATGTTTGGCATAAGTGGCAACACCTATGTAGCGCATATTGTTAATTTGAGATGTGTACCACGAAAGAATGCTTACCATGGAGTCAAATTAATAACATTGAATTTGTTTTTAAGATGGGATGTTGTCCATAGCAACCAATAACATTGCAGGGAGTATATTGGAGAAGGTGCTGTATTAATGTTACGGTGAATAGGATTGGTTGGTATGGGCAACATCACATCTTAAATAGAAGTTCCATCGTAGTAACGTTACCCACATGTGTTTGCTGGTGTTGCTTACTACAAGGATGAGTGTGTGCTTTTGTTTAAATTTGGTAAACACTGTGTAAAATGCATTGAATTTTTAGAAATAAGGTTTACTCACCAGACAGCTGAGGGGATTGAGGCTCATCGGTTTGTGGACTGGCCAAAATGGCAACGGGTGGCTGAGGCAACACAGTTGAGATGCGCCGTTGTGGTGGTGAGGATGCGGGTGTAGGTACGGACTCAAGACCGCGTCTCTTACTACCCATCTTCTGGAGACTGCCAGACCCCTGCAAATGTCATCTTAGTGGAGTGCGGTGCGATGATGAAGTTCCTATGGGATAATAAAAACATTATAATTCTGTATTTATATGGGGCCTATTCATGAAGAAGTGAAAAGTGTGGAGAAGTGAGCCAGTGGAGAAGTTGTCCATGGCAACCAATCAGCATTAACGTTACATTTATAATTTGCATACTTTAAAATTATACTGAGCCACTGATTGGTTGCCATGGCCAACTTCTCCACTGACTCACTGCTCCACTCTTTACACTGCAACTTGAATAGAGCCCTATGTGTTTACAGAATATGTGTACCCACAACATTCTTACCTGCATCGCCAGCATCCGCATCTCTTGCCTGTGTGGTTTGTGACCTGGCTGTGCTGGCTCTCTTTCGTACTGTTGAAATATGAATTTTGACCTTATGTTCAGTAAATTGTGAATACATATTTACTCCAAAACATTATTGTGATGTGGACATATGAAGAACATTAAGACTATTACACTAAACTTGGCTTATGCTTTTATGGCTGAGTTCATTGGGTGTGTATACTTTAATCATGAACCAATTACAACAAACAATCCATACCCTAAGGCAGGCCTGTCCAAAATGCAGCCCTCCAGCTCTTGTGAAACTACATATCCCAGCATGCCCTGACCCAGTTTTGTTGTCAGAGAATGCTAAAGCTGTGTCAGGGCATGCTGGGATATGTAGTTTCACAACAGCTGGTGGGCCGCAGTTTGGACATGGCTGCCCTAAGATGCATAATTAACAATATTATACAACTACAAAACCAACCGTGGAACTTTTAAACAACAAGAATATTAGTCTGTTAGAAACATAAAAATTGTAGCCACAAATAACTCACAATAAACAAATATATTATTTAAATTTTAAAAAAGTATCAAATTTTTAGGCGACAAAAATCACATCTTCCACACATAGCCCTATCCACAATAACATATATTAACCAGGAAAAAAAAATGGATTAAACATTCATGAAAACACATGAGTCACATTTCATTTAACTGGAAAAAAAAATATACATAAAAAAATAATAAAAAAATAATGCTGCAAAAGGGACAGGCCAACTGCTAACTTCACAAAACAATGGGAAATAACATAACTATTTATGTTAAAAAAAAACATCCCCAACACATTACAATATTTAAGCCACTTACAAACAGAATCAGCTACAATACATTTCACACAACTAAGGACAAAGCAAATATGTTAAAATAATATAAATATTGAACCACAAACTCACCATCCTGCCTTGGACGATACGAATCCCGGACATGAGTCGCACCAACCACTTCAGGCGGAATAAGGGACCGCACAGGCTTCTCCCAATCGCGATATGACACTCTGAAGGGATGGCCACCCCCTGTATGCCTGGCAGACTTTGCCTCCTTGGCCATCTTCGCCTTGACACGGCGCTGATATCGTAGAAGCGCTTACGACACGTGTCCTCGGTCCTCCTCACCACACCCTCACTATTAACTGCCGCTACTACCTTCCCCCACAAAACACTCTTCCTGCGTGAAGGTACCTGGGCAGCATCATGCCCAAACAGATGACGATGATGTTTCATCAGCTCCCGCACCAATGCCACATTCTCTGCATAGCTGAATTTAACATTGCACCCAGTCTTTGTAGTGGTGCGTGGCTGTGGAGCCACAGCACCATCACTGTCACTATCACTCGAGGCTGCAGCAACAACCTCCCCCTCCTCCTCACTAACCTCCTGCGCCTCACTCACCTCTTCCCTCTCACTCACCTCCTCCACCTCACTCACCTCCTCCCTCTCACTCACCTCCTCCACCTCACTCACCTCCTCCACCTCACTCACCTCCTCCCTCTCACTCACCTCCTCCCTCTCACTCACCTCTGACTGGGACATATTCAGGACAAACAACAAATAACAAATATTAAAAAAAACACAACACACTCCTCCACTACCACTACACACCACACACCAAACACACACACACACACACACTCACAAACAATGACAATAGACTGTAAAAAATTTTTTTACAAAGACAAAAAATAAAACAGACTTTTAAATAACTACACAACAAGTATGACAAGACTACTTACACACACAGTACAGCACTCAACAACTCAAAAAACCACCTCCAAACCACAAAATACTCCAAACTACTCACCAACACCAAACACCACTTCCTCTCACCTCTCCACTAGCTAAACCCACGAGGTACGGACGGTTTGGGGCGTTTTTATAGTAATGAGCACAGACACTCCTCCATCACTAAACAAACCAATCACGGACGAGTGACAAAAACTAAAGTTAGACCAAAATCGCGGCCGGGAACGGAAAAACACTGCCGTAACATTCAAATGACGCATTCGTTAAAAAAAACACGGCCGCAAAAACAAAAAATCGGTTGCATTCTACCATTAAAAACCACGAATGACATCTACATCGATAAATGAAAATAATCAAAATATGACAGCTTAGTAAATGAGGCGTAATAAAAACAAAAAGTTGCAAATTCACACATTCGATGTCATTCGTGTTTAATCACACTCCAAATCGACACAGATACGAATTTTAGTAAATATACCCCAAGGTTTCAAAGGATAAGTTGCAGTTGTGCCGGACCAGGGTCAAATATTTGGGACATTGTTTGACTCAAGGACTTAGACACCTCACTGCTGATAGAATACAGGCGATTCGCGACATGACTCTGCCACAAACGCAGCAACAGATCTGCACTTTCCTTGGAATGTGTGGGTACTGTCGTAACTGGATTCCAGGGTTCTCTATACTGGCTTTACCTTTGCAAGAAATGGTCTCTTCGAGCAAACCAGAACGGATCTCGCACACAGATGAGTCCGAACTGGCATTTGAGAGACTCAAACAGTGCCTATCACAGGCACCTGCATTAGGTATGCCAGATTATGAGAAGCCCTTTGAATTGTATGGTACAGAAAGTGCAGGATGCGTGGCAGGGGTTTTAACTCAGAGACATGGTGATGCCAGCAGACCGATAGCTTACTACAGTGCACAGTTGGACACTGTAGTGCGGTCTCTCCCCACTTGCTTGTGAAGTGTTGCAGCGATAGCTTTGCTGGTAAGTAAAAGCGAGGACGTAGTGTTAGGACACAACCTGACAATCCATACACCTCATGCAGTATCAGCCTTACTGAACTCTGCCCAAACCAGACATGTCTCATCTGCTCGGTTTACAAAGTGGGAATTATCACTGATGGCCTTGGTAAACATCACCATTAAGAGATGCAGCTCACTAAATCCTGCAACTTACTTGCCAAGTGTGCCTGGACAGGCACAAAGGGTGGAGGATGAGAATGTTGGTGAAGGAGGATTTAGTGCAGATACTGATACGCATGATTGTATGGAATACCTGAATCAGACTTTCACAGCGAGACCTGACATCAGTGACAACCCACTGGAAGGAGTAGACTTTACCTTCTACACTGACGGCAGTTGCCACAGACAGACAGAATCGGGAGACTTGTGCACTGGATATGCAGTTGTAGATAACAAAGGTATCATAGAAGCTGAACCCCTGGGCCCACCGCACTCAGCACAAGTTGCTGAGTTGGTCGCCCTAACCAGAGCGTGTGAATTGGCCAAGGGTAAGTCAGCTAATATATACACAGATTCTAGGAACGCCTTTGGAGTAGTGTATGATTTCAGCTGGCACACCTGTAGCGCATGCGTCCCACATCAAAAGGCTTTTGATAGCCATACAGGAACCAGACAGAGTGTCTGTTATCAAGTGCAAAGCACACACTTACAACCAAGACCCAATTTCGCTTGGTAACAGCCGGGCAGATGAAGCTGCTAAATCAGCAGCAAGCACCCCCATACAAACGAACATCACATCACTGATGACATTTAACACAATCAACACACAACAATTAATTGAAATGCAAAATTTGTGTTCCCTACAGGAAAAGGCAGTCTGGAGGGCAAAGGGGTATGGTCAGGAGTCCTCAGGACTGTGGACAGGTGGACACGGAAAGCCGGTGGCCCCCAGAGCATATCTTCCAAGCCTAGCTGAGGCAGCACATGGTCTGACTCATCTGGGCAAAGAGGGTATGTGCAAATTGGTAAGAGCCTACTGGTGTGCACCAGAATTCTCTTCTCATGCAGGTAAGAGAGCAATGACATGCTTTACTTGCTTGAGGAAGAATATTGGAAAGACAATACCAACAGAGCCATCCCATATCCCTTCTACAGACGGACCTTTTCAGGTAATACAAATCGACTTCATACAGTTACCACCCTGTAGGAATTTGAAATATGTGTTAGTTGTATTGATGTATTTTCCAACTGGGTAGAAGCGTTCATTGCTGCCACAAATACTGCTACGTTCACTGCAAAGAAAATTGTGCAGGAGTTTGTGTGTAGATATGGTATCCCTAGAATAATTGAAAGTGACAGGGGTACCCATTTTACAGGTGAAGTCTTTCAGGTCATGTGCAAACTGATGGGAATTAATAGCAAGCTGCATACTCCGTACCGTCCACAGGCAAGTGCAAAGGTAGAGAGAGTGAACGGCACTATTAAGAACAAGCTGAGCAAATTAATGGCTGAAACTGGATTGTTGTGGCCAGAAGCTTTGCCACTAGTGTTGTACAGCATCAGAACCACTCCCAGGTCTCCCCTTAACTTATCACCCTTTGAAATTCTTTTTGGTCGACAACCTCATGTAATGATAGACCCCCAGGATGATTTGAAATGTAATAATGAAGTGACTGTGAAATATTTAGTTGGGATGAGCCAGCAGCTGAGAAATCAACAAAGAAATTTAAAGCTGGTGATTCCTGACCTACCGAACAGTAATTGTCATGACATTGAGCCTGGGGATTATTTGATGATTCGAAATTTCTTCCGCTCAGGTTGCCTCATAGACAGGTGGGAAGGACCATACCAAGTCTTGTTGACCAGCATGACAGCATTGAAGGTCGCTGAAAGAGAGACTTGGGTCCACTCGTCCCACTGCAAGAAGGTCGCTGACCCGGAGAGAACTTGTGACAAAGAGCAGAGTATAGAGAACATCTTATCACTGGAGTGTTTGTTCCGGGAAAGTTGAGAGGCAGGACTGTTGAAGGGCATCTGAGCACAGAGAGTAACAAGATCTAGAACGGTTGTCGCACCATTTTCTTTTTTCACCTCCCCCTGCATTTTCCTTTCTTTTCTCCTTATTTTCCTCCTTTCCCCTAACGAAATGGATCGATCACAAGAGACTGCGTTGCGGGTTCTGTTAGTAATTCTGGTTTTGATCAGGACAGTTTGTTTTGATGAGGGTCCCAGAGAGGTCGAGCAGGGATCTGGAATGGGTTCTGATGGCGAGTATGAATTTGTAGGATCTCAGGAGCAGCACATCACTCTAGTAAAGGCTGGCATCAGTAAGCGCTCTGGTAGTCAGGGAGCTCGGAGGCACTGTGAAGGGTTATTGTCTGATGAATATTGTATTTGTAGGAATTGTGAGAATAAAGTGAGGATGGGTGCATCCAGATATGTCAGTCCAACCTTAATATCGACATGGACCGCCATCTGTTGAGGGATTACCCCTCACTAGTGGGTAAGGTCTTAAACCAGACAAAATGCTGGGTGTGCTCACAAGTACCTCAAGGTCAGAGTAAGTCAGGATTAGTACCATACCCTTTAGCAATAGATGAGGTACTCGAATTGCGGGGTGGGAGACCGGTGGACAAGAAATTCAATATCTCTAGGCCCCCTAGTTTGAAGCTACACCAGTATCATGTAGACAGGTCCTTATTGTGTTTTAATATTTCCAATTACCGAAAACCGGGAAATTGGGAAGTGAAGTGGAATAACCAGACAATGACCTTTTCACACAGAGCTGATAGGGTACCCATAGACTCTGAACTTTTATGCCAAATAGCCAACAGTGGGAGGTATTTTCGGTATAAGTATACTCGTGGAAGCAAGACCATGTGGGTTGGAAAAGTATTGTCAGGGTATTGTGCTCATATCATCTAGCCCGATACTTGTACTGAGCAGATGGGAGAACTAGGGATTGGTTTCTTTACTTGGAAAATTTGTAATATGGTGATGTTATATTTTGTCCCCTATGTTCTTCCAGATGATGCCTATTTCATTTGTGGGAGGAAGGCATACAAGTGGCTTGCCCCGGGCTCAGAGGGATTGTGTTATATTGGGAGAGTGCTACCAGAGGTCATGACCATAACCCATGATAAAATGAAAGACGTTCCCCGCAGTGCTCAGGCTCCTTACTCACTATGAACACATCATCAAGAGACACCTCATAGACAGGGCAGAGCACGCAGCCTCTGATTTGATCCACGAATCCACCAGGATTCAGTTCCTTCTCGCATTAGACATTACCCGTACTGCCAGAGGAACCATAAATTATAGGTATATCCATGCGCTAGCGAACTTGATAGATAATATCACTGAGATGTATGACGACACCTTCAGGTATACGGGAAGGGAGTTACAAGCTTACAAGAAGGAACTGATTCAGCACAGGATGGTCCTTAATTATGTCACAGCCGTGACAGGTGGGTACTGTGTTACTCTGGCAACTCAATATGGTGTGAAGTGCTGTACTTATATTACAAACAGCACTGACGACCCAACGGAGATCATCGATCAAAAGATGGACGATATCTTGCAGTTGAAGTGGGAGTTCAGATGGAAGCACAACCTAACCTTAGCGACTGTGAGTAATGAACTGACCGGCTGGGTCTCATGGTTGAACCCAAGCAAATGATTCTCAGGTTTAGGAGAGTGGGCTCAGAATGTCATTATGAGTGTGGGGAAGTTTCTCCTTTGTATCCTGGGAGTCGTCATAATTATCGGTTCGATATTTAGGTGTGTTCAAATTCTAATGCGGCGCAAACACGGCACAAATTTGATGAGTCTAAGGAGCAAGGGCACTGTTATAGCAGCAGATTTAATTTTAATTTACGACCCATCCATAGATACAGTGTTAGGATAAGGATTGCAAATGAATTTCATGGCCTGTTTCTTTCACCCGTTTTTCTTTTGTCTCCCCCTCTGCCCAGATACATCCATCCGGAAAAGACGTCAGCTCTACCCAAAATGTTTATGTGAATGTATTTTTAGATATGTGTCTTATCTTCATCTCTGCAACCTCCAGCTAATGGCACACATAGTCGACAGGTGATATCCACATATACAAGCACTCACATATGTTTCCACCTCCATGTATCATCAACTAAATGTGCACCCCATTTGTTGGTACAAGAAGCCGAAAAGAGCTCGGTAGTGTTTGTTGGCCCATTTACAGACCCTTAATACAGGATGAGAAGGATTTAATGTATACTTCGCAATACCTCGAAGCTTATGTATAACATATACGGCACAATGATACATGCCCCCCAGACATGGATTCATACATACATGCTTTTTACTATCCCACTAGGTCATATATTTCCCACCTACAACTCTCCCCCGACCATCCAAGCTTCTGTAGATATATTGTATATATATTTTTCTGTTTATTGATTTGATAGTGGCAGTTATTGGTGACTGCCAAAGGGTGGACTGTCAAAGTCGAAAAATATTGCAGTACACACCTCACGTACAAACTACACACATATGGCCTCCGTGCGTGTACTTGTTCTGCCGTGCGTGCGCATATTCGCAGTTTGCGTATGGTCGCTCCCGCAGTCCTGCGCATTAGCGCGTGGTATGAGTATTTACGGTAGAGTTTGTGGACGCATGGAAAAGCTATCAAAACACATTACATAATTAATCCAAATAGTGCACAATGTACACATCGTCTCCCTGCACCACACCAGCAAGTTACAACAGTTTAAATGGTATCAGAACAAAGGGATTCACCTTTACAGGATAGGAGGGGACAGAACAAGGTTATAAGGTGGTATTACTGTTTGGTATCCAGCTGTAGGGTATTTTAAGGGTAATATTCTGGTGTTGGTTGGCAGAAGATTGCACGTTCCTGCGAATAGTTATGTGCAGGAGCAGAATATAAACTGTATTTACTGTACATTGGGTATGCGGCGGGAACCGAGAGGAGACCACCCACAAGTGCATCTTGAACAGACATCGCCCACCTATTCAAACCAACCTATGACCTCTCCTGTACTGTAAATGACCATCCCTGTGTCCAATGGACAAAGAGATTACAGTATCCATTGTGTTAAGTTTTGGAAGATTGTATAAAAGGAGCCAGCTGCAGGCCTGGTCACACAAGACTCTAAAAGTTATCTATCTAGATGACTGAGGACCAGACTGGGTAGCGCGGCGAAAACCAAACAAGTATGTACCATTGACTGTAGCCATTATTCTTTGTATTGTATTGCTTTGTTATTGTAACCCCCTTTCAGTAATAATATGTTGTGGTGTCGGAACCCAGCATTTTAAATACAATCTGGTGTCGTGTTTTCCTTTCCCTGCTAAGGTTTAAAGTGTATTACTATCGCATGCATAGCTGCTAAGGGTTCACGGTGTATCTTTGGGTGTGTACGCGCTGAGTGTACTTTGTACAGCCAGCGCGGCGTTTGTACGCAAAGTCTGTACACGGTACGGGACTCTGTATGCTAATGGTGTAATAAGTACGTAGGTTGAGGATTAAGTATAGCGGCCGAAGCTGCTCCATTTAAAGTGTATGAAATGTCTTTTTAAAGTGTTGCTTTTAGTCCTGTATGTAAATCAGCATTTACACAGTGATGACAGCTACTCTAACAAGAGGTGAGCTTGTGGCAGTGTGCTCCCATATATGTGGCTGACTTAGAATAATGGTGGATGTTCGCTTTGATTTCTGGTTGTTGGAAGAGGCCAGAACTGTGACCACTTTACATGAGTCTCAGATGCGGGACCATAGTTTTTAAGAACCATTATTTTGAAAGAGGGGTCTTAATTATTTTTTTGTTTTTGTATGCCGTATTATTAAGGATACTGTTGGAACTGAGAAGTCCTATCCTGGATCCATACAAAGGAAGTCTCTTGGTGGGACTACAGGCAAACACAGATTTAGGACATTCTACAGAGTAGAACATCACAAACTATTATTCTTTTTAAGAACAAAAGCTATGGTAGTCATTTATGGTTAGTTGACACAATGAAAAATGTATGACTTTTTTCTTGCATTAGACCTAATAATGTTGTATATTTCATAATCACTGTATCTGAGATGGATTTATAATGGATTGTTGAGTCGAATTTGTGCACATGCAGTGGTGCAATGTGGGCATAATTTACATAGAGGGGGTCATTCCTACCCGTTCGCACGCAGCGGTTCTTCGCTGCAGTGCGAACAGGTCGGAACTGCGCAGCCAGAACGCAAGAAGATTGACAGCGGGGAGGCATTCCGGGGCATCTACTCACCATTTTCAGGGCATGGAGATCTGAACGCAGGCGTGTCCAGGCGTTTGGAGGGCGGATGTCTGACGTCAATCTCAGGACCTTCGTCTCTAGATCCGTTGCACAGGGTAAATAGGTCTGACCCTGGTCTTGTTTTGCAGGAAACTTTTTTAGCTTAGCAGGGCTGCACAAGCGATCGCAGCCCTGCTCTGCTAAAATACGCTGCCCCATAGGTGGCGTCAAGTTGATCACACAAGCAGCAAAAAGTTGCTACGTGCGGACAACTCGGAATGAGGGCCAGAGTCCCAATGCTGTCATCTTGGAGCTGAGCAGTGTCATTTGTAACAGTTATTCAATAAATATAATGCTACTTTGCTCATAAACAGAACACAGTTCCTGACCACCACTTTAGAGGTAATGGAGGAAGGTATGGAGTAGCATGACACATGATAATCTCATTACTATGCCTCACTCTGCTCAAATTTCTCCTCCTAGCATATTTCCTCACACATGTAAATACTCAGGCAAGAGTACAAATTGATCATTCTTTCCTACATCATTGCATTGGCCCCATTGGTTTTCTGAACAACGTACAGTACTGTAAGTATCCATCTAAATTCAAACCATTCAGGTAACTATTGCTAGACTCTTGTCTACTTTAGCTTTTCATACCATTAAGTGAAATTGGCTCTTTCTTTCTCAGGGTAATTTCAGTACTCCAACAACATTTGTCCATGTCCTATGTCTCAAGAGCAGTACAATCATTTTTAGACTTTGGGGGATATTCAATTAGCAGCGATAACGGACTTTTCGCGCGAAAAACCGGACTTTTCCCGCAAAACGCAATTACAGCCTATTCAATTTTCCGGGAAAATTTATCGTGATCATTTTTTCACTAATTTCACATCACCTACTCTGAGCAGGTGAAAAGTTGGGAAAAGTCACTATTTTCAGGTAAAAATGTTTGGATATGGTACAGAACTCCAGGGACACCCCCCTTAATGACTAATTAGGCACGTTGAAGTTTTTAATTATTTTTAATTGGCCAATAATGATGTCATTTTTGGGGTGAAAGAGTACAAAGTGATGGAAATTGGGGTTCAAGGTATGGGATAGGTATATTGCGGTGCTTTATGAGTGGGACAGGTGTTTTTAGGCTTGCAGGTGGGAGTAATCGGTCTGTTTCCACTTTTTTTTAAAGTACCCTAAAATGACCCAACTATTTACTTATACCCATTTTCATGTACCCCAAATTTAATGAGAGCATTTATTTTGCACAAAAAAACTTGCTTTCTATAATTTTTTTGCATTTTTAAAAAATGCATATAACAGCAATTTCACACAATTTAAGTCCCCAAAAACTCTCTAATGTGATCTTTAATACATTTCTCTTCTGTGTTTACCATTTTTTGGGGTAGAGGCCGATTTTCCCATTTTCACATACACTTTTCACTGCAACAACTTTCATGTGAAACCCGTTTGGAATTAAATAGGTCGAAAAATGGGAGCACGCTTACCCGCGAAAAGCCGTTTTCGCAGCAATTTTCGCCCGATTGCCGCAAAATAAATTTGGGTGAAAAATTGCCGCAAATTTGCGGATAATTGAATACCCTAGTTTATTTTAATGGAATGATATTGTTGTTGTTGTGTTTTTTTTTTTTATACTTAACCGTTAGACTTCAATACAAATATGTGTATAATCAAATACAGATGGTCTTTTTATTAGTGTTATTGTAACATTATACCATGCATGGTAAGATCCATCATCTGTGTAGCATATTGTAGAGCTGGGCCCTGCGAGTTCTGAGTACATTACTTGCCAGTGCCTTGAATCGTAATGCTTCATTAATTATATGAACAACATTTTCTCATTCATTCTTTTGCAGAGTGTTCAATCAAGTCCGATGCTGTTGAGTTTTCAACTTGTTCAGTTCTAGTACAGTTAATGTTCTAGATCCTTGTACCCTGATGACTATTGTGTATTCATTTTCTAGACAAGTGTTAATTCTCCTGATTATGTCCATATCATTGTGACCCTTGACTCCAGGGTTTCTGGTAATGGGGGCTGACAGGACAATGTAAGCATGTGCATCCTCTCAGAGGCTATGTCCGTCAGGCAGCCAGTGAAAACTAGGAAGGGAAGGGGCCAGTGAAAACTAGGAAGGGAAGAGTCATCTCATCAGCTCTGACTGAGGAATTCTGACAGATACAGTACATTGACAAATTATAGCTACAGTATAATAGATTAGTAATTTGGCTGCATGATGTACTATTTAGATTTGTTTAATTTAAATAGTAAATATAGAAATTGTTGTCAATGGGTCTTCAATTTCTCTGCAATATACAGTATAAAGTTCTTAAGAATCACATTGATATTGTACATTTTTGAACTTTGCTTTGAAACTTAATTGTAATTATTCTGCAAAAAATGAAGTCGCAAAATAAAAAGTAAGAGACATGGTCCAAAAAACTTGGTATAGTATATGGCATATAAAAAGATTAACAAGTCTCTATGCTGACATAATTATATAATCTATGTTGCTTTATTTATCATAAAGGTAATATTGCTGCTCTATTTCTGTTAAAACAATATTGCAATTGAACATGCTTTTAATGTATACTATAAATGCTTTAATCTCTATTCCACTTTCCTTCCAAAGTGTCTCTTTTTAGAGATCTCTCTGGACTAAGTTGCTCAATCAAAAAATCATAACTTACAACATGAAAGGTATCCAAAGGAGAACAGAGTTGTGGCAGTAGCATACTGGTGGCAATGCCATGCCCTTGTCTCTACAGTAGCCCTCATTCAGATGTGGATGGAGTAGTGGCTCATGCAGCAAAGTACCAATGTTTGGTACTTTGTGCATGCACCAGATGCGTACTGCGCATGTGCAGTACGGGTCTGTGATGTCGGTCACACAGACTGTTGACTGTTGTTTGGAAGTGGGGAGGGGGTGACAACAGCCTACATTTATCTAAGTGTTGCCGCCATTACAGGAGAGGGATAAGGTAAGGTTCTCTGACTGAGATTTCCTGGCCTCTATGTAGGACTTGCAGCAGCCAGGTTGCATGACCCTATAGATGGTTTTGTGTCAGATCCAATATTGTGTTCTTGGATACAATATGGATCAGTAATGCAAAAGGAGGTGTGATACCTTCTGGTAAGGGCTGGAAACTGATATTTTGGGGCCAGGAACACGTCCCCCCCCCCCCCCCTTCCCATCAACCCCTCTCAACACACTTGCATGTATATGTGTGTATGTGTATATATATATATATATATATTTATCAGCGTTGGACCGGCACTCCACATAAAATCAAACTGTGCCGGTGCCCTCACATATACCAATGTATAGATATAGGAAGCAATTGGTGCGGCACTCGGCGTCAAAAAACACACAGTAACCCGTTTGGTTAGATCAACGTTTCAGTGCCCTTTATGCACTATCTTCAGGATATAGTGCATAAAGGGCACTGAAAGGTTGATCTAACCAAACAGGTTACTGTGTGTTTTTTGATGCCGAGTGGCGCACTAATTGCTTTATATATAAATATATATATACTGTATATATATTTATATATATATATATATATATATATATATAGCCAAGAAGTATATAGGCGGCAATCAGCAGACTCAGTTCAGACAAATAAAGCAAACATAAGTTTAATGATCGACATGTTTCGGGGGAACACTCCCCGTCCTCAGGGCCAGACGACGGGGAGTGTCCCCCGAAACATGTTGGTATATACTTCTTGGCTATATTGTGGAGGACTACGACCCCACCAGGAGGGCACCACAGCAAATATTAAGCTACATGGGAGCATACAATGGGGAGGGGGGTTTGGTGCCTGACTACAGGGGAGCACACTCTGGGGATAGGATGTTTGGTGGTTGGCTACAGGAGAACACACTGTGGGGAGGGGGGTGTGGAGGCTGGCTACAGGGGAGCACACTGTGGAGAGGGGGTATGGAGGCTGGCTACAGGGGAGCACACTATGGGAAGGGGTGTGGAGGCCTGCTATAGGGGGTAAACACACTACAGGGGGACACTATGAGGATTGGAGGGTTGTGGGCTGGCTACAGAAGTGGTGGGTGGGAATTGGAGTGAATACTGTGGGCTGAGGTCGGGGAGCTGGAGGCTGGTTACAGTTGCTTAAATAAGCTTACCTGCGGGCTGTCAGGAGTTGGGACTGAGGAAGAAAAGCTCAGAGTAGCACGACCTGTCACCCGTCCATCCAGGAACTGCCAAACCCACTTGGAAAGTCAGCGCTGGGGCCGGGGCGGAGCTACGCACGTGGACTCGGGAGGCTTCCTGAAGCTGCAATGTGCTGTACGGGGTAGGAGGGGGTAATCGTGCTGGGTCACTTAATTGTTTTATGTACTTAACTGGCGGGCAGGCGGGCGGGCAGCCAGAGCTGAGTATTACTAATGTATGTGTATAAATACACACCTGAAGTCTGAGATTACTTCATTCTTGGCTAGCACCCCTCCCCCACCTTCCCAACTGGTTTTAAGCAGGGACCTACATCTGATTGCACATCAATGATTCAGGCATAATACAAAGTAAGTCCTATTATTTTCATATATTGTCAGTTTAAATGGGGGTAAGCATTGGGACGTGGGGTCCCCTGAACTGTTCTGTCTGGGCCACTCCGGGGCATCACACCCTAACACTTATAGTCACTATTTTTTCACTACCTCCTATGTGTGTTATTTTATCCATGTATATTTTTTTCATCCACTTTATATCTAATTTTAAAACACTTTCTACACTCTGTAACTACCTATGCTTATCCTATACTTTATTACACCTCACTGTTTTCTACTATTGTGTTGCCTTGGGGGAGTTCGTGGCTGGGCTGATTTGGGGGTGCCCTGCACCCCGATGTGAACCCCAAAGTGTTAGGGACTTGCTCGATAGAGGTGACCTTGACACGGTGGGCAAGCCCATATCATTGGCCAATTATAAGCTAACAACCTCTTATTATATTATATATTATATATTGTAATTTACAGTAATGATTGTATAGTGCATCTGCACCCATTTCTTCCCCTGTAGTACCATAAAATCTCAGCAGATAGCACCTCTCATTACAACCACTAGGGTGTGCAGTCTAGACCCATTTCCCCTGTATGATATTAACAGATGCTCCAGCACCAAATTTATGTGTCCCTCTGCCTCAGGGCCCCTCTGAACCATGGGGCCTGGTATAGCTGTCCCCTTTGACCCCCCTGTCACTGGGCCTGCTCCTGGTACAGTACCATATTAGTGATATCACTGCTGCTTCTATATAAGGAGCAGCAATAGTCCCTTCAACTACATCTGAATGAGGGCCAGTGTGCGGCAGTGTAACACTTCCCAACCCCACAAAATGGTACAAACTTCCTAATTGCAAAATGCTGGGCAGATTACCAAAACTGTAACTGTCCAGTCAAAAGTACGATGGTTGGGAGGTATGAAAATGTGTTTGCATGGCTGCATAGTTCATAATAGAAATATTGATATTATTATTAAGTGGTTTAGATTATTATGGTGTTTGTGAATATGTACAGCTTTCTGTCTTTGGGAGAACAGACTTACAGTATGATTCATAAAATTTATATGACATGCCATAAATTTCATCTTCATTAGGACTCTTTAAAGAAGGATATGATTTTCTGATCAGCATCCAAAGCTTAACTGAAATGTCTTACTGAAACAACAGGCAGAACCAGGGAGATTTGTAATCCACACTCCCTAAGGACAACTGGTAAATAAAACTCTTATTCAGGAGGATTGACTTCTGTGCAATTCCATTTGGTTTAAATGACATTAGTCAGAATGCTATTATCCTAAATAGGAAAGGCATATACTGTATTCATATTGTCTCCAGGGAGTGAAACTTAACAAATGACCACTACCATACCCAATGTTCCAATAAAGCTGACTGCATATGCTAAAGTGTATTCTGTAATAATATATCTCAAGTCTGCCCAGAATCGTGTATGTACAGAATATAATAGGAGGTATATTATTGTGTTACTCTTTGACCGTTTGATATTTGAAACATGCAGTGGATTTGCTGTGTTTAATATGAGAATAATATATTTACCAAATATTTGCTGTATTTTTAATTGTACCATTTATTTTCTCAGTTGAATCAGCATTTTAACTGTGGCACAGAAAAACAGTGCAGGAGCCCAGTAATCCATTTGCTACTTGACCTTCAGGCTTTGGATTTCCCATGAAGCAGCAAAACTCACTGCAACATTAATATCTCTCTTTTGTGGAAAATGTCTTTATCTACTGATATAATTTACTATATTAACTCATATGTTACTCTACTGTATAAAACTGGACCAAGATGGTTCATATACGAATAATAGTATTCATGCAGCACAGACACTGAGTGATTTTTATGGGCCTATATATACAGAGGTGACTGTCCCTATCTCCATGTCCATGTGCATCTGATAAAAAGTATGGGTTTTGTGCAAGTTGAAAAATCAGACTGTTATATCAAAATAAGTATTTACCATTATCTGACAGAAATACTACATATTTGCCCATTTTGGAGTAACACCATTACACCATTGGCCCTTCCATAGGCGTAACTAGGGATTTCGTAGCACAGGGCAAGCTGAAGAGTGGCACCCCTCCTCCCCCCCAAAAAAACCCTAAAATAAACTATGTGTCCCCTTTTTACACAGTACGCAGGAAGAGTCCCCTTTTTACACAGTACACACAGTGCCAGATACACAATTGCCCCACAGTGCCAGATACACAATTGCCCCACAGTGTCTTATACACATTGCCCCACAGTGTCTTATACACATTGCCCCACAGTGTCATATACACATTGCCCCACAGTGTCAGACAGAGCCGGATTAAGACCATGGGGGGCCCGGGGCACTTAAGAGAGTGGGGCCCCTAATAGAGAAGGCAGAAAATATATATATATATATATATATATATATATACACACACATATACATATATATATATATATATACACACATATATATATATTTGCCTACCCAAGCAGCACACCCCCTGCCACACCGCAGATCGGATCTCTCTTCCGATCCGATCTGCGGTGCTGTGCTCCCCGGATCCCGTCCTCACTGCAGCAGCGGGCGCACAGACAGGACAGCTGAGCTGAGCGACGGTTCAGCTGTCCAATAAAGTATGAATGAAGCAGCCTGCCGCTCAGTCATTGGCTGGGCACGCAGGCTGTTTCATTGATACATTATTGGACAGCTGAGCCCAGTGGCGTACCTAGAAATTTTTCTCCCCCAAGCCAAAAAATCCTTCGGCGCCCCCCCCCCCCCCATACCCCCCGTAATTGGCACTAGCAAAGGTAGAAAAATGTGCACGCCGCAGGCGCGCGCCGGCAAAAAGGGTGTGTGGCTTTGTCGAAATGGGCGTGGCTTTGCGTGGAGGGCGTGGCATTGCAGGAAAAGACTACCTTATACCCCAGTTTTGCAACCTGCACGCCCATACGTTGGCCACCACAGGAAAGAAAAATAATCCTGATTCATGCCCCTTACATTATTTGTCATTTTTCCTCCTTATAGTAATGCCCAGTATACATTATTCCACATACTGCAATGGCCCTTAGACATTATTCCACACACAATAATGCACATGACACAATATGCACACACTGTAATGCCCCAGACACATTATGCCACACACCGTAATGCCTGTGACACATTATGACAGGAATCGCAATGCCCGTTATACATTATGCTACATACTGCAATGCCCCTGATACATTATAGCACATACAATGTCTGTGACACAGTATGACACACACCACAATGATCCTGAGACATTATACCACATACCACAATGCCCGTGATATAGTATACAACACACCGTAATGCCTGATACATTATGACACACACCGCAATGTCCGTGATACATTATGCCACACACCGTAATGCCCATTACACATTAAGTTCTACAGTAAGGCTTCTAATTACTTTTAAATTACCTGCTCGTTGCCAGGGGTTTCATGCTCTTGGTTCCATGCACGGTGCCAGAGGTTTTCATGCTCAGGGTGTCATGCTCGTTGCCAGGGGTTTCATGCACTGGGTGTCATGCTCGTTGCTAGGGGGTAGTGCTTGTTGCTAGGGCCATGCTCCCAGTGCCACATATGCCCCCAGTGCCAGATATTCCCCTACAGTGCCAGGTATATGCCCCTAGTGCCAGATATTCCCCCACAGTGCCAGGTACATGCCCCCAGTGCCACATATACCCCCCCCAGTGCCACATATGCCCCCTCAGTGCCTGCTCCCCCCAGTGCCAAATATTCCCCCACAGTGCCAGGTATATGCCCCCAGTGCCAGATATTCCCCTACAGTGCCAGGTATATGCCTCCAGTGCCAGATCTTCCCCCCACAGTGCCAGGTATATGCCCCCAGTGCCAGATCTGCCCCCACAGTGCCAGGTATATGCCCCCAGTGCCAGATCTGCCCCCCACAGTGCCAGGTATATGCCCCCAGTGCCAGATCTGCCCCCCACAGTGCCAGGTATATGCCCCCAGTGCCAGATCTGCCCCCCACAGTGCCAGGTATATGCCCCCAGTGCCAGATCTTCCCCCCCACAGTGCCAGGTATATGCCCCCCAGTGCCAGATCTGCCCCCCACAGTGCCAGGTATATGCCCCCAGTGCCAGATCTCCCCCCCCACAGTGCCAGGTATATGCCCCAAGTGCCAGATCTGCCCCCCACAGTGCCAGGTATATGCCCCCAGTGCCAGATCTTCCCCCCCACAGTGCCAGGTATATGCCCCCCAGTGCCAGATCTGCCCCCCACAGTGCCAGGTATATGCCCCCAGTGCCAGATCTCCCCCCCCCCCCACAGTGCCAGGTATATGCCCCCAGTGCCAGATCTGCCCCCCACAGTGCCAGGTATATGCCCCCAGTGCCAGATCTGCCCCCCACAGTGCCAGGTATATGCCCCAAGTGCCTGCTCCCCCCCCCCCATGTGTTGGAGGGACACGGACCGCATCGCGCGTCTCTCCTGTGTCCCTCCCTGGCTCTCCCCCGCTGGTCTAATACAGGAAGTGCCGGTTCGTGAGCCAATCAGAGCTCACGAACGGCACTTCCTTAGACCGGCCGGGGGAGAGCCAGGGAGGGACACAGGAGAGACGCGCGTTGCGCTCCATGTCCCTCCAACACAGCAGGGAGGGAGAGGAGACCGCAGATTGACATGCGGATGCTCGTCCACATGTCAATCTGTTCTAAGGGAGCCGGGGAGCGGAGCACAGCACCGCAGATCAGATCGGAAGAGAAATCCGATCTGCGGTGTAGCAGGGGGCCCCTTTTGGAAAGGAGGGCCCGGGGTACGTATCCCCCGGGCCCCCCCCTTATTCCGGCTCTGGTGCCAGATACAAATTGCCCCACAGTGCCAGATACACATTGCCCCACAGTGCCAGATACACATTAGTAAGATATACACATTGCCCCACAGTGCCAGATACATATTACCCCACAGTTCCAGATACACATTGCCCCAGAGTGCCAGATATACATTGCCCCATAGTGCCAGATACACATTGCCCCACAGTGCCAGATACACATTGCCCCACAGTGCCAGATACACATTGCCCCACAGTGCCAGATACACATTGCCCCACAGTGCCAGATACACATTGCCCCACAGTGCCAGATAAACATTGCCCCACAGTGCCAGATACACATTGCCCTACAGTGCCAGATACACATTGCCCCACAGTGCCAGGCTGAGTCCCCTATTTACACAGTACGCAGGTAGAGTCTTCTTTTTACACAGTACGCAGGCAAAGTCCCCTTTTTACACAGTACGCAGGCAGAGTCCCCTTTTTACACAGTACGCAGGAAGAGTCCCCTTTTTACACAGTACGCAGGGAGAGTCCCTTTTTTACACAGTACGCAGGAAGAGTCCCCTGTTTACACAGTACGCACAGTGCCAGATACACAATTGCCCCACAGTGCCAGATACACAATTGCCCCACAGTGTCTTATACACATTGCCCCACAGTGTCATATACACATTGCCCCACAGTGCCAGATACACATTGCCCTACAGTGCCAGATACACATTGCCCCACAGTGCCAGGCTGAGTCCCCTATTTACACAGTACGCAGGTAGAGTCTTCTTTTTACACAGTACGCAGGCAAAGTCCCCTTTTTACACAGTACGCAGGCAGAGTCCCCTTTTTACACAGTACGCAGGAAGAGTCCCCTTTTTACACAGTACGCAGGGAGAGTCCCTTTTTTACACAGTACGCAGGAAGAGTCCCCTGTTTACACAGTACGCACAGTGCCAGATACACAATTGCCCCACAGTGCCAGATACACAATTGCCCCACAGTGTCTTATACACATTGCCCCACAGTGTCATATACACATTGCCCCACAGTGCCAGATACACATTGCCCCACAGTGCCAGATACACATTAGTAAGATATACACATTGCCCCACAGTGCCAAATACATATTACCCCACAGTTCCAGATATACATTGCCCCAGAGTGCCAGATATACATTGCCCCACAGTGCCAGATACACATTGCCCCACAGTGCCAGATACACATTGCCCCACAGTGCCAGATACACATTGCCCCACAGTGCCAGATACACATTGCCCCACAGTGCCAGATACACATTGCCCTACAGTGCCAGATACACATTGACCCACAGTGCCAGATACATATTGCCCCACAGTGACTGATACACATTGCCCCACACAATGACAGATACACATTGATCCACACAGTGAGATACACATTGCCCCACACATTGACTGATACACATTGCCCCACACAGTGACAGATACACATAGCCCTAAGATACACATTACCACCATGCCCAAGCTCACCCGCTGGCCTCTCACCGCTGCCTCTGTAATGTGAGAGGAGGAGAGCGCAGTGCCTCTCCTGCCCCTCAATGCTGCTCCATGAAGACAGTCTGGTCTCCAGCGGCGGGTATCTTGGCGCTGGTTTGTTAGCCAATAAAAGCTCGCGGACAGGCAGCCAATCAGGAGCTGGTCCGCCTGCTCTGATTGGCTAACAAACCAAAACAAATGAAGACCAGACACAGCACATTGAGGGGCAGGAGAGGCACTGCGCTCTCCTTCCCTCACATAGCAGCAAGATGGGGGACGGCCCGGGGGCAGGCAGAAAATTAGCGGGGTTGAGTGGGCATGATGCCCTGGCCACCAGCGGTGCCCCCCTCTGCTGGGCCTGCCAAGGTGCATAGGGCACATGCCCTGCTTGACCCCCCTTAGTTATGCTTCTGGGCCCTCCTGAATGTAACTTCCTTCCCTTGTCTAGCCACATTGTCAACACTGGCTTATAACCATGTACAGTATATACTATACTTGCCAGTTAAAAATGTTGGAGTGTTACAACAGCTACATACGAAGTATTACTAGAGACGCTTCACTGGACAGGACAGTAGGTGGCGCTGTCTCTTTTGGGGTTACTGTGCAGTCTATTTTTGTTGTGATAATGTATTATTTTCTAGAATATTCTTGTAAATCCTGCATACTGCAGTTTAAAGTATACATGTACTGCTCACAGTACACTTTGGCACACAATCTTAGCCTGGGGGTTTTATGCTTGAACAAAGAATCATATTCTGCAATAGTAGATACCTACTAACAGCCTTATAAACAGGAGCAATAAGAAGGCTCACATCATGTGACATCATTCAATCTCACTAATCCGTCAATACTGGGGTTTGGCGATATTAAACTTTATGATATGTTCTAAACTTTATATGTTCTAAAGGTTCTCTCTGAATATACTGAGTTGGGAAACATGTTGGTGTAATAAAAAAGAAATGAAAAATGATGATAATACTAGTAATAATAATATTAATAATAATAATTGGTAAAACATATGACAGCATAGTGTGGTACTGTATTTATGGGCATGTTATTATTTGAAATAAATCTGAAATTTGATCATTGTGAGTCTGATTTAGCATTGAACAACGGTCAATTTGCCCATGTACAAAGTTTTGCACTGTGTATGTGTACAAACTGTACCCCTAGTTTAAATTGTATCTAACTTGTACTTGTAGCACCCTGCTTTTGGAAAAGTGGGTAGGTGGGATTCAAATGTGAATCTGTGATTTGACCAATTTGTCTCAATAACAGTTTTTGTCTGTGTGGCTGGAGAGACCCCCCCTCCCCCCCAGCCACATGTGTAATGGTGGCCACGGCACTGAAGGGGTTAAGCCTCAGCTGCCAGGCACCATTTGGGCAATAGGTGCTTGACGTCACTGTTATACGTACTTACAGCGCTGGGCGCGGACTGTTTAAAAATATGTTTAATGATGTGTTTTAACATGTCATATGTAGTGCTCTGTGCACAGTTGTAGGATTGCATGTTTAAATGTATTTATATATAAGATGTGCTCACCTGTATTTTAAAGGGAAAAATGCACTTACTATATCTGTCTGAATAAGGGTCCCCTATCTTCTGTGACTAGGAAATGGAATGCTAATTGCCCTCTGCTAGCAGATGTATGAATGACAAAACTTTTTTGATGTTGGACAGTGCTCGGCAGGTAAAGGCTGGGTGTGAGTTCCTTAGAGTAAGATGTTAATCAGATTGTGTTTTACGAATGCAAACTAGTGAGTTTCCTGTAACAACAGTTTGATGTAACATTTCCTAGGCTGCACTATATACTATGCAGATTTATGTTCAAATTACAAGGACTTTGTGTGTGACAGGAAGGAGGAAATTGCTTTTTTTTGCACTAAAATCCTTTTAAAATGTAATGTATTTATTTATATTTTGTAAGATATCCTGATTGGATGGAAAGGACTGTGGTTTGTGATTTTACTGTATAAAAACAGGAGGCCTGTGAGTTTCAGTGTATTATACCAGTTTCATTCTGCTGTAACATCTTGCTGTATTGCTGAGCATTTTTGAAGGCTGTATTTGGCAAATAAAAATCATCTGCCTAAAGAAGACTGCTTCATCTTGTGACCAGCAGGGCTAGGCGAAACCTAGCTCCATTTTCCTCCTGTCCAGGGTGTAACCAGTGTCACCAAGCTCCGCCTTCAGCCTGCTACCGTACTGTGCTTGGGCAAACAACGTTTGGGGATTCGTCAACACCACACTGGTGTGGTAAGGTGGTGTGTCGACGCATATAAAGCAGAACCGTGGTTCCAAAGCCACAGCAGGTTAGGAGTTTGGTGGTGGCAGCGTAAACCCGCCTACTGCGCAGTGGGTGGAGTCAGTAACAGGCAGTTACTGATGGTAAGCGGGATTCCCCATGTGGCCAGGTCCGGCGTGACCTAAATGTCCATTTTGTGTACAGGGGATGGGACGTGAAAGTGGTGAGGGCTTTCGTATGGGACCGTCCAGTCACAGTCCGTTTTCCAGTGTTTGGGAGCAAATGGTCGATTATCTTTTGCATTCATCCATTACCAGATTTTCATTCCAACCAGCCAGATCTGGCAGATGAGCTGCCAGATAATTGTTTAGTGTGTGCCCAGTTTAAGGGATGTGTGAAATTAGGACTTTATTTAAGATACACCTTTTTAGG
Organism: Pseudophryne corroboree; assembly: GCF_028390025.1. Taxonomy (NCBI): domain Eukaryota; kingdom Metazoa; phylum Chordata; class Amphibia; order Anura; family Myobatrachidae; genus Pseudophryne; species Pseudophryne corroboree. The sequence continues at coordinate 203,004,482 of NC_086452.1, read as the reverse complement.
AGATGTGTCTTGCATATGCCATAGGTTGGTTCAAGTTTGCAAGTTGATAATGATGAGGAGGATGATGATAATTTTGAACCTGATATATGTATATACTAGAACTAAAGTTTCTTCTCTCTTAAGATCCATCCTAACCAAACTACATCCACAGAAACCTAAGTGTATAGACACAAATATCACATTGTTTTATTCCTTTCCAAATCAGGCTCCTTATCTGTAAATTAAACAGATTTGTTAATCCAATGACTAACACATTACCTACATGAAGTGCTGATTGAACATATTTTCCTGAACCAAGCCATCTTCTCTCTCTATTCTAGAGACTGACTTGCATGGGAGCTAGGAAGGGATTTGACAGCATTCCTTATCTGCTTTTGTTGTTTAAATTGTTCTTTTTTGTTTTTAACCTTCACAAGTGTGTCTTTAGTAGTAAGATATTTGAGTAAAGAAACACTATTTAAAATATGGCAAATTGAAATACAAATCAGTAACTTTATTTTGAACTTAATGATTTTGGTAAGTTTGGCAAGTTATTATACATTGGTGTAACCCCTGTGATGACATGGTATAATTAGCTTCATAGAAGGGTATATTGGTGTAATCTGGGTATCCAAACTATAGCTCTACACTAAAAAGGTCTACAGGCAATAGGTCGATCACTAATGGTAGATGTGCATTAGGTCAATAAGGTCAAAAGGTTGAGAGGGTCAAAAGGTCAACTGGGTCAAAAGGTAGACAGTTCAAATGGTTGACAGGGTCAAAAGCTCAACAAGGTCAAAATGTCGACATGACAATGGTCGAAACACATATGTAGACAAAAGGTTTTTTTATCTTTTTTTTGAACTTTTTCATACTTTACCAACCATGTGGACTACGATTGTGAGTAGTAACCTGTGTCGATTGCTTGCCATGCGAGGACGCAGTACACTAATTTGGATTGCTTCTGGCAGAAAAGTGACAAAACACCCCCCAAAAATGTGTGGACCATTTTCCTGTCGACCTTTTGACCATTTCGACCTATCCAACTGTCTACCTATTCTGTCAACCTTCTGACCCTGTCGACCTTTTGACCCTAACAACCTAATGCATGTTTGCCATTAATGGTAAACCTATTGACTGTAGCCATTTTTAGTGTAGATCTAATAATCCACATCCGGTGCAATGTGTAGGTACTTAAATCAAGTTCCAAATACAGCTATTCCGGAGAATAAATGAAATGGAGCTTTACTATCAGCATTCAACATAAATGAAAAGAAAATAACAAACTGTCTAGTTTTGTGCAGAGTACTATCTCACTGCTTTGCCCCTGACTTTTCTGAGGCAGCTAGTCTGAAAATTAAAAGTGTCTCTCATAGAGTCACATGGTCTTATGTCAGGGCTGGTTCTAGCCAATTTGGCTCCCAGTGTGAGATTTAAAAATGCGTCCCGTCCCCCCAATCTACATTCAAAAACGCACCCCCCTAGATATAAAAACCACAAATTTACTGGCGCCAAAGGCGTATGTGCTCCCATTGAGGGGGCATGGCCTCACTAAAATGGGCGTGGTCCCAAAAGAAAAGACTACCTTACACCCTAGTTTCTGACCCTGCACCAACAGACCTCGGCCACCAATGGGGGAAAAAAAATTCTACCATATTAAGCCCCACACAGTAATGCCTCTTGCACCAAAATTATGCCACACACCGCAATGCTGTGATACATTATGCCCTACATTAAAGCTTCTAATTACTTTTAAATTACCTGCTGGTTGCCAAGGGTCTCACGCACTGGGTGTCATGCTCGTTGCCAGGGGTTTCATGCTCTGGGATCCAAGCTCGTTGCCACGGGTTTCATGCTCTGGGATCCAAGCTCATTGGCATAGGTTTCATGCTAAGGGACATGTGTCATGCTTGTTGCCAGGGGTAATGCGTGTTGCCAGGGGTGTGTAATACCAGGGATGCATAATGCCAGGGGTGTGTAATGCCAGGTGTCTGTAATGCCATGGGTCTGTAATGCCAGGGGTGCATGAAAAGGTTTGTAGCAACTGCGCTGTAAATATGTTTGTTCAAGCTGCTCAGTTTGCTATCTGCAATCTGTTAATGCACGCCGCCTCTCCTGCCAACTGATTACCTTCTCCCACTCCTAGCTACAAGATTTTGCACATGCTGTTCCCCATCTCTGGAGTTCTTTAGCTCTCCCCACCTGACTCTCCACTTCTCTACAAAACTTCAAATGAGCTCTCAAGACCCACGTCTTCACCAAGCGTAACCAACTGTCCTCCTAGCCCTCTTGTCCACGCTCACCCCCTTCTGTGTTACCCGGTCTGTTAATCTTTCACCTTTTATGTATATTGTAAGCTCGTAAGAGCAGGATATTCTCACCTCAAGTGCCTTTCCTTCTCTTACTTACATTCTCTTATACTCCGTACTCCCTTTGGTGGTACCTAACCCCTGGTTTTCTGTATACAGTATACAGTACCTTGTACTTGTCCAATATTGTCTCAAACTGTGTTTGTTTGTTTGTTTGTCTTTTCTCATTTGTTTATGTACTATGTAATGGATGCTGTGGATCTCTTGTAATATATAATAATAATAATAGTAGTAATAATAATAATAATAATAATATACACTGAAGCTGGTAAATTCAAAATAGAGTAAATTAGTATGGTAGATTATATGATTCCAGTGTTTCATTACTAAACAAAGTGATCGCTCAGACAGTGCTTCAATCCTGTTGGATGCTTAGGCCACTCCTACAGCCTGGTCCGACATTTGCAAATGGTCCAGAAATAGTGAAAAGAGGGGAAGGAGTCTTCTCTACGAGTACAGTGTGAGAAATGTAATACTCACACATAGCCAACATGGATACCCCTAGACTCTCCTCAGGTATTTGGGAGCACACAATTTTTTTTTCAGCCTTAATGTTCTTTTTTTGAGCACTAACGGTTTTTAATGTGACACCTCTACCCCTTTTTGTAACAGTGACAGATTTTGATTTCAGATGCCCATTCCTAAACTTTCTGTCCCCTGGACCAACTTTAGTAGATGTTGTGGTACTATCATGATTGGCAGCAGCAGGACTTCGTTGTTGCTCCAGCATATTTGTAGACTCAACATTATCCATACTAACTCAGGGGTGTAGTATGGTCTGCCGGCGGTCGGGCTCCCGGCGACCAGCATACCGGCGCCGGGAGCCCGACCACCGGCTTACCGACAGCGTGGCAAGCGCAAATGAGCCCCTTGCGGGCTCGCTGCGCTCGCCGCGCTGTGGGTCGTGGACCCCCACGAGGGAGAATAAGTGTCGGTATGCCGGCTGTCGGGATTCCAGCGCCGGTATACTGTGCGCCGGGATCCCGACAGCTGGCATACTGAAGACCACCCCTAACTCAGAGCTTATATTTATTAGTGCAGTGGGGCATGGCACCTACTCTGTTTTTTGTACAACTTGTGCGTTCAATAAAGCAAACAGATTTTCTTTTGTTTTTTTCACTAATGAAATTCACACTGAGGACTTACAGTACAGTGCTTGTATTTATTAATGCAGTGGCATAGCACCTATTGAGCTTTACTAAATGCACAAGATGTATACACAAAAAAATAAAAACAATTTTCTTTAGTTTTTTTTCACAAATGACAAATTCACCAAAAACGTTTATGGGCACCAGCATGAACTGTGCACCAATAAAGGGTTAATGCTGTCCTGTATTAGGAGCTCTGATTGCAATGTAGGCAGTGACAAAAAAACACCAGTGTGCTGTGCACCAAGGGTTAATGCTGCCCTATATGGAGATCTGGGCAGAAGCTGCACTGCTGACAGTGACAAAAAAACTCCCATCAGTGTACAGTGACACTCTTAGGGTTACAGGCAGCACCAGTGTAACACACAGAGACAATAGATGTAACTTCCTGCACTATAAAAATAAAAAAACAATGTTTTATTAATGGCCGACAGATCAAAACTAGCTCAGCCAGTATTAACAATAAAAGACAGCAAGGGATACAGTATGTCGGTGTCGCTGCCCATCAAACAGTGTCCTCTCTCTGTATACAGTATATGGATTGAATGCCTGACATCCAACAAACACCTCCTCTGGTCTGGTGTGAAATGGCGCTAGAATCACAGCGGTTGGGACTTATATCGAATCCAAAACACATGAGATCTGATGTCAGGAAGACATCAGATCTTAATCCAAGTAAGGCGGGAAAACCCGATTTGGCGCTCGGATTCCCCCCGAACCCACAAGTTGGGATGATCTCGGTTTTCTTAAAATCGAGCCCACACATCTTTATCATTTATATTATATAAATATATGCACTTTCCCTCTGACTCTTGTCCATAACCCCAATTATGCGAATGGAGGTTATTTTGGAGATAATAATTTTTTTGGCAAATAGGAGGTTATCTGTGCTGATCTCTGCATAATTTGTAGTTGTAGTTATCTTGTTTGTGTAGAAAGGTTTGTGCTTTCTTCATAAATATGAGTAGTAAAACAAAATAGTATCCACAAAGTGCAGTGTGATGATGTATGTTTTTTTTCATACCCACTGTGGGACGCAACAATAATGGACAAATACCCTTCTGAAAATGCTTACACAGACACAATGCGATCAACAAGAATTCTTAATTGTCACCAATTTTACCTGCATATTTAATTTTTATGGTCAAAAAAGTTTAGAATTGCTATTTTGTAAAGTACTATTGAGAAAACATCTACTGTATATGCAAAAAGATTTAAGTGGAATTTCAAATAAAATTTGTAACACTGACAACTGAGTTGGGATGTATCAATTATCACAACTATATTGTGATACATTAGGCCCCTATTCAATTGCATACTGGAATTTTTTTTAACACTGATATGCAGGTCCATTTAACTGCCAAGACAGCTCTTCCAATATTTCCAATAAAAGCATATGAAATTCTTTACTCTAAAAATCACAGGAGATGGATCTGAAAGAGAGGGACCCTTTGGATCTCTCTCCTTCATATACCCGTCCTGTGAATTTTAGTGTAAATAATTCCATAGACTTTTATAGGAAAGACCATCTCTGATATCTGCTACAGACCTTTTTAATGGTATCTGGTCTCTAGGTCAACAGTAACTAAGTTGACAGTGTCTAGGTCGACCACTATTGGTTGACAGTAACTAGGTCGATGGGGTTTCTAGGTCGACATGTTCTAGGTCAACAGGTCAAAAGTCGACATGAGTTTTTCACACTTTTTTCTTTTTTGAACTTTTTCATACTCAATAATCCACGCAGACTACGATTGGGAATAGTAACCTGCCCAAAGCATGGCGAGCGAAGCAAGCCATGCAAGGGGACATGGTGCACTAATTGAGGTTAGTGGCCCTGTCTTATATGCTGTAAAATGACTGGTGTGCTGTGAAAATAAATGTACACTGGCCCTGTCTTGTATGCTGTAAAAATACAGAGGTGCCGTGAAAATAAAGGGGCACTGGCCCTGTCCTGTATACTGTACAAATATAGCGGTGCTGTTGTTAAAATAAAGGTACACTGGCCCTGTCTTGTATGGTGTAAAATTACAGATGTGCTGTGAAAATAAATGTTCACTGGCCCTGTCTTGTATGCTGTAAAAATATAGGGGTGCTGTGAAAATAAAGGTACACTGGCTCTGTATTGTATGGTGTAAAAATACATGGGTGCTGTGAAAATAAATGTAAACTGGCCCATTCTTCTATGCTGTAAAAATACAGTGATGCTGTTGGAAAAAAAAAAGATACAATGGCCCTGTCTTGTATGCTGTAAAATTACAGGTGTGCTGTGAAAATAAAGGTGCACTGGTCCTGTCCTGTATTCTGTAAAAATACAGGGGTGCTGTTGTTAAAATAAAGGTACACTGGCCCTGTCCTGTATGCTGTAATAATTAAGGGGTGCTGTGAAACTACAGGGGTGCTGGTTCTCTCCTGTATGCTGTAAAAAATACAGGGGGTGTTGTGAAGGTACACTGGCCCAGCAATGTATGCTGTAAAATTACAGGGGTGCTGTGAAAATAAATGTACACTGGCCCTGTCTTATATGCTGTAAAAATACAGGGGTGCTGTGAAAATAAAGGTACACTGGCCCTGCCCTTTACAATGTAAAAATAAAGGAGTGCTGTTGTTAAAATAAAGGTACACTGGCCCTGTCCTATATGCTGTAAATATACAGGGGTGCTGTGACTATAAAGGTACACTGGCCCTGTCCTGTAAGCTGTAGAAATAAAGTGGTTATGTTAAAATAAAGGTACACTGGCCCTGTCCTGTATGCTGTAAAAATACAGAAGTGCTGTTGTTAAAATAAAAGTACACTGGCCCTGTCCTGTATGCTTTAAAATTACAGGGGTGTTGTTATAATACAGGGGTGCTGGTCCAGTCCTGTATTCTGTAAAAATATAGGGGTGCTGTAAAAATAAGGGGGTGCTAGTTCTGTCCTGTATGCTGTAAAAAATACAGGGGTGTTGTGAAGGTACACTGGCCCTGTTATGTATGCTGTATATTAACAGGGGTGCTGTGAAAATACACTGGCCCTGTCTTGTATGCTGTAAAAATACAGGGTGCTGTGAAAATAAAGGTACACTGGCACTGTCATGTATGCTGTAGAAATACAGGGGTGCTGTTGACAAAATAAAGGTACACTGGCCCTGTCTTGTATGCTGTAAAATTGCAGGGGTGTTGTTTAAATACAGGGGTGATGGCCCTGTCCTATATGCTGTAAAAATATAGGGGTGCTGTGAAAATACAGGGTTGCTGGTTCTGTCTTGTATGCTTTAGAAAAATACAGGGGTATTGTAAAGGTACACTGGCCCTGTCTTGTATGCAGTAAAATTACAGGGGTGCTGTGAAAATAAATGTACACTGGCCCTGTCTTGTATGTTGTAGAAATACAGGGCTGCAGTAAAAGTATACGTTATGGTAAGAACTTACCGTTGATAACGGTATTTCTCCTAAGCCTACAGGATCAACAGAATAACAATGGGATATGATGAAATGACAGCGGATTTGCACCAATCGGTCAAAGCTTTTCCAGCCTCCCAGTATGCAACGGGCCCGTCCATATATCCCCGCCTCCTTGCTCAGGCAAATCAGTTATATTGCAAAGCTCAAGGCAGGAGCATCATAGATAGCCCTAATCAGATGATAAGAACACACATGCACACCCTTCCGTACAATAAGGAAGAGGTTAGTGAGTAAAAGGATCCTCAAATCAGGTGCGTCAGGGTGGGATCCCTGTGGATCCTGTGGACGTAGGAGAAATACCGTTATCAACGGTAAGTTCTTACCATAATGTATATTTCCCTGGCAGGGTCCACAGGTTATCCACAGGATAACAGTGGGATTTCCCAAAGCAATTTAGTGGTGGGGACGCTCCTGTTTGGACTGGATAATCCTTCACCCAAATTTAGCGTCATGAGAGGCAAAGGTATCCAAGGCATAATGTCTAATGAATGTGTTAATGGAAGACCATGTGGCTGCCTCACCTATCTGTTCTGCTGAAGCACCACATTGTGCTGCCCAAGATGGACCTACCTTATGAGTAGATTGAGCAGGGACATTAGCCAGAACTGGGAGATCAGCCTGAGAATATGCTTCTGAAATCGTCATCCGAAGCCATCTTGCCAGCGTCTGCTTATCAGCAGGCCATCCTCTCTTGTGAAATCCGTAGAGAATGAAGAGAGAATCTGTCTTTCTGATGGCACTGGTATGATCCACGTAGATCCTTAATGCACGGACCACGTCCAGCGATGCATCTTCCGCAGAAAGGCCCGGTACCTGGAAAGTCGGGACTACAATTTCTTCATTAAGGTGGAATTTAGACACCACCTTCGGAAGATACCCAGATCTAGTTCTGAGAACTGCTTTATCTGAATAAAAAAATCAGAAATGGGTAATGACATGATAATGCCCCTAAATCTGATACTCTTCTAGCTGATGCCATAGCCAGTAGAAAGAGAACTTTAGCTGTCAACTTATTAAGATCCACTTTATTAAGTGGTTCAAACGGGGCAACTTGAAGGGCTTTCAGGACTAGACTTAAGTCCCAAGGCACTGTAGGAGGAACAAAAGGAGGTTGAATGCGCAGCATTCCATGGAAAAAAGTACACACATCCTGTAAATTGGCAATTTTCTTTTGGAACCATACAGTCAATGCTGATACTTGCATTCTCAGGGAAGCCACCTTTAAACCTTTATCCATTCCTGCCCGAAGGAATGCTAAGACCCTGGAAACTCTGAAAGATTTAGGGTCCATTTTCCTTTCCCTGCACCAATGAATATAGGTTTGCTATATTCGGTGACAAATGTGAGCTGAGGAAGGTTTCCTTGCTCTGAGCATAGTTTGAATTACCTGTTGTGAGAATCATCTTGACTTCAGGATAGAGGTTTCAAGAGCCACGCCGTCAAAGACAGTCAATCCAGATGTCTGTGTTAACAAGGACCCTGCATCAGTAGATCTGGGCGTTGAGGGAGCAGAAGTGGAACATCCAGTGACATCCTCTGCAGATCTGTGTACCAATGCCTTCTGGGCCAAGCCGGAGCTATTAGTATCACAGCACCTTTTCCTTGCTCTATCTTTCTCACCACCCTGGGTAATAGGATGATTGGAGGAAACACATGAACCAGATGAAAATCCCATCTAACAGACAGGGAATCCACAAAGATCGCTCTGGGATCCTTTGTTCTTGACCCGTATGTGAGCACTTTGTTGTTCAGACGGGACGCCATGAGATCTATCTCTGGCAACCCCCACTTGTCTACTAGAGTCTGGAAGACCTCAGGGTGTAGAGCCCATTTGCTTGCCTGAATGGTGTGTCAATACCTTAGAGACAAGAAAGAAAGAACCCTTTGGGGCGCACTCGTTAAGGAAGAAATAAACAATTAAAACTTAGCTTTTAATTGGAACCATATATATAAAAATATAGACAAGAAAGTGAAAAGACGATTCCCAAATTTCATTAACTATACTCCCTCTTGTCCACTATATTATGAAAAGTGCGTGTTTATATATTTAAATCATAATATGCATGATGGGTAAACAGTTAAACAAAGGAAACGAGGGGAGCAGAGGAAGGAATCTTGTAAAAACGTTCAGGCATTATAGCCTGTCATGCAGCAGGGATATATTGACATCCTGCTTCAATGTAGGCTATAATGCCTGAACGTTTTCACAAGATTCCTTCCTCTGCTCCCCTTGTTTCCTTTGTTTGACTGTCTACCCATCATGCATATTATGATTTAACTATATAAACACGCAATTTGCATAGTATAGTGGACAAGAGGGAGTATAGTTCATGAAATTGGGGAATCGTCTTTTCGGTTTCTTGTCTATATTTTTATATATACAGTATGGTTCCAATTAAAAGTTAAGTTTTAATGATTTTTTTCTTCCTTAACGAGTGCTCCCACAAAGGGTTCTTTCTTTCTTGTCTCTAAGGTATTGACTATTCAGTAGTGGCCTACTGTAACCCGGGTGCATCACCAACTAATTATTACCGGCAATTCCAGCGTTTGGAATACCTTAAGTTGGTTCTTTTGATTATATTGATAATTCATACTATACCTACTGTTTTTTTGTGTGGACACATAACCATAAAACTACTGAATGGGGTTTCGACTGAGAAAGTCCGCTACCCAGTTAAGGACTCCCGGAATGAACACTGCGGACAAGGCTGGATGATGGAGTTCTGCCCACTTTAGTATGTGACTTACTTCCTTCATCACTTTCCAGCTGTGAGTTCCTCCTTGATGGTTGAGGTACGCTACTGCCGTCGCATTGTCTAAGTGGATCTGGACTGGTTTTCCCCAAAGAATGTCCTTTGCCTAAATTACAGTAGTGCCATGTATATGGCCCGAAGTTCAACTATGTTTATTGGCAAGCAACTTTCTTCCTTGGTCCATTGCCCCTGAAAACACAACCTTCCTGACACTGTTCCCCAGCCCTGGAGACTGGCGTCTGTCATCAGAATTTTCCAGTCTGATATCCAAAAGGGTCTCCCTATGTCCAGTTGGGATGTCTGTAGCCACCAGGCTAATGACCTTCTTACTTCTATTGTAAGAAACATAGTCTGTGTTTATATCGTCTGATGCAACCCATTCCATTTGGCAAGAATCAGACGCTGCAGAAGACTCAAGTGGAATTGTGCATACTCCACCATGTTGAATGTTGTGTCGAAGTCAAAAATATTACATACAGAAAACATACAAACTCCAAACAGATGAGTCGCTGTGCGTGCGAATACAAGCAGCGTGCACAGCGATATATGGTAGCATATGCATTCACACAGACAAGCCACAAAGATATATTTAACACATATTTCATACAGCACATAAATTAAACATGTCAAGCACCAGACATTATAATGTATTAAATTATATAAAAGAGTTATAACATCATATATATGTATTAATGGAACGGAACAAGATAAACATGTCATGCTTGGTGTCAAAATAATCAGGGGAATGTATGGATTAATTTGATACCTGTGGTTAGATTGTAGCGCATTGCAATGAGTAGTTATGATTGAATGTATGAATATGAATCCACAATTCTAATGAGAACAAAGGAAAGCATGTGGGCAGGAAACCAGTGGCAAACCCCTATGATGTCTTCTTCAAGGCTGGACGTTGCTTGCATATGAACTGACCAATAACACATCATGACTGAGAAAGTTCCCTCCCCTGGACCAATAACAGAAGACTCAGTCCCAGACGTACTCCCCCAAAATACACAGGATATCGGTGATTCCAGTCACACAAGAAGCTTTGTTTGCTGTTTTTCTGCTGCTGGTAGTTGCTGTTTGTTGGTGTTAAGGCAGATCCAAAGATGGAGCGGAATGTGCATTGGTGGTCATTCCGAGTTGTTCGCCCGTTGCCGTTTTTCGCGACGCAGCGATTAGGTGGAAAATGCGCATGCGCATGGTACGCAACGCGCATGCGCTAAGTAATTTAACACAAAACTTTGGAGATTTGCACAAGCTCCAGCGACGTTTTTTCAACGCTCCAGTGATCATAGTGTGATTGACAGGAAGTGGGTGTTTCTGGGTGGAAACTTGGCGTTTTCAGGGAGTGTGCTAAAAAACGCAGGCGTGCCAGGGAAAAACGCAGGAGTGGCTGGAGAAACGGGGGAGTGGATGGCCGAATGCAGGGCGTGTTTGTGACGTCAAACCAGGAACTAAACGGACTGAAGTGATTGCAATCTAGGAGCAGGTCTGGAGCTACTCAGAGACTGCAAGGAACTATTTAGTAGCAATTCTGCTAATCTTTCATTTGCTAATCTGCTAAAATAAGATACACTCCCAGAGGGCGGTGGCCTAGCGTTTGCAATGCTGCTAAAAGCAGCTAGTGAGCGAACAACTCGGAATGACCACCATTGAGCAAATAGGGTGAAGTATGCTGGCTGTGGCTGTAATGGATTCTTTTGTAACTATCTGCTTCTTGTGTAATTGTACATTATAACTGAATGATATATACTGTACATGTGATATATTGTATACATATCCTTTTAATATCAAATATATACATCAATGAGCATTGGAACTCAGACAATGTGTGCGAGTACTTGTTTTCTCTTAAGGGCTGTAGTGTTTGCAACGTATAGCGCACTTTTATCGTATATGGTAATAAGATGCGCCTTGCGTCCACAACATATATTAACGCTGGCATTTTAAATATTTATTAGTAATATTCTGAACTTCTCAGTTGGGGGCTCGCATACGGGATATCACGTGCTTAATGATGCACTGTACAGACGCTGCTGTGGTCTACCAGCTAACGATGGATGCATCTTGATGCTGCTGAACCACATGCCGTTTGTTTTTTTGTGTTATCAGTAAGGCGCTGATATGAAATTCAAGGGACAATATATTTCTGTGTTGCATGAGTATGACAAAAAAGGCACAATATTTAAAATTCTAAAGCGTATTTTTATTGCTGCAAAACAAGGTTCAATAAGTCATATTGTATTTGATCCAGATTGGATTGTTTATCTGTTAAGTAAATTTAAAGAGCATTTAAAAGTTGGTGCACAGGTATGATATAGTTGTGTTAGCATTCTGCATCCTATTCGCATACTGCTAACACAGGCCTAAAGTAACAAACCTCCGTTACTTGTATAATTTGTGATTTATTTGTGACAAAAGAGCTAGCCGCATGGTATTCTAGCAGCATGGTGTGTCCTCCATTTTGTCCATGTACATGGCTTGGGAAAAAGGGGAAGGAGCAGTGGCCATTTTAGGTAAGGTCACTCTATCCACCTAGCTAACAGCTGACTTTCAGTGTGTTTAAAGCAATCAGTTTCCTTTGTCACAAATAAACAATATATATGTACAAATCCAACACCATTTAAAAGCTACCAATGAATTTAACCCATGCCATAGTCAATTTCAAATAGTGTTTCAATTGGGCCTAGTGAGAGTTATTAGTGAGATGAATACATGATGTAAGGATTACACACAGATATAAAGTTTTTTTTTTCTTCAGGATTTGCTAAACTCTCTGTTTGCTACAAGATAGGCATTGAAATGTTAATTAACCTGTTCACCCACTTTGGTAAAACAAGCAGGTGGACATCTTTTGATATGCAAATTAGGGGCTCTGTAGTGAAACTACATTCAATCAGTATGTGTGTACTGTGTGGGGGTTCTATGAGAGTCAAGTGGTGTGTGTGTGTGTGTGTGTGTGTGTGTGTGTGTGTGTGTGTGTGTGTGTATATTATTATATGGGTATTTATATCAGTGTATGTTCTGCAAGATAGCTATCCAATCTATATCATAGCATTTAAATTATAGTCAATAGCCATTATAGATCTGCATAGAATCAGATACATTTATTTGTTATACATTTTGTGTATTTGTTTAAGTGGGTAAATTGTAAAACATATACAGGACTCTGTTCCAGCCTAAAATTTTTAGGTAGCACTCAAAGGAGGATTACCCGTGTGGGCGACTTCCAGCGGGTGTGAGGAACAAAGGTGTATTGTGTAGTGAGCAGTAGAATTTTGCTTACATTGATCGTGATAAGTGTGGAACGCACAGTGTACACGTAGTACGGTAGAAAAAGTATGTGAGGTGAGCGTATGGAAATGCGCACGTGGCGCGAGAACGCGCATGGTTGTTTGCTTACGCAAGGTTGCGTGAGCACGGTTGCGTGCTTACACATGATTGCGTGGGCTTGGTTGCGTGCTTACGCAAGGTTGCGTAAAGTAGCGAGCGCAAATCATAGCCACATAATAAAAGTTAAATTTAAGGTGGGATTGAAGACATATTTATACAATAGCAAGTAGCTGTCCAATTTTAAAAGCAGATTACTATAATATTTGTTTAAAGTGTACTACCTCTGGGACAAGCTATAAATCAAAGGGGGTGATATTTTTCTGTACAGAAAACCTTGTGTATTAGTGTGAGTTGAAAGTAGGTGTGGATGTATTGAACCCCAGAAAACCGGGATTCTGTGGGGGACGTTGAGTTAGCAGAGGCTTGGCGGCGTGAAGGTTCACAACCTTGTGTATTGGCTAGTATTGAGGCACGTAGTGTGTGTTTTAAAAATGTGCAGATGAGCATGATAGATTGTGAAGTATTGATTTAAGGTTTTAGTGTTACGCTCCAGCTGTGGAGCGCAGCTTGTTAATTCGACTCCTGTGATCGTAGGGCGTATAGATAACAAGTATCTATAAGCTGTGCGTTTGGACCACACGTCTGTGTGTGCGATACTTGGTGCAACGTGATACCATTTGCGTTCTCTATTCGCAAATTGCATCATCATACTGGCTGTGTGGAGCATATGCAGACGTGATTTGTGTAAAGTAGAAGGAATTTTTTGCTGACTCTCTCTCAGGAAATATTCCAGGTGGAACTCCATAGGAAGGCTTAGTGACATTTCCCAGGCGGAATTCCTGTGGAAGGAAACCACAAGGATAAGGCTGATTTTAACCTCCACTGAAAAAGGTGGCGTATTGATTTATTGCTGTTAATACGTCAATACTTACAGTGCAGAGGGGCCTGGTAGAGATCCTCACTGGGTACGCGGTGGTCACTATTGGAGTGAGTCGTGGTAATGCGAGCGGAGAAGGAGTTGGTGAGAGAACTCAGAGGACTTTCACTGTTTGCTCGAATTGTTCATTTGGGGATTGTGTCAAAAGTCCATGATGGGAGCCAAGTGCACAAGAGAGAAACGTTCGGCAGCCAGGGTTCAGGCTGGAGAGCAGAGGCTAAGAGGGCCCGCTTGGTTTATAGTGTGTGGAAAGTATGATCCACACGGTGAGGCTTTTTGTGATGAATGGGTATGAATGACCATGGATGATAGGGCATCATTTCCTAGTGATTGGTGGTTTTGATCCTGAGGTATTGCAGGTAGTATGTTTAACCAAAGTCATATAAGACAAGAACAAAAACATAATAACCATTTGAACTTGTAGCAACAATAAATAAGTAAAAAGAGAAAGCATGTACTCCGCCATATGAAGATGTGGAAGAAGTTACAGCCAGCATGCAAACTATAGAAAATAATAAAATAATAAAAATATGAAAAATATGAATGTAACCTATATATGTACTAAGGAATGTCAAAGTTTTATTTAGGATGAGATGGTGACCCAACTCTGGTTTCAGCCATTTCTCATGCACTCAGAGGAGTAACCAACCGGTAAAAGAGAAGCTGTAGCCTGCAGGGGAAGTGGCTGAGACCAGTGGAACTGGTAAGTATGGAGTAATTCAAGTACATATATAGTAAAACCCCAAAAATAAAATAAAAATCAAGAAAGTAACGTCATAAATGGAGAACATCCTGTCCGAACATTAGTATTTCCCAGTAGGAAAGCGGACAGAGATGGGGTAACCCCCGGGTATTTCTTTTAATTACCACATAAGAAGTACTCATTTCTAGGAATGCCCTAGTCTAGATAAGCTCAGAAATGTTTGTTGGACCATGTACAGACCCTTAATACGGGATGAGAAGGATTGAATGAATACTTCGCATGACCTAGAAGCTTGTTTGTGTTTTTTTTTTTTTGCAGTACTAGAAAATTCTCTGTCAGGATAAGATTGCTGGTAAACACTAATTCAGCAAATGGGAGGAACAAGAGAAGTGCAACATTACCCTTTGACAAAACCTGCAGAAGTTACTATTGGGCCTCTATGACGCTAAACCCTTTTCTTTTTTTTCCTAGCAGCAGTGGCACCTGACTAACTTAATTGACAGAGATTTTGTTATGTAAATTGAAATGTGAAATACATATATTGTACTCCCGCTCAGGAAGTACAAGGTATGTTAGATACTCCTCAGAGACTAATGTTGCATTCCACTGTTCTAGATTCATGTCCATCACAGGTAGAAGAAATTATCTTGCAGATACCAGGTTCCCTATGAATTTAGGATGGACAGGACACTGGATTGATGGCTGAGGTAGTCTCAGTAGTGACACAGCAAGCACAAGCTTTAAGGGGGGTAGACCAAGTGGTTAATCAATTCCCTTAGTGCCCAATCCAGTTGTCATTTTAATAAAATCCTCTCCACCTCTACAAACTTAGCTGTCACCAACCTCTATTCTGTTTTTCTTCACAGTTTCCTCTTTATCTTTTGCGTTCACACAGGGTGGTACAATACATGGACCCGACTCTCCCAAGATTTCGAGTGACAGCCTGAGTATTTTCTCACAAGCCCTACATGACTGTTTACAGTCCTTTCAGCCTGAGAATGGGTCGGTGCACATACAATACGTTGACTTGTTGTTGTGCGCGGTTTCATTTCAGTCGTCCCTGGCAGATAAAAAGCAGTTTCTGTTTTATCTCTTCCAAACAGGACACAAGGTTTCAAGGGATAAACCGCAGTTGTGTAGGACAAGGGTCAAATACCTGGGATGTAGTACTGGTACATGATTTGACAGTTCATACACCACATGCCGTATTGGTCCTTCAAAGTTCTGCCCGAACCCGGTATGTCTCATCAGCACGATGGCACCAGTATATTACTGCAGTGTGCCTTGCCATGCACAAAGGGTGGAGGAAGGATGAGAATACTGGTGAAGGGAAATTTTGTATATACACTGATATGCATGATGGTATGGAATATCTGAATCAAACCTTTACTACGAGACCAAACATAAGTGTCAGCCCATTGGTGAATGCAGACCTGATATTTTCTTCTTTTTCCCTCTTTTTTGAGTGATGCTCATGGTACTCTACATTGCAAACACACAACAGTTAAATTAAGATGCAAATTTGTGTTCCCTACAAGAAAAGGAGGTCTGGAAGGCGAAGGGGTATGGTCAGGAGTCCTCAGGACTCTGGAGAGATGGACAAGGTAAGCCAGTGGCCCCCAGGATGTATCTCCCAGGCCTAGCTGAGGCTGCACATGGTCTGACTCACCTAGGGTAAGGAAGGTAGGTGCAAATTGGTAAGAGCTTACTGGCATCTACCAGGTTTCTCTTCTCAGGCAAGCAGGAAAGCAATTACCTGTCTTACTTGCATGAGGAAGAACATTTGGTAAGGTAGCACCAACAGAGCCATCCCATACTCCTCCTGAAGACGGACCTTTTTCAGGTAACACAAATCGACTTCGTACAGTTAACACCCTGTAGGAATTTGAATTATGTATTGGTGTGCACTGATGTTTTCTCAAACTGTGCATTTCCTGCCGCCACAGGTGCTGCTGTGTTTACCGCAAAAAAATTTGGCAGAAATTTGTGTGTAGATATGGTACCCTTAGGAGTAGGAGCAAAGTGATAGCTTGAAACTGGACTATTGTGGTCATAGACACTGCCACTAGTGTTACGTAGCATCGGAACCACTCCCAGATCCCCACTTAACGAATCACCCTCTTTGAATTTTTTTTTTTTGGAAGACAACCTTATGTCATGATCGATCCGCACCATGATCAGAAATACACCAATGAGGTGACAGTACAATATCTTATCGAGATGAGCCAGCATTTGAGAACTTGACAAAAGAACTTGAAACTGTTGATTCCTGATATGCCAACTACTAACTGTCTTGATTGTGAACCAAGAGACTGTGTGATTGTTCTTACGCTCAGGTTGCCTAATAGACAGGTGGGAAGGACCGTACCAAGTTTTGTTGACAGCAAGATTCCAGTGAAAGTAGCCGAGAGAGAGACTTGGGTCCACGATTCCCATCGCTGGAAAGTCGGTAGTCCGGAAGGAACTCGTAAAGGGAGTGAGATCACAGAAGTATCACCCGAGAGTCTGTTCCATGAAGACTGAGAGGCAGCACTGTTGAACACTACCTGAGCATATTAAAGGATTACAGAAAGACCAGTCATAGCAATGGATTTGCTATAAGCAAGATTTGTTTTGTTCTATCTTTCTTTTTTGACAAACATTTTTTTCAGGACATTCTATTTTTGTGAGGTCTCATGAGAAGTCGAGTGTGGGACTGGAACTGGTTCTGGAGAAAGGAGTGATGTCTTTATAGGATCCTAGGATCAGCCTGTCACTTTGTTAAAGCCAGAGAAAATCAAAGGTCTAGTAGTTACAGATTTTGGAGGTAACATGATAGGCTATTGTCTGAGGAATACTGTATTTTGTAGTTATTGTGACCATATAATTGAAGATGAGTGCATCCAGAGATGTCAGTCTAGCAATAAGGCAGCATTTGACAGACATCACTTGAGTGATTACCACTCACTAGTGGGTAAGGTCTTAAACCAAACGGAATGTTGGATGTGCTCACAGGTACCTCTAAGACCAAATAATGCAGGATTAGTGCCATATTCTTTAGAGTTAGCTGAGGTACTTGAATTACACGGAGGGGGTGGGTACTGGTGGACAAGGAATATAATATAACTAGACCCCCTAGTCTTAAGATCCACCAGTACCATAAATAAATCCCTGGTATGTTTAAATCTCACCAATTTCAGGAAATCAGGAAATTGGGAGGTAATCAGGAACAATCAGACAATGGCTATTCACACATAGCAGATAAAGAGCTCATTAATATATATGGAATAAAGGTTTATGAGTGGCTCTCCCCAAACTCCGAAGGTTTATGTTATCTAGGAAGGACACTACTAATAACCCTTGTTCAATGATGAAACAGACCTAGCATACGTTCCAGAAATGGAAACAATGTTCAGGGAGTGATAGGAATATATACCATGAAAATTTTACATGTCTCTTTCACGATTTGTTTGTGTTTTCTCCCTCTACCCAGCAAAACCTCTATTGAATCCAAACATCAGTGTACAAAGACGTAGGTACATGTATGTGTGAAACGTTTGTTCAAATCAGACATCATAGGCCATAGCACTGTCCCAGCATACTCTATAGGTTTAATGTTGTCCCACACACAACCAGTGGTCCCATGACCACCGAGTGCATATAGAAGATGTCTCGTCCTCCTCCATGTCTTCCCCAAATATAGTCAATGTCTGATTTGCAAAATGAATACATATGTGTGTCTGGGTCACCGATTATTGATTGAAATATTTTTTTGCAATTATGTTTAGTGTGACAGTTATGACAGTTATTGTCTACTGTCAAAGGGTGGACTGTAAAAGTCAAAAATATTACATACAGAAAACATACAAACTCCAAACAGATGTGTTGCTGTGCGTGCGAATACACGCAGCGTGCACAGCAATATATGGCAGCATATGCATTCACTCAGACTAGCCACAAAGATATATTTAACACATATTTCATACAGCACATAAATTAAACATGTCAAGCACCAGACATTATAATGTATTAAATTAAATAAAAGAGTTATAACATCATATATATGTATTAATGAAATGGAACAAGATAAACATCTCATGCTTGGTGTCAAAATAATCAGGGGAATGTGTGGATTAATTTGATACCTGTGGTTAGATTATAGCACACTGCAATTAGTAGTTATGATTGAATGTATGACTATGAAGCCACAATTCTAATGAGAACAAAGGAAAGCATGTGGCCAGGAAACCAGTGGCAAACCCCTATGATATCTTCTTCAAGGCTGGACGTTGCTTGCATATGAACTGACCAATAACACATCATGAATGAGAAAGTTCCCTCCCCTGGACCAATAACAGAAGATTCAGTCCCAGACATGTACTCCCCCAAAATACACAGGATATCGGTGATTCCAGTCCAGTCTCTGTTTGCTGTTTTTTTCTGCTGCTGGTAGTTGCTGTTTGTTGGTGTTAAGGCAGATTCAAAGATTGAGCGGAATGTGCATTCGCAAATAGGGTGAAGTATGCAGGCTGTGGCTGTAATGGATTCTTTTGTAACTATCTGCTTCTTGTGTAATTGTAACATAACTGAATGATATATACTGTACATGTGATATATTGTATACATATCCTTTTAATATCAAATATATACATCACTGAGCGTTGGAACTCAGACAATGTGTGCGAGTGCTTGTTTTCTCTTAAGGGCTGTAGTGTTTGCGACGTACAGTGCACTTTTATCATATATGGTAATAAGATGCGCCCTGCGTCCACAACATATGGTAATGCTGGCATTTTAAATATTTATTAGAAATAATTTGAACTCAGTTGACACCATCAAACCCATCACGTGCATTGCTGCATGAATGGATACCATTTGACTGTGTAACAAGTCCTGAATACTTGACTGGAACTTAGATATCTTGTTCAGAAGTAAAATTATTCTCTGACGACTTGAATCCAGTACAGCCCCTAAGTGAGTCATCCATTGTGACGGAACCAGAGATGATTTTGCCCAATTTATGAGCCACCCGTGGTTCTGTAGACACGTTATTGTCTGTTGCAGATGACATAAGAGCATTTCTTGCATCTGTGCCAGGATTAAAAGATCGTCGAGGTATGGAAATATTCTTATCCACTGCTGGCAGAGATAAGCTGCCATTACCACCCACCATAATCTTGGTAAATACTCTGGGAGCTGTGGCTAACCCAAAAGGTAAGGCCTGGAACTGAAAATGCTGTTGGAGGATAGCGAACATGCATGAGATAGCACTGATGGGACAGTGCTATAGGAACATGTAGGTAAGCATCCTGTATATACAGGGCTAGCATATAATCCCCTGGCTCCATGGCAAAACTGATGGAATGTAACATCTCCATGTGAAACCGAGGTACCCAAATGTATTAGTTCAGTACTTAGAGATTGAGGATTGGCCGAAATAACCCATTTGGCTTCTGAACTAAAAACAGGTTGGAGTAAAAACCATGTCCTCGTTGTGCAGGTGGAACTAGAATGACTACTCCTGACTGATGCAATTTCTTAACTGCTTCTAACAAAGCCCTGGCCTTCGTCTCTACCCGAGAAAGGCTGGTAAAAAAAAAACCTTTGAGGAGGGTGCTTCTTGAAGGCAAAATCATACCCTAGAGATACCGCTTCCTGCACCCAGGCATCTGTTGTAGACTGCTGCCAGATCTGTGCAAACTGAAGAAGTCAGGCCCCCCACCCTGGGGTCCCCAGTTGGAGGCTCGCACCATCAGGCTGATGGTGTATTATCTGTTTTACCAACTGGTCCTCTGGTAGCCCAATGCTTTTTAGTCTTACCAGACTTGTTGTATTGGGGCTGCTTGCCATCACTTTTTCCTTTAGCTTTTACTTGAGACCGAAAGGGACGAAAAGCCTGAACTTTAGGTTTGAAATTGTATGTTGAAGGAAACTTAACCTTCTTGGCGTTTGCTTCTGACTCCAGAATATCTGTCAATTCTTTACCAAAAAGAATATCTCCAGAAAAGGACAAAGATTCCAAAACCTTCTTAGATTCTGAATCAGCTTTCCACGTACTTAGCCAAACTGCTCTGTGAGCAGCTATTGTTGAAGCTGATGCCCTGGAGGCAATAGAACCCATATCCAATGCTGCTTCTTCCAAGAACATTGCAGCCTGTTTTATATGAGTCTATGGGATTTTTGCTCTCTAGAAGCTATAGAAAAATCCCCCTCCAATGCGACAGTCCAGGCAGCCACTGCCTTTGCCACCCAAGCTGAAAGCTTTTAGAAAACCATCCACTCTCCTATCTGTGACATCATTTAAAGATTTTGAAGGCAAAGGTAATGTAGATTGACGCACTAATCGAATTACATGCGTATCTACTTTAAGAGCCACCTCCCTTTTTAAACAATCCCCAGCTGGAAGAGGATAATTGGAATTCCATTTCTTAGGAATTCTAAACTTCTTATTGGGCATAGCCCAAGTCTCTTCCATAATTTACGTCAGCTGATCTGACCCTGGAAACTCAGTCTTAGCTGTTTTGGGATGTTTAAAAACAGGTGCTTTGGTTTTTAACACAGGCTCTGCTGAATCCTCTAAGGATAGAATGGCTTTCATTGCTTTAATTAACTAAGCTGTATCTACTGAGCTGAGACCTTCCTCCTCCTCTTCGTATGCCAAAGTAGAATTAATTGAGCTTTCATCTTCCGATGAATCCTCATCTGAAACAAGTGTAGCCTGTGAGGGTGAAGATTTTCTTACTGCCGGCTTATCAGCTTGTTTCATTTGAGAAGCTGCTGCTGGAAGTGATACACCATAGGTGGGGAGCTGCATGTAAGGATTAATAGTGTAACCTATCCCCGGTACAGGGGTTGGATGAATTATCCATTCAGCTATGCTGAAAAAAAGTCTGTGCAAACATAGCCAAAGGTTGGATGAATTATCCGTTCAGCTATGCTGGATAAAGTCTGTGCAAACATAGCCCAAGGTGGATCCATCTGCACCTGAATCTGCCTTGTATTATTCATTAACCCCTGGTGAAAGCTAAAACAATTTGCACACAAACTATCCAGAACAAGATCCTGAGAGGATAACACGGCTTTGCAAGACAAACATGATATGAGTGTTGGTGTTGCTGTGAGTGTACCTTCCTCACTTAGACATGATAAATAATCAACACTTCCACAGTGTACTATACACTTTGTGACTGTAATCACTTTAAATTTCTATTGATATACAATCCAACACTACCCATTCACCAGCATTGAGGATTAAATAAACAAACTGACAGAAATATAGTAAACTCAGCAATCACACTAGAAGTCAGTCACATGTTATACATTAGTATAATAAGCAATATGAGCACATCATCAACTACAACTACATTTTAAGTACGTAGGAGAATATATTATTGCATCATGTTTAAACAGATCTAATGTATTCAGACGCAATGCAAAATAAACAACAGTAAATGTATATACTCATATGCAATAGGCACTTATCTAACTGTTCGTACTCAAAGGGTAGATAGAGACTTAGTGCTGTATAACCCATACTCAGTAGAGTGGGATACAGGGAGACTCACCTCGCTTCCAGGACCGATCAATAGATTGGTGAACGCTGAGTGGATCCAGACACTACTAGTGTACACTGCCACTTCATGAACCTATAGTGAACACAGTGAACATGGACGCAGCAGTCACACAGCTACCTATGATGTGACTGGGTCCCCTTCGTGTACAGCATCCAGGAGAGCATCTGACTCCCCACTGCTGACATGAACCCTAGGGATTGCGGCCTAATACTATTCCTGGAGCATCTGATCCCTAAGGCCTAGCGCTGGTGTACCTGAGGTGGCAGCCGCGTCAGCGGGTGTTTGGTGCTCTCCTCCCAAAACAGTGCGGCTGTGTTCATATTCCCTTTCTAAGTGGAACATGTTTTGTACACACTATCTGGTGGTGTAGAATTTTTTGAAAAACGACAGGGGCATGCAAGAGATGTTGTCGGTGGACCAAAAAATTGTGGGCTACTGTCGACATTCAGCAACTGTGTGCCAAAGACTGGAGTGCCAGCAAACATTCTTGAACCTGCCATCACCTGAAGCAAGAGGTAGTAATGAGGTGGAATTCAACCCTCTATATGCTTTGGAGGATGGAGGAGCAGCAAAAGGTCTTTTCAAGCCTATACATCCACCTATGATATAGGCACCTGACTCAAGTGCAATGGAGAATGATTTCCGTGTTGTGCAAGGTTCTCCAACCCTTCGAACTTGCCACACATGAAGTCAGTTCAGATACTGCCAGCTTAAGTCAGGTCATTCCTCTTATCAGGCTTTTGCAGAAGCAACTGGAGACATTGAAGGAGGAGCTAAGATGGAGCAATTCCACTAAGTATGTGGGACTTGTTGATGGAGCCCTTCATTCGCTTTGCAAGGATTCAAGGGTGGTCAATCTGTTGAAATCAGAGCACTAGATTTTGGCCACCGTGCTAGATCCTAGGTTTAATGCCTATGTTGTGTCTCTCTTTCTGGCAGACACAAGTCTGCAGAGGTGCAAAGACCTGCTGGTGAGAAAATTGTCAGCTCAAGAGGAACGTGACCCATCAAAAGCTCCTCCTTCATTTTCTCCCACAACTGGGGCTTGCGAGGAAAATAATACAATTTCCTAGCCAACCCTCTGGCAGTGATGCAGGGCAGTCAGGAACAAGTATTGACATATGGTCCTGACTGATGGAGCTACCAACAATTACTGACATGTCTACTGTCACTGCATATGATGCTGTCACCATTGAAAGAATGGTGGAGGATTATATCAGTGACAGCATCCAAGTAGGCATATCAGATAGTCCGTATGTATACTGGCAGGAAAAAGAGGCAATTTGGAGGCCCTTGCACAAACTGGCTTTATTTTACCTAAGTTGCCACCCCCCCCCTCCAGTGTGTACTCTGAAAGACTGTTTAGTGCAGCCGGTAACCACCTTGTCAGCGATCGGCGTAGGAGGTTACTTCCACAAAATGTGGAGAAAATGATGTTTATCAAAATGAATTAAAAATTCCTCCAGGAAGACCTTTACCAGCAATTGCCTTTAGAAAGTACACAGGGACCTGTGATGGTGGATTCCAGTGGGGAAAATTAATACTCTGTGAGAATGAGGATGTACACACTGAGAGGGGTGAGGAATCGGAGGATGAGGACGACATCTTGCCTCTGTACAGACAGTTTGTGCAAGGAGAGATTAATTGCTTCTTTTTTTGTGGGGGCCCAAAAAAAACAATCATTTCTGCCACAGTTGTGTGGCAGACCCTGTCCCTGAAATGACTGGTTTGTTAAAGTGTGCATGTCCTGTTTATACAACATAAGGGTGGGAGGGCCCAAGGACTATTCCATCTTGCACCTCTTTTTTTTCTCTTTGCATTATGTGCTCTTTCTGGACTAATTTTTAAAACTGCCATCCTGTCTGCCACTGCAGTGTCACTCCTAGATGGGCCACGTGTTTGTGCCGCCCACTTGTGTCGCTTAGCTTAGTCATCCAGCTACCTAGGTGCAACCTTTTGGCCCAAAAACAATATTGTGAGTTGTGAGATGTTCAGAATAGACTGGAAATGAGTGGAAATGAATGTTATTGAGGTTAATAATACTGTAGGATCAAAAAAAAAATCTGTGATTTTAGCTGTTTTTATTTCTATATTTCAAAAAAATCCAGATCAAAACAAAATCAAAACCAAAACCCGAATGGGTGGTTTTGGCAAAAACCAATCCAGATCCAAAACACGAATGGAGATCCAGATCCAAAACCAAAACACAAAACCTGAAAAGTGTCCAGAACACATCTCTATTAATAAACAATGTTTTAATGGCTATGCCAGTGGTTGTCAACTTTTTTGAATCACGGCGCCCTAGAGTATCAGAATTTTTTTCACGGCACCCCTAGGCCAAAAGTTTTATACTGAGAAATCTAGAAAGAGATATTAAATGAAGTAAATTGTGTTTATATGTCATCCTTAAGTTCAGTTATGTGGTGAGGGAAAAGATTTGCTTCTGTTTGTCCACATATTTTATGATTGACAGCCACCAGCACAGGTTTTGCCTATTACATTGGCCATAAAAATTTTTAATTGGTCCTGGGCCACCAATCCAAGGCACCGCTGCAAGTGTCCTGAGGCACCCCAGGGTGCCACGGCACACAGTTTGAGAACCACTGGGCTATACTATTACTGATACCTATATAAGCAACAAATTTGAAATTATTCATTGGCGGGTGGCAACTCTATACAAACCAGAGCCGCAACTTAATGAAAATACTGTAACACACCACAAAGCATATCTCAGCAATCATTCTGGTAACAGCAATTATTGCTAAGTAGAAAAAAACTGATTGCATTCCATAATACACAGTCAAGTCACATTATTATGACCATCTCCTACATTTGACGTCAGCAGCGCGTAGCCCACGAAGAACATCACATGTTGTGCACTGGCCTGATTGGTATATAAGGTGTGCAATAGGCCGTCTGCACACATTTCACTTGTTGCTGTTATTGGTAAAAGGGATGATTTATCCGAGTTGCAAAAAGGGATGATTAACAGCTTTCGGGCCAAGGGTGGCAGTATTTCTGAAACAGCGCAGTGTGTGAACTGTTTGCGTGCTGCTGTGGTGAAGGTGTATCATGACAGGACAAATGGCACCATTTAGAATAACCGACATGGAAACTGCAGAGCACCACATGCAATTGATGTGAGAAGTAAATGTCGTCTATGAAGGCCGACTGATATGCTACAGTAAAGCAGATCACAATCAAAATGAACCTGGGGGCTTCCAGATGTGTGTTTAAAATCACAGTTCAGCGAACGTTTAGCTGCAGTAACTCTGGCTATAAGCTAGCGGTCATAAAAATGTGAATCAACTATGTATATTCTTCAGTTTCAGACAGTTTTGCAGGAGCATAGTTTGAATAACACTGTTGGCCATGTTTAGAGACTATTATCATTATCGTTATGGATAAAAGGGAGCAGCGAGTGGTAGTAAATGGAACTTTTTCAAATTGGACTGAAGTGCTGAGTGGTGTGCCACAGTGGTCTGTACTTGGACCGCTATTGTTCAACAATTTCATTAATGATCTGATAGTAGGTCTAGAGAGCATGGTGTCAATTTTTACAGAGGATACAAAACTGTGTAAGATCATAAATTCAGAGGGGGATGCTGAGTCGCTACAGAACGACTTATTTAAACTGGAATCATGGGCAGCAAAATGGAGAATGAAGTTCAATATAGACAAATGTAAAGTAATGCACTTTGGTAGCAAGAACAAAAATACTACCTACACACTAAATGGGGAAAAACTAGGAGATTCTGTACTGGAAAAATATTTAGGTGTTCACATAGATAACAAACTGAGCAGTAGTACCTAACGTAAGAATGCAGCAAACAAAGTATTAGCATGCATAAAGTGGGGAATTGATGCAAGGGATGAGAGTGTTATACTCCCATTATATTAATCACTAGTGAGGCCACATCTTGAACACTGTGCACAATTATGGGCACCATACTACAAAAAGGATATCCTGGAGCTAGGAAATGTTCATCCCCTTAACCAGATTGATTAAGGGGAAGGAGATGCTAGAATACGAGGAAAGGCTTTCTAGGCTTCGCATGTTGACACTGGAAAAAAGGATATTAAGAGGGGACATGATTAACATTTACAAATATAGAGATATCGGGGGAATTGTTTATGGTAAGATTATCACAAAGGACACATGGACAACCGCTTAGGTCAGAGGAGAGGGGATTTCGCACACAGAGACAGAAAGGTTTCTTCACAGTAAGGACAATATGTATTTGGAATTCCCTGCCTGCTAGAGTAGTAATGGCGGACTCAGTCTTTGCTTTTAAGAATTGGCTAGATAAATTCGTAATAAATAAGGATATACAGCGTTAGGGTGGGTAAATTATGCAATATATTATTACAATAAAAGAAAAAAGAAAAAATGAATTGACATAACAGCTAAACATTTACCACAGTTAAATTAGTCTTAAAAATATTACAGTGTAGTAGAGCACTAACAGGTTGAACTTGATGGACAAATTGTCTTTTTCAACCTTAGGAACTATGGGAGTAATTCAGACCTGATCGCTCGCTAGCATTTTTTGCAGCGCGGCTATCAGGTCAGAACTACGCATGCGTATGCACCGCAATGCGCAGGTGCATCACATGGGTACAAAGCAGATTGTTGCTGTGTGATGGGTTTTACGAAGAATACATTCACACAGCCGATCGCAAAGAGATTGACAGGAAGAGAGCGTTTGTGGGTGGTAACTGACTGTTTTCAGGGAGTGATTGGAAAAATGTAGGCGTGTCCAAGCATTTGCAGGGCGGGTGCCTGATGTCAATTCCGGTCCTGAACAGGCTGAAGTGATCCCAGAGGCAGAGTAAGTCCAGGGCTACTCAGAAACTGCACAAAACATTTTTGCACCGCTCGACTGCACATGCGTTCGCACACTTGCAAAGCATAAATACAGTCCCCTTGGGACGGTGACTATCTGCTCGCAGCAGTGCAAAAAAACCCTAGCAAGCGATCAGGTCTGAATTAGGTCCTATGTTACTATGTTACTCTATGTTAGTATTATTATTAATATTAGAGGCTAGCATTGTATTGACTTTTGAATATCTTCTATTCCTCCAGCTGGGATGCGGTCAGGAACCCCAACTGCCGAGATCCCATAGGTAAGTTTTGAGGTGCTGTTAGGGCCTGGGGCGTTAGGGTTAGGCATTACAGGGAGGGTTATCCGTAGCGCCCCCCCCCCCTTTTCCTGAGTCTTAGCCCTACCTGGTGCCCACTGTAATTAGCTATAGTCGACACCCCCACCACCTTAGCCCTAGCAGCCACCCCTGGTGAGTTAGGGTAGGGGGCAGGGAAGGGATAAATTAATTACCCTGTCCCATGTTAGCATTCTAAAAGTCAGGATGCAGCAGTCGGTCATGAGACTGCCGACATACCGACTGCAGGCATTTGCTATCACGTTTACATTCACCAATTCTATGGCCATGGCTTATAGAGCACTGAATGACAAAGTATTATACTGATTTTTATAATGCACAGAAGTTCCCTGCTTACCACACCAGTTGGCGATTCAATTAAGTGTGATTAAATTAACCAGACCATTAAAGACCAAAAGTCAATAAATCCAGTGGCCTTTGTGGCTTCTCCACTGATTATTATAAAAAAAAATTTTGACTCAACACCTTCGCTCTCTTTGGTGCACTGCCTTACCCTTCACTATGTTAGAGGCCCACATAGTGAGCCTACTGATATTAAACTTTATGCCACAATCATGGTTAACAGACTGATTGGGTTATTTATGTTCTGATTTACTGTGATCAGGTTGGATCTGTCCATGGTTTTCAGGATAGGGATAATAAAAGATGCACAACTGATTTGATACATTTTAATTTTATTTTATTCAAACCCAGCAATTGTCTTGCCATTGAATGCCAACAAGGCCTTTGTTAGGATTTCCTGACAATTTCTAACTATCACTATAGAAATGTTTGCCCTTTTCCCCCTGCTGCTTGAGCTCTATATTTCTCTACAGCTGTCATGATCCTGATCAGTGGTTCTTCCATGGATGTAATCAACATTAACAATGGATGCAACTGAACCTAAGGCCATGCATCTTTCCCAGATGTCTGGGCAGTGATGATGGACAACTTGGATGACAAATTGTCTGTACTGGGGGGGTAATTCCAAGTTGATCGCAGCAGGAATTTTCTTAGCAGTTGGGCAAAACCATGTGCACTGCAGGGGGGGGCAGATATAACGTGTAGAGAGAGTAAGATTTGGGTGGGTTATTTTGTTTCTGTGCAGGGTAAATACTGGCTGCTTTATTTTTACACTGCAATTTAGATTGCAAATTGAACACACCACACCCAAATCTAACTCTCTCTGCACATGTTATATCTGCCCCCCCCTGCAGTGCACATGGTTTTGCCCAACTGCTAACAAAATTCCTGCTGCAATCAACTTGGAATTACCCCCTATATTCATAGACTCCACCAAAATCCTCACAAGTGAGCCTTAGTAAATGTACCATTTGGTTACTAGATGACATGAAACTAAATGAGAATCTGACCTTGGAACCTTTCAGGAAGATAACCTCTTTCTTGAGTTCCTGGACTGATATCACACATCTCAATTTTCTCTATGATCAAAGAAACAGCTTAAAAATTGCTTTATTGGTGTTATGAAACATCATGTGTCCCACCATTGACCTCACCTGTTGGAGGCAATTTGTCCACAGGGGAACATTTATCCACATTTGGTAGATGTGCCACAAGTCTGTTTTGAGACAATAACCACAGACTTATATATTCTTTGTTTTATGCTCATGTACCCAAATTAAATATGTATGTTCTCACAGCAGAAACTGTAGAAAACCCATTGCCTCCCACTGCACACAACTTAAACCTTCTCCCCGGAACAAAGCATCTTTTTTGTTGTTGCATGCATCAAAAATATAACTTATTACCTCCACATCAGATTGAACCTATTTGCTAAGGAACGGGCCCTCCTTGTCCATCTCGCTTCATCCATGTCTCACAACACTCTACTTCTATCCCTTCTAGTCCCTGAATTCCTTGAGGCTATCTATATCCTGTATGGCTGCTACTTTTATACAGGTCTATATGTCAGGTCTGTGTAAATGTCTGTTCCAGGAGGGGGCACTAGTGGGTCAGTGGTGGTACGATGGAGGAAACGAGGAGGCCGTAGTAAGTTCCTGCGCATGTGCGCAATGATGTTTATTAAAGTGACACAGCAATATAATGATTACTGAAACAGGAATAACAATACAGAAGTTTCACAGCGTGGAAGCTGACATTGGTTTTAAGTACAGTCACGAAGAATGTGCTGAGCTAGAAACCAGCGATAATTAGAAAACAGTAATGACCGGCCTGGGAGCCGATGGCAATCAATGATGGTCAGCCTGGGAGCAGATGGCAAATAAACGATGGTCAGCCTGGGAGACGATGTGAAGCAGAGTCTATATCCTGAGGATAAATAATGACACAGAGGATCGGCCTGGAAACCGATGGGAGAATGTGATGGAACAACACAGGCAATAAGTAACTTTTGGTATTCAGTCTGGAAACCGTTAGCAACTTGCAAATAACGATGTTCGGCCTGGGAGCCGATGGCAACTGAAATCAGTACTCTGGAGGTAAGTAATACAAATGGTATAATAACAGTCACAGGTAATGAACTGGTCTGGGAACCAGTGTAATTAGCAAACTGCGATGATCGGCCTAGAAGCCGATGGTGAATATCGATGGCTGGCTTGGAAGCCGATGGTAACAGGATAAATATGCAGTAGGTAGGTAATGCAACTGATGGTAGTAAATACAGGCAATATTAGTAACTGCGGAAATCAGGCAGGAAACTGACAGCAATAGATTCACACAGTCAGAATGTATGCACAAAGTCCATAGAGCAAAGCAAGGCTATAGCAGGAGACAGTTGGTAATATACAAGCTGGTTGTTTAAGTACTGGATGCAATAGCACAGTGCTGAATGCAGATTTACAACACACAGGTGAGAATGATGAGGCAACACCTGGAGAGAGTCTCTCACTGCATGTAGAAGTGGAAGCTGACTGTAGAAGGAGTTGTAGCAGAGCTGGATGGCTGGAGTCTGTAGTTCCACGGAGACACTGAAGCTAGGAAGTCACTAGAGACTGTGACTGGATCTGAATGCAGATGGCACTGCACCAAACTGGATGGCTGATGCCTATAGTTCCACGGAGCTAATACACAGGGGAATCTCTGAAGACAGGAGACTGGAGCCAGGAGACGCTTGTTCACAGGATGTGACACGTTGTTCAAGGCACTGATACTGAGCAGGAACTCTGAATATATACCCCCTGGTCAGCAGAGATTGGAGAATCAAGTCATGTGAGCGCTCCAATGCTCAGAAGTGGATAGTACCAAGTCAACTGACTGCAGGTGTCATGGCGGCACCAATACTCTGGAGATGGTGGGAATAGATCAGGGTACACACTGTATAGCAAGTGGGGTACACACTGGAGAGAGTCTCTGCACATTGCAGGCAATCATGGAACATGTTGCCAGGCTGGGAATGTGACCTCCAGAGGCCAGTACATCAGAGCACTGGTAAGTGATGTGATGCAAAATGCAGATTCCTGACACTACATGGCTCATGTATCTCTTATATTTGCCTGTCCACATGCTCCCTTTTCCCTCCTCCTGTTTTCTTCTCATTTATCCTTTACAATGTTTCAAATGTTTGCAATTATGGTTACCATGGTTTCTGTCACTCACTTATTTACTTGTGTCAGTTTCAAATGAATTATGTGCCTTCCTGCTACCCTTCTCGATGTTACTGCTCTTGGGAGTGGTAAAACTATGCTCAATGAGTCACCACATTCCAATATATTTCTCTATATTGCTTTAGAAGAGATATTAACCCATAATATGTTATAAATATTTTAATATAGTAATAATGCACACTATGCACTTTGCA
Organism: Pseudophryne corroboree; assembly: GCF_028390025.1. NCBI lineage: Eukaryota > Metazoa > Chordata > Amphibia > Anura > Myobatrachidae > Pseudophryne > Pseudophryne corroboree. Next base: position 202,973,325 of record NC_086452.1, on the reverse strand, counting down.
CTGAATATACTGTACTTAGCAAGTATTGTTGTGACATTGATCAAATGCCAAATCTATATAAAATAATCAAAATTCACTGCACAGGCGCTATTGTTTCTTCTCATAGGGGGTGGGTGGCATGTATAAAGCATTGGAGAGAGATAAAGCGGAGAGAGATAAAGTACCAGCCAATTGGCTTCTAACTGCCATTTTACAGGCTGTCTGAAAATGACTGTTAGCTGATTTGTTGCTACTCTCTTTACATTATCTCTCTCCAAGATTTGATACAGCTCCAGAAACTGGAAGATTAAGTGGGGCGTTGGCTATATTAAGCTTTCATAGGATTTTGACAATATGATGGTAACAGTTTACTGTGATTGGTCTAGTATTACAGTGTCAGCATCCGGAATCTTACCTCCGGTTCTGGTCCCTGCGACCTTCCTGTTGGTTGGCTGGTGTGGCTGCGACGGATAAGAGCTGCGGCAGCGAGGTCCTCTGGTGCGGCTGCCGGCATCTGGAGGCCGGGATCCGGATCCTGGGGAGCGGAGCATGGCAGCCGGAAGTGTCTGTTTCCCGGTGTCCTGTTGCTGGAGTGCGGCGTCTGGGAGGCTGAGGCCAGAGGTAGTGGCTGTGTGCTGGTTCCACATGTGTCCTCCGTGCAGGGAGCAGCCATGTTGGAGACCAAGCCTAGCCAATAGGTATCCCAAATCGCGTCCAGCCAATCTGGTGCAGTCTTCCCTTATAAAAATAGGTGAATGCTTAGCTATGGTGCCAGTGCTTTAAGTTACTTGCTGCTGTAAGGTGCTCAAGCTTTGTGCTCCCAGGTTAACCCCTGGAATCCTGGTTCTGCTGTGGCTGCCCAGTGGTCAGTTCTGTTATTGCAGTCCTTTGCTCTAAGTCCTCCGCCTCTTGCAGTTTAACCACTGGGTCCACTATCCAGTAGAGGGTCTCCGTTTGCTGACGGTGCTCACAGCTATCCTCTTTTCAACATAATATCACAAGTCATCTCTCCATTCAGTGTTCTTCAGCATCATTTACAAATCACAAGTCATCTCTCCATTCAGTGTTCTTCAGCATCTTTTACAAATCACAAGTCATCTCTCCATTCAGTGTTCTTCAGCATCGTTTACAAATCACTAGTCATCTCTTCATTCAGTGTTCTTCAGCATCGTTTACAAATCACAAGTCATCTCTCCATTCAGTGTTCTTCAGCATCATTTACAAATCACAAGTCATCTCTCCATTCAGTGAACTTTGGCATCATTTACAAATCATAAATCACTTCTTCATTCAGTATTCTTCATCATTGTTTACTAGTCACAAACAATTCGTCCTTCAGAATTCACTCAGACTTATCTCCTAGTCATTGTGTATGATTGAAGTCTCACTGAAATTGAACTAATCTTTCCTCAGTGTTTCATTCTCAGTCATTGATCAGTCGTCAGATCCCCAACTCAAGCCAAGCGTGACATACAGAGGTTGTGTTCTATTGAATGGCTCTTGCTTGAATTGGGAATCAATGACGGAACTAGCGAGTGGTGGTGCAAAAATATGCTTTTGACCAATCTACTAACACTCCTTCCAGCCTCCCCCCACTAAAAAGAAATAAGGCGGTTAGTATGTTGATGCACGGCATGCCTGTGCTCCCTTCACAGCAGCTTTTTACCCATGTGCCCCCTTGTGTACCCCAAATGTCCCTAGTGTCTCAATTACATGCCCCCTCCAAAACAGTGTATTCCCTACATACCCACTACACAACTTCACTGCCCTACATTTACAGTATGGGTCTAGCACATGCACAAAATACATATACCGCACTAGCGTTGGGACCTAAATCAGGACCAAAGTATAAAAGTGAAGACTAGTGTCCTGAATCACACAGAGGGAATATCAGATTGCAAATGGCAGAATACTTAGGCATAATCCAAAATAGTTACAAGAAAAAACAAGTAGGTTGAAAATACAACAGACAATCAGATACAAAGCACACTTCATAAGCAGAGCAACACTATAACATACAGAGCAGGGTGTGACTCCGCTATAACATTATAACATGCAATGATAATTTGCTGTTGATAGCCTTATAAAGTCACATGGAACCAATCCAAATACAGTATGTTAATTGCAGAACCCTCACAGCCCCCACAGTGCTGATCAGTGGTGCTGAGTATCAGGAAAGTTATCGTCAAGGCAACCAGGGTAAAGAGTGAAAATGATCTAAGATGTAGTAGAATGCCAAAATCAATCACTGTCTATACCAGTTTCTTCTCATCATCCAGAAAGCTGTGCAATTTCACCTCAGTTGCATTATATGTTATACAGTATATTGTGATTGTTCAAAGATGAAAGTACAGCACTGCATAATCTGTTGGCGCTATAAAATATAAAGTGTAAAATAAGAAAAGCAATGGTATATGGTACGTGTTGCATATTTTTAGCGGGCGTGGTATGGAGGTTCGACCACACTTAGGTCGACAGTGTCTAGGTTGACCACTATTCGTCGACAGTAACTAGGTCGACAGGGGTTCTAGGTCAACAGGGTTTTTAGGTCGACATCTTCTAGGTCAACAGGTCAAAAGGTCGACATGAAATTTTTTTGGGGGGCACAGTTTTTTCCGTACAGTGACAGAGAACCCCAATTAGTGCACCGTGTACCCTCGCATTGCTTGCTTCGCTTACCATGCTTCGGGCAGGTTACCGTTACCAATCGTAGTCCACGTGGATCGTAAAGTATGAAAAAGTTAAAAAAAAGAAAAAATTTTAAAAAATCATGTTGCCTTTGACCTGTCGACCTAGAACATGTCAACCTAGAGACCCTGTCGACCTAGAGACCCTGTCAACCTAGTTACTGTTGACCTAGACATTGTCAACCTAAGTGTGGTCGACTTAGAGACCGGATACCGTTTTTAGCAAGGTTCGCAATGTGTTTGGCTTGGGGTTTGTGCCCATGTTCTTTTAGGATCCAGAACTTGACAATATGGATATGTTAGGGCTGTGTCTTCAAATTAGATTTTTTTTTTTTAATACATTGGCTTATTAGTGCATACTTATTTAGACTGTATATAATTTTTACCAAAGTAGAGCAAGTGACTTAGTAGAAATTACTTATCAAATATCGATTAATAAAATAGGAATTAGAGAAAATCCCTGCGCTCTGGAAGCAGCTATAGTAAGTGTGGACCTGAGTATATCACCAAATATACTCCAAAAGGTTATACATACGAAAAAGGGTTTTTGGTGCACACTTTCAGTAGCGCTACATATACAAAAAAAACCATAAAGTCTCAATGGAAAGTTCTTATATATATCCGGATGGTTGTCTGGGAATATTTTCTACTTGAAGTGGGACTTTTCAGCCGTCTCCGTCGATTCAAATCGTGGGGGGGGAAAAGACAAAAAAAGAGAGAGAAAGGTCTCAGTTCTTATTTCTCATCCAATAGGATACGTCTATATCAAAGGGAGAGTCCTCAATCCTCCTCCATATGGGTAGTGTCTGGATCCTGAAAGTCTTATGGGGTCACCCTTGTGGTAAACAATCAATTGTGTGCTCACAATATTCTTACATAAAGCCTTAGTGAAAATTCTCATAAAGGTTTCTTTTTCCGTCACATTTATCAATATCAGCAATAGAGGGATGCTCACATGTATGCTTACATCAAGGGAAGTATAAGTAAACACATCATGGTATCTTTCATCGGTCCAGGGTCCTTCAGGTCTCTCCTCGTGATATCCGAAGTGGAGTCACAAAAAATGAGGCAGAGGGAAGTGGTTAGTTGGAGAAAGAAAAGGGATTTCACCTCTATGGGACACCCTCAGCTCCCCAGCGGCAGCGCTCGATGCAGTGACCTGATCCTGTCCGGCGCTCTACGCGGACGCCGTAGTCCGCAGCGTGTATGTGTCGGCCCGGCGCTGGCTGCAGGGGGTTTCAAGACGGAGCCACTGTAGGAGGGGGCAGAGCCACTGTAGGGGAGGAGGTGGCACAGTGGAGTTGTCCGTGACTGCCAGACGCGCTGAGGACGCCTGAGGGTGTCCCATAGAGGTGAAATCCCTTTTCTTTCTCCAACTAACCACTTCCCTCTGCCTCATTTTTTGTGACTCCACTTCGGATATCACGAGGAGAGACCTGAAGGACCCTGGACCGATGAAAGATACCATGATGTGTTTACTTATACTTCCCTTGATGTAAGCATACATGTGAGCATCCCTCTATTGCTGATATTGATAAATGTGACGGAAAAAGAAACCTTTATGAGAATTTTCACTAAGGCTTTATGTAAGAATATTGTGAGCACACAATTGATTGTTTACCACAAGGGTGACCCCATAAGACTTTCAGGATCCAGACACTACCCATATGGAGGAGGATTGAGGACTCTCCCTTTGATATAGACGTATCCTATTGGATGAGAAATAAGAACTGAGACCTTTCTCTCTCTTTTTTTGTCTTTTTCCCCCCCACGATTTGAATCGACGGAGACGGCTGAAAAGTCCCACTTCAAGTAGAAAATATTCCCAGACAACCATCCGGATATATATAAGAACTTTCCATTGAGACTTTATGGTTTTATTTGTATATGTAGCGCTACTGAAAGTGTGCACCAAATATCGATTAATGCCAATTCTAAGGTGTTGCAAGTCTCCAGTTTATATATGTGGCTAATAACAACTGCTGCTCCCAGCAATAATGATGCCTTCAAATATTCACAAGATACGGGCCATAGGGCGGGGTGTGCGGTTGATGCAGATACCCAGGGTGGTGGCCCCTGCCCCTTGTGTGATGCCACATGTTCACACACAGGGCAGCAATGAGCCCTGCTGCAACACTGAACAGGATTTTATATATCCTATGCTGCAAACAAAATCCTGTTTTGTGGATCTAGAACACAGTGCAGTGCATCCTATATCTTCAGCAGCTCTCTCTCTCTCTATATATATATATATACATATATATATATATATATATATATATACACACACACACACACACACACACACATACGTACATACGTACGTACATATAGGCCTATGCTGCATATGTAATTACTGTATGTGTTATCCTTAAGTCACTTTTGAAAGAATGGTTCATAATTTATATGATATGTGATTACCAGCATTCACATGTGTTCATTCCGCATGATTGACTGATATAATAAATAATAGAAGTGTACTTTATATAATTAATTTTATTACTAGGAGACTTATTTAGCATAACTAATATTACTTTTAAGAAAGACAACATTTCACAACCTAATGAAATATAACATATGTACAGTACAGTATCCTTAATATACAGAACTAGCAAAATGTACAGAAAGATACAATTTGGTTAAACCCTCCAATTTAGAAAGCACAGTGCGTTCTTGCCATATGTGGCAATTATGAATAATGAGCATAATAACATTTTATCAGTAAAGTGCTGTCTGAACTGTTTGTCTATAGGGTTTCTGCCAAACTATGTGTATTTACTGCTGATGTACTGTATAAAAGAACTAAATTGTAATATAAAAAGTGTAAGTGCAAACAGACAAATTTGATGGCCTTAATATTTACGTACAATCATTTTAGATTAAATTGCACTTAGTGCCATATCTAGAGGGTCGGGTGACTCATGGCAAAGGGAAGTACTTGACTAACTTAAACGTCTACTCAGCTGCACTTCTGGGCCCCAACATAATGGAGCCTAAAAAAAAGGCACTAAGTGTCCACAGGTCCACCAGGGGATAACATTTGTGGTTGACTGAGCTGAATGATACCTAGTCCTCGACCATCGCCAGGCCTGATTGTGGGGATGATACAGACTTGATCGTAGATGTGCTAAATTTAGTACATCTTTGATCAGTTTCTATGACATGCAGGGGGACGCCCAGCACAGGGCTAGTCCGACCCGCATGTCAGGCCTTGCCCCTGCACAGGTGTGAAAGCATCGCACCCACCTAGTAGCTCCCTACCTGCACAGCCTAGCTGCGCTGGCAGGCGATTACCCACCGCATTCTGGGTCGCAGTGTCTGTGTGTGATGTCATGCAACCACCAACGGCCCATCCCCAATGCAGGCATGTCCGGACTGTGCCCCACCAACGGCGTTCTATGGAATGCCCCCTCCCGCTCTGTGACCACCTCTGCCTGTCAATCAGGCAAAGGTGATCGCACCAGTGAGAAGCTTTCGCATCTCAATGGGTCTTACTGGGTGTGCACGCGCAGTGCGGCCGCTGTGCATGCGCACTCCAGAAAGGTCTTCAGGCTGTGTTCGCTGTTGTACCAGCGATCAGGTCTGAATTAAGCCCAGTGTTTCCACCTTAAGAGGACATACATTTATTGGCTTGTACATGTCCTGTAAATTTTACAAAAGATATAGGTAAGCTGCTTATTTTCACTCTCCTGGAAAACCAGTACAGTTGCTCCTTATTTACAATTACATCAAATGCAGAGATCAACCCAGAACTTTGTCTTATCCCACAGCAAGCGAAACAATTCTGCTTGATGATATACTGTAGATTCTGAGCTAAAATCAGAACTGTAAATACAGTAGAAATGTTACATTCCTGAGTGAGAGAGAACACTGATGCTGTCCCATCTATATGGGAGCATCAATGGAGGGTGGGTAGCTTTACAAGTGCAATAACAACAATGCATGTTCCAAATGCATCTTCTTAAAGTACTCATATGCATACTGGTATATGGTACAGTGGCTCTAAGCAGAGAAGGATTCATTACACGGGATGTACTTATGTGACCGGTGGCACAATACCTCCCCCTACATCCTGCCTACTTCCAATCCCGACTAGCAGGGACTATTCCCACTCATGGGTGTCTACGACACTCATAGAGTGGGAATAGAACCTGTGGTGAGCACAGCTCGCCACCGAGCCCAGAGCGAGGTAAGCACAGCGAGCCCATAAGGGGTTTGTTGTGCTCCCCCGCGCCAGCATACCGCTGCCGGGATCTCGCAATCGGTATGGCAACCACTCATTGCCTGAACGCAGGTCATGCATACCCAACCCCATTACACTTGGGCCCTTACTATGTGCTCAGCTCCTGGCTGGTAGTGCTTTGAATTGACACTTTTCCTGCTGGTCCTGCATGCATCTGCTTGTGCAGTATTGTGGTAGCCTTACTTGACCTTCTAGTTACCCTTTTCAAATGCAAAACATAAACAAATGAAAACATATATTTCAATTTACAACTTTTCATTAAATATATACTTCAGTTTTTTAATGGGATCCAATTAGTCTAGGGAGGGATTTTTGCATGGACTGGAGAGAAGGAGCATCACAAACCAAAGTCTTGGCTAAGGCCCCATGTGGTATTTATCGTGTCTTTAACTCCTCATTTTTCATTTTGTTCATTGCACCTCAGTCTCTTTCTCTATCTTATTTTCCCATCACCATGTAGTGGGCTCTCTTCTATTGCCGATTAGTGCTTTACTCCCCTTTGTCTCCCTCCTTTCCTTTCAGTATTAAAGCCACATAGCCTGCCCTCCGAAAAAAACAGAGGCATGAAAATGGCTGACAGAGGCTCTTGCACTACAGACACCTTCCTTTCTCCTGCTGCCACCACCCCCATAGTCATAAAAGAATAGGCTGTGCCATTTTGTCTTTCAATATAAGATTCTTGATTTTCACCTTCCTGGCAGTTCAGTGAGTATCCATGCATTGAGTTATTCATGGACATTATTTTCGCTTCATATGTATGTCCACCTGTTTCCTACCACTTCAAAAGATGAGATACTTCTTCTGAGGGTACAGTAGGGGATCATATATTCTAATTATTCTTACTCTCTATGAAAGAAATGCAAGTGGTTTTCCATGGTCGAACACTTTCTTAATTTTGTTCTTACTCATGATGTCCAACCCTACATTGAATGCAATCATTTGTTCAGAAAAGGTACTATTGGTCTTAATGTCATCTCTGTATATACAGTATGTCTTAAACAAAAGTCACACTCTACTGAACGTCTCTTGTCTGTTTTGGGGTCTAGGATTCTATAGCTTTTGGAACTCTAACTGTATTAAAGAAGAATCCTTTTAACTGCTCAGACTGTATGTAACATAACATTTTCTTTCTGAAATATATATATATATATATATATATATATATAGCATCCAAAAACTTGTCATGTCAAAGTTCATGTGGAAGTCTGTCCACTGTTCTGGAAAATAATTTGCTTTGCTAGGGAGTACTGTACCTGCCATTGCTGCTTCACGCTAGTATTTTTCAGATAATCTGAAGTCTGTTACCATGAATCTCATCATTGCAGCCAGGGTTCTGTTCTTGCTTAAAGCTACTGTTATTTTGCTATGGTATATATAAAGTCAACTCCACTTATCATTGTGAAATGTAAGTCGATTTTGCTGAAACATACTTGTCGTTTATACATAGACCTGTAATTTGCAGAATACTTCACTAATTAAGTGAATACATATCGAGAATGGTAATTTATAAAAGTCACTGTATATCTGTCACCTCCTGGTGTTGGTTAGTTATAAAACTAATAATTTAATTTTGCTATAAGACACGTGAAAGGTTTAGGGGATGTGAAGGAAGAGGAGAGAAAGAGATACCACCTATAAATTCTCCCACAGGGTCCTATTCATCATCACTAATGGGATCTTTACACATGTTTTTAGTTATAGGTCCATTAAATATTAGGAGCCCAATGTACCCACCTAGTATTCTACAAACCATTTTTCAGAGTTTGCCTAAAGGAAACAGCAGTATGTCATCTTCAGATGGTGTTGGTTCCTGAAGCCTCAATCCTTCCTATGGGAGGAAGATCTCTATTGAGAAGAGAATTCCATTCAGATCCCTCCACCCCACCCAGTGGCAGAACTAGTGAGAGGTAGGCCGAGATGCAAAAAAAATAATGTGAGGTCCCACGGTAACGAAAACGAGGTGGTTAGTACCTTGTTGCAATGTGTACCTGTGCCCCCTCTACAGCAGCATTTTCCCCACATCCACCTTGTGCCTCCCTGACATGCCCCCTCCACAGCAGTGTGTTCTCCACATGCACCCTGTGTGCCCCAAAAGCCCGGGATGGTATCAGGATCCCTGTGCTTGGGATGCCGACAGTCAGAATACCAACAGTGGCATCCCGACGCTCAGGATCCCTAAACTTGCTTGGTAAGTATACTAGCCTTAATCCCTTACTTCCCTAACCCTCCTGACAAGGATGTATGAGGACACATCTGTAAATCACTATATGCTGCACTACATCACTATACTACACTACATGCCCCTATACACTGCACTACATCACTACACTACACTACATGCCCCTATACACTGCACTACATCAATAAACTACATGCCCCTCTATGCTGCACTAGATCACTACATTACATCCCCCTACATGATGCACTACATCACTGCACTACATCCCCCCATATGTTGCACAACATTAATATACTACATCCCCTTATATGCTGCACAACATCACTTCACTACATCCCAGACGTTGTGATGACAACTACTGCCACAAAGAAAACTGCAAAGACAATCAAAAGAAACACAAAGATGGCAACAGCAATTAAAGTTGAACTCCAGCAGAGGAACTCAGATAGTTCTCCAGTAACTCTTCAATACGGATGGTATTCATGTGACCGCCGGTCAGCTGACCAACAGTCACATGACCTCCTCCACCAGCCCGACGGGTCACTATCCCGATGGTCGGCATGCCGACCAACAGGGACTATTTCCACTCGTGGGTGTCCACAACACCCATAGAGTGGGAATAGAACCCGTGGCGACCGCAGGTCGCCACCGAGCCCGCAGCATGGCGAGCGCAGCGAGCCCGCAAGGGGCTTGCTGCACGCGCCCCTCCCCGCCGGGATCCCGGCGTCGGTATGCTGCCGGGATCCCGGCGTCGGTAAGCTGACCGCCGGTCTGCAGTACTACACCCCTTCAATACAACCATGTTTACTTTTGTGAGACAAAAATTATGTGGGAAGTACAATAGAGCGCAGAGCTGATCTAAACTGCAGTCATTTCAAACTGCCTTCTGCATGTGCAATATGTTCCTACTTTAGGTTATTTGAAATGAACAAATGGCAAAAAGTAGCATTGCTGTATTAAAATTATTTTGCTATCATTCATAAACAAATTTATGTGGGTTTGTACTTTAATATTACTCCTTATATAAGCGACTACTTCTGATTTACTAACACTTTTCCTATTCAGAATTTTATTTGGGTTTCGATGTGCATCAAAAAGATTTTTATAATGGATAAGCATTAGATATAATAAGATACACAGGTAAGTTTTTTTTATTTTATTTTTCCTATATTGTTCACTTATTATTGTATAGGTACACAGTGATTATGAAAATTACTGTCAGAAATTACATTGCTTGGAAGTTAAACAACAGTTAAGGAGCCACAGACCATCTACCATGTTCTAAATCAATTACTACTGTATATTGCTGACATTTATTCATAAATTAGATGGTTCCTTAGTAAAAAGCAGAAAGACTACCTGGACATCCAAATTAGTATGACCAAGACTCAGTCAGGGACTGATTAAAGTGACTCTGCTAAAACGATAGTGGTTTTGTGGCTAATGTAACCTGTCACCCTGGTTACCTTACAAATGCATTGGATGATAGTGGTCTCAGGATAGAATCAATGATAATAATTGCTTTATAGTGAACCTGATTGAGCAGGTTTGTAGCTTTGAAGCCAGAATTTTCTTCATATCACATCAATGAATAGACCTCCCATCTTTTTAACATCTAATCAGATACTTTAAGTGCATGTGTGTGAGAGAAAAATGATTATGTGGAAGGCTGTATGTGTCAAAATCAGCCTTTTAAATTAACATCTTCCCATGTTTTGGACAGAAATATCTCAGGTGTTTTCAACTAAATGAATGAAACAGCTGTGCATCTTCTTTCTGCCATTTACAGCAGCAGTTGGAAATAAGGTAACAGGTTGTACGTGTGTTAAATTATTCTCTCTCCTCGGGGTGTCTCCTCTCAGCCAAGTCTTTCATTGTGTGACGATTCTCTGTCCCACCTCTCTGTGACTGCACAGGCACCAAAAGATACCGAGCAATCACCCACCCGCCGCAGTCAAACGACAATGGCTTATTTTAACCCAATACTGCCCGTCACGTGAGGAATGTGCTTTTGACCAATGTGATTTAACTCTTTCAGCACTAAAAAAAAAATGACCAATGATTTGCTGCCCCCTCTGGCAATAGAAATGTTATTTGTACACTAGTGACACCAGGGAGACATCCACCCTCCCCAAAGTGAGGTGAGGTCTGCTAAGTACCTTAGAGCACTATAGAGGCGTGTGATGATCCCCCTGCACAAGGTACAGAGCCAACGTTAGTGCCTCTCTGCAGGCAGTCACTGGCTTCCAAAAAGCATTAATGCACTGGACGGAGTGAGAAGCTGGAAATCGGGTGGTGGAGTTTTGTTCAGGGTGTGATAGAACTACGGGCTCAAGGACAAGAGCCAAGAGAGTGTAAAATCAACGGATCACTCTGTGACAGCTACTTCTTTAAAAATATAAATATTTTGTCATTGCACCTACTTTTCTCCCTCCTGAAGATACACCCCAAAATCAATGTAAGCACCAGGGCCCCCCAGAGCTGGTGTGATGTCACATCCGTTGCCCAGGTCTAAGCACCTCTCCTAGAAGCTCTCCTCCTCTTTTTCTTCATCCCTTACCCGATTCTCGTTTCTTCTGGGCTCCTAACTTTGGCTGCTGGATCATCACCAGGGACAGCGCGAGATCAGCACCAGGGACAGCGCAGGATGTACAGCAAGGATCAGTGCTGATGTGCTGGCCAGACAGGGGAGCAGCATCATGCAGACTCCTCACAGGCTTCTCATCATCACCATCCTGGCTCTGCTGGAGCCTTGCAAGGTACAGTAAACCCCCTGCTAGCTGAGTGGTCATGCTTTTTGGCAGGTTCCCTTATGTATCATTGTGCATGCGATTTGGGTATTGTCATGGTCCATCCATTCTCCGGTCTGGGAAGACGTCCATGTTACACAGATCGTTGCATGTGCTGGTGTGACAGGCACAGGGCTCAGTCTGAATCTCTGACTTCAGTTTGGGGCAGAGGTGTCTGTGCTTTTGTTTGCACAGTATGCACTGGGGAGATGAATGGTCTGTGATCAGTCATTATGTATCTGTGTACAGTAACTGGTCAGTGCTGACTGCAGAAAATGCCGAGGAGGGAGTCATCCAAGGAGCAATAAGAACTTTATTTATGGTGTTTTTCATTGTAGGGTAGCCAGACTGTACAACCAAAATAACTTCCCACAGAAAGCAATAGATAGCAGAGGAAAACTGCTCCTGACAGCAGCATTACCATTCTCTAATCTGTTTACAGCTCCAGGCTGGAGGCTGGCCAGACCTTGCTGAATTTCACACCAAAGCAGAATGCCAACTAATCCTTGCTCTTAGTTTGACTTTAGACAAACCCGATGTTAGTGTGTTTGGAGCTATAGCAGGCATGTTATTTGTTTCAAAGAGGCAGGAAACAAACCCCTGGGGGGATGTTGAAAGGTACAAATATGCGCAGTTCTTCCTTGTGATATGCAAGTATAATTATATCTTAATGAAGTATAATAGGCTTGGCATTTGAAGTCAAGGATTCTCTCCTTAATGTCTAAGTAAACGCATAGTGGTCATGGGAATGTAATCAGCAATATGTGCCAGTTTATTTTAGTGAAATTACTTTGAAACCAAAGTGATGCAGCATTTGGGTAAACAGCTAGTTCCTGCCCCTAGTGCATGTGAAATCCAATTAGACTCTAGCGCATCATTTTTTACATGAATACATGAATATCCTGTCCTAGCAGACATAGTACTTAGTGCATTTTGTTATAGACAGCTTGACATATGCATATGGGTGTTTAATATGACTGTGTGTCTATGTTTCCAAACTATCTTATGCTGTACATGTACATGTCTGTGCATTAAATATATCTGTATTTGAATATGTATATACATATATATGATGTTTCATTATTATGGTAATACACACAGCTAGACTGGCAAACCAATAATAGAAGAGACTACATAGCTGGTGATAGTCACAGCAGCAGTATATTTGCTGTTTATCCTTTAATGATATCTTGTCTGCCTCTATTTTTATATTTAAATTAACATTACATTTAGGTTATAATTATTAATATTTGTCATATGCACAACAGTAACAACCACTGTGATGTCATTACTCGGATGATTTTTGTTATGAGTACCTGTGTTACTGTCCCACTGGTTGCATAGTAATCATAAATAATGTCTGTCTAAAAGACCATATCAGTTAGCAGGAATCGTTTACCAATGTGTATTGGAGTGCCCCTGCCATTCTTATGTTTTTGTAATCATTTGGCAGTCAGAGGTATTGAAGGTAAAGATCCCACCAGAAATAAAGAACACCTTTACCTGTGCTTTTAGCTATTCATTGTCAAAATCTTCTATTTTACAGGACTAATAAATGTAGTTCTACATTGTATTGTGCATACAAACAGACACACACGCAGGCGCACAAACACACACACACACACACACACACACGCACACAATCGTAACAAAACATGAAAAATGAAATTCATTTCTAAAGTTCCTATTAACCTATGCTATGCAGTGTAAAGGTAATAAGGGAGAGCACATGATTGATCAGTCGCTTGATACAAACTATACCTCCACCTTAGTTTCCTCTGTTTACAGCTAAAGATAAGCTATTGTCATTGCCTCCCTGCATATAAACTTAGCTCTTGCATGGAAGAGAATAACTTGTGACAACCCAGATCACAGTGCCATTGATAGAGTATTAATAACTTCACATATGAGCTATGGGCACTTGTAGGCTTCATCAGAGCTGCAAGGTATCCCAATTATGACTTAAAAACTCCATATTTTAAAACCTTAGTTTTCAGACATCCTTAAAACATATTCTGTTACACAACATAAATATGCCCTTTATCTAGTGGTTCCTCCAGCAAGGGATGCTGATACCTATGAGTCTATTTATATTGCTATGTTATATAAAATATCAATAAATATAAATGTAGATATTTATAAATGGCTCATAAAAAGCACATACTTTTGGTTCACATTTAAATCACCTTGAAAATTGTACAAATGGCAACATTTGTTTCTTATTTCCATAAAAGCAATGTGAAGCTTGGTCTCCATCATTCACACTCTTATTTTTTTTAGTTCTGTCTTCTTGCGGGTAAGACACTTGTAAGATACAGAAATGGAGACATGATCATATTTGCTATATAGTGCAACAAGTCTAAACTCGTTAGGCATTAATGTTTAGAAAAAAAGGACAGAATTAGTTTTATATTAATTACTAATGCACAAATGTAAATCTGGGCCATAAACAATTCCATGTCCTCAGGCAGTGCCAACTCTAAACATCGCCCAGACCCCTGATTTCTTCATCCAATAAAGATTGTATTTTTTTTTTTACTTTTAGTCAAGGTGAATGATGAGTTATCCAATTTGTTATATACCATCTAATCTTCTAATAGATAAATAGGGTGAAATGTGTGGTCTCTGCTAATCTTAGAATATCATATATATTACATTGACATTCAGTGGGGTATTTGCTGTACAAACAAATACACCGGCAAGTACAGTCATTCAATGTAAAACATGTATGTACTGTAGCACAGTGCAATGAGTCTACAGTATATCAATTGCATAGTGATGTCCATATTTACAATAAAGGCGTGCACCGTGGATCTGAAGTGATCCCATGAAACATATATGCTATATGTATCTAGATGTAAAATGTTGCTCTGCCAACTCTAATTCTAGGTTACCATGTGGATAATGATGTACAACTCAGCAGGCGATCTCCTCTTATGGCCTGTATGACCTGCCGAGTCTTGATATTGAGTTTTCTATCTGTGGATAATTCACAGTGTAACATAAATGTGTTTGTGAAGCCTTCTTTGGACCTTTACATTAAATGAGACACACTGCGCATACGCACAATTTGTGGCAATTTTTCAGCTGCTCATATTGGACACATGCTATCCCTTGAGTTTAAAGCAGATGAGGGCCACTCAGATGGTGGTCAATAGGTCGATATGAGTTAGGTCGACATACATTGGGTTGACCACGTTTGGTCGACATAATTTAGGTTGACATGATCACTAGGTCGACATGGACATTAGGGCGACATGTACTAGGTCGACATGGAAAAGGTCAACATGAGTTTTCCACAATTTTTTTCATTTTTTGACCTTTTTCATACTTATTGATCCACGTGGACTACAATTGGGAACAGTAACCTGTGCCGAGTGTAGCTGTTGCAGTGTACTAATTGGGGCTCCTCGTCAGTTTTCGAAAAAAAATGACACCAAAAAAACTAAAATAAAAACTCATGTCGACCTTTTTCCATGTCGACCTAACACATGTCGACCTAATGACCATGTCCACCTAGTGATCATGTCAACCTAATACATGTCAACCAAACGTGGTTGACACAATGTATGTCGACCTAACTCATATCGACCTAATGAACCACACCTGGTCCCCTCACAGGCAAGTGGAGTACAGTACTGACCACCAGATGAAAGCTTACCCTGGTTCTAGAAATGGTTCTAGAAAAAGCAAACATAATCGAGCAAGTGCACATGCAAATAGTAAGTTTGTACTCTCAACTATAAACCACCTCATATATGTATATAGGGTAGATGGCAGAGCACAGCAGCCATGAGATCACACAAGTCCAATGTTTCTGGTGAAACTGGCCTCAACCAGTTTTATTAAACAGCCAAACAAAATAAAACATCAGAATAAATACCCTGCCGCCTGGCAATAAACTAAACACTGATCATTCTTAATTCACTACAAAAACACAAGGAGTTTTACCAAGCATAGCTCACTTGTTTCCAGTAGCAGGCTTCTCTCACAGAGACTCTGAACTCTCCTTTCCCCCCCAGGCAGTGTGAAAGCAAGTGACCATGCTGACAGCCTTATAACACTCTCATGCAGCTGGAATCACTAGATAGTGCCAATAGGCCCTGAAACCCAAATTGGGCCTAATAGATGGAGCCCACCCTTCTCTCTCACATCCTTATCCCAGGACCTCTTAATGAGCTTTTACCAAAGGCCAAAAAGTTCTCAGCAGAACCAACAAAACATTCTTTGGGTTTTAAAATACATACGCAAGAAACCTGGGGAAAATATTCTTGTCACATATACAGGTTGAGTATCCCATATCCAAATATTCCGAAACACAGAATATTCCGAAATACGGACTTTTTTGAGTGAGAGTGAGATAGTGAAACCTTTGTTTTCTGATGGCTCAATGTACACAAACTTTGTTTAATACACAAAGTTATTAAAAAATATTGTATTAAATGACCTTCAGGCTGTGTGTATAAGGTGTATATGAAACATTAATGAATTGTGTGAATGTACACACACTTTGTTTAATGCACAAAGTTATAAAAATATTGGCTAAAATTACCTTCAGACTGTGTGTATAAGGTGTATATGAACCATAAATGCATTCTGTGCTTAGATTTAGGTCCCATCACCATGATATCTCATTATGGTATGCAGTTATTCCAAAATATGGAAAAATCCCATATCCAAAATACCTCTAGTCCCAAGCATTTTGGATAAGGGATACTCAACCTGTGTATATATATATATATGTATATATATACAAAGTGCTCCTGCACTCACATCCTCCAAAGAAGTCATATGGGTGGGTGCTTCCAACAGACCGTCAGGTCCACTGTATATACAAAATGTCCACAAAGTGGGGATGCACTCTCGCTATGAAGATGCAGTCACAAGCAAGACGCCTCTAGCTCTGTCACTGTGAACACCAACAGCTGTGGCTGCATCTAGGGACATTTATGACATTGGACAATATATACTAGTGTAATGGATGGTAAATTTGCTGTTTTATGATGTTACCTATCACCAGGTGATGGAGGAGGCCTGACAGATTGTTGACTTTCTCTGTTATTATAACGTATAACGTGATCTGCTGTGGCACCAGTCTTGAGAAAGGCCTGTTAACAGGCCGAAACGTCGACATTAAAGCTACGGTGATATTCAACTATTCAAAGCTGACTGATTTCTTCATAGCGAGAGTGCATCCCCACTTTGTGGACATTTTGTATGTATATATATATATATATATATATATTGACCAACATATGGGGTAGTGGCAGTATATTGTGCTATACTGGCACTTCCCCTACTGCTTCAAATGTAATACTATCAAACATTTTCCTTATGCCACATCCTTATATACTGTATATCTCTGTACAAGTACTACAGTAAATTGTGATTTTACTACATACTGTATATGAATGTTATCAGTTTATGTAAGATACAGTATACAGTGTGACAGGTTCCCTCTGGCACCTGAATGTGCTGGACAATTTTTAATAGTTTGTCAAGTAACATTTATCAAAAATTTCCCAGGTATGTAGAAGTTTCACCTAATTTTGCCTTCTGCTACTGTAAACGTTATCACAGAAATCATTACAGTGTTCTCCCAGGGAAAGAAACCGAATCTAGTATCTAAATGATTATAAATTGTGTTTCTTCTGCTGCTACAACACCCCCCATCTGCAGAATGAAAAGCTCCTAATTAGGTTTAATGAAGCCTGTACACAAGATATGTATATATTGAAAGCAGTTGCAGGTGGGAAAATATGCTGCTATGTATGCTAGTGATCTCAGTGATAAACCTAGAAAAGGTAATACTATAATTAAGTATATGGCCTAAAATACATATTTATAATATATTGTTATCATAACAATAATTCTTTACAATCTATTGTAATGGAAATACCTTGCAGAATATTGAGTTTGGTTTTCTTTCTTCCTGGGGGTGTAAAGCTGGCATCTATTAAACGTGGGGCAACCATGAATTTTCAGCATGTCTCTACCTGCCTGAGCAAGTCTGTGTTTTTCTCATCTGCAAGCCTCAGATTCTATTTGATCTTGAGATTTTGCTCATATAGTTTACAGTCCAAACAATTTTAATCCACTTACTCCATTATCCTGTATTATGTCTGCTGTGAATTTACAGCACTTTCTGTAAATAAGGTCTAATCTGACATTTTACCACATACCCTTCAGCATTTACCAGCAACTCCCTTACATTACAAGGAAGTGCTTGTTTTGGCTCAGAAAAATGCAAGACCGCTTGACTTTGCATTAAGCTTGGCAAAGTCATGGAGCAGATTCTCAGTTCTACTGGTACAGAATTTAAAATTAATAGGCATAAAACAGGGTAATATTGATTCAATTCTCAAAGGGTGATGACAGGGCAGGTTATCTGCAGTGAGTCAATTAGAAGATCTGATCCACAGGTTGACTTGCTTTCTCTGTAGTTGGGATAATAAAAAAACAACCAAACTGTCTAATTATCTTCGTGTCTTTTGGAAATGGATCCTTTTTGTGGAAAGGAATGTTCTGTTTCTCTCGTTTGTTTGTATTTACATTTTTTATTAAATGTAATAGCTGTGCTATTGAAAAATTATGAATTTTATATATATATATATATATATATATATATGGCAGTCAGCAGAAGATTTTCAGATATTTAAAAAATCCTTCATTGATCAATAAAGGGCTTTTAAATATCTGAAAATGGTCTGCTGAGTGCCTTCCCTTTTCTGCTGTGGTGAGTACCTGCTGGGGCTCTAGGAAGGCACCGCAGTAAGATATATCTGGGAAGTGACTGGAGTGCCGGGTTAATACATGCAACATATATATATATATATATACACAGCAGAGTGTAACAGCACCATCTTTGATTGAACACCTACAGTAGAGTGTTCAGTAGAGTGTAACAGCACCTTCTTTGATTGAATATTACATAAATGTAATATGGTGCAATTTCGGAAAATGTGCAATTTTAACCGCAAAATCACACGTTTTCCCAAAATCTCAAATGTAATAGCTTGCAATTTTGCTAAAAATCGCAAGTTTTGAACATATACCAAAAATTGCAAATGAAAAATCACATCCAGATGTTTTCCCATTGAAAACAATGGAAATCGCAAATGTAATAGGATGCGATTTTTTCACTTGCACACAAAATCTTACAAAAATCGCCAGAATAATAGACCGGGTTTAGACTGGCGATTTATGGTGAAGCATGCACAGATCAGTGAGATACGTGCATGCTTCTGTATGGAACAGTACAGAAAGTGTTAAAATGTTTTTAAAAAAAATGACATGCAGGTCCCCCCCAAAAGCATAACCAGCCCTGGGCTCTTCGAGCCGGTCCTGGTTGCAAAAATATGGGGGGAAAATTGACTGGGTTTCCCCCGTATTTAATCAACCAGAACCGGACTCTTGGACCGGTCCTGGTTCCAAAAATACGGGGGACAAAAGAAGTAGTGGTCCCGCATATTTTTTAAACCAGCACTGGGCTCCATTAGCCAGGGAGTTAATGCCGCAGCAGGGGGACACTTTTATATAGGTCCCTGCGGCCAAAGCATCACAATCCCCCCAACTAGTCACCCCTGGCTGGGGTTCCTTGGTGGAGTGGGGACCCTTAAATCAAGGGGTCCCCTCCTCCAGGCGCCCAAGGGCCAGGGATGAAGCCAGGGGCTGTCACCCCCATCCCTGGGCGGAGGTTGGGGGGCTTATAGACTTGAAAGTGATAAAAATAGTATTGTCTTTTGCTGTAGAACTACAAGTCCCAGCAAGCCTCCTCGCATGCTGGTACTTTCGAGAACCACTAGTATCAGCATGCGGGGAAATAATGGGCCCGCTGGTACCTGTAGTTCTACAACAAAATAAATATTACAATAAACACACAGACACCATGACGGTAAAACTTTAATAAATCATACTTGCACACTCACATACATACAGACATACACACACTTACACATACTTACCTACATCCAATGTAGCCATTCACATCCACTTGTCTCGTAGCATCTACGATCGCTGTACAGAAAAATAAAATACTCACCTACCCCTTGTGTCTATTCCTCTTCTTTTCAGTAGGCATCCCGGAGGTTAACAAAAAATAAAAAACGATAAACCCTAACCCTCGAACTAAAGGGGGTCCATGTTTACACATGGAACCCCTTTACGCGAATGCCGGGACTCCCAAGTGACCAGCCAAACAGGGAGCGCCACGACATAGCACTCTCCTGATTGGCTGACGGGTCCCGACCTGTCAGTCAAGCGGAGGACATAGTGTATAATGAAGGAGCGCACCCTCCATTATACTTTATGGTGGGAATCCTGCAGTCTGCGGTAGACCGCAGGGTTAATTGATATCACTTTTGTGGGTGACCTCAATTAATCCTGCGGTCTACCGCAGACTGCAGGATTCCCACCATAGAGTATAATGGTGGGTGCGCTCCTTCATTATACACTATGGCCTCCGCTTGACTGACAGGCCGGGACTCATCAGCGAATCGGGAGAGCACTAAGACGTGGCACTCCCTGATTGGATGGCGGTTCCTGTAGTGACAGTAGTCACGGGGGTGGGGGGTCCCAGCATTCGCGTAAAGGGGATCCATGTGTAAACATGGACCCCCTTTAGTTTGAGGGTTCGGGTTTCTCTGTTTATTTTGTTAACCCCTGGGATGCCTACTGGAAAGAAGAGGACTAGACACAAGGGGTAGGTGAGTATTTTATTTTTCTTTACAGCGATCGTGGATGCTACAGGACAAGTGGATGTGAATGGCTACGTTGGATGTAGGTAAGTATGTGCAAGCGCTTGTTTGTATGCATGTATGCGAGTGTGAATGTGAAAGTATGATTTATTAAAGTTTTACTGTCATGGTGTCTGTGTGTTTATTGTAATATTTATTTTGTTGAAGAACTACAGGTACCAGTGAGCCCGTTATTTCCTCACATACTGGTACTTGTAGTTCTGCAAGTACCAGAATGCGGGGAGGCTTGCTGGGACTTGTAGTTCTACAGCAAAAGACAATATTATTTTTATCACTTTAAAGGCTATCAGCCCCCCATCCACCACCCGGGGATGGAGGGGGACAGCCCTGGGCTTTATCCCTGGCCCTTGGGTGCCTGGAAGGGGTACCCCTTGATTTAAGGGGTCCCCACTCCCCCAGGGAACCCCGGCCAGGGGTGACTAGTTGGGGGATTGGGATGCTTTGGCCGCAGGGACCTATATAAAAGTGTCCCCCTGCTGCGGCATCACCTCCCTGGCTAGTGGAGCCCAGTGCTGGTTTAAAAAATACGGGGGACCGCTACTTCTTTTTCCCCTGTATTTTTGGAACCAGGACCGGTCCAAGAGTCCAGTGCTGGTTGTTTAAATACAGGGGAACCCCAGTCAATTTTTCCCCCCGTATTTTTGCAACCAGGACCGGCTCGAAGAGCCCAGGGCTGGTTATGCTTTTGAGGGGGACCTGCACATTGTTGTTTTTTTAAACATTTCAACACTTTCTGTACTGTTCCATACAGAAGCATGCATGGATCTCATTGATCTGTGCATGCTTCTGACCTAGTAATAAAAACATGACCAAAAACCACATGTTTTTATTACTATAAATCACGTTTCCTTTACTAAAAATCACCAATAATTGCATGCAAATTTAATTTTAACCTTAAAATTTGCACCCTATTACATTTGCAATTTTTAGTAAAAAATCGCAAGTTACAAACGTGCGATTTGGTGCAATTTTTTAGACACCTTAAAAATCGCACCCTATTACATCTAGCCCCAAGCCTCCACTTGCACGTCATATTGCCAATGTCAATTAAAGCAGAGTAGCACCTGGTCAGCTAAGATCAGCTCCACTAAATATATGTTTTTGCTGTATTCATCCAAAGAGAAGACCCTAGTCAGGCAGTTGGCAATTCACACTCACACATGGGGTAACAAAAATACATTCCAGACCCCGTATTTGTTGATTTGATTAATTTCCTGGCTCAATTACCCCAATAATGTAATTTAATGAATACAACTAGAGATACCATTACTTGTGTGAAACATGTTAATATTATTAGCCAGTGCCATCTCCTTGGTGGACAGTTCATTAGTCTTCTACTCTTACAGTACAGAACCACTTTCTGTGCTAATGGTGGAACCATCTTTTCTAGTAATAAGGCATAAAGGGAGCCGTACCTTTTCCATCATTTTAGGGATACCTTACAACTTCTTGCTGCCTAGCTTTTTTTTATTCTTTCTCTTGTGGTGTCAGTTTGTTTAATGCTTATGTGTAGCTGTAACTGAAACAAGACTAGCCCCATCTTGTATTGCTAAGAGAAGCAAGAGTGTAGACAAAAATATCTCATTATCATATAGCTTCTCAGATACGTATCTTATGGATATTTATGCATCAGCTTGTGGAGTTTTAAGTGTCTTCACTTCATATAACTGCTCATTCCACCTGCGTTCAGAGCTCTGCCTGTCAGTATCACAGTGATATTAGTCTCATGCCTCCTGATTACGCGCCTTCTTTGCATTTGGTAGCAGTAATAAATCCAAAATATGATCACAATAAAATCCCCATTTTTTCATGTTAGTACACAGGTCTGGAATATTGATTCGGGTTTTTTTTTCTTCTCTATGATGCAGAATTTAATAATTACAATATACTTCAAAGTTCTGTATTGCCGCCTGACTTTTTATTCATGTAATTTTTCTGCAAATCAGTAGGCTGATAAGAATAGCCAGAGATTTATGTCTCTGGCAGCAGTGGCAATGAACAGAATATTTTAGAAATGATGCATACCAAGTGTTCATGTAAAATTGTCTGGTAATGCGTAGGTTAACTCTTCCAGTTATATTACAACAACCTATTTCACTACAGCCAAGGGGGTGATTGCATTTCTAGATGATGGCTACCTGATTGGCTATTTGAAACTGCTAACATACAGTATGCAGAGCACATGCTACCTGCATTATACGTACACTAGTTCAGATGCCTGCAATGGTTACTACAATTCCAAAGCAGCTGTGGATCTCATATCTTTCAAACGGTGGTGGATTTAGATGAATGACCTTACAATCCTCTCTATAGATTCAGTTTTGTTCCTTTGTTTTAATTAAATACTGAATTAAAAAGAAATGATCTGTTTATCTTATATATTTATCGTATTAATAGATCATTACCAACCAGTCATTTAAATTAAAATATATAAATATAAATAATGCACATTGCTATTTATCGTTAATATATAGATATTTATTGCAAAGTTCATTGACATATTTACGAAAAGCCATGGGGCAGTGTAGTGAGCATATAATGTTTCCAGTGCTGCATATGCATCATACTGTATATAATATTCATACAGACTTACATTTTGTTTTCCTGTGTTCCTGACAAATGATCAGTTCCTCTGTGTGAGTAACCATGCAGCACTCCGCTGGCAGGTGGCAGCAGTTAGCTATACAACATTCTGTTCTGACTAGCAGTTTACTTTCTAAAAGGACTAGGTGTTTTGCGGTACGAGTATGCAGTTCTTACACAGCTCTGACTTTTCCGGACAGATGTTTTCTACTATGCTGTAGAACAGGGGAGCAATAAGAATGTAATTATCAGGCACATACCTAGATGTACACACATTATTGTGAGGACCGTGAGTCTAAGAGTTTATATCATTAAACAAGAAGTAAAGTTATTTTTAATCTTATTCTAAATATTCTGCATATGTTAAAATAAGGATGCAGTAAATATAAATCAGACATACTTGTGAGGATATCACTGTCTCTGTGTAATAGAAGGCTGCCAACTTCAGGCCTTAGGGGAAAATGCAAAGTAGTATACTGCAGTGGTTAAATGGGCAATTTCAATATCCGGTGTGAATGTTGGCTTCGGTGTTCTAGTGAAATTGTGGCAGGGGTGGACTGGGGCCCTGAAGCAGCCATGGTACATTACTTTGCGCATGCTGAGGTGGGCATGGCCATGGCTGAAGACGGCTGAAGGGGGCGCATCCACGGCTCAAAGGGGCATGCCATGAGTCAAGAGGGCCTGGCCTCATGGCATGCCCCCTTCTATCTGTATGCCGGGCAGCCAAGCAGTACCTGGGCTGTAGAGTGAAGGGAAGGCATAGCCACACATACCCTAAAATGCTGCAAACACTTCAGCACACTGAGTATGCAATGGGGCATTACCATACCCCAATGTTGTCATGACTCCCCCAGCATCAGGGCTTGCATGAGTTCTCAGCAGCTCTAGCTACTACAGTATACATTGCATATTCTGAAAGCTCTGGTGGTTTTATAATGCAAACCCACCAAATATCTGGTGGATTTGTTGCAGGGATTTCAATACACAGGGCTGAAACTAGGTTTGCATGAGTGGTGCATCTGCACAGAGTGCACAGCTATGTGGGTGGCACTTTGCTGCCCTATAGTCCTTACATTTGGCTAGCAGGGTGCCTAGAATGACAACATACAGCTAGGATCTCTGCTATAGCTCCAGCTGCAGCGTCTTTTAGCCTCTACAGACAGGCAACCTGCAGTCTCTGCAGCCCCCTGAGATGTCCTGAGGACACTCTGGGCAATGCTGTTCTTTCCGGCCCCTTCATGACATCATGGTTACTAGTGACTCTGCCTTCTTTGTGCTGCCATTGGTAATCAGGGATGGGTGGGGACAGGGCCGGTGCTAGGGTGTTCGGCGCCCCCCCTGCAAACTATAAATTTGCACCCTCCCATATTCCCTTGGCGCGTGCTGGGAAAAGGGGTGTGGTCTCACAAGTAAGGGGCATGGCCACACAATAGTACCCCCATTTAAAATTACGCCACAATGTAGCACAATCTTATTCATCTTATACGTAATGCCCCACCCATAGTAGCAGCGTCCTTATATGTAATTCACCCCAGTAGTAGTAGCGTCCTTACACATAATGCAACTTTGCTGTGATTTCAAGTATCCGAGTGCCGTCTCACCCTTCCATTGAGTATGAATCAGGGTTTTGTCCCCAGGGGAAGGCACCCGAGCAAGTCAGTCCTGTTCTAGGACAGTTCCTAGTGCCTGTGTTTTTTGTCTGATATATATATATATATATATATACGGTGTATATATATATATATATATATATAGTGTACAGACGGCGGCACTCCGGTAATACAACAAATGCAAAGGCAGGTGTAATGAAACAACGTTTCGAAGTTTAATCACTTCATCCTCAGAACCTGAGGACGAAGTGATTAAACTTCGAAACGTTGTTTCATTACACCTGCCTTTGCATTTGTTGTATTACCGGAGTGCCGCCGTCTGTACACTATTGTTGTCCCGCTGCCATACGGGACCAGGAGGGCACCGGACAGCTATTTACTGAGATTGAGAGTGCTGCCGAAGGATCTGTATATATATATATATATATATATATGGGTTCGGTATGATTTACCGCCTGCCGGGATACTGAATGTCAGTATCGTGAGCACGGCATCCTGAGCGGTAAAATGCCAGCAGGGGGCGAGCGCAACAAAGCCACTTGTGGGCTCGGTGGCGAGCTACACTCGCTACAGGTTTTATTCTCCCTCTATGGGTGCAGTGAACTCCAATAGAGGGGGAATCACCTACCTCACCGGTATACCGGCAGCGGTATGGTGCCCCTGTCGTGATCCCAGCATCTGTATTGTGAGAGCCGGGATCCCGACAAATGTTATGCTAACCACTTACCATAAATACAGTATAAATACAGTATATATATATAAACAAAATTCCCAAGTGCGCTATATAGGAACGTCTTTACGGTAATTCTTCCAATGTTTTTTCCATAGGTGTAAGTTGGATATTGGAGAAAGTTTGTGACCGGGAACCTGTAACGGACACCCCTCACCAAATGGTCACCCAAACAAATGTAATGTTATTAAAATAATCTTTTATTAATTGGCCTTGGGCCTCTTGTTTGGGTGACCATTTGGTGAGGGGTGTCCGTTACAGGTTCCCGGTCACAAACTTTCTCCAATATCCAACTTACACCTATGGAAAAAACATTGGAAGAATTACCGTAAAGACGTTCCTATATAGCGCATGTCACAACTGAGGGCCTGAGCTGACGGGAGGAAGCCTCAGTTGTAGGGGCTGAAGTGAAACTAAACTTGGGAGGTTTAACCAGACCCCTAGACATGTAAGTACGGTGTAGGAAGATTGCCCGAAGGCGTGACTATGACAACCAGGATTTAAAAGTCAATAAAAGTTTATTAACAGAACTCCATGTATTCACAGCAGTGGAAAATGAATAAAGATATGCAGTAGTTAAAATGAAACAGTTCCTGGATCACTATAAGCTTGGCAAGCCACAGGGTACTGGTAGGATAAGGTACAGTTCTTAATGTCCCAGTGATGGAATGTCCTTACCAGACCCGTCCGTAGTAGTGAGAGTAGCCGAGGAACACACCAGCAGATGTAGCACTTGAAGCTGGTAACACTGTAGCTGAGAGGACTGCTGTGGATGCTGGATGGAACCAGCCAGGTGTTGAAAACACGGAGTGGGTGCTGGATGGAACCAACCAGGTAGTAAACACGGAGTGGTTGCTTGATGGAACCAGCCAGGTAGTAGAATGAAGCTTGGGAGCGAGGATATAGGAAATGATGATATGCAGGTACCGATGGTTTGCGGATACCGCTGGTATGTAGGTATCCGCTGGAGAAGCACCGGCACTTTAAGAAAGGTGAACACTGCTGGAAGCTGACCGCTGGAAGCAGATGGATCTGTAGCTGGAAGCTGGAGTAGTCATGGAAGACTGCAGAGTCAGGCTGCACCACAAGGTGGTAAGCTGGTGCGGGTCTCTTAGTGGTAACTGGAGACAGGAGCTGGAAACCTGGAACAAAATAACCACAGGAGAGAGAGAGACTGGAAACAAGGTTCGACAACCAAAGCACTGACGATTTCCTAGTGCAGGCTCAGTCCCTTTATACCCTTAGGTGTAAAGGGATTGGATGACTTAATTATGCAGTTTTCAGCAGAGCTATGGATTGGAAGTCAGGATCATGTGACTGGAATTAAGATGGCTGCGCCCATACCGGCCTGTGGAGGGAAAGCTGTTTATATTCACCACATGAAGATTCCTCTGTAATGGCGGCGGTGAACATAGAGAACAGCGGCTTGCGTCTCAACCTTCAGCATGGACGGCCGCGGCTGCAGTAGGTGAGGAGTGCCACATACCCCGTATGCATTAGGAATGAGATGATGCCCGAGGCCCCGCCGGCAGGTGACGCCATGCCAGTCGCCCGGGCATTGAGGAACAATATCCACGGATCAGCAGAGATGAGATATGACGTATGAATGCTTGCATCACAGCTAGGAACCGGGCCTAGGACGCTGGGACAGCCTTAGGAGACACCTGAAAGGTAAATAATGGCGTCCAGATACCCGGATCGTGACAGCGCACTTGGGAATTTTGTTTGTATCTTGTATTCTTTAGAGATCTTTCAACAGAGATCTCTCCCGTTGTGCTGCTTTGAGTTTGGTGCAAGATAAGGGTACTATTGTTTTATATATATATATATATATATATATATATATATAATACACATAGTTCAGAAAAACGGTTGTTAATAGAAAATACAAATACTGCGGCACTCAGGGTCTTTTCACATCTCACATCTTGACAAAGGGGCTAAGACCCCGAAACGTTGATGTCTTGTTCTTGTGACTTTTTCAAATACATTGTTTATTCAGAAGACCCTGAGTGCCGCAGTATTTGTATTTTCTATCTATCTATCTATCTATAGTCCAGCCCTTAGCAACCTGTGTCTCTCCAGCTTTTGTGAAACTACTCATCCCAGCATGCCCTGCCACATGCCTGTTACATCTGCATTCCCTAATAGTAAAACTGTGGCAGGTTATGTTGAGGCTTGTAGTTTCACAACAGCTACAGAGCCACATACTGTCCAGTACCTAACCCCCCTCCTCCCACTGACCTGTGTTTGCCCCTGTTAGTGTAGCTTTTGGCACAGTCAATGTCTATTATGACACACAGGAACTAACCTGGTTTCTGTCTCCGCAGTTGTTTGTTCTTGACAATGGACACAAATTTGTACTAAAAAGTGCCCGGTAATATTTCAGTAATACCTTATGCTGGATGTCAGTTTCCGTATCAGTTAGTTTCCTGTATACAGTATGCTATATAACAGCGTACAAAAAAAAAGGGGGATGGTATTTCAATCTTCAGTGTGCTGCCCGGTAGAGTAAATATAGGTTCTACAAAAGGAGGAAAAGGAAGTTCAAAATTCAGATTGGATGCAAGAAGCATGCGAAAGATGAAAACATGACCGGTACCAGCCACGAGCACCAATTAGCAGATGTAGCCACAGATGTAGAAGTAGCCACGCTCATCCAGCCTGTGGATCAGCCGTACGGGCACGTGCGCTGTGGTGTGGGCCAAGCTTTCTTAGTACGCCGCCCATGTATTCCTATGGGCACGTGTACTTAGATGCACACACGTCTCCTAGTCGTGGGCACACTTGCCGCGCCTGGAATATTGCAAGCTGCAGGCTGGATGACCTGGCTACATCTGTAGAAGAAGGGACATGAAGAGCAATGAATGGATCCAGAGATTTGTCATAGTATTGTAAGCATAAGATAGAGGTTAACATTGAGATTGGGCCAGGAGATTTGCAGAAATAGAGTGAAAGGAAAAATGTAGCTCATTGTAATAGTCAAACTATAACATGCTGAGAGAGTAAATTGACATTAATGTTGATTCATGTGGAACATATTTTACAGTTGCTTTGCACGTAGAAGCAACAAAACCTAGCTAACGATGGGATATAATGGAGGTTTCAGCTACCTTGCTTTGCACCACAGGGTTTTGCATCACCTCACCTTTAATAAGTGTACTGAAATGTCTGTGAGAAAAATATTCCAACAAGCTCAACTGAAGCTTTTTTGTATTGTTTAATCAGCCAGGCAATGAATAGGGAGAGAAGTCAGTCTTAATTTCCCTTGTGCACTACGGAGTCTCTGTATGCAGAGATGGCTGTTAAATCAGCAATTTCTACTTTTATCTAAGCTTCTGTCAAGGCACTATCAGGCTGATGTAGAATTGAACATACACCCATTCACTGAGTCATCTTTTGTGAATTTGCACTGAGCATGCTCAAAAAGTGGGCGAACACAAGTACGGTAGATGCTAAGTCGTAAACATTTTGATCACATCTAAGCCTAATGCTAGCAATACATCAGACCAACTTTTCTCCAACATTCCATACTTCCAACCATCCAACTTGTCTATTCAACTAAAACAGTGCCCCACACATCTAACCAACTTTTTACCAGTGCTCCACACACTAACCAACTTTTCATCAGACCAAGCAACCTGCCAACTTCTGTCCAACTTGTGATGTCACCGAAGTAGGCGGACAGCGCCTGCCTACAGTACTTCAGGTGGTGGGTGATGTTAGGGCACACAAATCAGGATAAGGTGGGTGTGTGAAGGGGTGACTGAGCTGCTGTTGGGGTTCACAATTCATTCACCATTAGGCTGATCGGAGCCGGAGCTGACGTCACACACCCTCCCTGAAAACGCTTGGGAATGCCTTCATTTTTCCGGACACTCCCAGAAAACGGACAGTTACCACCCCCAAATGCCGGCTTCCTGTCAAACTAAATACGCCTAGCGATCAAAAAAAATGCTGATTTCTATTCAGCTATCCCTGTTGTTGTTTGGTGACACGCGCGCGCTTTGCAGTGCATACGCCGTCTATCGATAATCGTCCACTGTGCGAAGATGCACAGCAGCAATCAGGTCTGAATCAGGTCCAATGTCCACATAATGTCCCCAGTATAGTGCCAGATACACATATTTATTTATTACCAGTTATTTATAAAGCGCACACATATTCTGCAGCGCTTTACAGAGAATGTTCGCCCATTCACATCAGTCCCCATAGTGCCAGATACACATATGCCCCATAGTGCCAGATACACAAATGCCCCCATAGTGCTAGATACAGATATGCCCCCAATGCCAGATACAGATATGCCCCCAATGACAGATACAGATATGCCCCCAATGACAGATACAGATATGCCCCCAATGCCAGATATGCCCCCAGTACCAGATACAGATATGCCCCCAGTAGTGCTGCTCACCGTCTCCGGGCTCCTCCGCTGCTGTCCGCCGGGATTCTCCACTGCTATCAACGCTGGCTGCCGCCGGGCTCCTCCTCTGCTGCCACCGCTGGCTGGAGCTGGCCCTGGTGGTGGTGGTGGGGGAGGGGTGCCACGATTGCCGGTGGGCTGCAATGGAGCCACGATCTCGGGGGACAATGACTGCAGGTCGGGAGCAGAGGTGCCGCGATCACGGATGATAGGCGGGGGTGCCGCGATCGCGGGTAAGCTTCGGGGGGTGCCGTGATCATGGGTGGGGTGCGGGGGTGCCGCGACCGCAGGTGAGGTGCAGGGGTGCCAGTGATCGGGGGTGTGCGGAGGTGCAGCCATCATGGGTGGGGTGCGGGGGGTGCCGCGATCGTGGGGGTGCAGGAATCGTGGGAGCTGTGCCACTGCTGGGTGTCCTGTGACAGCGGCAGCCCGGCAGCAGTGGTGTGCTGCCGTAGCTGCCCCTGGTCCTCCTCCAGCTCTGCTGCCACTGCCTGGGGTCTGTTGTGACAGGGGCAGCTCGGCAGCAGTGATGAACTGCCGCAGCTGCCCCTGAATCTCCTCCTGGCTCCTGCTCCACAGTGCTGTCACTGCCGGGTATCCTGGGCTGTAGAGTGACAGAAGTAGGCGGACACTGCTGGCCAGTGTCCACCTACTTATCGTTCAGTTGGGGGGAAAGTTTCCCCTACACCTGAACGATTAGTTGGGAAAATCAAACAGGTTTGATTTTCCCAACTAGTTGGACCAACCGTTTCTGGCCGTTTTTTTAGCTTGTGGGAGCAAACGGCTGATAATCGTTTGCTCCCACACACTGCCAGATTATCGTTCCAACCAGCCAGCTAGTTGGCTGGTTGGAACGATATCTTCCTGATGTATGGCTACCATTAGACCTAGAAGGCGGAACTAAGTTCAGCAAGGAAATGCTGAGGCAAATGAGAGCTATGCAGTCCTACGTGTAAGATAAAATATGTCTCTTTCGAGGTGTTTCTTTTGCACCTTGTAAAATGCAAGTGTGCGCTGATGATACTTCTTACATTGCAAACAATCGGTCATAGGGGTATACATTTTTAATATAAATAGATACATTTGTTATATATTTTTTATGAGCCGGAACATGTTTTTTTATTATTAATTATATGTTTAATTAATATGTTAATGAATAGGGGCATAAATATCGGCTCACACCAAGGACCCACACTCTCTGATGAAAATACCAGTAGGGTATAGAAACGTGTTACGATGGTTTCACATCACTCTCTACATCTTTGAAGATCCTGCAACCTTCCAACTAGTTACGGC
Organism: Pseudophryne corroboree; assembly: GCF_028390025.1. Classification (NCBI taxonomy): domain Eukaryota; kingdom Metazoa; phylum Chordata; class Amphibia; order Anura; family Myobatrachidae; genus Pseudophryne; species Pseudophryne corroboree. The sequence continues at coordinate 202,942,047 of NC_086452.1, read as the reverse complement.
TTCAACACCCACCCAACAGCTTACAACAATAACCCTGATACACTGTGCATGCTGAAGACGCCGGGTGTGAGCAATATCACCGGGAACGAGTGAGTGCCATTGTACATTTCCTCAAGTGCATTGCAACATCAGAGATGACGGGCATCACCGGCAGTGCTCGGAACCAGTGAGCAGTTGCAACAGGATCGCTTACCCTCGGGACTATATACTAAGACATTCTAGGACACCAGCCATGCTCCATGATTGGAGGAAAGGGACCGTTCACTGCATAATCAGAGATAAAAGCTGAGTAAGACCACCTACCACATTGTTTACATAAAAAGTCCGGACACCATTTAGAAAGATACCAAACTGAGAGAACACACACCTTCAAACCCATGAGGAGGACTGATCAACCCTAAGGGTAATAGTGACTTTATTACATCAAGTCACTTAAAAAGGAATATCAATACTAGATGTGTAAACTCCCAACGGGACTTTCATGATATATACACTGTGTTCCCTGCAGGATTTTTATGTATTCCGCTGTATGAGAGTGAATTTTTATGCTTATGTGTGTAGTATTGATTTTTATATACATATGCTATTCTTTATTACTATATGAATAATAAAACTATGCATTTCTTATATGTTCAGGCTGTAATATAGTTTGACATACTAATGTTGATAAAGTCTAGCCAGCAGAGTGCGATACCACCCATACATTTTTACAGCTGAACTGGCTAAACTCTATCAACATTAGGTTGATAAACTCTTATTATTGCTCAGTGCCCTATTAATCAGGTTTTTCTTTTGCTTTTATAAGAACTAAGGGGGTCATTCAGATCTGATCGCTGCTGTGCGTTTTCGTACAGCGAGCGATCATGTCCTAACTGCGCATGCATATGCACTGCAATGCGCACGCGTGTCAGATAACAACAATGGGCATCGCTCATTTGGTGCAAAAAATCCAATTGTACGGGCATTCGCAAGCTGATTGACAAGAAGAGGCCATTTTTGGGTGGCGTTTACAGGGAGTGTCCGGAAAAACGTAGGCATGCCCAATCATTTTCAGGGAGGGTGTCTGACGTCAGCTCCAGCCCAGATCAGCCTGTTCTCATTGCACTGTAGGAGTAAGTCCTGGGCTGTGCACAGACTGCACAAAGAGGATTTTTGCAGCTTGGCACACACATGCAATCGCACACTTGCACTGTGAATTTACACTCCCCCTGGAGGCGGCGACTATCTGATAGCAGGACAGCAAAATTAGCAGCCCAGCGATCATATCTGAATTACCCTCTAAGTTCATGAGGACGTATTGAGGCAAACGAGATCTGTGCAGGCCTACATGTAAGTTAAAATATGCTTCTTTCGAGGTGTATCTTTTGCACCTTGTTAAGGACAAGTGCAAGTGTGCACTGATGATGGTGATGATGATTAGAAGCCAATCAGGAGTATATGCTTCATATGCAGAGGTTGCATCTTGAGATACTCTTGATGATGATTAGAAGCCAACCAGGAGCATATGCTTCAGGTGCAGAGGTAGCATCTTCAGAAATACTTCAGGTGCAGAGGTAGCATCTTGAGATACTCTGGATGATGATTAGAAGCCAACCAGGAGCATATGCTTCAGACACAGAAGTAGCATCTTGAGATACACTGCATATGGGACAATATATGCATTTTTCCATGCATTCTTCTTTTGAGAAATCTACTTCCAACTTTGCATCAGGTCCCATTACTACTAGTAATTCCCACTAGGCATGTAAGGCACCTGCTTAGGGGCGCCACCTGCTGGGAGTGACACAGCAGACAGCCCCCCACCCCAATGCACCAGAGAAGCCCCTAAGCCTTTGAGCCTCCATTAATGTAGCAGCACCAGCAAGGAAGTTGGAGCAGTTAAGGAAGGGGTTGTTGGGGGAAGAGGGGGGGGGGGGGTACAGCTGAGGGTGATGAGGGTCTTGGGGCCACCTGTTGCCAGGTCCTAGATGCTTCAGTTTCCCAGACATAATGAAGGGGGCAGAGTCAGAGCTTGCTGTGTTTATGTAGAGACATCTGTCACAGTTCTGCATCTACGACCTGCAAAAGGTGGCCCCAAGACCCTCATCACCCTCAGCTGAACCCCCCTCATCCCCAACAACCCCTTCCTTAACTGCTCCAACTTCCTTGAAGGGGACTGAAGCTGGAGATACAGAAGGGGGTTAGAGAGCTACAAGGAGCTGGAGCTGAAGAGAGAGCAGGGGCTGGAGAGACAGACTGGCTGGAACTGGAGAGACAGAAGGGGTTGGAGACACAGAAGGGGGCTGAAAAGACAGAAGGCTGCTTTTTTAGAAGAGCTGCCTGTCACAGCTACAGGGTGACTTTGCATTCCCCCCCCCCTTCTCTGCATCAGAGCAGCTGCTGATCCTTAGATTGTAGGGATGGAATGGTTTGGGGGTGCGCATGACTGTTATTACAGGGGCTGCTTGACCCTTGGATCCACCACTGCTTTAATTATATATGGGGGTAGCCAGGTAAGTTGAAAGGGGCATGGCATGGTCAAGCAAGCAGAGAGTGGGCATGATCGCATCATTGCGGCTCTATCCCCCACTATTCAATGCTGCAATTCCTGGCTAAGTAAGCAAGGGACAGGATCATGATTCAATTCAGTGTGAATGGCATCATCAAGCTGCTCAGACTGTCCTCTTCACTTGTGAAGTGGGCGGCACTGGTGAGCCGTGAGGTAGCTTTTCGTGACATCTGGTAAAGCCACCTGAAATTCGGCAGTCTCCAGGATGTACTGGGGAAAGTAGGCAAGCAGAAGCTAAATATTTGTTCTTTGAGTGATGTCAAGTAAATAGTACTGAGAATTTCAGTATGCTTTTTGTGAATGTATGAACACTGCACAGTAATGAGTACTGATGCTTAATTTTTATAGCACATGCAGTATTTAACATATTTCAGGGGGTTTGGGGAAACTTGGTCAGTTAGCTCTTTGATGAATTCACACATAAAATACCATGCATACAGTAGTAGCATATACTGTACTGTAGCTTATGATACTTTAAAATAGACAGCGCTGCCATGGTGTGTCTTGCTGTAGTTTCTGTGCACTGAGGCTATTGCATGGTGACAAAGGGGGAGTGGCTGCCTGCTGGAATTCATCCTGCTTGTGTTCTCTTGTCAATCATGGGTGACATGCAGAAGCAGGTCAGCAATGGGAACACTAAATTAGAAAGAGCCCTGCAGGTGTTGCATAGTACAGGAAGGACTGTTTACAGTACAGGTTGTGTATCCCATATCCAAATATTCCGAAATACGGAATATTCCGAAATACGGACTTTTTTGAGCAAAAGTGAGATAGTGAAATCTTTGTTTTCTGTGGCTCAATGTACACAAACTTTGTTAAAACACAAAGTTATTAAAAAATATTGTATTAAATGACCTTCAGGCTGTGTGTATAAGGTGTATATGAAACATAAATGAATTGTGTGAATGTACACACACTTTGTTTAATACACAAAGTTATTAAAAATATTGGCTAAAATGACCTTCAGGCTGTGTGTATAAGGTGAATATGACACATAAATGCATTCTGTGCTTAGACTTGGGTCTCATCGCCATGATATCTCATTATGGTATGCAATTATTCCAAAATACGGAAAAATCCGATATCCAAAATACCTCTGGTCCCAAGCGTTTTGGATAAGGGAGACTCAACCTGTAGTAATATATATATTCTTTTACATCTTTATCTTGTCCTATCTCGGGCTGGATTCCGCTCGCATCATGCATTGTTCACTGCACAGATGGGGGTTTATGCAGAGTGGAAAGCAAGTTGGCCATAACTGCTCCCGTGGAATTACCTGCATGGAGCTAAATGTATACAGTGTATTCTCTAGTTTGCAAAGTTATATGCATCTCTACAGCTGACCATTCCCTATCTGTATGTTTGGTTTGATAACATTCATCATTAACATTGTGCAATTGCACCACCCGTATAGCTGGTGTAAAAGATAATTCTGTTTATACAGTGGGGAACGCAGGGGTATTCATAGGGCCTAGAAACACAGACTCCTCCATGTGATTCACCAAAATTGGAGACCTGTGATTCGCTGGTGTCAATTTGGCTCTACCCCGTCCCATACACCAGCCAATTTTGGCAATGTATTAAGGATATAATTAACCTGGTCCCGCCCCCAACAAGAGCTGCTTCATATATATACAGTATACTCCCCCCTGCAAGTCCTGCTTTTGCTTCTGATAAAAGGCTTATTTGCGCACACACACACACACACACACACACACACATACACACACACATTAGTATAGCTCTGTCTACTCAGTAACTGAGATGTGTATAAATCGATTGTAGTTGTGTATGTCTTCTTCTGGAGCATGTGCAGGGCAAAAAAACATGCTTCATACAGGTTGCCCCTTAGTGTAAAAGGGACCCTGAGGAAAAACCCAGGTCAACTGGCCTGATAATCAAACCTGGTATGCGATTCAGGGTCGGACCTCTGTAACTGGGCAGTGTAAGCGGGTGTCCTGAGTCATCTGACCTAGGTCCCATTTACATTGTATGGAGAGACTTTTCTCCAGCATTTGGAGATGATGTCATCTTCAAGCGCCGGCACAAGCAAGCCCCGGAAATAACCCGATTCAGGCTGTGGTGTAAATGGGGTTTCAAGCAGAGATATGCACAGACTCTTGTGTTTCAGCTTTGGTTATAATTCATGTTTTGTTTTGGATTTGGTTTTTGGTACTGTTAAAAATTGATTAAAAATTGATAATCGGTGATTAAAAAAACAATCATAAAAAATAGAGATGAGCGGGTTCGGTTCCTCGGAATCCGAACCCGCCCGAACTTCATGTTTTTTTTCACGGGTCCGAGCGACTCGGATCTTCCCGCCTTGCTCGGTTAACCCGAGCGCGCCCGAACGTCATCATGACGCTGTCGGATTCTCGCGAGACTCGGATTCTATATAAGGAGCCGCGCGTCGCCGCCATTTTCACACGTGCATTGAGATTGATAGGGAGAGGACGTGGCTGGCGTCCTCTCCATTTAGATTAGAAGAGAGAGAGTGAGATTGATTTGAGACAGAGACACTTGATTTACTGGAGCTTAGGAGTACTGTAGAGAGTGCAGAGTTTAGTAGTGACTGACCACAGTGACCACCAGACAGTGCAGTTTTATTTAATATAATCCGTTCTCTGCCTGAAAAAAACGATACACAGTGACTCAGTCACATACCATATCTGTGTGCACTGCTCAGCCCAGTGTGCTGCATCATCTATGTATATATCTGACTGTGCTCACACAGCTTATAATTGTGGGGGAGACTGGGGAGCAGTGCCAGTTATAGGTTATAGCAGGAGCCAGGAGTACATATTATTAAAATTAAACAGTGCACACTTTTGCTGCAGGAGTGCCACTGCCAGTGTGACTGACCAGTGACCTGACCACACTGACCACCAGTATAGTTAGTAGTATACTATATTGTGATTGCCTGAAAAAGTTAAACACTCGTCGTGTGACTTGTGTGGTGTTTTTTTTTTTATTCTATAAAAAACTCATTCTGCTGACAGACAGTGTCCAGCAGATCCGTCATTATATAATATATACCTGTCCGGCTGCAGTAGTGATATATATATATTTTTTATATCATTATTTATCATCCAGTCGCAGCAGACACAGTACGGTAGTTCACGGCTGTAGCTACCTCTGTGTCGGCACTCGGCAGTCCATCCATAATTGTATACCACCTACCCGTGGTTTTTTTTTCTTTCTTCTTTATACATACATACTACATCTCTTTATCAACCAGTCTATATTAGCAGCAGACACAGTACAGTAGTCCACGGCTGTAGCTACCTCTGTGTCGGCACTCGGCAGTCCATCCATAATTGTATACCACCTACCCGTGGTTTTTTTTTCTTTCTTCTTTATACATACATACTACATCTCTTTATCAACCAGTCTATATTAGCAGCAGACACAGTACAGTACGGTAGTCCACAGCTGTAGCTACCTCTGTGTCGGCACTCGGCAGTCCGTCCATAATTGTATACCACCTACCCGTGGTTTTTTTTTCTTTCTTCTTTATACATACATACTACATCTCTTTATCAACCAGTCTATATTAGCAGCAGACACAGTACAGTAGTCCACGGCTGTAGCTACCTCTGTGTCGGCACTCGGCAGTCCATCCATAATTGTATACCACCTACCCGTGGTTTTTTTTTCTTTCTTCTTTATACATACATACTACATCTCTTTATCAACCAGTCTATATTAGCAGCAGACACAGTACAGTACGGTAGTCCACGGCTGTAGCTACCTGTGTGTCGGCACTCGGCAGTCCGTCCATAATTGTATACCACCTACCCGTGGTTTTTTTTTCTTTCTTCTTTATACATACATACTACATCTCTTTATCAACCAGTCTATATTAGCAGCAGACACAGTACAGTAGTCCACGGCTGTAGCTACCTCTGTGTCGGCACTCGGCAGTCCATCCATAATTGTATACCACCTACCCGTGGTTTTTTTTTCTTTCTTCTTTATACATACATACTACATCTCTTTATCAACCAGTCTATATTAGCAGCAGACACAGTACAGTACGGTAGTCCACGGCTGTAGCTACCTCTGTGTCGGCACTCGGCAGTCCGTCCATAATTTTATACCACCTACCCGTGGTTTTTTTTTCTTTCTTCTTTATACATACATACTACATCTCATTATCATCCAGTCTATATTAGCAGCAGACACAGTACAGTACAATAGTCCACGGCTGTAGCTACCTCTGTGTCGGCACTCGGCAGTCCATCCATAATTGTATACTAGTATCCATCCATCTCCATTGTTTACCTGAGGTGCCTTTTAGTTGTGCCTATTAAAATATGGAGAACAAAAATGTTGAGGTTCCAAAATTAGGGAAAGATCAAGATCCACTTCCACCTCGTGCTGAAGCTGCTGCCACTAGTCATGGCCGAGACGATGAAATGCCAGCAACGTCGTCTGCCAAGGCCGATGCCCAATGTCATAGTACAGAGCATGTCAAATCCAAAACACCAAATATCAGTAAAAAAAGGACTCCAAAACCTAAAATAAAATTGTCGGAGGAGAAGCGTAAACTTGCCAATATGCCATTTACCACACGGAGTGGCAAGGAACGGCTGAGGCCCTGGCCTATGTTCATGGCTAGTGGTTCAGCTTCACATGAGGATGGAAGCACTCAGCCTCTCGCTAGAAAACTGAAAAGACTCAAGCTGGCAAAAGCACCGCAAAGAACTGTGCGTTCTTCGAAATCCCAAATCCACAAGGAGAGTCCAATTGTGTCGGTTGCGATGCCTGACCTTCCCAACACTGGACGTGAAGAGCATGCGCCTTCCACCATTTGCACGCCCCCTGCAAGTGCTGGAAGGAGCACCCGCAGTCCAGTTCCTGATAGTCAGATTGAAGATGTCAGTGTTGAAGTACACCAGGATGAGGAGGATATGGGTGTTGCTGGCGCTGGGGAGGAAATTGACCAGGAGGATTCTGATGGTGAGGTGGTTTGTTTAAGTCAGGCACCCGGGGAGACACCTGTTGTCCGTGGGAGGAATATGGCCATTGACATGCCTGGTGAAAATACCAAAAAAATCAGCTCTTCGGTGTGGAAGTATTTCACCAGAAATGCGGACAACATTTGTCAAGCCGTGTGTTCCCTTTGTCAAGCTGTAATAAGTAGGGGTAAGGACGTTAACCACCTCGGAACATCCTCCCTTATACGTCACCTGCAGCGCATTCATAATAAGTCAGTGACAAGTTCAAAAACTTTGGGCGACAGCGGAAGCAGTCCACTGACCAGTAAATCCCTTCCTCTTGTAACCAAGCTCACGCAAACCACCCCACCAACTCCCTCAGTGTCAATTTCCTCCTTCCCCAGGAATGCCAATAGTCCTGCAGGCCATGTCACTGGCAATTCTGACGAGTCCTCTCCTGCCTGGGATTCCTCCGATGCATCCTTGCGTGTAACGCCTACTGCTGCTGGCGCTGCTGTTGTTGCTGCTGGGAGTCGATGGTCATCCCAGAGGGGAAGTCGTAAGCCCACTTGTACTACTTCCAGTAAGCAATTGACTGTCCAACAGTCCTTTGCGAGGAAGATGAAATATCACAGCAGTCATCCTGCTGCAAAGCGGATAACTGAGGCCTTGACAACTATGTTGGTGTTAGACGTGCGTCCGGTATCCGCCGTTAGTTCACAGGGAACTAGACAATTTATTGAGGCAGTGTGCCCCCGTTACCAAATACCATCTAGGTTCCACTTCTGTAGGCAGGCGATACCGAGAATGTACACGGACGTCAGAAAAAGACTCACCAGTGTCCTAAAAAATGCAGTTGTACCAAATGTCCACTTAACCACGGACATGTGGACAAGTGGAGCAGGGCAGGGTCAGGACTATATGACTGTGACAGCCCACTGGGTAGATGTATGGACTCCCGCCGCAAGAACAGCAGCGGCGGCACCAGTAGCAGCATCTCGCAAACGCCAACTCTTTCCTAGGCAGGCTACGCTTTGTATCACCGCTTTCCAGAATACGCACACAGCTAAAAACCTCTTACGGCAACTGAGGAAGATCATCGCAGAATGGCTTACCCCAATTGGACTCTCCTGTGGATTTGTGGCATCGGACAACGCCAGCAATATTGTGTGTGCATTAAATATGGGCAAATTCCAGCACGTCCCATGTTTTGCACATACCTTGAATTTGGTGGTGCAGAATTTTTTAAAAAACGACAGGGGCGTGCAAGAGATGCTGTCGGTGGCCAGAAGAATTGCGGGACACTTTCGGCGTACAGGCACCACGTACAGAAGACTGGAGCACCACCTAAAACTACTGAACCTGCCCTGCCATCATCTGAAGCAAGAAGTGGTAACGAGGTGGAATTCAACCCTCTATATGCTTCAGAGGTTGGAGGAGCAGCAAAAGGCCATTCAAGCCTATACAATTGAGCACGATACAGGAGGTGGAATGCACCTGTCTCAAGTGCAGTGGAGAATGATTTCAACGTTGTGCAAGGTTCTGATGCCCTTTGAACTTGCCACACGTGAAGTCAGTTCAGACACTGCCAGCCTGAGTCAGGTCATTCCCCTCATCAGGCTTTTGCAGAAGAAGCTGGAGACATTGAAGGAGGAGCTAACACGGAGCGATTCCGCTAGGCATGTGGGACTTGTGGATGGAGCCCTTAATTCGCTTAACAAGGATTCACGGGTGGTCAATCTGTTGAAATCAGAGCACTACATTTTGGCCACCGTGCTCGATCCTAGATTTAAAACCTACCTTGGATCTCTCTTTCCGGCAGACACAAGTCTGCTGGGGTTGAAAGACCTGCTGGTGAGAAAATTGTCAAGTCAAGCGGAACGCGACCTGTCAACATCTCCTCCTTCACATTCTCCCGCAACTGGGGGTGCGAGGAAAAGGCTCAGAATTCCGAGCCCACCCGCTGGCGGTGATGCAGGGCAGTCTGGAGCGATTGCTGATGCTGACATCTGGTCCGGACTGAAGGACCTGACAACGATTACGGACATGTCGTCTACTGTCACTGCATATGATTCTCTCAACATTGAAAGAATGGTGGAGGATTATGTGAGTGACCGCATCCAAGTAGGCACGTCACACAGTCCGTACTTATACTGGCAGGAAAAAGAGGCAATTTGGAGGCCCTTGCACAAACTGGCTTTATTCTACCTAAGTTGCCCTCCAACAAGTGTGTACTCCGAAAGAGTGTTTAGTGCCGCCGCTCACCTTGTCAGCAATCGGCGTACGAGGTTACATCCAGAAAATGTGGAGAAGATGATGTTCATTAAAATGAATTATAATCAATTCCTCCGCGGAGACATTGACCAGCAGCAATTGCCTCCACAAAGTACACAGGGAGCTGAGATGGTGGATTCCAGTGGGGACGAATTGATAATCTGTGAGGAGGGGGATGTACACGGTGATATATCGGAGGATGATGATGAGGTGGACATCTTGCCTCTGTAGAGCCAGTTTGTGCAAGGAGAGATTAATTGCTTCTTTTTTGGGGGGGGGGGTCCAAACCAACCCGTCATATCAGTCACAGTCGTGTGGCAGACCCTGTCACTGAAATGATGGGTTGGTTAAAGTGTGCATGTCCTGTTTATACAACATAAGGGTGGGTGGGAGGGCCCAAGGACAATTCCATCTTGCACCTCTTTTTTCTTTTATTTTTCTTTGCGTCATGTGCTGTTTGGGGAGGGTTTTTTGGAAGGGCCATCCTGCGTGACACTGCAGTGCCACTCCTAGATGGGCCCGGTGTTTGTGTCGGCCACTAGGGTCGCTTATCTTACTCACACAGTCAGCTACCTCATTGCGCCTCTTTTTTTCTTTGCGTCATGTGCTGTTTGGGGAGGGTTTTTTGGAAGGGCCATCCTGCGTGACACTGCAGTGCCACTCCTAGATGGGCCCGGTGTTTGTGTCGGCCACTAGGGTCGCTTATCTTACTCACACAGTCAGCTACCTCATTGCGCCTCTTTTTTTCTTTGCGTCATGTGCTGTTTGGGGAGGGTTTTTTGGAAGGGCCATCCTGCGTGACACTGCAGTGCCACTCCTAGATGGGCCCGGTGTTTGTGTCGGCCACTAGGGTCGCTTACCTTACTCACACAGTCAGCTACCTCATTGCGCCTCTTTTTTTCTTTGCGTCATGTGCTGTTTGGGGAGGGTTTTTTGGAAGGGCCATCCTGCGTGACACTGCAGTGCCACTCCTAGATGGGCCCGGTGTTTGTGTCGGCCACTAGGGTCGCTTATCTTACTCACACAGCGACCTCGGTGCAAATTTTAGGACTAAAAATAATATTGTGAGGTGTGAGGTATTCAGAATAGACTGAAAATGAGTGTAAATTATGGTTTTTGAGGTTAATAATACTTTGGGATCAAAATGACCCCCAAATTCTATGATTTAAGCTGTTTTTTAGGGTTTTTTGAAAAAAACACCCGAATCCAAAACACACCCGAATCCGACAAAAAAAATTCGGTGAGGTTTTGCCAAAACGCGGTCGAACCAAAAACACGGCCGCAGAACCGAACCCAAAACCAAAACACAAAACCCGAAAAATTTCCGGCGCTCATCTCTAATAAAAAATTTATAATACAGCTAAAATCATGTCATTTTTGCAATTCAAACCCCCAAATTCAGATTTAAAGGGTGGTATTCAGTTGTTTGAAAAGTCAGTTGGGTGTCTGTTTTTTCCTGTCTATTGGATAGGAAAAAACAGACTCCCAACTGACTTTTCAAACAATTGAATACCCTCCAAAATCTGAATTCTAAACCACAGTAAGATCCGGACCAGATTTAACTTCGGTTTGGATCTATAAAATTTGTGTGGATTTGGATTTCTGGAGTACCAAACCACACATTTCTAGTATCACACTGCTGTAACACAGCTTGAAACCCGTGTTCAGTGACCCGTGTTTGACCCTGGACTACAGTGCAAAAGGGGTATTATTGAGCAGTTAATTACAACACATGTAAGGGTAGATAGATATATGTACAAACCTGGCTGTTCCAGAGCAGTAACATCACTATTGAGAGACATGAGCCCTCTAATACCCCTTTCATACCAAGCTCCCAACCTGGGATATTGCCAAGGCAATCCGGGTCCTGGCTTGGCGTAAAAGAGCTTACACGGGTTATATTACCTGGGAATCTGTCCCTGGTCACTACCATGGTCAAACCTGGGAGCGACCTGGGTAGCCTGTAGTGTGAATGGCACTAAAAGGACCAGAGAGTCAGCTCACATCTCCAAGCGCCAGCAAATCAAGCAGACTGCATGGGGTCTGTGTGCAATCCCATGTGTACGCTGAGCTGCAAAAATCCACTTTGTGTAGTCTCTGCGCAGCCCAGGACCCTCTCCTACAGTGCGATGAGAACAGGCTGATCGGGGCTGAGCTGACGTCACACACCCTCCCTGAAAATGCTTGGGCACGCCTGCGTTTTTCTGGGCACTCCCAATAAATGGTCAGTTACCACCATACTTGCCTACCTGACCCTCTCCATGAGGGAGAAAATGCTCTGTTCCTGGACTTTCCTGGTAATGTATGATTGCCATCACCTGTGGTGAAGCACCTTTCTTATCAATTAACTAGCTCACCACAGGTGATGGCAATCATACATTACCAAGAAAGTCCAGGAACAGAGCATTTTCTCCCTCATGGAGAGGGTCAGGTAGGCAAGTATGGTTACCACCCACAAATGGCTTACTCCTGTCAATCACCTTGTGAACGCCTGTGTGATCGGATTTTTTGCACCATCCTGTTGCTGACCGGCAATTCCCTTTGTTGTTGTCCGACGCGTGTGTGCATTGCGGTGCATACGCATGTGCAGTTAGCACCTGACGCCCGCTGTGCGATGTGAATCACCCCCCATGTTCAATAACCCATGTTGGACCCAGGGTTTTGGCGTGAAAGGGGTATTAAAGTCCCAGACCACTTTGCACCATCAGATAGTACCTTTTGTATTCTTCCAACGTAGAAAGAACAAAATGGCTTCCATTAAAATATAACTGTTTCTATGACCTTCATTGCCTCATTTTGTAGCAATATTTGATTAACACTAATGAGTCTTTGAAATCTTGCAAATATTCTTATTACCTCAACACGGCAAGTCCCATGGCCATAAGCTACTATTCATTGCTGTCTTTCTCTCCATCGATTTTTGTCACTAAACATTTGTGCCAGCTGTCATGAGTGACAACAAACATGTGTGTGAGAGCACTGGGAGGAGGTAAACAGCTTAATTGTTGTGGGATTGTGGGAAGACAAGCAGTGCAGGGTTTGGCTGTGCTGTAACCATCACTCATTTCCCCCCCATGTGATTATAAACAGCTGCAGTGTATTCCCACCTGTATATAGCTGATACTGCCTCCTTTTAATTAGCAAATAATTTACCATCAGCTGTGATGACAGAGGCCCTGAGAACACGGAAATCACAAGCATCTTTCCTGCAGAGATCTAGTCATTGACAAAGTGCAACTAGCAGCAGAGACATATTTTGGATACTCATCTATCAAACCTCTAAACTTTGACACAGATTGTTAAATGGAGGGAGAATGGCATGAGAATGACAGTTTAATCAATCACTTTATAATTTCCAACACATCTTGCTTCTTATACTGCACCTCACCTCTGTAACCCTTTATCTTACTATGATCCTGATTCTTTAAAAAATGAAATAAAGCTGGTTTAGATATACTAGCATGTTCACCAAAAATTGAATGCCTTTTTGCCAGTATAAAACATTAACGTGGACCTTTTCCTATGAATTACAGTCTTAGGGTGTGTACACACGGTGAGATATTTTCTTTTGATTTTGACTATATAGTCAAAATCGCAAGAAAAGTTAGTGCAGATCGCAAGGTGAAAGTCACCTTGCGATCCCGATTCGATCCTGATGCGCGGTCCCGCCAGGTTGGCATTGCAAGAAAAGATAGACTGTGCAGGCAAGTCAATCCTTGCTAGATCAGTGTACTATCTAGTTCATCTCACATGTCAATGACATCTCACATAAGCCAAAATCGTAAGCACACGTAGTCCATATCTCAAGAAAAGTTAGTAAATATCTGTGCTATCTGGGCTCCAGGGAGTTCAAGGGAAATCGCAAGTGAAAATCGGGCATAGCAAGGATCTCACCGTGTGTACACACCCTTACTCTAATAAATGTTAGTGGACATCCTACAGGTAATTCCATACTCAATTAAAAAACCTACTTTTAGGTGTAATATCCAAAGTACAACTTACATGGGATGCAGTGTACAGGCTTTCCATTGGGTCATCAGCATGCAAGTTACATAGGGGAATAACATACAGTATGTGAATAGTAAAGTATCAAAACCTGATGCAAATTGTAATACTGTATAAAAACCCAGGACAAATATTTTGCATAAATCGACAATTTATTCTTCTACTACCCCACCCCTATAATGTCATAATCATGCCCCCCAGTGTGCCCCTTTTGTCATGTACTCCAGAAGCAGCATAGTCATACTCCTACTGGTCATGCCTTCTGTACCCATGCCGTACCGATGTCTTGGTGGCCATGGACGTGGTCAGTGTTATTAGGGTAGGAGGAAAATGTATACAAGTGAGAAGCCACAGACCAACAGATGGTAGAAGGAACTGGGCCCCCCAATGGCACAGAATAGTGATACAAAAGATCCTGTGAAGGCAATGCTGAGTGAGAGCAAAGCTGATTGGGAATGAGGCTAGGCAGTAGACCATCTTTGCGCAGCACCAGTGACTAATATGTGACTCAAGCAACATGCTGCATCTAGTACTTCTGTAAGGAAAATTATATTTAATATTAAGATTTATTTAAGCAACTTGTCCTCTTCAGTGATTTGTGATCAGTGTATATCAGGTTTGTGAAATCAGTATATCCTGTATACGGTGGTCAGTATGTATCAGGTATATAATGTCAGTGAAACTTGTTTATGGAGGTCAGTGCATCCGGTGTGTGATGTCAGTTCAGGTTGAGTATCCCTTATCCAAAATGCTTGGGACCAGAGGTATTTTGGATATCGGATTTTTCCGTATTTTGGAATAATTGCATACCATAATGAGATATCATGGTGATGAGACCTAAATCTAAGCACAGAATGCATTTATGTTACATATACACCTTATACACACAGCCTGAAGGTCATTTTAGCCAATATTTTTTTTAACTTTGTGCATTAAAGTGTGTCTACATTCACACAATTCATTTATGTTTCATATAAACCTTATACACACAGCCTGAAGATCATTTAATACAATATTTTTAATAATTTTGTGTATTAAACAAAGGTTCTATACATTGAGCCATCAAAAAACAATGGTTTCACTATCTCACTCTCACTCAAAAAAGTCCGTATTTCGGAATATTTGGATATGGGATACTCAACCTGTATACCTATGTACAGTTACGTCCATATATATTTGGACACTGACACAATATTCCTAATTTTAGCTTTGTAAGCCACCACATTTGGTTTGAAATTCAAAAATGAAGATGCAACTGAAGTTCAGACTTTCAGCTTTAATTTAAGGGGTAGATTTGTATGAAATCATGTTTTGGAATTACAACCATTTTTATACCGAGTCCCCTGTTTTTATGGACTCAAATGTAATTGCAGAAATTAACATGATCTTAAAAAAAAATATATCACTTTTATTACTTTAGAGGCAATAACTTTCTGATGACTGGAACCCATGGACATCAGCAAATGCTGGGTTTCCTCCTTTGTTATGCTTAGTCAGGCCTTTATTCCAGCTGTCTTCAGTTATTTGTTCATGGGTCTTTCAGCCTTTAGTTTTGTCTTCACCAACTGAAAAGCATGCTCTATCAGGTTGAGATCAGGTGACTGACTCAGCCATTGCAGAATATTCATCTTCTTTGCCTTAAAAAACTCCTGAGTTGATTTTGCAGTGTTTTTTTGTTATTGTCCATCTGTACTTTGAAGCGCCATCCGATCAACTTTGCAGAACTCAACTGAGTGTAAGCAGACAATGGCCCTCATTCCGAGTTGATCGGTCGCAATGCGAATGTAGCAGAGTTACACACGCTAAGCCGCCGCCTACTGGGAGTGTATCTTAGCTTCTTAAAAGTGCGACCGAAGTAATCGCAATATTGCGATCACAAACCTCGTAGCAGTTTTGGAGTAGCTTCAGACTTACTCTGCCTGTGCGATCAGTTCAGTGCTTGTCGTTCCTGGTTGACGTCACAAACACACCCAGCGTTCGCCCAGGCACTCCCACCGTTTCTCCGGCCACTCCTGCGTTTTTTCCGGAAACGGTAGCGTTTTCAGCCACACGCCCCTGAAACGCCGTGTTTCCGCCCAGTAACACCCATTTCCTGTCAATCACATTACGATCGCCGGAGCGATGAAAAAGCCGTGAGTAAAATTACTTTCTACATAGCAAAGTTACTTGGCGCAGTCGCAGTGCGAACATTGCGCATGCGTACTAAGCGGATTTTCATTGCGATGCGATGAAAAATACCGAGCGAACAACTCGGAATGAGGGCCAATATATCCCTATATACTTCAGAATTCATCCATCTGCTTCTGTTTTCTGTCACATCATTTATTTATAGTTACTTATATAGTACGCACACATTCCGAAGCGCTTTACAGAGAATATTTGCCCATTCACATCAATCTCTGCCCCAGTGGAGCTTACAATCTATATTCCCTATCAAATGTACACACAGACACATTCACACTAGGGTTAATTTTGTTGGAAGCCAATTAACCTACCAGTATATTTTTGGATTGTGGAAGGAAACCTGAGTACCCGGAGGAAACCCATGCAAGTACGGGGATAATATACAAACGCTGCACAGTTAGGGCCATAGTGGGAATCAAACCCATGACCTTAATGCTGTGAGGCAGTAATGCTAACCATTACACCATCTGTACTGCCCTAAACATCATCAATAAACACTAATGACCAAGTGCCATTAGAAGCCATGCATGCCCATGCCATCACACTGCCTCTATTGTGTTTTACAGAAGAGGTGGCAGAGCCAGCCTTAGCTATAGGCAATATAACCAATTGTGTAGGGCATTCTTAGAATGCTTAGGGGCATTCAAGCATGTCTGCAGTATCTCATTCTGGGAGGGAGAAGGGGACAGTCTGCAAACTATTTCTTCTTTACCAACACTGTTGCTTACACTTGTATACACTGTTGATTAGACTTGGCAAGAAGAGTGCAGACTGTCCCTTACTCTCAGAGTTAGTGACTTGTGAGAGACAGAGAATGCACATGTCCGGAAACTGCAAGTCTAGGACCTCACTGTGACATATGCATTGACTTTGTAAGGTTATTACTGGACAGCTCCACATGGTACCATTTGTGCATTTAGGCAGACTGTTCCAAATAATATGGACATCACCTATTCTGCATGTGCTTAAAGTGCACACATGGGGAAGGGGGACCTTGTCATCCAGTGTGTGTCCCTTATACCGGTGCAAACCCCAGTTGTCTGCAGGGATGTAACATGGGCAGTGTTCTCCCCACACTTTATTTCTCAGTCAGTTGATGCCGTAGAATCCCCCTGTCCCCAGAACTGTAACATGGTAACATGGTCAATAAATTGCGTTGCGCAATTTCTAGATGAAACTTCATTGCAGCACAAATTTCAGATGCATCAGACTGGAGGGCAGAGCATATCCGTCCCACAGTATAAAATAAAGGGAATGCAGTTGCCGGGCGTAACAGACATCAGCAAACACATTGTACAGTAAAGAGAGTGGACAGTTGCTACATGTTTGTTACTGGTCTTTTTGTGTAACAAGCAAGTACGGCAGTTTCTGGACATTCCTGCCATCTGTGTCCATCCAGCAAGTTGGGCTGGCTATCTGTGTCCAACCAGCGGGATCCGTATGGTATCCCGCCACACGGAATGCTAAATGTCATTATTCAGACCTCGGCATCCCAAGCAGTGGAATGCCGGCAGTGGGGGTTGAGTGCAACAAAGCCCCTTGTGGGCTCGCTGTACTCACCATGCAGCAGGCTCGGTGGTGAGCTAAGCTTACCACAGGTTCTATTCTCCCTCTATGGGTGTCGTGGACCACAGAAGAGGGGGTATCACCTATCTCGCCGGTATACTGGCGGCAGTATGGCAACCCAGTCAGGATCCCTGCATCAGTATTTTGACAGCTGGGATCCCAGTGAGTGGTATGCCTACCGCATACCCAACCAGCATGAGCACAGTATCTGGGCAAATTTATTTGTGTCCAAAAAGTGAAAATAATGGTTGAGACTTGCAAAAGACAGCATGCCCTGTGAGGCCATATTCCTTGTAGCGAGGACATGCCCTTGTAGTGGGTGCAAGCACAAGCATGCACCCAACCTGCGAATAGCATGAATTGCATACTGTTATGCACAAGCTGACCACTCCCCGTTCTTCCTATGATGGTGCCCCTGTTATTTTCATCTAGATATGCCTCTGGTTGTAGGTCCTGCTTTGGACTGGCTACCAGAATCAGAGCTGTCAGCAACGGGAGCTGATGGGCCAGAAACAGACAGTGAGTGCAGTAGGGGGGGGGGGGGAATCAAATATGGCTGCAGGAGGAGGGTTGCTGCACATGACCAGCAGCAGCTCCTCCTACCATGGGCCTTTGCGGAGACACTGTCTCCCTACAGCCACAGCACCACCAAAACTGCCACCCCCACCTCAAAAAGCGTAGTCAGTGATTCAGGGAGCTGCACGGACAGACACACTGACTGCCAGCAAGCCAGCAAGCAAAAGTAAGTTTTATTTAAAAAAAGCTACTAGCATTACTAATGTGGGGCATATGTGTAAGGGGCATTATTGTGTGGCAAGTTTGTGTATTATGGGCATTAGTAATGTGGGGCATATATGTAAGGTGCATTACTGTGTGGCATTATGCAGGGTTGGACTGGTCCACAGGGGCACAGGGTAAATCTCTGGTGGGCCCCACTACCTGATGATGGTTGGGTCAGATGCAGAACTAGTGGTGGTGCTTGGGGGCACCAGGCAAAATCTTGCCTAGGGCTTCAAATTGGCTAGTGCCAGCTCTGAGAGGTGGCATGCTTCAGATTATGAGCCATTCCAAGACATCTCCATACTTTTTAATTTGCATCAATCTGGAGCAGGTTGATCTTAGTTTCATCTGTCCAAAGAATGCTGTTCCAGAACTGGGCTGGCTTTTTTGGATGTTGTTTGGCGAAGTTGATCTGGTCTTTCTTTTTTTGAGGCAAATGAATGGTTTCCACCATGGTAGACTTGGATAATAATATCTCTACCTCCTGGAGAGTGTTCTTCAACATCACTTGCCTGGATGTTGTGAAGTGTTTTTTCTTTACAATGGAAATGATCCTGTGCTCATACACCACTGTTATTTTCCGTACATGTTCATGTCTTTTTATGTTGCCGAGTTTACCAGTACATTCTTTTTTTCTCAGAATGGAGCATTTTCATTATTACTAAACAGGTTTTTTTTTTACAATAATATCACCCCTTTTTCTGTATTTTTAGTTGCAGCCTAATTCATTAAGGCAGTTTATGTTGCAGTGTGTGTAGTGGCTAGATCTAGTCTGATCCCTCACAGATGTTATGTGCAGTGCTATGCCCCCTGCTTGCAGACATTTTTGTAGACAGGGAGCTCCAAAGTGTACCATTCAGGGTAATCCCTGATCTCTTAGCTCTGGCTTTACGCTGCCGTTCACTTTTGGGTGCTGCACATGTGCAGCATGAATAATCTTATAACGGAAACTTCAAATGACGGCAGACTGCTCGCTCACTTCACTGGTTGGGTGCTGTGCATTCGCAGCATAAAGACCACACAGAAAATAAGTGTAAGTGGCTCCTTTGCAGAGGGGAAAATTATCACTTTCTGAAAAACTGTCTTCGCAAAAATATCAGTTTATTGGTAGTGCTCATTTTATGCTGGGGGCATAATGAATACTGAAAAATTGTGAAATATTATCATGAGAATTAAAAACTAAAAATTCTCATTACACAATTTTTTCATGATGAATATGCCTCAATGTACCAAACTTTTCATTTGGCCACTCCTATTGTTCATACTATAGCTTTTATTTTTATTTATTTATTTCTTTTTTGCAGCCTAAGGATGGCCTGTGTCACTTGCATTGAGAGCTCCTATGACTTCATGTCGTAGGTTAACAGAAACAGCTTCCAATGCAAATGAAACACTGGGAATTATCTCCAGACCTTTTGCCTGCTTAATTTTTCAAAAAAATAACAAAGGAAGATTCCAGGCCTGTCCGTGAAACAGCGTTTGAGTTAATTGTCTAATTACTTTGAGTCGCTTAGAAAAAGAAGGGTCTACATATTAAACAGCTGTAATTCCTAAACACATCCTCCAATTTGGATGTGAATACTTTCAATTTAAAGATGATAGTCTGCCCTTTAATCCCATATTCATTATATAACTGTAACTTAATTATGTTTTGATAAAAAATCTAAAATGACAAAAATTGTGTCAGTATCCAAATATACAGTTTACAGTATATTGACCAAACTGTACAGTGCTAAAGCTGGTGTGATGTCATACTGACCTGTGTAGTAGAGATGTGCGCTGACCGCTGTGTTTTTTGTTTTGGTTCTAATTTGTTGTTGAGTTTTGGTTTTGCCAAAACCACCCTCACGTGTCTTGTATTTAGATCTTCAAATAATGCAAAAAATGATACAATTATGTAATTTGTGCCTATTTTTGTTCATACAGTTGTGTATGTGTGCAGTTGCTCTGTCATTTCCAGACAATTTCCAGTCAATTTTGACCTCCTCACAGCTCATAATATTGTTTTCACTAGTGAGCTGGCTGGTTACTAAGCATCAGAGCAACTGCACACACCTGCAGCAGTTTGTAGCACAACTATAAAACATTGCCGCACAGCAATGGCAGAAGAGAAAAGGAGCGCAAGATGGAATTTTCCCTCCCACCCACCCTTATGTTGGATATTAAAAAAGATATGCAGAGTTTAACAAACCAAGCACTTCAGCAACAAGTACTGCCACTTCTGTGGCTGTAGTGCTTGGTTTGTTTGGACCCCACACAACAAGCTACCAATGGGCTTTAGGCAGCTAAGCTAACAGTACTGTCAGTGATATCTACAGCGGCAAGACGTCATCATTATCATCATCCTGATCCTTATCAGTGTTTACATCATCTTCACACAATATCAATTCATCCCTGCTGGAATCCACCATTACAGAAGTCTCTGTGCTTTGACATAATTGCAAGTAAAGGTCTTCCTCTTGGAATTTGTAGTTCATTTGATGAACGTCATCTTTTCCACATTTTAAGGAAGTAGCCTCCCATGCTGATTACTGACATAGTTCCTGGCTGTGCTGAAAATGCTTTCTGAGTACACACTGGAGGGTGGGCAGCTTAAGTAATGCATTACTAGTATCATGATCATAATGACTGTCAGCAGCCACAGTACTAGTACTTGGTTGCCTCTCCTGCCAGGCTTTTTTTCTGTCCACAAATGACAGCTCACACGTTGGACTCATAGTGCTTATTTTTATGAACACAGTGCAGCAAGGCATATATTGAGCTTTAGTGAACACACAAGTTGTACAAACCAATTAATTATTGTAATGGTGGCAGTTTGCACCTATATTGGGTTTATGCTACACTCTGGACAGTAACAAAAATAACACCAGTGTGCACTGTAATTAAGGGTTAATACTGCCCCTCTATGTAATAAGACCTTTGCGATGTGCACCACAGTGCTGCAGATAAGTTACAGCACCAGCGTTACACACTTAACCAAAATGCAAATAATAACAGATTAGATG
This sequence comes from Pseudophryne corroboree, assembly GCF_028390025.1. Lineage (NCBI taxonomy): Eukaryota > Metazoa > Chordata > Amphibia > Anura > Myobatrachidae > Pseudophryne > Pseudophryne corroboree. Next base: position 202,920,745 of record NC_086452.1, on the reverse strand, counting down.
TTCCTTCCTGGACTATTAAAACTAAAATAATGTTTTACTATCTGTCTACATGATCCATCTACAGTAGCTCAGTTAATACTAGTGATGAGCGGGTTCGGTTCCTCGGGATCCGAACCCCCCCGAACTTCACCCATTTTACACGGTTCCGAGGCAGCCTCGGATTTTCCCACCTTGCTCGGTTAACCCGAGCGCGCCCAAACGTCATCATCCCGCTGTCGGATTCTCGCGAGATTCGTATTCTATATAAGGAGCCGCGCGTCGCTGCCATTTTTACTCGTGCTTTGGAGATGATAGCGAGAGGACGTGGCTGCGTTCTCTCAGTTTCTGTGTTCAGTGTGCTGCAAATATCTGTGCTCAGTGTGCTTGCAAATATCTGTGCTCAGTGTGCTGAAAATATCTACGTTCTCTGCCTGAAAAACGCTCCATATCTGTGCTGCATTGTAGTACATAGTAGGAGGACAGTATATATATATATATATAGCAGTATGGTACAGTAGTCCACTGCTCTACCTCTGTGTCGTCAAGTATACTATGCATCCATACCTGTGCTGCATTTTAGTTGTGCGCAGTATATAGTAGGAGGACAGTGCAGAATTTTGCTGATCACCAGTATATATATAGCAGTACGGTACAGTAGTCCACTGCTCTACCTATGTGTTGTCAAGTATACTATGCATCCATACCTGTGCTGCATTTTAGTTGTGCGCAGTATATAGTAGGAGGACAGTGCAGAATTTTGCTGACCACCAGTATATATATATAGCAGTATGGTACAGTAGTCCACTGCTCTACCTCTGTGTCGTCAAGTATACTACAAAAGTTCAGTAAAATTACCCAAAAATCTAAATTTAAAAGCGTCTGATGAGAAGCTTAAACTTGCCATTATGCCATTTACGACACGGAGTGGCAAGGAATGGCTGAGGCTCTGGCCTATGTTCATGGCTAGTGGTTCAGAGTCACATGAGGATGGAAGCACTCATCCTCTCACTAGAAAACTGCAGTGCCACTCCTAGATGGGCCAGGTGTTTGTGTCGGCCACTTGGGTCGCTTAGCTTAGTTATCCAGCGACCTTGGTGCACCTCTTTTTTTCTTTGCATCATGTGCTGCTTGGGGACTATTTTTTAAATCTGACATCCTGTCTGACACTGCAGTGCCACTCCTAGATGGGCCAGGTGTTTGTGTCGGCCACTTGGGTCGCTTAGTTTAGTCACACAGCTACCTCATTGCACCTCTTTTTTTCTTTGCATCATGTGCTGTTTTGGGACTATTTTTAAATCTGCCATCCTGGCTGACACAGCAGTGCCACTTCTAGATGGGCCACGTGTTTGTGTCGGCCACTTGGGTCTCTTAGCTTAGTCACACAGCTACCTCATTGCACCTCTTTTTTTCTTTGCATCATGTGCTGTTTGGGGACTATTTTTTTAAATCTGCCATCCTGTCTGACACTGTAGTGCCACTCCTAGATGGGCCAGGTGTTTGTGTTGGCCACTTGGGTCGCTTAGCTTAGTCACACAGCTACCTCAATGCACCTCTTTTTTTCTTTGCATCATGTGCTGTTTGGGGACTATTTTTTAAATCTGCCATCCTGTCTGACACTGCAGTGCCACTCCTAGATGGGCCAGGTGTTTGTGTCGGCCACTTGGGTCGCTTAGCTTAGCCATCCAGCGACCTCTGTGCAAATTTTAGGACTAAAAATAATATTGTGAGGTGTGAGGTGTTCAGAATAGACTGGAAATGAGTGGAAATTATGGTTATTGAGGTTAATAATACTATAGGATCAAAATGACCCCCAAATTCTATGATTTAAGCTGTTTTTGAGGGTTTTTTGTAAAAAAACACCCGAATCCAAAACACACCCGAATCCGACAAAACATTTTCAGGGAGGTTTTACCAAAATGCGTCCGAATCCAAAACACGGCCGCAGAACCGAATCCAAAATCAAAACCCGAAAAATTTCCGGTGCAGATCACTAGTTAATAATATTAACTAGGGACATGTACGTGGCCGTGAAACAATATCCTGACTCTCCCCAGTAAGAATAACTAGGAACATGTGGTTGTCCATCAAACAGTGTCCTGAATCTGAATCTCCCCAGTACTAACTAGGGGCATTTGGTTGCCCAAACAGTGTCCTGAGTCTCCTGTTGGTTCTGTTAAAAAGTGCCCTGACACTCCCATCTGGCAGTCCTGTCTGAAATTGCATCCAAATCACAGCAGGAAGAACTAAAACCTATGAGGTCCAATGCTGGGATGATGATGTTTTGCCTTGATATGGCATTAAAGCCTGGCTGGCAGTCCCAAGGCATGGCTCAGATTCCCTCAGCCCACTTACCTTTAGGGTACCAGTGTGTATCAAATGTGTAATATTGGTTTGAAATATAATACCGATGCATACTCCACACTACCATGCACTGCTAATCTGAATAATTATAATAAACTCTGCAATCAGATAGAGGTCCTTGGCATACTTTTTGAACAAAATAAATTGGCCTACCATCCAGCATCCAGGTGACCTTGTCTCTGTTGGGTCCCTAATACTAAGTTTGAGCCCAGGGCACAAAAACCCACCAAGCTGGTGAAGGCCAGCAACCACAGTGCAGCACACTAGTGAGAGGATAAGCTGTTAGTGTTAATAAGAAAGAAGCAAAGGCTGCAGTATTTGTTAAAAAGTGTTACATAGGAGAGAGGTATTAATTGAAATGCTAAAATGTGTTATATATTAGTAAAAAAATTAAAAACTCTGTTAAAAAGTGCCATAATGTGCCATCAAAGCAGCCTGGCCACACCAATTCAGGGGGCCCAGTGCCCCAAAGTAATCCCTAAAACTGATATTGGTTTGACCATTTGGCGTATAGAGGGCCTAATTCAGTAAGAATTGCATTTGCAAAATTGCTGTCAGTCCTTGGCCTCGCCGCTCCCAGAACACCTGGGCAATTCGCCCCAGTTTCTGGTAATTTACCTTAACTTCCTTGAGGGTAGTTTCAGTGAAGAGGAGAGGTCAGAACCCGGACTGGGTCAAGCAGTGAGTGGGAAGAAAGAAAGGCAGTAAGGTGGTTGTAGACAATACGCTCAAGGATTTTGGAGGCAAAAGGGAAAATATAGATGGGTTTATAGTTGGAGAGAGTGTGCGGATCAAGTGTTTTAAGACTAGGGAAGAATAGTGCATACTTGAAGGCAGAGGAGACAGTACCTGATGAGACAAAGAGATTGAGAAGGTGGGAAAGAGCAGAACAGACAGAAGGAGAGTGATAGTGGAGGAGGATAGAGGGGATAGGGTTAAGTGGAGCGGTGATGTTGGGGGAGGAACGGATGATGGCCATGATTTCCTCACAAGATACAGTACATGGGAGAAAGATGTCAGAGTTGGTAAGAGGGATGTGGATGGGTGGTAAGGGAAAGGAGGTTGTTGGTTGCTGATGGTTTGGTGAGATTTGATGTCCTGATGTATTGTATGGAGTAAATTTGGGATTTAAGTAAGTGGCAAATTCAACAATGAGGAGGGGAGATGAGGTGGGGGTTGGCAGAGGAGGGAGTTGAGAGTGGCAAAGAGGCGCAGGGTGTTTGAAGGCTGGAGGAGATGAGGTTCTTGAAGTATGACTGGTTAGTGACGGAAAGGGCAGCACTGAAGGATGAGAGCATACAGATGTGGCCTTACACATATTGGTTAAAAAAAAAGGCAGCATGGGATGGCATTGTGCATAGCAGAAATGTGCACTGCTACCAGCCCTTTGCTCTGCTACTAACCTGTGCATGGCAGTAGGAGCATCCTCCATTACCTGTGATCGCAGGCATGCTTATTCTCGCTGCCTGCTTACTATAGCGGGTGCATGCGAATGCATGTACTCGCAAGCGCCAAGCTGTGCCAGTATTTCAATATTTCACTTAGTGATGGTAGCTTTAGGAGGTAGGGATGGAGAAGTAGAGAGAGATAAATTAAAGGAGAGTAGGTGGTGGTCAGAGAGGGAAAATGTGTATTTGGAGAAATCAGAAATATCACAGCAATGAGTAAAGATCATGGTGTATAGTTACTAAAAATCGATTTTGGTTGTGTTTGGTGGATATTTGGTTGATGTTTGATCAGGTTTGTGCTTCAGGGTCTAAATCACACATTTCCTAACAGAAGATTTTTTTACGTTGTTTAAAAACAATGTCAAAAATCATCTGTTAGTAAATGTGGGATTTAGACCCTGAAATACAAAATCAACCAAACATTGCCCAAAATTTACCAAAAATAAACCCAAAATGATTTTAGTAAATATACCCCTAAATCCCACATTTACGAACAGATGATTTTTAACATATTTTTTGAAAGGATGTAAAAAAAAAATCTATTAAATCCTCAAACACAAAATTGATCAAAAATAGTCTGCCATTCCATAATGATCGTCATACCCATTACAGAGGCCCCCTGCTGGTGACCGATTCATTAATGTCCAGTGCCCAGCAACAAAGGGTTAAAACAAGAGGGTGTGCATTAGGAAGGGAAATCTAGGATCTACCCTGAGCCGTAGTAGTGCACACTTACTTATGATGTACCCAATGCTTTTAAAGGTTACTTCTCTACTGAGTTCTCTAACTTGAGCGATGTTATGACTCTGGTTGTCTTATATTCATCCTTCTAAATTTTCTGAGATTGTTTGCTGTATAATCTGTTGTACATATTTGTAATATTATTATTTTTGTTATCAACCTTCGGAAATACTTTTCGGATTAAAAAACCTTTATATAGCGTATTCTCCGTGTTTCTTGATGAACTTGTGAGCCTATGATGTCAAGCTATGTACCTAAGTGTGCAATTAATAATGTTGTAAGCAGCTAGCAGCAAAGGACTACCTATCACTGGTGGTGATTTTCAGATTGAGGTATCTGGAGACTTGGCCAGCCAGTTGAGACAAAATTGCCACACACAAGTGACTTTGCAAATCCATCCACTGAAAATGCAAATGCAGAAGGAGGTGTCCCCTTCTTGCTGCTCTTGTGATCCCAGTGCTGTGACCGAGGTCGCAGTCTGGCAACAATATCGCGACCGATGGTCTTCATGCTTCCTGCAAACAGCCAGCTGAGTACTGGCTGTCGCATGGGTCCCTGTGAGGCTAGAAACAAAGACCCTGGCCTTGCCACTTCCGGAAAATGGGGGCGACGCCCTCATTTCCAGATTTGCCGGCTGTCCCTGCCCCTGCACCACACCCTGAACACCTCTGCCTTCTAATCAGGCAGAAGGGAGACTGCATGCGATCCCTCAGGACCCGTTCTGCACATGTGCAGAACGTTTCCTGCGCCTGTGCATTTTCCCAATAATTGGGAATCTGCGTGGGCATTTCAAACAGCATCCTGTGCTTAATCAGGCCCTTAGTACAGTCCTGAGTGTTTGCCAAAGGGAGGGTTTGGGCCTGAGCGTCAGAACACACATGTGATAGTGGGATTAGCCATTACATGCACATAATATTAATATCTTCAAATATATAAAGCGACATCACAAAGAGTTATCAGAGGAATTATTTATTAAAAGAACACAGTTTAGGACACGTGGGCACTCGCTGCAACTGGAGGAGAGAAAGTTCCGAACGCAACGGAGGAAAGGGTTCTTCACTGTTAGGGCAATCAGGATGTGGAATTCCCTGCCAGGGAAGGTGGTAATGGCGGACTCTGTAATTGGATTTAAAAAAGGAATGGATAAATTTCTGAATGAAAAAGCTATCCAAGGTTTTAATACTTAAAATATCAACGTGGTTAATCCTGGGGTAACATGAGTTATAGTAGCTAACTAGTCATAAAACATTATTCAGCAAGTTTGTTGAATCATCACAACTTAAAACAGGTTGAACACGATGGGCAATTTGCCTCTATTCAACCTCAAATACTGTTACTATGTCTCTATTCAGAGGTTTATGAAGTCATTTTAAATCTGCTTTTGGAGCAGAGCTATGATGTATGTAAAGTAGTGATGAGCGGATTCGGTTTTACTCTGTTCTCAAAACGGCATCTTATTGGCTATCCAAAACACGTGACATCCGTGAGCCAATAAGATGCCGTTTTGAGAACCGAGTAAAACCGAATCCGCTCATCACTAAATAAAGTAAGAAACCATTATGGCGCAGTTGCGTCAGATTAAGGGCTCTATGTACAGTAATTTGGTACGTATGTACAACACTAAAGCGCGATTCAGAGTTTCACGCAAATTGGACACAATTATGGTCGCATTGCACATTCCAAAATAAATTCTGGTTCTTCAACTTTATCCAGAGTCAAATGCCTCTATGTGGCCACTCACTGTAAGTAGCAGTCATTTCTATCAGAGCACATTTGCACCCTATACCCGGTGCACTGATAATGCCGAAACCAGATGGATGTTGTTTTACAAAAAACTTTGTACAGATTGCATGTCAGTCTACATGCCAATTACAAGTCCACAGAATGCAGAGCCTACGTGAATGCCTTTGCCACCTAGATATACCAACAAGTTGAGCTGTGATTCAGATGCGCATACATATCTGCATTATCAATAGTTCATCAAAGTTGCGTATGCTCAGTTATGGAACATGCACAGTGATGTAATATGTAAGATCGAAGATAGGATATATCCTGTAAGATGTGACCATTCCCCCTCTGGGAACTGATTTCTGATTCATGACAGCAACTCTTATCCTTTCTATTCCCATGGGGACTTATTATTAATGTTTAGATTTATGGCACAAATGCAACAAGTATCCTCTTTATAGATAATATAAACTCCATGGGTGGGATTCAATTCTTTTCACCCCTCTCCACACCCGTTCTGTTTCTGCCCTCAGGGGGCATGGTATCATTATTTCAGCTTGCTACCCTTGGAGTAGCAAGACACCTGACCCTTTACACAGCTAAACCTGATTACTATGGGCGCGATATGCACGATAACGGGCATCATTTTAGACAGGAGATTGGGCAATTAATTGAATTCCACTCCATGAGTGCTTTGGATAGCATACCATGCACATATGCCATTATATACTGCCTAGTACTACCAAGTACTGCTGAGGTCTCCCATGCCCATACATACATTGAGCTGTTGCCAGTGGGTGATGGAGTATTCTAATTGTGTCCCAAACTGGGTGTAACATGATAGAAGTGGGAGGTGTGCAATGGTACTGTTTGTTATGAATAGCACCCGGTTACTTGTTTTTATTAATTCTGTAGAATGTGTGAATATTATAATCCACTTTAAATGATTAAATTGCAAATTGTATTTTGTGTATGAATGAAGTCCTACAATAACATCCATTTGTAATGCTCCCCACACTTTCTATCTCCCCTGAATTAATATATTCTATTGATAAAATCGGTATAACGGTTCTATGTTTCTAGAAAGAAAACAACATCTCCAGCTCTCTGAATTCAAATAACCAAATTGTATTTTTTATGGTTTTATTTTTTTCCTTTATACAATATGTCAATGGAAAATTATTTCAGCAGAGGAATTCCACAAACTAAGTAATAAGTCCTCTCTCAGCCACCCCAATCCCTGACTTAGTATTCAGCCTGTACATTTATCGGATTCAATTACATTCTGTTACAAAAGTTAATTACGTTTTCAGATATCATACTGTAATTAAGTGCTGTGGGACTCTTCATACAAGCTGGTAACATCACATTAACCCTATGGGGTGGAAGTCGCCACATGTGCTAATTTACTGTATAGATAATGTCTGACTTATGCAGCAATTTTCTCTTTGCTGTAAAACCTAAAAATCTAGATCTATAGTGAGTTTTATATTACTCTTGTCATTGTTCCTCATTCAGATTGGATTGCAGATTACTGAAAATTGTGATTTTCTGCAATCTGTGCACGCACACACAGCAACAGCAAAGCATGTGTACATACCTTCACGGTGCGTTTGCATCCTGCAATGCGTTCACACTATGATTATCAGCGACCGCCATTAGTGAGGGGGGGCATCGACATGGCATTGTGGGGATGTGGTCTGGACAACACAGACGTGGCCGGATCATTTAGGCGCACCAGCGGCGATGAAAAAAATGGCACTGAGCCTGCATAAGCAGCCTGGCTGCATATGCAGGGGTCATCCTCAATTTCCCATTCTGTGATGCGAACACAATTGAATTGCGATCGAATCACTGTTTGTGATTGTCATGCTGGGTGGCCTTGCCCTGTGCTGGGCTGCACCCAGCATGCAATCGGCAGCTGTAGCAGATTCTGCTATTTACAAATAAGCATCACTATTAATTTATTTTCTAGTAGGAGCAATATACTGTTACCACTTTTAGGTCTGGGCCACACATAGCGGGCAAGCGGGTCCCATTCAGTGGGACCTGCTTGGCTGCAAGGAAACTGTACATGGGCACCCACACATGTGCGGCAGTCCCACCGCTACCGAATCTGACTGCAGCATGCTGTGGTCGGGCCGGATGACAGGACAGCGGTATTTCAGTATAAACACTAGAGATGTGCGGCAGGCTCAATTCGTGTTTTGTATTTTGGCTGTGGTTCTGGTTCCATCCTCGTGTTTTGGATCTGGATTGGTTTTGCCAAAACCATCCTTTCGTGTTTTGGTTTTGGTTTTGGTTCTGGATTATTTTTGGAAAAAATATAAAAACAGCTAAACTTACAGAATTTGGGGGTAATTTTGATCCTACGGTATTATTAACCTCAATAACATCCATTTCAACTCATTTCCAGTCTATTCTGAACACCTCACACCTCACAATATTGGCCCTCATTCCGAGTTGTTCGCTCGGTAAATTTCATCGCATCGCAGCGATTTTCCGCTTAGTGCGCATGCGCAATGTTCGCACTGCGACTGCGCCAAGTAAATTTGCTATGCACTTAGTAATTTTACTCACGGCTTTTTCATCGTTCTGGCGATCGTAATGTGATTGACAGGAAATGGGTGTTACTGGGCGGAAACAGGCCGTTTTATGGGCGTGTGGGAAAAAACGCTACCGTTTCCGGAAAAAACGCAGGAGTGGCCGGAGAAACGGAGGAGTGTCTGGGCGAACGCTGGGTGTGTTTGTGACGTCAAACCAGGAACGACAAGCACTGAACTGATCGCAGATGCCGAGTAAGTCTGGAGCTACTCAGAAACTGCTACGAGGTGTGTAATCGCAATATTGCGATTACTTCGGTCGCAATTTTAAGATGCTAAGATTCACTCCCAGTAGGCGGCGGCTTAGCGTGAGCAACTCTGCTAAAATCGCCTTGCGAGCGATCAACTCGGAATGAGGGCCATTGTTTTTAGGCCAAAAGGTTGCACCAAGGTGGCTGTATGACTAAGCTAAGCAACACAAGTGTGCGGAACAAACACCTGGCCCATCTAGGAGTGGCACTGCAGTGTCAGACAGGATGGCAGATTTAAAAATTAGACCCCAAACAGCACATCATGCAAAGAAGAAAAAGAGGTGCAATGAGGTAGCTGTATGACTAAGCTAAGCGACACAAGTGTGTGGCACAAACACCTGGCCCATCTAGGAGTGGCACTGCAGTGGCAGACAGGATGTTTGACCAGGTCTGTTTTATACTTATCCACCTGTTGGTGGGAACAAAGTTCAGACACTTAGACAAAAAAATAATCTCAGCGCTGGTAAGAGACCGAGATGATAAATTGTAAATTATTTCTTTGGTTTTGCGCCTCTTCCTCCCCTCCCTTTGGCATTGCTTGCCACTTTGGGTTCTTGTTCGGCTGGGCTTTCCCGCTGGGCCGTTGTCTTGACCACTAAAGGGGCATGTTGTGCCGGGGGACGTTGACGTGTTGGAGCTAGATCCGATTCGCTATTGGAGGCTCCGCTGGATGTGTCACCTTCTAATGGAAAGCGGCGTCCTCTTCTGTAAGACCTAGGTTGATAGGAATTGGATTTAGATGCTGGATTGTTTGCCCAAAGGTAAACTCTATATTCTACATAGTCCTTAGTGACCATGGCAAATTTCTTAGTTTTAAATTTGACCAGGTCTGTTTTGTACTTATCCACCTGTTGTTATAATTTCAACATCCATTCGCAGTTTATGTCAGAGCTGAGTATCAGCAAGGTGGTTGTTTCAAGCTCCCTGTTTTTCCCCCAGACCAATTCCAACTCCCTCGTCGCCTCCTCAACTACCAGCAAAATGAGATCGAAAGAGGCCTTATTAAGTACCGCAGCCCATTTGCGGCAAAACTCGGGGTTATATCTCCCGATCGTGGGAGTATTACGGATGCGGAATCCTCTAGGGAGCATCCTATCCCAGTAATAATCCGCAGTGCTGTGGAGGGCACCCGGCGAGCTGACATATCTGTATTTGTGAGTGCCGAATATCCAAGCTATAGATCACAAAGCTCGTTTGCAGTAACGTAGCATTGCATTAAGAAAATAACGCAGTAATTCACCACAATCGTTTCATTTGGAGGTTGTTCCATTATCGGTTGGATTATACCGATAGACATTATGGACACTGCACATGAGGAAGTCACTGGAATCCGACATACCGGGTTGCCACAAGGAGAGTTACTCTCTCTGTCAGACATTGATGCTGAGCGAATACTCATCAAGGATAAATTATCATCCACCACTGCCACTGATTCTTCGGAACAGTTATATTTACATCTGCTAAAACTCAAAAAACGTGAAACTGACTTTTACTTACATGGAGTCTGCCTTTCAGATTATTACCGGGATAGGATGCTCCCTAGAGGATTTCGCATCCGTAATACTCCCACGATCGGTAGATATAACCCCAAGTTTTGCCGCAAATGGGCTGCGGTACTTAATAAGGCCTCTTTCAATCTCATTTTGCTGGTAGTTGAGGAGGCGGCAAGGGAGTTGGAATTGGTCCGGGAAAAAATCAGGAAGCTTGAAACAACCACCTTGCCGATACTCAGCTTTGACATAAACTGCGAATGGATGTTGAAATTATAACAACAGGTGGATAAGTACAAAACAGACCTGGTCAAATTTAAAACTAAGAAATTTGCCATGGTCACTAAGGACTATGTGGAATATAGAGTTTACCTTTGGGCAAACAATCCAGCATCTAAACCCAATTCCTATCAACCTAGGTCTTACAGAAGAGGACGCTGCTTTCCATTAGAAGGTGACACATCCAGCGGAGCCTCCAATAGCGAATCGGATCTAGCTCCAACACGTCAACGTCCCCCAGCACAACATGCCCCTTTAGTGGTCAAGACAATGGCCCAGCGGGAAAGCCCAGCCGAACAAGAACCCGAAGTGGCAAGCAATGCCAAAGGGAGGGGAGGAAGAGGCGCAAAACCAAAGAAATAATTTACAATTTATCATCTCGGTCTCTTACCAGCGCTGAGATTATTTTTTTGCCTAAGGGTCTGAACTTTGTTCCCACCAACAGGTGGATAAGTATAAAACAGACCTGGTCAAATTTAAAACTAAGAAATTTGCCATGGTCACTAAGGACTATGTAGAATATAGAGTTTACCTTTGGGCAAACAATCCAGCGTCTAAACCCAATTCCTATCAACCTAGGTCTTACAGAAGAGGACGCCGCTTTCCATTAGAAGGTGACACATCCAGCGGAGCCTCCAATAGCGAATCAGATCTAGCTCCAACACGTCAAGGTCCCCCGGCACAACATGCCCCTTTAGTGGTCAAGACAATGGCCCAGCGGGAAAGCCCAGCCGAACAAGAACCCGAAGTGGCAAGCAATGCCAAAGGGAGGGGAGGAAGAGGCGCAAAACCAAAGAAATAATTTACAATTTATCATCTCGGTCTCTTACCAGCGCTGAGATTATTTTTTTGCCTAAGGGTCTGAACTTTGTTCCCACCAACAGGTGGATAAGTATAAAACAGACCTGGTCAAATTTAAAACTAAGAAATTTGCCATGGTCACTAAGGACTATGTAGAATATAGAGTTTACCTTTGGGCAAACAATCCAGCGTCTAAACCCAATTCCTATCAACCTAGGTCTTACAGAAGAGGACGCCGCTTTCCATTAGAAGGTGACACATCCAGCGGAGCCTCCAATAGCGAATCAGATCTAGCTCCAACACGTCAAGGTCCCCCGGCACAACATGCCCCTTTAGTGGTAAAGACAACGGCCCAGCGGGAAAGCCCAGCTGAACAAGAACCCGAAGTGGCAAGCAATGCCAAAGGGAGGGGAGGAAGAGGCGCAAAACCAAAGAAATAATTTACAATTTATCATCTCGGTCTCTTACCAGCGCTGAGATTATTTTTTTGACTAAGGGTCTGAACTTTGTTCCCACCAACCCACATAGATTGTTTGATAGCAAGGTGGATTTATGTAGATTTAACAGACAGCTTCGTTTTAAAGAGTTTTTTAACTCTAAACCTGACCTTAATTTGGACACTGCGGACTGCCCCATGAGTACCAAATCTTCTTTTGATCCATACTCGACAAATCCTGCTATAAAAGTCTTTACCAAAACGTTATCTCATTGTATTGATGATTGTGAAGAGAAAGATAGAGAACATGTCCCGAATATCACTATAGCGGAACGTGTGGCTCTATGCAATCTATCTTCCTATCCTGATATTACTGTGCACCCCGCTGACAAGGGGGGCGGCATAGTAGTTCAGGATTTTGTTGATTATAAAATAGAGGCTAATTGACGGTTTCGAAGACAACTCTGTACTCTGTATATGTAAGTTTAGCTGCTGACCCCACTGCTAATTATGCCAGTGAGCTTAATCAATTACTTGGGGGGGGCTGTAGAAAGTGGCATTATATCTAAGAACACGCATGCAGCATTAATGGTTACGGCACCTTGTGTGCCAGTCTTTTATACTATTCCCAAGCTGCATAAAGACCCCATTCGGCCACCAATAATTGCAGCGAGGGATTCTATATACTCTACTGCAGGCATTCCAAACCATGGTCCTCAAGGCACACCAACAGTGCAGGTTTTAGTGATATCCAGGCTGCAGCACAGATGGATAAATCAAAATAACTGAGCTACTAATTAAGTCACCTGTGCTGAAGCCTGGCTATCACAAAAACCTGCACTGTTAGTGTGCCTTGAGGACCGTGGTTGGGAATGCCTGCTCTAATGTATCTAAGTATATTGATCATTATTTGCAGCCTGTGTTTCAAAGTGAGGCAACTTATCTTAAGGACACTTCTACTTTTTTACAAAAGTTACGCGATGTCGACATTATTCCAGACACATGCTGGTTGTGCACGGCTGACGTCGTCAGCCTGTACACCAGCATTCCTCACATTCATGGGCTGGAAGCAGTAAAAACACTTATAGATGGAAATCTTAAGTATACTGCTCCTGAAATTAATTTCTTCATGTCTTTGATACAGCTCACATGATATAGGAATTATTTTCTGTTTAATAACAAATTTTTCCAACAGATAAAGGGCTGTGCGATGGGATCTTGTGCCGCATATGCCAACTCGTTTATGTTTGGTATAGAACACGATTTATTTTTTTCCAATATTCATTAGAAGTCTTGTATTGCTAAGTACACTCGTTATATAGACGACATCTTTATGCTTTGGACGGGCTCTCGAGATGGTTTTGATGACATGATGCAGCAGGTCAACTTGATGGATGAATCCATCAAGTTCACATTTGACATACAAGCTGAAAACATAAATTTCCTGGATGTGAGAATTACTAAAGCTGATGGAAAGTTCACTACCTCTATTTACAACAAACCAACTGATGTTAACAGTTTATTACTGTCCTCTAGTCATCATCCAAAATCATTTAAAAACGGCCTCCCTTATTCACAGTACCTTCGGGGACATGGTATATGTAGTAATATAGAGGAAGAGGCCAAATTGATTTAATGACTCAAAAATTTTTGGAAAGAGGTTACAATAATAAACTGCTACAATCAGCTAAGGCATGTCACAACTGAGGGCCTGAGCTGACGGGAGGCAGCCTCAGTTGTAGGGGCTGAGATGTACCGGAACCTGGGAGGTTGTATCAGACCCCTGGACATGTAAGTAACATGAATATTAACTGCCCGAAGGCGTGACCACGACAACTTGGATAAAAGTCAATGATGTTTATTATGACAACTCCGCAACACAGCAGCAGTAAAAGAAAACGTAAAAGTCAGCAAAGAATAAATACAGTTCCTGGGTACTACAGGATGGCAGGAGCCACAGGGCACTGGTAGTGTGAGATAGTTCTTATGATCTTCTAGATGGAAAGTCCTTACCAGGCCCGACTGTAGCAATGGAGATAACCCAGGATTGTGCCAGCTGGTGTTCCAGGAAAAGCTGGGTTGCTGAAAATAAAACAGCTGCTGTGGATACTGGCTGGAACCAGACTGTTGTTAGCACGGAGTGGATACTGGCTGGAATCAGTTAAATAATAAATGAACTTGGGAGCGATGAAATATGAACTGAAATGTAGAACTTGAGAGCGGAGAAATAAATAATACCGGTGGAGAGTGGTAAAGTGTAGAAAGGACACCGGCCCTTTAAGGGAAGCTGTACTCTGCTGGAAGCTGAGCTGGAAGCAGGTAATGTTGTAGCTGGAAACAGATGAATCCACAATGGATTGGAGAGTCAGGCTACACCGCAGGTGGAATGCTGGTGCGGGTCTCTATGGTGGAAGTCTTGAGACAGGAGCTGGAACCTGGAAGACAATCACAGGAGAGAGACAAACAGGAACTAGGTTTGACAACCAAAGCACTGACGCCTTCCTTGCTCAGGCACAGTGTATTTATACCTGCAGCAAGGAAGGGATTGGCTAGGCAATTATGCAGATTAACAATACTGACAACAGATTGGAGGAAATGATCAGCTGACAGAATCCAAGATGGCTGCGCCCATGCAGACACTTGGAGGGAAGTTTGGTTTGTAATCCATGTGGTAATGAAAACAGTAATGGCGGCGCCGGCCACTGGAGACAGGAGACGCCAGGCTGACAAGTGCACATCCAACCACGCGGACACAGCGGAGGCCGCGGCTGACGTAATCGCCACTCTGACACTCTGCATGCAGAAGCTCAGGGACGGCGGCGGAGGCCGCGGGAGACGCCATGCCAGATGTAATAAGGCGTTACTGTGACAGCGTCTCAGAGAGACAGGAGAGGATGCAGGAATGTGAACATTAGGATAACAGATGGGATCCGGTCCTGGAGCGCTGAGCCAGCCTTAGGAGGCATCTGATGGGTAAGAAATGGCGTCCAGATACCCGGATCGTGACAGCACCCCCCCCTTTAGGAGTGGCCCCAGGACACTTCTTTGGCTTTTGAGGAAACTTGGAATGGAATCTCCGGACCAAGGCAGGAGCATGGACATCAGAAGCATTGGTCCATGAACGTTCCTCAGGGCCGTAACCCTTCCAGTCAATAAGATACTGTAGTTGACCGTACCGGTGACGTGAGTCCAGGATCTTGGCCACTTCATACTCAACGCCTCGTTGAGTTTGGACTTTCGGAGTTGGAGGAAGTGAGGAATGAAACCGATTCAAGATCAGCGGTTTCAACAGGGAAACATGGAATGTCCTGGGTATTTTTAAGAAGGGAGGCAACTGGAGTCTGTAAGCAACAGGATTGATGACTTGTTCAATCTTGAAAGGACCGATATAGCGAGGTGCAAACTTCATACTGGGAACTCTTAACCTCAAATTCTTCGTGGATAACCATACCCGATCACCCACCTTGAGAGCAGGAACTGCTCGACGCTTCTTATCCGCAAACTTCTTGTACCTGACCGATGCCTTGAGCAGAGCTGATCGTACGCTCTTCCAGATATTGGCAAACTGATGCAAGGTGATATCCACTGCGGGAACAGAAGTTGCTGGAAGCGGTTGGAACTCAGGAACTTTAGGGTGGAATCCAAAGTTAGTGAAGAATGGTGTTGAAGCAGATGAAGAATGATACTGGTTGTTATGACAGAACTCGGCCCAGGGAAGTAATTGAACCCAGTCATCTTGAGAGGAGGACACATAGATGCGGAGGAAGGCCTCCAAGTCCTGATTCACCCTCTCGGTTTGACCATTGGTCTGAGGATGGTAAGCCGTGGAAAACTTTAGCTTGACTTGGAGGACTTGACATAAACTTCGCCAGAATTTGGCTGTGAATTGAACTCCTCGATCTGAGATAATTTCTTCAGGAAGACCGTGGAGTCGGAAGATCTCTTGTATGAATACTTGAGCCAACTTGGAAGCTGACGGAAGACCGGTGAGAGGAATGAAGTGTGCCATCTTGGTGAACCGGTCAACTACCACCCAGATGGTATTGAACTTGTTGCACATGGGTAAGTCTGTAATGAAATCCATCGACAAGTGGGTCCATGGTCGACGGGGAACGGATAGTGGAACCAGTTGCCCCGCAGGCGACTGGCGGGATACTTTATGTTGGGCACACTTTGGGCAAGATGCAATAAACTCCAAGATGTCCTTTTTCAGAGTTGGCCACCAATAGGACCTAGAGATAAACTCCAGGGTTTTTTGGATACCTGTATGTCCGGCAAAACGGGAAGCATGGGCCCAATGCATGAGCTTCTTCCTTAGCATCGGCTTCACAAAACTTTTCCCTGATGGGGGCGTAGAGTCCATCCCTACCGTGGAGAATGCCAACGGATTTATAATAAGATGCTTGTCTGAAGACTCTGACTCATTTTCTTGCTCCCATGAGCGGGAAAGGGCATCGGCCTTGCGATTCTGAGAGCCCGGACAGAACTGGAGTTTAAAGTCGAACCTGGAAAAGAAAAGTGCCCATCTGGCCTGACGAGGGTTGAGACATTGTGCGCCCTTCAGGTATAAAAGGTTCTTGTGGTCTGTAAGTATGGTGATTGAATGAGAAGCTCCCTCCAACAGATACCTCCACTCTTCTAGGGCGAGCTTGATGGCTAGCAACTCCTGGTCGCCAATGGCATAGTTGCGCTCAGCTGGGGAGAACTTCCGGGAGAAGAAACTGCAAGGGTGTAAATGGCCATCTTTAGCCCTCTGAGATAACACCGCTCCTACTCCAACGGAGGAGGCATCCACCTCTAAGATGAAAGGAGAGTCGATGTCAGGCTGTTTCAGAACAGGCGCAGAGATGAACCTTTGTTTTAAAAGATGAAATGCTTGCATGGCTTCTTCAGACCACTTGGACGGGTTAGCACCCTTCTTAGTGAAAGCAGTAATAGGCGCCACAATGGTGGAAAAGTCTCGTATAAACTTTCGGTAATAGTTGGCGAACCCTAAGAACCTCTGGACCCCTTTGAGGTTTAAGGGTACCGGCCAATTTTGGATTGCTTGTAGTTTCTCAGGATCCATCTCTAGTCCGGAACCGGACACAATGTACCCTAGAAACGGAATGGACTTGACTTCAAAGACGCATTTTTCTAATTTGCAATAGAGATGATTGACACGGAGACGGGACAGAACCTCTTTAACCCAAAAACGATGTTCCTCTAAATCGTTGGCAAAAATGAGGATATCGTCTAGATAGACCACGACATGACGGTATAGAATGTCTCTGAAGATCTCATTGACAAAATGCTGGAAGACAGCTGGAGCATTGCTCAATCCGAAGGGCATGACGAGGTACTCATAATGTCCGTCACGGGTGTTAAAGGCGGTCTTCCACTCGTCACCCTCACGGATCCGGATGAGATTGTATGCACCTCGCAAGTCCAGCTTTGTAAAGATGGTAGCTCCGCTAACTCTGTCAAAGAGCTCAGTAATCAGGGGTAAAGGATAACGGTTCTTGATGGTAATGTCGTTCAAACCTCTGTAGTCGATGCACGGCCGCAGACCACCATCTTTCTTTTTTACAAAAAAGAAGCCTGCGCCGGCTGGAGAAGAAGAAGGTCGAATGAACCCCTTTGCTAGGTTCTCTTTAATATATTCCTCCATAGAATGCGTCTCAGGCAGAGACAACGGATAAGTTCGGCCTCGAGGTGGAACCTTCCCTGGAACGAGATCAATCGGACAGTCCCATTCTCTATGAGGAGGAAGGATATCAGCAGAAGCTTTACTGAACACATCCGTGAAATCTTGATATGGAGGAGGTGGAACATCAGACGACCTGGGGGAGGAAGAACAGACAGGCAATACTTTAAACAAACATGTCTCAGCACAGGAGGAACCCCATGCCAGGATTTGCGTAGTCGTCCAATCAATTGTAGGATTGTGAAGACGGAGCCATGGAAGGCCCAGGACCACAGGATGTGTGGCTCTTGGAATCACTAAAAAAGAAATAAGTTCGGAATGAAGAACTCCCACTCTCAGACGAACTGGTGGAGTCCTTAAAGAAATGACTGCATCAAAAATTTTGCTGCCATCCACGGCAGTTAAAGAAATGGACGAAGGAAGTCTCTCGGTGGGTAGGGACCACCGTTTAACATAGGCTTCGGTAATAAAGTTCCCAGCTGCTCCGGAATCAAGGAGGGCAATGACGTTCCGATAACGTTGAGCAACTTGAAGCGAGACTGGGAGATTACAATCTTGAGGAGATGGAGAGGAGATCATTACTCCTAGCCGGCCCTCTCCTTGGCGAGCTAGGATTTGGAGTTTCCCGGACGTTTGGGACAGGCATTAATGGTGTGAGACGGAGCTGCACAATAGAGACAGAGAAACTCGGAGAGACGTCTTCGGCGCTCAGCAGGAATTAAACGGGAACGGCCAAGTTGCATGGGCTCATCTTTAGATGGTGACAGTTGACGAGGAGGAGGAGCAGAAGATTTTGGAGCAGATGATCTTCCACGCTCAGTTGCTCTCTCTCTGAAACGTAAATCAACTTTCGTGCAGAGTGAGATTAGCTCATCTAACTTAGAAGGTAAGTCTCTGGTAGCTAACTCATCTTTAATACGCTCAGATAAGCCATGCCAGAATGCAGCATACAGGGCCTCGTCGTTCCATGCCAGTTCGGATGCCAGGATCTGGAACTGTATCAGATATTGTCCTACAGTACGTGACCCCTGGCGTAAACGGAGAATCTCGGATGAAGCTGAGGTTACCCGGCCTGGCTCGTCGAAGATGCGCCTGAATGTTGACACGAAGGCAGTGTAGGAAGATAGCAGGGTGTCGGACCTCTCCCATAACGGTGATGCCCAATCAAGGGCTGAGCCACTGAGAAGAGAAATAATGTAGGCAATTTTTGTACGGTCACTGGGAAAATTGCCAGGTTGTAGCTCAAACTGAATCTCACACTGGTTGAGAAATCCCCTGCAGAATCTTGGAGATCCGTCAAATTTTGCTGGCGTTGGAAGATGAAGACGTGGAGCAGAAATGGGTAAGGTGGGTGGGGTTATAGCTGGAGTCACTGTGGTTGACGCACCAGACGCGCCTGATCCACGGAGAGTTGTCTGAATCCCATCCAGCCGAGTAGAGAGATCCTGGAGACAGCGGATGATGTGGCCCTGTGCAGCCTCCTGATGTTCTAGTCGGGCTGCCAGTTCTTGCATCGGCCTGGCCGCTTGATCCTGGTCTCCGGCTGGATTCATTAGGTCAGTGCTTACTGTCACAACTGAGGGCCTGAGCTGACGGGAGGCAGCCTCAGTTGTAGGGGCTGAGATGTACCGGAACCTGGGAGGTTGTATCAGACCCCTGGACATGTAAGTAACATGAATAATAACTGCCCGAAGGCGTGACCACGACAACTTGGATAAAAGTCAATGATGTTTATTATGACAACTCCGCAACACAGCAGCAGTAAAAGAAAACGTAAAAGTCAGCAAAGAATAAATACAGTTCCTGGGTACTACAGGATGGCAGGAGCCACAGGGCACTGGTAGTGTGAGATAGTTCTTATGATCTTCTAGATGGAAAGTCCTTACCAGGCCCGACTGTAGCAATGGAGATAACCCAGGATTGTGCCAGCTGGTGTTCCAGGAAAAGCTGGGTTGCTGAAGATAAAACAGCTGCTGTGGATACTGGCTGGAACCAGACTGTTGTTAGCACGGAGTGGATACTGGCTGGAACCAGTTAAATAATAAATGAACTTGGGAGCGATGAAATATGAACTGAAATGTAGAACTTGAGAGCGGAGAAATAAATAATACCGGTGGAGAATGGTAAAGTGTAGAAAGGACACCGGCCCTTTAAGGGAAGCTGTACTCTGCTGGAAGCTGAGCTGGAAGCAGGTAATGTTGTAGCTGGAAACAGATGAATCCACAATGGATTGGAGAGTCAGGCTACACCGCAGGTGGAATGCTGGTGCGGGTCTCTATGGTGGAAGTCTTGAGACAGGAGCTGGAACCTGGAAGACAATCACAGGAGAGAGACAAACAGGAACTAGGTTTGACAACCAAAGCACTGACGCCTTCCTTGCTCAGGCACAGTGTATTTATACCTGCAGCAAGGATGGGATTGGCTAGGCAATTATGCAGATTAACAATACTGACAACAGATTGGAGGAAATGATCAGCTGACAGAATCCAAGATGGCTGCGCCCATGCAGACACTTGGAGGGAAGTTTGGTTTGTAATCCATGTGGTAATGAAAACAGTAATGGCGGCGCCGGCCACTGGAGACAGGAGACGCCAGGCTGACAAGTGCACATCCAACCACGCGGACACAGCGGAGGCCGCGGCTGACGTAATCGCCACTCTGACACTCTGCATGCAGAAGCTCAGGGACGGCGGCGGAGGCCGCGGGAGACGCCATGCCAGATGTAATAAGGCGTTACTGTGACAGCGTCTCAGAGAGACAGGAGAGGATGCAGGAATGTGAACATTAGGATAACAGATGGGATCCGGTCCTGGAGCGCTGAGCCAGCCTTAGGAGGCATCTGATGGGTAAGAAATGGTGTCCAGATACCCGGATCGTGACAAGGCACGTGCCATGCTTGAACCTAGAATACCGGTTGAGACATCAGGCAATAAGAAAAAACCTTATAATGCCGTTATTTGTGTTACCAAATTCACTACGTCTAGTCAGAGCCTCACTAGTACGGCCAAAAGGATATGGCCGGTTATACAATCAGACCCAGATCTTTGTAGCATCAAAACTAGCAAGTTTTTGCCATGCTATAAAAGAGGCAGTAACATACGAGACATGGTTGTTCACAATTATATTTCTCAACTTTCCTCTATAGACACCAGTACAGTACATTTTTGACGAGGAAACCGGGCAACTATACGTGCACGGGTTGCACAACCTGCCTGTATTTGGAGACAGGAGATTATATAATGCATCTGCATACTGGAAGTAAAATACAAATCAGACAAGTTCTCACATGCACCAGCAAGTTTGTAGTATATTGTGTTAAATGTCACTGCGGGCTCTATTATATTGGAAAGACCACCTGTCTCTTTAAAGAGCACATGTCTCAACACAGAAGTGCTATAAAGCAAATATTGGAGGGGAAGAATATAGATCAGCCAGTGGACAAACATTTTAAATTACATCAGCACAGTTTGGCTACTTTGCGGTATAAAATGTTGGAACAGGTTCCATTTTCTAAGCGAGGGGGTGATAGACAGAAGATTTTATTGGAGAAGGAGGCCCGCTGGATACACTGGTTAAATACGATGGCTTCAAACGGTCTCAGTGAAACTTTGTCACCAACATGCTTTTTATGAAGAGGTATTAAGTACATGTTTTTTGTAAAAAGACATCTAGTATTTGTAACGAGTGCCCTATGTGTCAATTTGATATTTTCAGTCAGTGTGCAGCATGTCACATTGTGTATCATGAGCTGTGATAATTCAATCGATGTTACTAAAGAGTTTATATAATTGGATTTTGATATTATACGGAAACAGTGCTCTCTATAGTGTCGTCATGGTGATGGGAAATACACTGGCCGGTATACGTCATCGCATGGACAGGATTTTCCCAGCATGATGACGAAACCGGTAATTAGTCCTCAGGGGATCGGAGGACGCTGCACGTGGTGATGTTAGTATGTATAAAGGTAAGATTGTTTTTTGTATCACTTTGTTACTTTTGATGACGGTTTATTAAGACCGAAACGTTAAGACTACACAAGATGGAGTGATCTCTGTTCTTGTTTATGCAAAAGTCAGTGAGTGCCGCCTATTCCTGTTTATCTATCTCTCTATATATCTATACATATATATATGTATATATATATATATATATATATATATATATAAAATTATTAAGACCCACTCCTATAGAAAGGAAGTTGCAGAGAAACAGTTGTACACACTCTATGCCAGGGTTCCACAAGCCATTTGCAGGGGTACCACAGGTTGGTGGTACAGGACCAAATTATTTGTCATGAATGTGATAGGCAAAAACAGTGCTGGTGGGTGCTAATCATAAAATGTGTGAATAAACATAAGCATAACCATGCCTATTACCACATAACTGACTATAAAGATGACAGGTAAGCCAAATTTACTAAATTTAATAATTTTTGCTGAATTTCTTAATAAGAAACTTTGAGGTAGATATATTAAGCCTGCAGAAGTGCTAAAGGGGAAGGTGATAACGCACCAGCCAATCAGCTAGTAGCTGTCAAGTTACATGTTGGGATTGAAAATGACATTTAGCAGCTGATTGGCTGGTGCATTACTACCTTCCACTTTATCAATTTTCCAGGCTTAATACATCTGCTAATTTGGGTCTGGGGGTGCTGTGAAAACAACACTGACACTATAGGGTGCCGTGATTCAAGAAAGTTTGGGAATCACTACTCTATGCAATTTGCAACTTAAAATTGCTCCTATTTATTGATATAAATGTTTCCATTTAAAATATTGAATAAGAAATAATCTTGAAAATGTGACAAGGGTCAAAGATGCCCTGATGCCACACATTATGATGCCTTGATGCCACACACTATGATGCCTTGATTCCACACATTATGATGCCCTGATGCCACACATTATGCATTCTTGCCTTCTCTCCCACAAGTTGCAGGAGACTCACGATTTTTCAGGCAGTACCCTGCCCTCACAAAAAAGTGGTAACATCGCCCGCATACCGCCCTTCCAGAAGGCAGGATGAGGAGATTATACGTGGGATTCTGGATCTACGTAGAGGAAGCGGGGCTTAATGACACAAATGTGTCATTGTGTCATTTCGGGATTGGAGCCTGGTGACTGACAGTCCAGCCCCGCCTCCCGACAGTGTAAGCAGTGTTTCCTCTCTGGGTTTCTCCCGGAGAGGAGACCCTTAAGGTTGGCAACTATGCATTATGCAATTTTCAACATCAGAGCTACAGCATAGACAACTAAAAAAAAAAAAAAAATTGTTCAAAAATTAATAAAAATATAAATACAGCTAAAATGCTGATTGGCAGGTGTAATGAAGAAATGAGGGTTGTGATTAGAATTTCAATATCTGTCAATCCATGTCAAGTTTATAAATATTTGAAATAAAAGTTTAACTGTTGCTCTTTGAGCAACAAAATATTAATCCATGGTGTACAAATGCTTCCTGCGCTTCACAATGGGTTGAGCTTGTGTGATTCATCATTTGTCCGGTGAATACATACGAACCACCTGCAGAATAAATTCCATTAACAGGAAAACAAAATAAAAACACGTTAATAAATTAGTTTAATGGATCTGAATAAGTGGACAGTGCAGCAATGATTCATTCACAGCAATTATTTTATTGCACTTGGACAGAGTGAGAAGTCAAGTTCAGTTATATATGGTGTAGTTATTAATAAAATAAAGATCACACTGCATTTACTGTATATGTAGTTGTGTCCTCATAAGTATTTTTCTTTAAATCTTTCTTTTAAGTTTGCATCTTATTTGCATCATTGATGCAGCGAAACACCAGTCAAAGTAGGAATCCAATTACCAATGATGTATTCGCCGGTCCGAGTGAGGCTGTATACATTTTAAGTGAAAAAGACGCTCGGTGCTGCAAGTGCATAGAAAGGCTGCATGGATCGGCTGAAGCCACAGTGTATGAGGACACATCTGTATTTATTTTATTTTTATAGTAAAGCTGTTTCTAATGCAGTCATCTGTCACACATACAGTGCTTTGAAAGTTTTGGTTATCTGGAAAGTTATCCAAAAACTCGAAATTCAATATGCACAGTATTGGGAGGACACCAGGTAATTTGAGATCTGTGCAAGATTCTGTCTGTAAAAGTGTTCAAATAGTTTAAAAAAGGAAGAAAAAAAGACGTGCAGTCTGTCGTGTCCACCCCCCTTCCCCCCCCCCCCAAAAAAAAAAAAAAAGCAGCCCTGGGCTCTTTGAGCTGGTCCGGGTTGCTAAAATACAGGGGGGAAAATAGACTAGGGTTCCGCCATATTATAAAAACAAGCACTGGGCTTTTGGACCGGTCCTGGTTCCAAAAATATGGGGGTGAAAAGACATATGGGTACCCACAATTTTGGACCCAGCATTGTGCTCCCTTAGTCAAGGAGATAATGCTACAGCCTAGATTACACATTTATATGGGTCGCTGCACCGTGGCATTATCCACCCAACTAGCAGCCCTGGCCTGGGTTCCCTGGGAGAGTGGGGACCCCTCAATAAATGGGTCCCCCTCCTCCAGGCACCAAAGTGCCTGGCCTGAAGCCCAGGGCTGTCCCCGACATTCATGGGCTGTGAGTCTCCATTGTCTATGCCAGTACTATCATGCTCTATGCGAGTATCGATTGTCTATGCCAGTACCTTCATGTGAGTATTCATCAATCTATGCAGTACCTTCATGCTCTATGCAAGTACTCATTCGTCTCTGTCAGTACCTTCATGCTCTATGCCAGTATCCGTCCGTCTATGCCATGCTCTATACAAGTAATTTTGTTGCTTTTACAATGACAATAAAATATCTAATTTAATCTATCCAGCTGTGTATACCAATGTCTTCATGCTCTATGTGAGTGTAACACCCATTTGTATGGAGCCTTGCAGGGGTGATGCGCAATGTATGGGCTATCACTGTATCTGATAGTCAAAAATGACTTGTGACACTAAAGTTCATAGCTTTACACAGGTATCCTTCACAGAGGGGAGATTTAGGGGGCAGAGTAATTCAGGGCAGTTAATGTGTGTGATCTGTCTCTTTGGAGAGGGGTGGAGTGATTCAGCCAGAGAGTGATTTGTCCTGTCAGGAGAATGTCTGGGGTAGCTGTTGTGAGGGGAGGAGCAGTGCTGAGGTGTGGAAAAGCAGTGTGAGGAGCCACACTGTGAGAGACAGCAGTGCTGACAGGCTCTATTGGCACAGAGTAACAGACTTTTACAGAGGGGCAGATAAACCCATGTTTACCTGTCTCCGGCCAGATCCCGGCAGCTGATGATGATATAGCGGGGAAGCACCAAACAGCAGTGGTGAACCCCCAGCAGTGACAGTGGAGACAGAGGTGGACTTTCCTCCCCTGAAGGATGACAAAGAAGGCGGCATAAGCCCATGTAAGGCAAGTTTGGGAGTGTTGCTCTGCAGAGATTTGCCAGCACTGGCAGGATGCAGTACAAGTAACTGAAGAGGTATTGCAGTACTACACCCATATATTGCATACTGTAGCAGGGAAGGGACAGTTTACCCTATAAAGTCTACTCACACGGGGGTTTAATTACTAAGTCTCAATTTCTGCCGAATTGGTGGGAGTTTGAACTTTCAATTTATCGGTCGTATCTTTCTGCAACTTTTTGAAATCATTTTCGGTAATTTACTAAACTGCTGAGTTTTTGTTTTTCATATTTTCCGATGTCGATGTTATTTGTATTGTCGGGCAGTGTTTTATGGGAGTGATTAGTAAAACACTGCCGGACATAACACAATGAAGCCCGGCCAGATCAGTGAGATCCATGCAGGGCTTCATTGTGTACAGTATGAGAAGTCTTTAAACAGTTAAAAGTGTAAAAAAAAATTGCGTGGGATCCCCCCTTCTAAGCATAACCAGCCTCGGGCTCTTTGAGCTGGCCCTGGTTGTTGAAATACCGGGGGAAATTGCCTGGGGTCCCCCCGTAATTAGACAACCAGCACCGGGCTCTTGGGCCAGTCCTGGTTCCAAAAATATGGGGGACAAAAGATGTAGGGGTCCCCCGTATTTATAAAACCAGCACCGGACTCCACTAGCTGAGAAAATAATGCCACAGCCGGGGGACACTTTTATATAGGTCCCTGCAGCCGTGGTATTACCCCACGAACTAGTCATCCCTGGGTGGGGTTCCCTGGAGGAGTGGAGACCCCTTAAATCAAGGCCCCCCCCCCTCCAGGCACCCAAGGACCAGGGGTGAAGCACTAGGCTGTCCGCCCCATCCCTGGGCGGTGGATGGGGGGCTGATAGCCTTTGTGTAAAAAAAAGAATATTGTTTTTTTGTCGTAGAACTACAAGTCCCAGCAAGCCTCCCCACAAGCTGGTACTTGGAGAACCACAAGTACCAGAATGCAGGGAAATAACATGCACGCTGGTACCTGTAGTTCTACAACAACAAAAATACCTAAGTAAAAACAAAACACACACACACCTTGAAAGTATAATTTTATTCAAACACACTTACACTCTCATACATACTTACCTATATCCCACGCCGCCCACTCTTGTAGGTGACCCCAATTAACTTTGCGGTTAGCCGCAGACCGCAAAGTTCCCATCATAGGACAGAATGGAGCTGCACTAAGCTCCATTCTAGCCACTGCGCTCCGCCTGATTGACAGGATAGTAGCGCACAGCCAATCAGGAGAGTGCCATGACGTGGTGCTCCCTGATTGGCTGGCGGGATCTCCAGTGACAGCAGTCACGGGGGGTCCCGGCATTCGGGAAAAGGGGTTTCATGTGTAAACATGGAACCCCTTTAGTTGCTTCGGGATTTAGATTTTTTTTTTAATCTACCCTTTGGATTACTACAGGACCGAAGAGGACCAAGCTTCACTGGATGGGTCATACATATAATTTTATTCCTTACAGGTACCCCTTGGATTCTACTGGACAAGTGGACATGATTGGGCAGCGTGGGATGTAGGTAAGTATGTAGGAGTGTGTACGTGTGTTTGAATAAAATTATACTTTCAAGGTGTGTGTGTGTGTTTTGTTTTTACTTGGGTACCAGCGGGCCCCTTATTTCCCTGCATGCTGGTACTTGTGGTTCTCCAAGTATCAGCTTGTGGGGGAGGCTTGCTGGGACTTATAGTTCTACGACAAAAAACAATATTCTTTTTTTTACACAAACAAAGGCTATCAGCCCCCCATCCACAGCCCAGGGATGGGGGGCACAGCCTCGGGCTTCACCCCTGGTCCTTGGGTGCCTGGAGGGGGGGACCCCTTGATTTAAGGGGTCCCCACTCCTCCAAGGACCCCCGGCCAGGGATGACTTGTTGGGGGGATAATGCCACAGCCACAGGGACCTATATAAAAGTGTCCCCCGGCTGTGGCATTATCTTCTCGGCTAGTGGAGTCCGGTGCATGTATTATAAATACGGGGTACCCCTACGTCTTTTGTCCCCTGTATTTTGGAACCAGGACTGGCCCAAGTGCCCGGTGCTGGTTGACTAAATACGGGGGGACCCCAGGTAATTTTTTTCCTGTATTTAAACAATCAGGACCGGCTCAAAGAGCCCGAGGCTGGTTATGCTTAGGATGGGGGACCCCACGCGAAACATTTTTTTACATATTTAACCCATTCACACCCTTTCCCACAGATAAACATGCATGGATCTCACTGATTCTTAGTAAATTACTGAGTTGTATCAAATAACAGCCATGTTTGACCGATGGTCTATTCATTCGTATTTGTGAACTCAGCCGGGAAAAACAATACGAATAGCACCAACACTGCCGAGATTTGTGTTTAGTAAATTACCGAGATGACACTTAGGAAAAAAAAGCAAACTCAGAAAAAATCGTGACCTTAGTAAATATACCCCACAGAGAGAGATAACTGTTCCCATTAAATTGCTAAAGGACACAAACTTGGAACAAACTGTTTGCAAAGTAGTTAGGAAACATCACTTCTATTCTTAACAATTTTGTCTCTTGTTCAATTAGAGAGCAGGAATTATCCCTTTGATGAGAAAGGAGAGTGCAGAGTTACATACAGTTGAGTACATTAACCCTTACCAGCATAGCAGATATAGTGACCTGAATAAGAAGCCAGAGCCCCTCAATTCTTGCTGACTTTTGGCACCCTTCTAAACTGCAGGATTTATAGAAACATTGGGGGTGAGTCCGAGTTGTTCGCTCGCTAGCTGCTTTTAGCAGCATTGCACACGCTAAGCCCTCTGGGAGTGTATCTTAGCTTAGCAGAATTGCGAACGAAAGATTAGCAGAATTGCGAATAGAAATTTCTTAGCAGTTTCTGAGTAGCTCCAGACTTACTCAGCCATTGCGACAAGCTCAGTCCTTTTCGTTCCTGGTTTGACGTCACAAACACACCCAGCGTTTGCCCAACCACTCCCTTGTTTCTCCAGCCACTCCTGCGTTTTGCAACTCGAACGCCTGCGTTTTTCCACACACTCCCATAAAACGGCCAGTTTCCGCCCAGAAACACCCACTTCCTGTCAATCACACTACGATCAGCACAGCGATGAAAAAGCTTCGTTATGCCGTGAGTAAAATACCTAACTTTTGTGTCAAATAACTAAGCGCATGCGCTGTGCGAACCTTGCGCATGCGCAGTAAGCGACTAATCGCAGTATAGCGAAAATCGGCAACGAGCGAACAACTCGGAATGACCCCCATTATTGCTAACAGCTCTTAAGATAATCAAAAGTAACAGCTGATTTCACAACAGAGACCTACATTTGTTGCACTGCAAGGAGTTTAAAATCACTGCGAAATAAGAAAGTAAAATACAGCCTTGGAGGTCAGCAGCTGCGCAGTGTCAGTTACTTAAGTAACTTACATCAAAATCATCTAACGTGCACCACCGTAAAGTATTCATCTGAACTTTACTGTTTGAACTATTCAGGAAAATTTATGGTACCAAGTAGAACAGAAATGAATGAGGTTAACGTGTTATCATTTGTTTTGCATATTTTAAGGGTTCTTTACATACGTGTGTATGTACATGCCTAAAGGTACTACTGCTCAGCAACTCTGATCCAAGTTATTTTCTGCTGTTTCTGTAAAAGAAGACACACAGGGGGTCATTCCGAGTTGATCGTAGCTGCGATCATCTTCCCTGACATGCGGGGGGGGGGGGGGGGCAGCACAGGGCTAGTCCGCCCCGAATGTCAGTCCGCACCCCCCCCCCCCACACACAAATACAAAAGCATCGCACAGAGGCGATGCCTTTGTATTTGAGGAGTAACTCCCGGCCAGGGCAGCTCCTGCGGCTGGCCGGGAGTTAATTGTCACTGCCACTGGCCGCAGCGGCTGCGTGAGACGTCATGCAGCCACTGCGGCCCGCCCCCCCCAATGGTCCAGCCATGCCTGCGTTAGCTGGACCGCTCCCCCTAAACGGCGGCTCGACGCCGCCATCCAGCCCCCTCCCGCCCAGCGACCGCCTCTGTCTCAGAGGCGATCGCTAGGCAACGAAAACTGCCATGCGCCGGCTCACTGTGGCGCCGGCGCATGCGCAGTTCCGACCTGATCGCTGCGCTGCGACAAACTGCAGCGAGCGATCGGGTCAGAATGACCCCCATAGTTCCTATAGAGAGACCTAGTCTCACAGAGTTCTAGTAAAATATAATTGTTCTTTATTTTATATCTTCGTTATTGCTGAATGCATTCAGTTGTATTTGATCTGTCGATGTGAATATTGGGCCTAATTCAGACCTGATCGTAGCAGCAACTTTGGGGGTCACTCCGACCTGTTCGCATGCTGCCGGTTTTTACAGCGCAGTGATCAGGTCAGAACTGCATATGCATATGCACCGCAATGCACAGGCGCGTCGTATAGGTACAAAGTGGATCGTTGCTGAGCGTTGGGTTTAACAAAGAATTCATTCGCACAGCCGATTGCAAGGAGATTGACAGGAAGAAGGCGTTTATGGGTGTCAACTGACCGTTTTCTGGGAGTGTTTGGGAAAACGCAGACGTGTCCAGTCGTTTACAAGGCGGGTGTCTGACGTCAATTCCGGGACCGGACAGGCTGAAGTGATCGCAAGGGCTAAGTAAGTTCAGACCTACTCAGAAACTGCACAAAATGTTTTTGCAGAGCTCGGCTGCACAAGCATTCGCACACTTGCAAAGCGAAAATACACTCCCCTATAGGTGGCGACTATCTGATCGCAGCGCTGCAAAAAGTAGCTAGTGAGCGATCAACTCGGAATGACCTCCTTTGTTAGCAGATGGGCAAAACCATGTGCACTGCAGGTGTGGGAAATAAAACATTTGCAGGGAGAGTTAGATTTGGGTGGGTTATATTGTTTCTGTGCAGGGTACATACTGGCTGCTATATTTTTATACTGCAGTTCAGATTTCAGTTTGAACACACCCCACCCAAATCTAACACTCTTTCTGCACATGTTATATCTGCCCCCCCCTGCAGTGCACATGGGTGGTCATTCCGAGTTGTGCGCTCGCTAGCAGTTTTTTGCAGCCATGCAAACACTATGCCGCCTCCCACTGGGAGTGTATTTTAGCTTAGCAGAAGTGCGAACGAAAGGATCGCAGAGCGCAGAGTGTCGAAAAACTTTTTTTGTGCAGTCTCAGAGTAGCTAAATATTTACTCAGAGCTTGCAATCACTTTAGACTGCTCAGTTCCTGTTTTGACGTCACGAACACGCCCTGCGTTCGGCCAGCCATGCCTGTGTTTTTCCTGGCATGCCTGCGTTTTTTCGAACACTCCCTGAAAACGGTCAGTTGACACCCAGAAACTAGAGATGTGCACTTGAAATTTTTCGGGTTTTGTGTTTTGGTTTTGGGTTCGGTTCCGCGGCCGTGTTTTGGGTTCGACCGCGTTTTGGCAAAACCTCACCGAATTTTTTTTGTCGGATTCGGGTGAGTTTTGGATTCGGGTGTTTTTTTTTCAAAAAACCCTAAAAAACAGCTTAAATCATAGAATTTGGGGGTCATTTTGATCCCAAAGCATTATTAACCTCAAAAACCATAATTTCCACTCATTTTCAGTCTATTCTGAACACCTCACACCTCACAATATTATTTTTAGTCCTAAAATTTGCACCGAGGTCGCTGGATGACTAAGCTAAGCGACCCTAGTGGCCGACACAAACACCTGGCCCATCTAGGAGTGGCACTGCAGTGTCACGCAGGATGGCCCTTCCAAAAAACACTCCCCAAACAGCACATGACGCAAAGAAAAAAAGAGGCGCAATGAGGTAGCTGTGTGAGTAAGCTAAGCGACCCTAGTGGCCGACACAAACACCTGGCCCATCTAGGAGTGGCACTGCAGTGTCACGCAGGATGGCCCTTCCAAAAAACACTCCCCAAACAGCACATGACGCAAAGAAAAAAGAGGCGCAATGAGGTAGCTGTGTGAGTAAGCTAAGCGACCCTAGTGGCCGACACAAACACCTGGCCCATCTAGGAGTGGCACTGCAGTGTCACGCAGGATGGCCCTTCAAAAAAACACTCCCCAAACAGCACATGACGCAAAGAAAAAAAGAGGCGCAATGAGGTAGCTGTGTGAGTAAGCTAAGCGACCTTAGTGGCCGACACAAACACCTGGCCCATCTAGGAGTGGCACTGCAGTGTCACGCAGGATGGCCCTTCCAAAAAACACTCCCCAAACAGCACATGACGCAAAGAAAAAAAGAGGCGCAATGAGGTAGCTGTGTGAGTAAACTAAGCGACCCTAGTGGCCGACACAAACACCTGGCCCATCTAGGAGTGGCACTGCAGTGTCACGCAGGATGGCCCTTCCAAAAAACACTCCCCAAACAGCACATGACGCAAAGAAAAATGAAAGAAAAAAGAGGTGCAAGATGGAATTGTCCTTGGGCCCTCCCACCCACCCTTATGTTGTATAAACAGGACATGCACAATTTAACCAACCCATCATTTCAGTGACAGGGTCTGCCACACGACTGTGACTGTAATGACGGGTTGGTTTGGACCCCCACCGAAAAAGAAGCAATTAATCTCTCCTTGCACAAACTGGCTCTACAGAGGCAAGATGTCCACCTCATCATCATCCTCCGATATATCACCGTGTACATCCCGCTCCTCACAGATTATCAATTCGTCCCCACTGGAATCCACCATCTCAGCTCCCTGTGTACTTTGTGGAGGCAATTGCTGCTGGTCAATGTCTCCACGGAGGAATTGATTATAATTCATTTTAATGAACATCATCTTCTCCACATTTTCTGGAAGTAACCTCGTACGCCGATTGCTGACAAGGTGAGCGGCGGCACTAAACACTCTTTTGGAGTACACACTTGTGGGAGGGCAACTTAGGTAGAATAAAGCCAGTTTGTGCAAGGGCCTCCAAATTGCCTCTTTTTCCTGCCAGTATAAGTACGGACTGTCTGACGTGCCTACTTGGATGCGGTCACTCATATAATCCTCCACCATTCTTTCAATGGGGAGAGAATCATATGCAGTGCCAGTAGACGACATGGCCGTAATCGTTGGCAGGTCCTTCAGTCCGGACCAGATGTCAGCATCAGCAGTCGCTCCAGACTGCCCTGTATCACCGCCAGCGGGTGGGCTCGGAATTCTGAGCCTTTTCCTCGCACCCCCAGTTGCGGGAGAATGTGAAGGAGGAGATGTTGACAGGTCGCGTTCCGCTTGACTTGACAATTTTCTCACCAGCAGGTCTTTGAACCCCAGCAGACTTGTGTGTGCCGGAAAGAGAGATCCAAGGTAGGTTTTAAATCTAGGATCGAGCACGGTGGCCAAAATGTAGTGCTCTGATTTCAACAGATTGACCACCCGTGAATCCTTGTTAAGCGAATTAAGGGCTCCATCCACAAGTTCCACATGCCTAGCGGAATCGCTCTGTGTTAGCTCCTCCTTCAATGTCTCCAGCTTCTTCTGCAAAAGCCTGATGAGGGGAATGACCTGACTCAGGCTGGCAGTGTCTGAACTGACTTCACGTGTGGCAAGTTCAAAGGGCAGCAGAACCTTGCACAACGTTGAAATCATTCTCCACTGCGCTTGAGACAGGTGCATTCCACCTCCTATATCGTGCTCAATTGTATAGGCTTGAATGGCCTTTTGCTGCTCCTCCAACCTCTGAAGCATATATAGGGTTGAATTCCACCTCGTTACCACTTCTTGCTTCAGATGATGGCAGGGCAGGTTCAGGCGTTTTTGGTGGTACTCCAGTCTTCTGTACGTGGTGCCTGTACGCCGAAAGTGTCCCGCAATTCTTCTGGCCACCGACAGCATCTCTTGCACGCCCCTCTCGTTTTTTAAATAATTCTGCACCACCAAATTCAAGGTATGTGCAAAACATGGGACGTGCTGGAATTTGCCCATATTTAATGCACACACAATATTGCTGGCGTTGTCTGATGCCACAAATCCACAGGAGAGTCCAATTGGGGTAAGCCATTCCGCGATGATCTTCCTCAGTTTCCGTAAGAGGTTTTCAGCTGTGTGCGTATTCTGGAAACCGGTGATACAAAGCGTAGCCTGCCTAGGAAAGAGTTGGCGTTTGCGAGATGCTGCTACTGGTGCCGCCGCTGCTGTTCTTGCGGCGGGAGTCCATACATCTACCCAGTGGGCTGTCACAGTCATATAGTCCTGACCCTGCCCTGCTCCACTTGTCCACATGTGCGTGGTTAAGTGGACATTGGGTACAGCTGCATTTTTTAGGACACTGGTGACTCTTTTTCTGAGGTCTGTGTACATTTTCGGTATCGCCTGCCTAGAGAAATGGAACCTAGATGGTATTTGGTACCGGGGACACAGTACCTCCAACAATTGTCTAGTTGGCTCTGCAGTAATGATGGATACCGGAACCACGTTTATCACCACCCAGGATTCCAAGGCCTCAGTTATCCG
Source organism: Pseudophryne corroboree (assembly GCF_028390025.1). Lineage (NCBI taxonomy): Eukaryota > Metazoa > Chordata > Amphibia > Anura > Myobatrachidae > Pseudophryne > Pseudophryne corroboree. The sequence continues at coordinate 202,887,095 of NC_086452.1, read as the reverse complement.
CTTTGCAGCAGGATGACTGCTGTGATATTTCATCTTCCTCGCAAAGGACTGTTGGACAGTCAATTGCTTGGTGGAAGTAGTAAAAGTGGTCTTACGACTTCCCCTCTGGGATGACCATCGACTCCCAGCAGCAACAACAGCAGCGCCAGCAGCAGTAGGCGTTACACGCAAGGATGCATCGGAGGAATCCCAGGCAGGAGAGGACTCGTCAGAATTGCCAGTGACATGGCCTGCAGGACTATTGGCATTCCTGGGGAAGGAGGAAATTGACACTGAGGGAGTTGGTGGGGTGGTTTGCGTGAGCTTGGTTACAAGAGGAGGGGATTTACTGGTCAGTGGACTGCTTCCGCTGTCGCCCAAAGTTTTTGAACTTGTCACTGACTTATTATGAATGCGCTGCAGGTGATGTATAAGGGAGGATGTTCCGAGGTGGTTAACGTCCTTACCCCTACTTATTACAGCTTGACAAAGGCAACACACGGCTTGACAAATGTTGTCCGCATTTCTGTTGAAATACTTCCACACCGAAGAGCTGATTTTTTTGGTATTTTCACCAGGCATGTCAATGGCCATATTCCTCCCACGGACAACAGGTGTCTCCCCGGGTGCCTGACTTAAACAAACCACCTCACCATCAGAATCCTCCTTGTCAATTTCCTCCCCAGCGCCAGCAACACCCATATCCTCCTCATCATGGTGTACTTCAACACTGACATCTTCAATCTGACTATCAGGAACTGGACTGCGGGTGCTCCTTCCAGCACTTGCAGGGGGCGTACAAATGGTGGAAGGCGCATGCTCTTCACGTCCAGTGTTGGGAAGGTCAGGCATCGCAACCGACACAATTGGACTCTCCTTGTGGATTTGGGATTTCGAAGAACGCACAGTTCTTAGCTGTGCTTTTGCCAGCTTGAGTCTTTTCATTTTTCTAGCGAGAGGCTGAGTGCTTCCATCCTCATGTGAAGCTGAACCACTAGCCATGAACATAGGCCAGGGCCTCAGCCGTTCCTTGCCACTCCGTGTGGTAAATGGCATATTGGCAAGTTTACGCTTCTCCTCCGACAATTTTATTTTAGATTTTTGAGTCCTTTTTTTACTGATATTTGGTGTTTTGGATTTTACATGCTCTGTACTATGACATTGGGCATCGGCCTTGGCAGACGACGTTGATGGCATTTCATCGTCTCGGCCATGACTAGTGGCAGCAGCTTCAGCACGAGGTGGAAGTCGATCTTGATCTTTCCCTATTTTTGGAACCTCAACATTTTTGTTCTCCATATTTTAATAGGCACAACTAAAAGGCACCTCAGGTAAACAATGGAGATGGATGGATACTAGTATACTTATGGATGACGAGCGACTGCCGACACAGAGGTAGCTACAGCCGTGGACTACCGTACTGTGTCTGCTGCTAATATAGACTGGATGATAATGAGATAAAATTAAAATATATATATATATCACACTAGTACTGCAGCCGGACAGGTATATATTATGTAATGACGGACCTGCTGGACACTGTCTGTCAGACTCAGCACTGCAGACTCCTAAAGTAAGCAACTAGTATCAAGAAGATAGAAAAAAAAAAACCACAGGTAGGTGGTATACAATTATGGATGGACGAGCGACTGCCGACACAGAGGTAGCTACAGCCGTGGACTACCGTACTGTGTCTGCTGCTAATATAGACTGGATGATAATGAGATAAAATTAAAATATATATATATATATCACACTAGTACTGCAGCCGGACAGGTATATATTATGTAATGACGGACCTGCTGGACACTGTCTGTCAGACTCGGCACTGCAGACTCCTAAAGTAAGCTACTAGTATCAAGAAGATAGAAAAAAAAAAACCACGGGTAGGTGGTATACAATTATGGATGGACGAGCGACTGCCGACACAGAGGTAGCTACAGCCGTGGACTACCGTACTGTGTCTGCTGCTAATATAGACTGGATGATAATGAGATAAAATTAAAATATATATATATCACACTAGTACTGCAGCCGGACAGGTATATATTATGTAATGACGGACCTGCTGGACACTGTCTGCAGAATGCGTTTATAAAAACACCACACGACGAGTGTTTAACTTTTTCAGGCAGACAATCACAATATACTGGTGGTCAGCAGACAATCACAATACTGGTGGTCAGTGGTCACTGGTCAGTCACACTGGCAGTGGCACTCTGGCAGCAAAAGTGTGCACTGTACTTAAAATATGTACTCCTGCTATAACTGCTCCCCAGTCTCCCCCACAATTAAGCTGTGTGAGCAGTGAGCACTCAGCACAGTCGGATAATGATATACAGTATTACATATGATGCAGCACACTGGGCTGAGCACAGATATGGTATGTGACTGTGTCACACTGTGCATCGTTTTTTTTCAGGCAGAGAACGGATTAATTAAACTGGTGGTGGTCACTGGTCACACTATCAGCAGCAAGTAGTACTCCTCCTAATAATATGCTCCCCAAAATTAGTGTCTCTCTCTAGTACTCTAGTCTAAACGGAGAGGACGCCAGCCACGTCCTCTCCCTATCAATCTCAATGCACGTGTGAAAATGGCGGCGACGCGCGGCTCCTTATATAGAATCCGAGTCTCGCGATAGAATCCGAGCCTCGCGAGAATCCGACAGCTGGATGATGACGTTCGGGCGCGCTCGGGTTAACCGAGCAAGGCGGGAAGATCCGAGTCGCTCGGCCCCGTGTAAAAAAACCTGAAGTTCGGGCGGGTTCGGATTCCGAGGAACCGAACCCGCTTATCACTACCAGAAACGCCCACTTCTTGTCAATCACTCTGCGCCCAGCAGTGCGACTGAAAAGCTTCGCTAGACCTTGTGTGAAACTACATCGTTTGTTGAAGTTGTACGACGCGCGTGCGCATTGTGCCGCATATGCATGCGCAGAAGTGCAGTTTTTTGCTTCATCGCTGCAGAGCGAACGAAAGCAGCTAGCGATCAACTCGGAATGACCACCATGGTTTTGCCCAACTGCTAACAAAGTTGCTGCTACGATCAGGTCTGAATTAGGCCCATTGTTGTAGGTGGAGATAATATTTCAACTCCCCGTGTCAAAGTATCCTCCTTATCTCTCTGAAGATGATTCAAGGGACCTGTACCTAGAACTGAGACTATGACAACCATAGGTACGTCAGCACATCAACGGTCCTTACCTCATCATCATCGATACTTTCGTGGTGTTACATGAGTATTCATGTTCTATGTGAGAGGGCCCACGGGCCCCCTCCTCTCTTAACCACTTAACTGACGATTTTTTCCCCCAGAAACCGCTCTCAAATTGTTGGGTTTTTTTATGAGTGAATTAATTAGGTGAAGAACATGAATTTAACCCTATCCAAAATGATTTCAATTAAAAAAAAGAAAAAAATGTTTGTTTTTTTTATTTTATTTTATTTTTTAAAATTGTTTTTCCCCCCAAACATCGAAACATTGATTTGGAACATCATGACCATCGGTAACATCACGACCATTGCGACTTTAGTTTACAGATCCCGGACAGCTGCCAGGTACAGGGGGATCTGGGGGTGGCTTGGGGCGGTTGTTTTACAATTACTAGCGGCTGCTATAGTGCTATTGTCTACAGCCAATAGGATCCTGCCATGCTGACAGATCAGCAATGATCGGCAGCACGGAAGACACAGGGGGAGGGTACAGGGAGGCAGAAAGTTTCCCTTCCCTACCGCTGCTAACACAGTTTATCTGACTGGTCGCATCCTGTGCGACCAGGTCAGATAAAGCACTTGCACGCATGGTCGCATCTGATGCGACCATGACAGGCGAGCGGTTAAAGCGCCTCTGCGTCTATGCCAGTATCTTCATGCTCTATGCAAGTATCCATCAGTCTATGCCACTATCTTCTTGCATATGGTCATACTGCCCACTGTTTCTCAATAAGCCGCTGCCATCATTGTATTGACAATTACACTCACATGCTGGGTGCAAAAGGTGTGTCTAAAACAGGCTTCCAAATGCCCCAAACAAGCATAAAAGTCAAGCGACACACCCAAGACACTTCAGTGATACTCCCACAAGACTGCATACACACTGTAGTGGCAGGGCCGGCGCCACCGTTAGGCAGCTGCCTATGGGCTCTGGGCACTGGAGGGCAGTGCTGCACGCTGCCGATGAATGATTCCTTCATTATTCTTTTAGCAGTGCTCCCCCTCTTCCTTAATAGATGAGGAGCAAGGATGCCACGGCTGCCCATCACCTATCAGCTTTCACTCTTCCCTCTGCAATCCTCCCCGAGTCTCTACCCCTTCCTCTCCACCCCCCCCCCCCATCCCCCATTCCCCACACACAATAGATCCAGCATATTTTCCCACCCCGTACCACAACAGCACCCTGGTATAACAACCTCTCGCAATTTCATCCCACATTAACCGCTGATCCCCCTCCAGCCACGAATGCATCACGCATATTACACCTCAGGAGCAGGAGTAGAAGTATCCACATGTGAATCAGAGCTGGGCTGCACAGCTCTGATTCACATGCGGATACTTCTGCTCCTGTTGCCCAGTTGACTCTGTAAACTTTTTTAAAACTTGAGTAATCTGTTATCTGATTAGTGATGCCGGCAATTCTTCGCTTCCTAGTATGTAACATTGGTATATGAGTTTATCCGATGTGTAGAGCTGTGGACCTCTATTTGAATAGATTTTATTATCTTCGCTGATGGAAGTAGGCTTGTCTTGACAAAGGTTCAATATGTGAATCGAAACATTGACATCTGCGGAGCCTCCATGATTATCAATAAAAACTGTTGAACTATTCGTGAACAATTGTTGCTTGTAGAGTGCCCCTCGTTTGATGGAATTGGTTAATATACATGTGGCCCCACTGCCTTAGTGGAATTTCACTGGGAGCACCTCCCTGATGGACTGTATCCAATGAGAGTGCAGGACACACATGGATATATATATATACATACATACATACATACATACCCCTACTGTCACAATCCAGGAATGTTTTATTGATTACATTCTGTCCATTTTCGTACATTCAGTATTGTGGGGCAGTCACTAAAATGCTATTAATATTGTATGGCGGTCACAGTAATCCTCTCCATATTGTCTGGTGGTTACTAAAATGCTCCTCATATTGTCTAGGTGTCACTGAAATGCCCTCCGTATTGTCTGACAGTCACTAAAATGCTCTCTGTATTGTTTGACGGTCACTAAAATGCTCTCTGTATTGTTTGACGGTCACTAAAATGCTCTCTGTATTGTCTGGTAATCATTAAAATGTTCTCCGTATTGTCTGGCGGTAACTAAAATGCTCTTAGTATTAAATGGTGGTCCTGCAGACAGTGTTTTTATTACTTTTTATAATGTTATTATTTTTATATTTATGTTGTTCATAAATCTAAAAATTAATATCATATTTAAAGAAGCCAATTATGTATGTGAGTGGCTGGGTGGAGGGTATTGGGGGGAGCGGAGGCGGTATTCTGTAGCTTTGCCTAGGGTGTTTAGAAGGCTTGCACCGGCCTTGTGTAGTGGCCTAACTGCCTCCCAGAAACCCTCATATCTGCAGCGGGGTACACTGGTATTCCACAGGGAATAACATCAGAGGTGTAGTGTAGGATCTTGATCCGAAGCACCAACAGGCTAAAACCTTTGACCGTTCCCAAGATGCTCAGCGCCACCTCCTCTATAATCCCGCCTCCGTGCACAGGAGCTCAGTTCGTAAGTTGGTGCCTGCAGTGCATGCAGCCCTAAGAAGAGCTATTTTAAAGAAGATAGAAGACTTCAAGGGCTGCAGCAGAGGCACTCTAGTGATAGATATCATTCTGATATCTCCTGCTGCAGCTCCATCACCTTCCCCAGCGGCGCTGTATACACTAGAGATGAGCGCCTGAAATTTTTCGGGTTTTGTGTTTTGGTTTTGGGTTCGGTTCCGCGGCCGTGTTTTGGGTTCGAACGCGTTTTGGCAAAACCTCACCGAATTATTTTTGTCGGATTCGGGTGTGTTTTGGATTCGGGTGTTTTTTTCCAAAAACACTAAAAAACAGCTTAAATCATAGAATTTGGGGGTCATTTTGATCCCAAAGTATTATTAACCTCAAAAACCATAATTTACACTCATTTTCAGTCTATTCTGAATACCTCACACCTCACAATATTATTTTTAGTCCTAAAATTTGCACCGAGGTCGCTGTGTGAGTAAGATAAGCGACCCTAGTGGCCGACACAAACACCGGGCCCATTTAGGAGTGGCACTGCAGTGTCACGCAGGATGTCCCTTCCAAAAAACCCTCCCCAAACAGCACATGACGCAAAGAAAAAAAGAGGCCCAATGAGGTAGCTGTGTGAGTAAGATTAGCGACCCTAGTGGCCGACACAAACACCGGGCCCATCTAGGAGTGGCACTGCAGTGTCACGTAGGATGTCCCTTCCAAAAAACCCTCCCCAAACAGCACATGACGCAAAGAAAAAAAGAGGCGCAATGAGGTAGCTGTGTGAGTAAGATTAGCGACCGTAGTGGCCGACACAAACACCGGGCCCATTTAGGAGTGGCACTGCAGTGTCACGTAGGATGTCCCTTCCAAAAAACCCTCCCCAAACAGCACATGACGCAAAGAAAAAGAGATAGTATACTCGTAACTAGTATGTATGTATAAAGAAAGAAAAAAAAACCACGGTTAGGTGGTATATACAATTATGGACGGGCTGCCGAGTGCCGACACAGAGGTAGCCACAGCCGTGAACTACCGCACTGTACTGTGTCTGCTGCTAATATATAGACTGGTTGATAAAGAGATAGTATACTCGTAACTAGTATGTATGTATAAAGAAAGAAAAAAAAACCACGGTTAGGTGGTATATACAATTATGGACGGGCTGCCGAGTGCCGACACAGAGGTAGCCACAGCCGTGAACTACCGCACTGTACTGTGTCTGCTGCTAATATATAGACTGGTTGATAAAGAGATAGTATACTCGTAACTAGTATGTATGTATAAAGAAAGAAAAAAAAACCACGGTTAGGTGGTATATACAATTATGGACGGGCTGCCGAGTGCCGACACAGAGGTAGCCACAGCCGTGAACTACCGCACTGTACTGTGTCTGCTGCTAATATATAGACTGGTTGATAAAGAGATAGTATACTCGTAACTAGTATGTATGTATAAAGAAAGAAAAAAAAACCACGGTTAGGTGGTATATACAATTATGGACGGGCTGCCGAGTGCCGACACAGAGGTAGCCACAGCCGTGAACTACCGCACTGTACTGTGTCTGCTGCTAATATATAGACTGGTTGATAAAGAGATAGTATACTCGTAACTAGTATGTATGTATAAAGAAAGAAAAAAAAACCACGGTTAGGTCACTGGTATATACAATTATGGACGGGCTGCGGAGTGCCGACACAGAGGTAGCCACAGCCGTGAACTACCGCACTGTACTGTGTCTGCTGCTAATATATAGACTGGTTGATAAAGAGATAGTATACTCGTAACTAGTATGTATGTATAAAGAAAGAAAAAAAAACCACGGTTAGGTCACTGGTATATACAATTATGGACGGGCTGCCGAGTGCCGACACAGAGGTAGCCACAGCCGTGAACTACCGCACTGTACTGTGTCTGCTGCTAATATATAGACTGGTTGATAAAGAGATAGTATACTCGTAACTAGTATGTATGTATAAAGAAAGAAAAAAAAACCACGGTTAGGTCACTGGTATATACAATTATGGACGGGCTGCCGAGTGCCGACACAGAGGTAGCCACAGCCGTGAACTACCGCACTGTACTGTGTCTGCTGCTAATATAGACTGGTTGATAAAGAGATAGTATACTACTAATATTATATACTGGTGGTCAGGTCACTGGTCACTAGTCACACTGGCAGTGGCACTCCTGCAGCAAAAGTGTGCACTGTTTAATTTTAATATAATATTATGTACTCCTGGCTCCTGCTATAACCTATAACTGGCACTGCAGTAGTGCTCCCCAGTCTCCCCCACAATTATAAGCTGTGTGAGCTGAGCAGTCAGACAGATATATAATATATATAGATGATGCAGCACACTGGCCTGAGCCTGAGCAGTGCACACAGATATGGTATGTATGTGACTGAGTCACTGTGTGCTGTGTATCGCTTTTTTCAGGCAGAGAACGGATTATAAATAAAAGTGGTGGTCACTGGTCACTATCAGCAAAACTCTGCACTGTACACTACTGAGTACTCCTAATGCTCCCCAAAATTAGTAAATCAAGTGTCTAAACGGAGAGGACGCCAGCCACGTCCTCTCCCTATCAATCTCAATGCACGTGTGAAAATGGCGGCGACGCGCGGCTCCTTATATAGAATCCGAGTCTCGCGATAGAATCCGAGCCTCGCGAGAATCCGACAGCGTCATGATGACGTTCGGGCGCGCTCGGGTTAACCGAGCAAGGCGGGAAGATCCGAGTCGCTCGGACTCGTGAAAAAAAACATGAAGTTCTGGCGGGTTCGGATTCAGAGAAACCGAACCCGCTCATCTCTAGTATACACCCGCATCCCTTGTTGCCAGGTACTTACAGCTGAGGCTACGGTTCTTCACCCAGGGCCCACACACTAACCAAAGTTCTCCGGGATCGCGTGGCCGCACTCAGGGAGGACGTAAGAGGGTCCCCTAGACGGGATCCGCTAGAAATCGCAATCCGTCGTTGTCATTAGGAGGCGGGCCACGCACGCTGGCGTGGACACTGTGGCAGGGACCCCACTAGACCACCAGGGCAAGGGCACAGGTCAGATTAGGCTATAATCCAGTTTATTAAGGCCCGCAGCACCCGGTGGTGAAGTCCAGCAAGGGTATAAGGCTCTGGCCTGTAGCCCCTCCCCCAGCCCCTGGGTGCCATTTAGAGTACATTTTCTCACCCTGGAGCTGCATCTCTCGGTCTCCCTCACTCCCTGTCTGCGTTTGGGCGCCATTACACACAGCTGCGCTGATTCTGGGACTGCTGGGTGATACCTTGTCTTTAAAGCAGCCTGCATCATCAGCGCTGTGCATTTACAAGACAAGTATTCTACATGTTGTTTAGACAGTGTTAGTTAAGAACAAGTGCATACTTCAGGGCTATTTAGTACAAGTACCCTGTGATATTCATCCAGTTTTTATTGTGCATTGATATATCTGTTTATATACATACTGTAGCTTTACTCAGTAATAGTATTGCTAGTCCAGTGCAGTTTTATTGTTTGTCATAATTCCTGCATTGTACATGTGAGTGTGTGTGTGTGCATATAGCTGCTGGGTGATCTCTACTCCGTGTATCTCACTCCTACTGCTATCCCTATATTCTGTGACCTGAGGGGGCTCTGTGCGTCAGGGTTATTAGATAATATAGGTATTTCACAGGATGTACGTATTTTGTATTTTTCTCTGTGTTTTTCAGTCACATTTTACCTCAGAAATCCTCTGTTTGTGCTGTCACACTGCACGAAGGGTTTGTGTTAGGTAATCTATCTCCTGATATTGTACTGTGTCGCCCGTGGTTTATGCTTTCATATCATGTCAGCTACAGGGGCGATGGGTCTGGGGCTGATTCCGCCGTGCGCGGTTATGATCCCAGATGCATTTGAGGATAACATGGCTGCGGAGGGTTCAGGTTTTGTGGGTTCTGTACCCCCCAGTCAGTTTGTAACAATGGGAGCACATCAGGGCCCGCCTTGGTCAGCCTTTTCTAATTTACTGACTACTCTGGTAACTAGACTCGTGCCCCCTATGGTACCTCCTGTGCCTTATCAGCCTTATATGGTCCTTGCGGTTAATCCGCCATGGACAGATGCTCTGTCCACTCAGTTACAGCAATTGAATAACTTTTTGGATAAACATATTCCTGACCCTCGCCCGCCTAAGACTAAACCTAAGAAGTCCTCTAAGTGGCCTGTTACTTCCTCTAAATCCACGCATGTTCCGGATACCTCTTCCGATGAAGATGTTGTGTATACTGACCCCACAGACTCTGATCATGACATTTCTGATGGGGAATCTGTTTCACAGGTGGATGTTCCTGATCTATTAGAGGCTATCAGGCTCATTCTTCAGATTGATGATGATCCTGAGCCTGCTACTACATCTAAGAAACCGGACAGGTTCAAACGTCAAAAGGTTACTAAATTGGTTTTACCTCATTCTGACCACTTGGTTGACATACGTCAGGAATCCTGGGAGAACCCAGGAAAGAAATTCACCCCGCACAAGAAGATGTTAGCCCACTATCCCCTTGAAGCAGAACGGAGTCAAAATTGGGAAACCCCACCGCCGGTGGATTCGCAAATTGCTCGGCTGGTGGTGTCATCTGCTCTGACTGTCACTACCGTCACTTCTCTCAAGGAGCCGATGGATAAGCGTGCGGAGGGCTGCTTAAAAGCTATCTATACCCTTGCAGGGGCTGCTCATATGCCCACCATTGCGGCTACTTTGGCCGCAGAAGCTATTGAGGCGTGGGCTCAGGAAATAGAGGCTGAGTTTCCGTCCAATTTTCTGAACATGACTATGTCTCTCTTATATTGTCACGGCATCTCATTACTTTAAAGAAGCAGCTTCAGATGCAGGTGTTCTGGCGGCTAAGGCTGCTACGACATCCATTTTGACTCGCCGTATTCTCTGGTTGCGGTCCTGGTCGGTGGATTTGGACTCTAAGAAAACCCTGGAGGTTCTCCCGTTTAAAGGAAACATCCTCTTTGGTGAGGATCTCAACAAGATTGTCGGTCGCTGACTTGGCGTCTGCTAAGACTGCATGTCTGCCTAGTACTACTCTTTCGGCCCTGAAGGCTAAGAGTACTTCCTTTCATTCCTTTCGCCCACCAGGTAAAGTAAAGGGTCAGGTGTACTAGAAACAGTCTCACACTTCCAAAACCACCAAGCCCAAGCCTAAACGTGCCTGGGCTGCCCGTCAGCCGGCTTCCAAATCTGACAAGCCTGCGGCATGATGGTGCGGGCCTCCCCCTGGGGGATCCCAGGGTGGAAGGCCGACTTCTACAGTTCACCCAGGTATGGTTGAAGACCACTTCAGATGCTTGGGTGCGGGAAGTTGTCACTCACGGATACGCTATATCCTTCAAGACACGTCCCCCTCCTCGCTGTTGCCTGATGGACATCCTTTTGGATTAGGTGAAGGCAACAACTCTCTGTTTAGTGGTACAATCCCTCCTGGACACCAGAGTTGTAGTACTGGTGCCTCTGGCTCAGAGGGGCAGGGGGTACTATTCAACGCTGTTCCTAATCCCCAAACCAAATGGTTCCTCCCGGCCCATTCTCGACCTCAAATCTTTGAACAAGTTTGTGAAGTTCTCCAAGTTTCGTATGGAGACCCTTCACTCTAGTGTCCTGGCTTTGGAACCAGGGGACTATATGGTATCCCTGGATATACAGGATGCTTACCTGCATATCCCTATTGCCATGTCACAACAGCAATACCTGCAGTTTGCTATTGGCAATCTCCATTACCAATTCCGGGCCTTACCGTTTGGTCTGACCACGGGTCCGCAAATTTTCACCAAGGTCATGGCAGTTATGATGGCTTCACTCCGCCGTCAGGGCATCCTGATCCTGCCGTATCTGGACAATCTGCTGATCCTGGCCAATTCCCCAGAAGTTCTCCTCCATCATTTAGATCTGACGGTCCAGTTTCTGCAAGCCCATGGGTGGCTCATCAACTGGAAGGAATCATCCCTGGTCCCTGCCCAGAGCATGGTGCATTTGGGAGCGTTGTTGGACACACACAACCAGAGGTTGTTTTTGTCACAGGAGAAAGTCCTGAAGCTTCAGGACAAGATACGTTGCTTCTTCTCTCGTCCACGTGTGTCGATACACTCGGCGATGCAAGTACTAGGCTTCATGGTGTCGGCTTTCGACATGGTGGAGTATGCCCAATTTCATTACCGCCCTCTGCAGAAACTGATTATTGCCAAGTGGGACGGCCTGCCTCACCATATAAGGTCTCAAATGATCTCCTTGTCTTCGGCGGTCCGTCTGTCACTGACCTGGTGGCTGCAGGACCATCGATTGAGCAGGGGTCGTCCCTTCTGGATCTCCAACTGGGTCCTTCTCATGACGGATGCCAGTCTGAGGGGTTGGAGCATGGTGTTGGAACAACACCACTCTCTTCTGCGTCGGTGGACCAGGGAGGAGTCTCTCCTCCCAATAAACATTCTGGAATTGCGGGCAGTGTTCAATGCTCTGCAAGGGGCCCGGCATCTGGTATTGAACAGACCTGTTCAAGTACAGTCAGACAACGCCACCACGGTGGCGTACATAAATCATCAAGGCGGCAATCGAAGCCGCATGGCAATGTTGGAAGCGTCAAAGATTCTTCAATGGGCGGAACGCCATCTGCCAGCCATATCGGCAGTGTTCATTCCGGGGGTCCTCAACTGGGAAGCGGACTTCCTCAGTCGTCAGGACAAACATGCCGGAGAGTGGAACCTTCATCCAGAAGTATTTCAACTCCTAGTGGACAAGTGGGGCCTACCAGATGTAGACCTGATGGCGTCTCGACACAATCACAAGGTTCTGTTCTTCGGAGCAAGAGCAAGGTATCCTCAAGCGGCGTGCGTGGACGCACTGGCAATTCCATGGAACTTTCGGCTGCCGTACATATTCCCTCCGGTGTCACTTCTGCCCAGAGTAGTGAGGAAGTTCAAGCAAGAAGGAGGAATCCTTCTTCTAATAGCTCCAGCGTGACGCAGACGGCAAAGGGTTCTCAAACCTACAGGGTCTCTTGCTAGAGCATCCTCTCCTGCTTCCACAATGACTAGACCTCCTTGTTCAGAGCCCTTGTGTTTACCAGGATTTGGCCCGACTGGCTTTGACAGCGTGGCTCTTGAAGCTTCCATACTGAGGGCTAAAGGATTTTCTGAGGCGGTCATTCAAACTATGTTGAAGGCCCGTAAGCCGGCTTCTGCTCGGATTTACCATAGGGTCTGGAATTCTTACTTTGCCTGGTGCGCATCTAACAATCATGATGTTTACAAGTTTAGTACGGCCAAACTTTTGGCCTTCCTACAACAGGGCCTGGACTTGGGCCTTCGGCTGGCCTACTGTACCTCAAGGTTTATATTTCTGCCTTGTCGGTATGGTTTCAGAGAATAATTGTGACCCTGCCTGATGTTCATACCTTCACTCAGGGTGTTTTACGGATTCAACCTCCCTATGTCCCACCTGTGTCTCCTTGGGATTTGTCGGTGGTTCTGGAGGCTTTGCAAGAGTCTCTGTTTGAACCTCTTGAGTCTGCAGACCTTAAGTGGCTTACTCTTAAGGTTTGATTTCTGCTGGCTATTGCCTCTGCTAGACGGGTTTCAGATTTGGGTGCCTTAATCTGTTGGTCTCCCTTTCTGATTTTTCACCGTCACTGGGCGGTTCTTCGGACACGCCCTGGTTATCTACCTAAGGTGGTGTCTTCTTTCCACCTTAACCAAGAGATTGTGGTTTCGGCCTTTATCTCTCCTGAATTGTCATCCAAAGAGCGGTCTTTGGACGTGGTACGAGCTCTCCGTATCGATGTGAAGAGGACAGCTTCCATTCCGAAGTCTGATACTCTCTTTGTCCTTTTTGGTTCTCACAAAAGTGGCTGACCTGCGAATAAGCAGACCCTGGCCAGATGGATTAAAATGGTGATTGCACATGCTTATGTACAGGCTGGCCTTCCAGCTCCTGCTACCATCAACGCCCATTTTACTCGGTCTTTTGGACCTTCTTGGGCGGCCCGCCGTGGTGCGAACCTTGAACAATTGTGCAAGGCGGCTACGTGGTCCTCAGTGAACACGTTCATAAGGTTCTATGCCTTCGATACTTCCACCTCCCAGGATGCTTCCTTTGGATGCCGGGTTCTTGTGCCCGCTACAGTGCGTCCCCTCCCATAAGGAACTGCTTTAGGACATCCCCGATGTTATTCCCTGTGGAATACCAGTGTACCCCGCTGCAGAAAAGGAGATTTGTGGTTTGAACTTACCCTTGTTATATCTCTTTCTGTGAGGTACACTGGATTCCACAGGGCACCCACCCTGACGCACTTAGCTTCTTTGGGTTGGTATGGCATTAGCCACTGATACCTTCTCCTGTCATGAGAATGTGGTGTACGTGGCTACTAATGGCTGTCGTCTCTTTTGCCTGCTACTGAATTGGACTGGTTAACGAAACTGAGCTCCTGTGCACGGAGGCAGGGTTTTAGAGGAGGCGGCGCTGAGCATCTTGGGAACAGTCAAAGCTTTTAGCCTGTTGGTGCCTCGGATCAAGATCTTACTCTACACCACTGATGTTATTCCCTGTGGAATCCAGTGTACCTCGCAGAACGAGATTTAACAAGGATAAGTTATTACCATAAATCTCCTTTTCAATGGCAGAGAGTTTCAGCCACGCATGGCGCAAACCATTCTTTCTTGTATCTTCCAGTTACGTGGTGCAGTGGTCAGTTTTTGCTTTCTTCACCACATGTGCAGTCTGCTAATTGCGGAATACGTTTGCTTTCTGACTTGCTCCATTGGTGTCCCAGTATGGAATCCCCTCTTCATCTGTACAAAAGTCGTACTGTTCATTTGGTGTCTTTACAAAAAAATTATAATAATTAAATGCGTCTCACCAGCAGAAGAAATCCTGCAAGTCATACAATAATTCATATAAATATGGAGGCAAACAAAATTTTCTGTGGAAAAGATCCGATATTCATAAGCATTGCTTAAGTCTTCTAGGAAACTGAAATAAAAATGAACCATACTACTAAATAATGTATATTTTCCTTTAGCTGCAGTAAAAACAATTTAAAATATTTAGAAACATTTACATATAAACAGCATTTCCAAATGTTTCAATGATAACTTTTAATATTGGTTTAACTTTAATTTTAGTGCATCCTACAAGTGCAACAAGATGTTCCAGCAGCTATGGCAAAGATGACAAACTGTGCTTATGCCTTCTGGTTTGTTCTTACATGCAAACTCTATATTTATTATTTATTACCAGTTATTTATATAGCGCACACATATTCCGCAGCGCTTTACAGAGAATATTTGCTCATTCACATCAGTCCCTGCCCCAGTAGAGTTTACAATCTATACTCACTATCACATGTACACACATTCACACTAGGGTTAATTTTGTTGGGAGCCAATTAACCTACCTGTATATTTTTGGATTGTGGGAGGAAACCGGAGTACCCGGAGGAAACCCACGCAAGTACGGGGAGAATATACAAACTCCACACAGTTAGGGCCATGGTGGGAATCGAACCCATGACCTCAGTGTTGTGAGGCAGTAATGCTAACCATTACACCATCCGTACTGCCCCCTCTAATAAATAATGCAATGTATGGTATCCAAATTCTAATGACTGAGGGCAGGGTGTATGATGTACTGCATATTCTATGCGATACATCTGAACCCTTATCACATGCATGTTGGTGTTTAGTAACACTGTATGTATGACCATGGAGTCCTATTGCGTATGTGCAAGCTGTGGGGGATGGAGAGTGTTCTTACAATCCCTTTCTGCTGGGGATTTCTGGGGAAAAAAACCCAACAGCATCTATAGATAGAGTTGCCTATCAGCAGGGGTGTCCTAACAGCAGTGCACGCCCCTGGGCAAAGCAATGCACTGGGGCCCCTACACATCCTCCAGCGGTAGGGGGTGCTATCAGCAGCAGCTTTGATGTTCTGCACCCGGTAGGGGGTGTTCTATCTTCCGCTCAGCATGTAGTACCTAGACCTTTTGCTAATTACTCCTTTGCCGCACAGACAGTGTGAGATGGGGTGCGAGGGAGAACATTAAACTGTAGAAGGGGGCATTTGGCTGATTAAGGGGCCCCAGTACATGACTTCCAGGGTGGTAGGGGGTAATTAATACGCAAGGGAAGGGTGGATAGTGGAGTGGACTTAATATTCACAATTTTCCAGTGGGAGGACATCTTACTTGACTGCAGATATCTCCAGTTCCTGGAAATAGATTTCTTAGCTTTCATTACGATAACAAACTAGAGAGTCCCACCTTTCAAGCAGTACTGGGGACTTGGAGATCAGAGTTCAGCAGCCAGATCAATCCACCGATGAACTGCATATCAGGCATATGGAGCTGGAGCAGGGACCAGCTGCTGGAAGGCTGATATCTTTGGTTCTGGGCATAGTAGAGACAAGCTGCCAGTGTCCACCAGAAGGGGGAGTCCCAGTTTTGGAGTATACCCTCAGAAAAATGGTAAGTCAGACAGAACCCAAGATACCTGGCTGGGAAGAGCAGTTAACAGGCTCGGATGCGGATCACTGCTTTGAAGTCAGATATCTCCCTTTGTGAAATTGCCTAGGCGCTAGTGTTCAATTATACAGGCAACATAAAATACCAAATATTATAAGGTAAATGTAAATTTTAAACAACCGTGATTTCCATTCGCTGTTGTTAATAAACCTCTGCAGATTTATAACAGGAGAAGAATTAACAATTTAAAAAATCTTGTACCCCTGGAAAAAGGGGACCCTCGGCTATCAGCCTAGGGCCCTTATACTCCTGGGGCCCTTGGGCAACTGCCCACTGAGCCCATATAAAAAGCCCTGCCTATCGGGCACAAGTTACAGGAAGTTTTGTTTTTCAGAGCTTGATGCCTTCGGGCACATTGTAACCCATATGATTCTATGGGGACTGAAATGCCGGTGGTCTGCAGTGGATATCTCCAATGTCTGCTGAGAAACACTTTAATGCCTATGCAGATTCTGGCAAACCTCTTAGAACAGCAGATTTCTGAGATTTGTACACATTTGGGTGTAAAGTACATCCCACCCTAAGGAGGTTATTCAGGTTGCATGGCAATCATGATGCGACCGCAATATAACTTTCCTGGCAACAATGTGCACATGCAGGTCCCGTCCTGCACATGCGCACACAGCAAATGCGATCAGATCGTATTGGCTGTGAATGCCTCTGTCTGATTGACAAGCAGAGGCATTTGCGGGGCAGTGAGATGGCATTGGGTGGCAGGACACTATAAATGGGGGCGGGTCAGTGCCATTTTCAGGGCTGCCGCGAGATGTTACATGCAGCCATTTTGAAGGAAAAAATGGTGGTGATGGCAGGGGTCCTCCACAGTTGCTGCGACCTCAATTAAATTGCGATCGCAGCTGCTGGGCGGGACAATCAGCATGGTGGGCGGTAGAAATTATTTCAGGTTCTGCTTTTAGCAGAATCTGCAATCCAACCTGAATCAGGTGTCTCTATCTTACTTGCTTGGAGTAAATCATCACCCCTTGTCGAGTGCACTCCAAAGACCCAGGAGAAATACTGGGTGTGTTTGTTCCATCTTGATCCATGGCAATGGCCTTTACTACTATATTCATTGCCCTGGTTTGTGACAGATTTCAGTAAATACATAAATACAGTATTAGTAAATATTAGGTACATACTCAGTAGTGGATCTTGCCACGGGCAAGCAGGACTTTTGCCCGGGGCGCCACCTTCCGGAGGGCGCTGGCGCCATCTGGAGGGTGCCGCACCATGGCAAGATCCGTTACTGTGCTACTGAGCCCCCCGCTGTGTCCGCCGCTGGTCCCCCGCTGTGAAGGGAACTAGACGCTACTCGTCCAGTTTCCCTTCGTGGAGAGGACCTTTGCTGTGTGGTGCGCAATGACGTCATCACGCACCGCACAGCATTGTGGGACGGACACAGACGCTAGGGGTCATAATTGACCTCTAGTGTCTATCTGTCCCATAGAGGAGCGGCGCCGGCGGAGGTCTGCAGCCGTTGGGAATCAGGAGCGGGGATAGTAAGTATTATTTTTTTGTGTAAACGGCGCTACTCCTACAGGGGGCACAAATGGGGGCACAACTCTACAGGGGGCGTAACTGACCACGCCCCCTGTATGAAGCCATGCCCCTATTTTCCGCCCGGGGCGCCAAAACGGCTAGAACTGGCCCTGTACATACTGTAAAAAACTGCATGCTTTCTAAACAAAGCAAGACTGGAAGAGAAATGCTATTGTGTGAGTTGCAAAGCTTAGATACCACTGCACCCTCTAACATGTATTATTATTACATTTTTATTTTATTTTTTATTTACTGCTGCTGCACCGAGTTGGGGGCCCAGCAGTACTTACTGGGGAAGAGAGAGGCAAAGCTACTTGTTCTAGAGAATCTGGAAGAGTGGAACGCCGGCAGTACGCGGCTGACAGATGTGGCACTGTATAAGCACAATCATTGCGTGTCCAGCAGCCATGCTGCCCCAGCGCTGCTACTGCAAGCGCAGCCACACTTCCAGATTCTGATTAAAAGGCCCTCCTCCTCCCTACCAGTAAGTACACTGCCAGGCCCCTGCGCACTCTATAGTTACGCCAATGATAATATTAATAAGGAGACCAAATAGACTGCATGTCTTCAGTTTCAGACATACTGTATACATTTTAAAACAAAACCATTAACTCAAAAGCCAGAAAAATTGTATTTCCATCTGATGCTGGTTCAGACGCATCTCATGATACATCCAGTGCAGCTCAGCAGCATATACCTGTACACCACATTACATTATTCGATACACTAAAGCTTGGTACACACTAAACTATATGTGTACATGGCCGATGGCATCGCTAATATAACTATATATTGGCCATGCCATACACACTGATTGGTATATTGTGCAATATATTGCTCATGGCTGCAGACCCCTGCATCTGGTCATAGCAAGGATCGACCTGTTGGGGCGTGCTGCATTCCTGATGGGACAACCTCAAAGATAATCCATGGGAGCACGTTATTGACTGTACACATTAGATGTTGTGCCTGATATGTTAGTCCAATCCGCTGTATCAGAGGACATATCCCCTAGTGCACAGGCTCTCAAACTCGGTCCTCAGGACCCCACACGGTGCAAGTTTTGCAGGTCTCCTCACAGAATCACAAGTTAAATAATTAGCTCCACCTGCGGACCTTTTAAAATGTGTCTGTGAGTAATTAATACACCTGTGCACCTGCTGGGTGACCTGCAAAACATGCACTGTGTGTGGTCCTGAGGACCGAGTTTGAGAACCTATGCCCTAGTGCGTACCAAGCTTTACACCCAGCCAGGTTATAAGTGATACATGTAAAGTATGTTTAATGTGTTTTAATACTTAAACTTCCATTTTAAGTTTGATTTGAATGAAAAAAACTTTTATGAATTCCCCAAAACACCCACAAAATCATATAATATAGGCACATTGGATGAAGTAAGCAGCAGCAGAGGTTAATTTGTAATCAGCCAATAAGATGCTATTGCTGGCATCTGTCATCATCAATGTGTATTCGTACTAGCCTTCAAGCACACATAAGTAATGTAGCTACTGACAGGCATATCTGTATCTCTGTGTAGGTCTGCCTATAGCAGCTACATGAACTCACTTATACTGTGCTCACACTGCATTTTCATTCCCATTCTTCTACTTGTTCTGCATCATGGGGGACACTATCTCTGTCTACTTTATCTATCTCAAAGACTTAGTACATAGACCCTTTGGGCCCCTCTGAAGAAACGGGCGGACATTACAGGTCGAGAAACCTATCAGCGAGTTTGCTATATTGTTGTTGTCAGACGGGTCATCCATAGGGAGATTTTTATGTTCATCCCTTCAGCCGACTCACCAGCTTTGCATCCCCAGAAGCTGCATGCATGGGGAAGAAAACAGCCTACTGCCCCTCAGTACTGCTCTAACCACTGCAAAGACTTCCTCTGCCTATGACAGTGCTAACAAGTTACGTGTTCAAAAACTGACCTTGCTAGCGATTGTGCTTGAAAGACACAGACAGACAAAGGGTAATTGCAGAGATCCGGATCTCCTGGTCTGCAAGCGTTTTTTCTACTTGGCAAAAACTGGGGCCACAGGTGTGGGGAGTGCACTCACAGTTCAGTATGTCTAACAAGATATTTAGCACCAAACATGACCCTTTTTTTTATTCTAATGGTTAATTGTTTGAATCTCTGCAAAAGGCTTTCTTTTTACTGTACATACATCAAAAGAAATGTTTAAGGAGCAGTTGGTGACAAAGTGCAGTATATTGCAGTGGATCAAATTTACATTAGAAGAATATGGCAGAGAAAAAGAGAACTGTTACAAATTTGTATAATTAAATGTAAGTGGTTACAGCAGTGGTTCACAAACTTTTTTGAATCATGGCGCCCTAGAGTATCAGAATTGTTTTCCCGGCAACCCTTGGTCAAAAATTTCTTATTGAGAAATGTATAAACAAATATTAAATGAAGTAAATTGTGTTTATATGTCATCCTTAGGTTCAGTTGTGTGGTGACGGGCAAGATTTGCTTCTGATTGTTCACATATTTTGTGATCGTCAGCCACCAGCACTGGTTTTGCCTATTACATTGACCAAAAATAATTTGAATTGGTCCTGGGCCACCAATCCAGGGCATCCCTGCAAGTGTCCCGATGCACTCCAGGGTGCGCAAGCAGGCACACAGTTTGAGAACCACTGGGTTACAGCCACATCACGGATACAATATTACAAGATTTACAAAGATTACGTTCTCTATTGGATATATATGCAGTCAATTGGAATTTGAATCAATTTGTATTGTACATTATTTTCTGATTTTTGTTTTTATATAATATATATGTGCATCTGATATTCTGTCTCCACAGTGGCATTAGCACTTTATTCATCCATTATTACTTTGTTTTTGTTTATTTTTTTATACATTTTTGTCTGAAATTTTATGCTATATGGATTCATTTTTTAATGTTTATATCTATCCTTTGCGCTTTCTCTTCGTGTTTCCTCTTTTTTCTTTGTTATTAGGAGGTAGCTATCCCTTTTTTTCAGAGCAGCAATTGGATTGGTCAGTGTACTGGTGAGGCTTGTGCCTTGTTTATTTTCCTTTATCCCTTATATTTTCCTTCTTTTATTATTAGGTGGAATTTGTTCTTTAGTTGAATTCTACTTTCTGTAAGGTTTAGTATTTACCTTCTTGGAACCAACTTCCACATTTTCTTCCAAATACTGTACATCCAGAGAATAATCTATCAGCAGCAGAATAAAATTGAAAATTAATTGCCTCTTTAAAGCATTTCCAGATTTGTTTTAAGCCTGGCTGACAGTATGTTAATGGTATTTCTCAATTCACCTGGCACTTTGTACCTATTAAGCGAAGTAATGCATTGTTCTTTTTCTAGTGATGTATAATTGTATTATTCTTGTCATTAGACATAAAAGAGGTAAAAATAAATAACAATATGAATAATATTAGTAATTAAGTAAAGCATGTTCAAAGTAATTCACTGACAATCCAGTTGCTGTTGCAAATAGAAAAAGAAACCATAAAGCATGTTTATTTGGTATACAAGTTACATTTATATTGATAACTTGGTCTAAACTACGCTGCTTTGGTGAGAAAGTGTTTGTGTCATCTGTGATAATTGGATTTTTAGTGCAGTGGCACATACAGTATAAATGGCATTGTATGATGAATATTTATATGTATATAAGTAAGCTTCTGTATGTATATAGATATAGCAGTAGGGTGTGGTTCGTTTTATCGACAGTGTCTAGGTCGACAATGTTTAGGTCGACCACTATAGGTCGACAGTCACTAGGTCGACATGGATGGAAGGTCGACAGGGTTTCTAGGTCGACATGTGCTAGGTCGACAGGTCTAAAGGTCGACATGAGGATTTTATTTTTTTTGTGTCGTTTTCTTCGTAAAGTGACCGGGATCCCAAATTAGTGCACCGCGTCCCCTCGCATGGCTCGCTTCGCTCGCCATGCTTCGGGCATGGTGCCTTCGCTCCGCTACCGCTTCGCTCGGCACACTTTACCGTTCCAATCGTAGTCCACATGGATCGTTAAGTATGAAACCCCCCCCCCCAAAAAAATGTGAAAAACTCATGTCGACCTTTAGACCTGTCGACCTAGCACATGTCGACCTAGAAACCCTGTCGACCTTCCATCCATGTCGACCTAGTGACTGTCGACCTATAGTGGTCGACCTAAACATTGTCGACCTAGACACTGTCGATCTTCAGACCGGATCCCATAGCAGTATTGGGGCAAGCTCATTTGGAACAACATAGCAGATGGTACACTATATAAGCAAAAGATGCATACCATTGCAGTCTGAATTTAAGTTGCACCATCTCTATGCAAATCTGAGTCTGAGGGGCTATTGCAGCATTGAATGCAAGTCTACTATACGTAAATGTACACTCATTTCATGCAGGGAACTAAATCTCTGTATTCGCCCATATGCTGAATTGTAAGCATCTCTGCTCCTGTAAGCTCAATTTCATAGCTGTCATCATTATTAGTGCACACTTACAACACTCCTGTCCTTGGTGCAAAAGATCCACCAGAAAACAAGTACAACTCTGCATAGCCCACAGTTCCATTGATATTCCCTCACTGAACTTGGCTTCATCTGAACAGCAGTGGCTCCTATCTCTATCTCCTGGGGCATCTACCTGTCTGAAATGTGTGTATGCATGGGAGCGCAATCCCACACATGCTCAAAAATCAACAAGCTGGCTACTAGGGACTGCATTGGCTACAGCCCCTAGAAGTCAGATTGGCCTGCCGCTATAGCAGGGGAGTGGCTTTCCGTAATAAGCGCTCTCTCCGCTAATTGCAGCATGGACTGGCAGTCACAGGGGCAGAACACACCTGCTCTTGCTGTCCATCATGTGATTAGCCAGTCTCTGGGAATTTGCAGATTTTTGGTACAGTCTGCCACTGCTTGCAAACTGCTTGAGAATACTGCACTTGCCTCTGAAATATAGCTGCTCAGAGTTTCCAAATCAAAATTGGGGGTATGAAATAATATACTGTACTACATAAATAACTTTAATTGGGACATAACTGCTATGGCTTCTGATGCACAAAGACTCCACTAATGGCCATTAATCACCTGTAATAGATTGATGAGGGTGTTTTATTATGAAACAACATGGCCCTATGTAAGAGTCATTCTCTGCTATGAAGATAAAAGCATGAGAATAAAACAGACATGGTTAGAGAAAGTCATCTCCAAGAGCTGGTGCATAGGAATAGGAACCCAAATAGAAAACAGCCCTCATAGTGATGTTTGATCTATTTTTGAAAAGTAATTTTATATAATTAATGTTTTAATGTCACCATATAATCAGGGCTGGATTAAGATCCAGTGGCGTCAGAAGGCGGGTGCGGCCCGCACCCAGGTATCACCCACGGAAGGGGTGACACCAAGTGCTGGCTCTTCTGCAGTGACAGGAGCCGAGTGCTGCAGTGTGATAATCCTCTGCAGCACTAGGCTCCTGTCACAGAAAAGGAGCCAAAACTGCACGCTGCCTAGTCTCCGGGGGCAGCCAGCATTTCAGAGGAAGCTGGATACGCGCACCCCCCGGAGTGAAGAGGAGACACGCACGACCACGCCCCTTTTAATTAGACCACGCCCCCTTTCCGTCTGCCCGCGGCTCCGGCGGGGTGAGTGTGGGAAGAGGGAGTGGGGGTGGGGGGTGTAGTGATGCAGAGTGCGCACCGGGTGTACCCACACCTGGTGACGCCTCTGTTAAGATCCACATGGGTCTGGGGATGAAAATCTTCAAGGGCCTATTATGAGAAGTTGAAGAGATGCGGCTAGTGTTGTGTGGGTATGGCCAGTGACATATGGGCATGTACACTCCCTACACTATAGATCCAAATGTCTCCCATAATACATAAAAGTAGCAAAACAGCATCACTTTGTGAGGAAATTAAAAATGTAATTTTAAATATCATTTACGGCAACCATGCGTTATCATGCTGTCATGGTGATGGGCCTATTTTTATTTGGGACCTGGAGTTGTAGCTCTATCCGCCCCATTGTTAATCTGGCCCTGAATATAATTGACATAATAGCAGCATTAATATAAATAATAAATAAAAATGCTGTATTTGGATGTGCGCTAATAACAGGCTCTCGGCACACCTGGATGGCGCTATTCTTTGCACCTCTCATTTATACCAACCTAACTGGGTCTCTTCTCCAGGAGTGAACAATTTGAAAGTAATGTAGGTAAGTATGACACGCACATAAGCATTCTTGTGTTTATCTTGGTTGCAGTGTTTTGACCGCTTAATTTGTAAATCTATTAAAAGCATTTATTAATTAAATAGTAGAAATATTCATAAGAGCAGATGGATCATTCCATTTACATTATCCACACAAGCAGCCCTGGCTGCACATAAGCAATGCAAACATTTCAGTCATTTACCATTTCCATTAACATCTGGAAGACAGATAATCTCAGCTCGGATAGACAGATACTTCTCACATCTGTGATTCTCTTAGTGATACACGGAAAACTAAATAGGTCTCTGCGAGATCCTTAAGAAAGGCTTTGAATGTGATAAGAGGCTCAGCATCAAAAGGATATTGCAGTCTTTCAAACAAATGGCAATATGTATCAAAAATGTTATTGAAAAGCAAATAAATTATTTTGCAGTGAGAACAAAAATACACTTATGACTTATGCAAATAATATTGACAATGCAATCATTCTAGCATTCTTTCATTTACAGTCATGAAATTACCATTCCCTTTCTGCATATACCTTACAGCAGTGCTTCTCAAATCCAGTCCTCAGCACACACTAACAGTGCATGTTTTCCAGGTCTCCCCGCAGAATCACAAGTGAAATAACTAGAACCACCTGTGGAACTTTTAAAAGTCGGTAATGAATATGCCTGTGGTACAGCAAGGACATATTGAAAAAAATTACATTTAGTCAGAGGTGTAACTAGGGTGGATGGCTCCCAGGCCAATAAAAATATGGAGCCCCTTAAAAACTGTTCTTTAAAACACTTACATTTTTTTTCAAATAATACACACTGGAAAAACAAATTAGGGAAGCCCAAGGATAAGGCAACACAGCAATATGATAGCAGTGAACCCCACATTCATACACTGTTGTTGAATTAAAATTTTAAGTGAACGGACAGGGACTTCGGGGCCACCTAGGTGTCTAGCGAGGAAATGGAAAGAGAAGGTGTGTAGCAAGTGGACAGTGGGTAGTGGGAACAGATGGGAGAAAAAGGAGGGGAACATATGGGATGGGGAGACCATGGGAGAGACATACAGGTTGGTGATAAAAAGTATGGGGTGATGTAATGATGTATAGTAATTAATATGATATACTGTAGAGCACAGAGAGAAGATGCAGAGCTGGGTCCTGGTTACACAGCACAGAGTGTGGGTGCAGAGCTGGGGACTGGGTGCAAAGATGGGGCTCAGTTACAGAGCAAAGACTGAGGGTGTAGAGCTGGCGCCTGGTTACAGAGCAGAGTGATAGTGCAGAGCTGGAGCCTGGTTATACAGCAAAGAGGGAGGGTGCAGACAGTGGTGCCAATAAGGGAGGGGGGGCGGGTACTCTTTACCAGTGACCGGCTGGTTGGAGGGGCCAGGAGGGAGGGCATGGCTCCAGCTGCCCCCCAATCTCCATTGCAGACAGTACACAGAGGACTACACACTGTACCCCTAGCCCGCACACGTTCAGTCCTCTCTCTCCCAAGCCCGTTACCAGCTGTATCATTCACAGAGCCGGCCGCAGATAACTTTTAATTTGAAAGATTTCTGAGGAAGGGATGTGGCCACACCTCTCGCATTGGCCACGACCTCTCCCTTTTCCAGGGCCCGCCAGAGTTATCGGCACCCCTGAGTGCAGAGCTGGGGATTGGTTACAGAGCACAGAGTGAGGGTGCAGAGCTGGGTATTGGTTACAGAGCACAGAGCGAGGGTGCAGAGCTGGGTATTGGTTACAAAGCACAGAGAGAGGGTGCAGAGCTGGGTATCGGTTACAGAGCACAGAGTGAGGGTGCAGAGCTGGGTATTGGTTACAGAGCACAGAGTGAGGGTGCAGAGCTGGGTATTGGTTACAGAGCACAGAGAGAGGGTGCAGAGCTGGGTATTGGTTACAGAGCACAGAGCGTGGGTGCAAAGCTGGGTATTGGTTACAGAGCACAGAGTGAGGGTGCAGAGCTGGGTATTGGTTAAAGAGCACAGAGCGAGGGTGCAGAGCTGGGTATCGGTTACAGAGCACAGAGTGAGGGTGCAGAGCTGAAGTCCCGTTACATAACACAGAGCGAAGGTGCAGAGCTGGGTATTGGTTACAGAGCACAGAGCGAGGGTGCAGAGCTGGGTATTGGTTATAGAGCACAGAGCAAGGGTGCAGAGCTGGGTATTGGTTACAGAGCACAGAGCGAGGGTGCAGAGCTGGGTATTGGTTACAGAGCACAGAGTGTGGGTGCAGAGCTAGAGTCCAGTTACAGAACACAGAGTGAGGGTGCAGAGCTGGGTATCGGTTACAGAGCACAGAGTGAGGGTGCAGAGCTGGGGATTGGTTACAGAGCACAGAGCGAGGGTGCAGAGCTGGGTATTGGTTACAGAGCACAGAGAGAGGGTGCAGAGCTGGGTATTGGTTACAGAGCACAGAGAGAGGGTGCAGAGCTGGGTATTGGTTACAGAGCACAGAGAGAGGGTGCAGAGCTGGAGTCCAGTTACAGAACACAGAGCGAGGGTGCAGAGCTGGGTATCAGTTACAGAGCACAGAGTGAGGGAGCAGAGCTGGGTATCGGTTACAGAGCACAGAGCGAGAGTGCAGAGCTGGGTATTGGTTACAGAGCACAGAGCGTGGGTGCAGAGCTGGGTATTGGTTACAGCGCACAGAGTGAGGGAGCAAAGCTGGGTATCGGTTACAGAGCACAGAGTGAGGGTGCAGAGCTGGAGTCCGGTTACAGAGCACAGAGCGAGGGTGCAGAGCTGGAGTCCGGTTACAGAGCACAGAGTGAGGGTGCAGAGCTGGGTATTGGTTATAGAGCACAGAGCGAGAGTGCAGAGCTGGGTATTGGTTATAGAGCACAGAGCGAGGGTGCAGAGCTGGGTATTGGTTACAGAGCACAGAGTGAGGGTGCAGAGCTGGGTATTGGTTACAGCGCACAGAGTGAGGGTGCAGAGCTGCGTATTGGTTACAGAGCACAGAGTGAGGGTGCAGAGCTGAATATTGGTTACAGAGCACAGAGTGAGGGTGCAGAGCTGGATATTGGTTACAGAGCACAGAGCGAGGGTGCAGAGCTGGGGATTGGTTACAGAGCACAGTGAGGGTGCAGAGCTGGGTATTGGTTACAGAGCACAGAGCGAGGGAGCAGAGCTGGGTGTTGGTTACAGAGCACAGAGCGAGGGTGCAGAGCTGGGTATCGATTACAGAGCAGAGTGTGGGTGCAGAGCTGGAGTCCAGTTACAGAGCACAGAGCGAGGGTGCAGAGCTGGGGATTGGTTACAGAGCACAGAGTGAGGGTGCAGAGCTGGAGTCCGGTTACAGAGCACAGAGCGAGGTTGCAGAGCTGAAGTCCGGTTACAGAGCACAGAGCGAGGGTGCAGAGCTGGAGTCCGGTTACAGAGCACAGAGTGAGGGTGCAGAGCTGGGGATTGGTTACAGAGCACAGAGTGAGGGTGCAGAGCTGGAGTCCGGTTACAGAGCACAGAGTGAGGGTGCAGAGCTGGGGATTGGTTACAGAGCACAGAGCGAGGGTGCAGAGCTGAAGTCCGGTTACAGAGCACAGAGTGAGGTTGCAGAGCTGAAGTCCGGTTACAGAGCACAGAGTGAGGGTGCAGAGCTGGGGATTGGTTACAGAGCACAGAGTGAGGGTGCAGAGCTGGAGTCCGGTTACAGAGCACAGAGTGAGGGTGCAGAGCTGGAATCCGGTTACAGAGCACAGAGTGAGGGTGCAGAGCTGGAGTCCGGTTACAGAGCACAGAGTGAGGGTGCAGAGCTGGAGTCCGGTTACAGAGCACAGAGCGAGGGTGCAGAGCTGGAGTCCGGTTACAGAGCACAGAGCGAGGGTGCAGAGCTGGAGTCCGGTTACAGAGCACAGAGCGAGGGTGCAGAGCTGGAGTCCGGTCACAGAGCGAGGGTGCAGAGCTGGAGTCCGGTTACAGAGCACAGAGTGAGGGTGCAGAGCTGGAGTCCGGTTACAGAGCACAGAGTGAAGGTGCAGAGCTGGAGTCCGGTTACAGAGCACAGAGTGAAGGTGCAGTCATCATCCTTAATATTGGGACTTACATCAGCCCAATGCTTAATACAAAAGATCCTACTGAAACAGATGTCCCATCTCTGCCAGCATGCTACAAACCAGCAAGGAAGTCAGCCTACACGCCCATGACATGTCCACGAAACGGAAGAGCTCTTTGTGATTGCATGCTTTTCAAGGAAAGTGTGGCCCATTAACTGGCGGAACATTACACACACATTAGCGATTTCTGTCCGTGCACATATACCTGATCTAGCGCAGTCCCCGGTTTCTTTCTTTGGCACTTAAGAAGCTGGTATCCAGCTCCAACACACACAAGGAGGTTATTCAGAGATGGACACAGCAAGATCTGTGTCTATCTACTCACATGCTGGAGGCCGCCCAGCACACGGCAAGGCCACCCCAGCTTGTGTGGCGCTGCCTCACGATGCGTTCGCAATTTAACTGCAGATGCATCGAAATAAGGTTGGCCCCTGCAAGCACAGCCTGGTTATGCTGTCAGCTGGTCTGCCATCACTCTTTTAATTGGAGCGGCTGCGTGTGACGTCACACAGCCACCCCAAAAACTCTCTCGGCACCTCCTCCCTTTGGCCCACCACACCCGCGAAACGTAGTGTCACCGCCCACCCAATGTCCACCGCTGTCAATCATGTCGCAGACCCTTTCTTCAGGGATTCGCCCGCAATGTGATTGATCGCGCAGGCATGTGGCGGGCAAGTCTGAATTAGGCCCACAATACTTACTTTGTATTTAATACATCTATGAATGAAGACAGTACACAGCCTTGTTTTTAATTAATCTTTATTTCACTAATTTTCTTTCTTATCTATCACGTTAGTCTTACTGTTTATTTTATATGTATTTCACTTGCAAGAACCTTATTTTAGGACATGCCTGTAAAATCAGATATTTAAACAATGATATATGAGCAATAAACAGCATTTACTGTGTGAAATTAGGGTATTGATACTTTTTTAAACATATTTAATAAAAACCGTTTACATTTTCTGAGGACCAATTTCAGCATAGATCGCTATTCAGAGAAATTGCAAATCGAGCGATTATCAAACCACTGCATATGCGTCGCATTGCGCATGCACGAGTGGTAATACCGACAGAAATTGCGTACAGATCATAATTGCAATGTAGCCGCTGTTTGACCAACAGGAAGCTGGCATTTCTGGGTGGAAACCTGCTGTGTCTGGGCGAGTCAGAAAAATCGCAGGCGTGCCCAGGCATTTTTGGGGAAGGTCTCTGACGTCAGCACAGACCACTTCCAGGCCATCTCGATCACAGATTAGTGGCAGTCTCAGACCTTCTTACATTTGCTCAGACCGCAAGAATTCTTTGATGTTCTGGAAATTGCGTATGCATCTGCGAATGGATAGCAATCTGCGATGCATTCACAAACTTGCACGGGACATTTTTTTTCCTGTCGGATTGGCACTTTTCTACTCACAGACAGCTGGAATTTCGCTGAATAGCAATCCATGCTGAATTAGGCCCTAAGTACACCCTTTCGGTAACTGATATCTTTTTCTTTGGTCCATTTGTATACTGTAAACAGATGAATCAGAAGGTGGCATCAACAAAATATGTTCAGGTGTAAATACAATAACGGTTTGTGATTTTATATATATATATATATATATATATATATATATATATACCCTGTTGTGGCTGGCACTCGAAAAACCTCCAAGGGTTAACTGGCTCTGGTGCCCTCCAATGAGGTTTGCACCTCCATGTATATAGCAGATATAAAAGGCGGCACTCAGAGACTTGACTTGTGCAAAACAAACTTTTAGTGCAAAAACTGCAGGTTACAGCATCAACGTTTTGGGGCACGTAGCCCCTTCATCAGGATAACCCCCAAAATGAACAGTTACCAACATATATAGGTGCACTTACCCCTGTAGTCTCCCCCATGCTGGTCACCGCTGCTCACACGTCCCGGGCCCGGCTCCGTCCCCCTGGGCTGTCTACTTCCCCCGGAAGTGACGTCACGGGTCCCGACTGTGTTGCCACGATAACCCTGTGCAACAGACAAAACCTGTCATGGAGCTGGACTGGCTGGTATCACATCAGTGTGCTTGAATGAGAGCCAATAAAGTTTTACTCATTTCAATATTCTGATTACTCACAAAAGTGCCTAGTACATATTTACACATTACTTGGTGGATAAATAAAATAAAATAAAGTATAAATGTGCTTATATCTCTCCACACCACACCACAGTGTTGTTATAAAACAGTCAATTAAAATATAAAAAAAACTCAAAATGCTACGTTGCTGTAAAAATTGTCTGTGACCCTAAAAACACTGCACACATAAAAAATATATGTTAAAAAATACACCACACCTCGTGTGTTAATAATACTGCACACAACTGTTAAACTAATCTCTACATTCGTGACATTATCATGATGGGATAATGTCACAAATGTAGAGATTAGTTTTACAGTTGTGTGCAGTATTAACACACGAGGTGTGGTGTATTTTTTAACATATATTTTTTATGTGTGCAGTGTTTTTAGGGTCACAGACAATTTTTACAGCAACGTAGCATTTTGAGATTTTTTTTATATTTTAATTGACTGTTTTATAACAACACTGTGGTGTGGAGAGATATAAGCACATTTATACTTTATTTTATTTTATTTATCCACCAAGTAATGTGTAAATATGTACTAGGCACTTTTGTGAGTAATCAGAATATTGAAATGAGTAAAACTTTATTGGCTCTCATTCAAGCACACTGATGTGATACCAGCCAGTCCAGCTCCATGACAGGTTTTGTCTGTTGCACAGGGTTACCGTGGCAACACAGTCGGGACCCGTGACGTCACTTCTGGGGGAAGTAGACAGCCCAGGGGGACGGAGCCGGGCCCGGGACGTGTGAGCAGCGGTGACCAGCATGGGGGAGACTACAGGGGTGAGTGCACCTATATATGTTGGTAACTGTTCACTTTGGGGGTTATCCTGATGAAGGGGCTACGCGCCCCAAAACGTTGATGCTGTAACCTGCAGTTTTTGCACTAAAAGTTTGTTTTGCACAAGTCAAGTCTCTGAGTGCCGCCTTTTATATCTGATATATATATATATATATATATATACATTAGAGATGAGCGCCTGAAATTTTTCGGGTTTTGTGTTTTGGTTTTGGGTTCGGTTCCGCGGCCGTGTTTTGGGTTCGAACGCGTTTTGGCAAAACCTCACCGAATTTTTTTTGTCGGATTCGGGTGTGTTTTGGATTCGGGTGTTTTTTTCAAAAAACACTAAAAAACAGCTTAAATCATAGAATTTGGGGGTCATTTTGATCCCAAAGTATTATTAACCTCAAAAACCATAATTTACACTCATTTTCAGTCTATTCTGAATACCTCACACCTCACAATATTATTTTTAGTCCTAAAATTTGCACCGAGGTCGCTGTGTGAGTAAGATAAGCGACCCTAGTGGCCGACACAAACACCGGGCCCATCTAGGAGTGGCACTGCAGTGTCACGCAGGATGTCCCTTCCAAAAAACCCTCCCCAAACAGCACATGACGCAAAGAAAAAAAGAGGCGCAATGAGGTAGCTGTGTGAGTAAGATTAGCGACCCTAGTGGCCGACACAAACACCGGGCCCATCTAGGAGTGGCACTGCAGTGTCACGCAGGATGGCCCTTCCAAAAAACCCTCCCCAAACAGCACATGACGTAAAGAAAAAAAGAGGCGCAATGAGGTAGCTGACTGTGTGAGTAAGATTAGCGACCCTAGTGGCCGACACAAACACCGGGCACATCTAGGAGTGGCACTGCAGTGTCACGCAGGATGTCCCTTCCAAAAAACCCTCCCCAAACAGCACATGACGCAAAGAAAAAAAGAGGCGCAATGAGGTAGCTGTGTGAGTAAGATTAGCGACCCTAGTGGCCGACACAAACACCGGGCCCATCTAGGAGTGGCACTGCAGTGTCACGCAGGGTGTCCCTTCCAAAAAACCCACCCCAATCAGCACATGATGCAAAGAAAAAGAAAAGAAAAAAGAGGTGCAAGATGGAATTATCCTTGGGCCCTCCCACCCACCCTTATGTTGTATAAACAAAACAGGACATGCACACTTTAACCAACCCATCATTTCAGTGACAGGGTCTGCCACACGACTGTGACTGATATGACGGGTTGGTTTGGACCCCCCCCAAAAAAGAAGCAATTAATCTCTCCTTGCACAAACTGGCTCTACAGAGGCAAGATGTCCACCTCATCTTCACCCTCCGATATATCACCGTGTACATCCCCCTCCTCACAGATTATCAATTCGTCCCCACTGGAATCCACCATCTCAGCTCCCTGTGTACTTTGTGGAGGCAATTGCTGCTGGTCAATGTCTCCGCGGAGGAATTGATTATAATTCATTTTAATGAACATCATCTTCTCCACATTTTCTGGATGTAACCTCGTACGCCGATTGCTGACAAGGTGAGCGGCGGCACTAAACACTCTTTCGGAGTACACACTTGTGGGAGGGCAACTTAGGTAGAATAAAGCCAGTTTGTGCAAGGGCCTCCAAATTGCCTCTTTTTCCTGCCAGTATAAGTACGGACTGTGTGACGTGCCTACTTGGATGCGGTCACTCATATAATCCTCCACCATTCTATCAATGTTGAGAGAATCATATGCAGTGACAGTAGACGACATGTCCGTAATCGTTGTCAGGTCCTTCAGTCCGGACCAGATGTCAGCATCAGCAGTCGCTCCAGACTGCCCTGCATCACCGCCAGCGGGTGGGCTCGGAATTCTGAGCCTTTTCCTCGCACCCCCAGTTGCGGGAGAATGTGAAGGAGGAGATGTTGACAGGTCGCGTTCCGCTTGACTTGACAATTTTGTCACCAGCAGGTCTTTCAACCCCAGCAGACCTGTGTCTGCCGGAAAGAGAGATCCAAGGTAGGCTTTAAATCTAGGATCGAGCACGGTGGCCAAAATGTAGTGCTCTGATTTCAACAGATTGACCACCCGTGAATCCTTGTTAAGCGAATTAAGGGCTGCATCCACAAGTCCCACATGCCTAGCGGAATCGCTCCGTGTTAGCTCCTCCTTCAATGCCTCCAGCTTCTTCTGCAAAAGCCTGATGAGGGGAATGACCTGACTCAGGCTGGCAGTGTCTGAACTGACTTCACGTGTGGCAAGTTCAAAGGGCATCAGAACCTTGCACAACGTTGAAATCATTCTCCACTGCACTTGAGACAGGTGCATTCCACCTACTATATCGTGCTCAATTGTATAGGCTTGAATGGCCTTTTGCTGCTCCTCCAACCTCTGAAGCATATAGAGGGTTGAATTCCACCTCGTTACCACTTCTTGCTTCAGATGATGGCAGGGCAGGTTCAGTAGTTTTTGGTGGTGCTCCAGTTTTCTGTACGTGGTGCCTGTACGCCGAAAGTGTCCCGCAATTCTTCTGGCCACCGACAGCATCTCTTGCACGGCCCTGTCGTTTTTTAAAAAATTCTGCACCACCAAATTCAAGGTATGTGCAAAACATGGGACGTGCTGGAATTGGCCCAGATTTAATGCACACACAATATTGCTGGCGTTGTCCGATGCCACAAATCCACAGGAGAGTCCAATTGGGGTAAGCCATTCCGCGATGATCTTCCTCAGTTGCCGTAAGAGGTTTTCAGCTGTGTGCGTATTCTGGAAAGCGGTGATACAAAGCGTAGCCTGCCTAGGAAAGAGTTGGCGTTTGCGAGATGCTGCTACTGGTGCCGCCGCTGCTGTTCTTGCGGCGGGAGTCCATACATCTACCCAGTGGGCTGTCACAGTCATATAGTCCTGACCCTGCCCTGCTCCACTTGTCCACATGTCCGTGGTTAAGTGGACATTGGGTACAGCTGCATTTTTTAGGACACTGGTGACTCTTTTTCTGAGGTCTGTGTACATTTTCGGTATCGCCTGCCTAGAGAAATGGAACCTAGATGGTATTTGGTACCGGGGACACAGTACCTCCAACAAGTCTCTAGTTGGCTCTGCAGTAATGATGGATACCGGAACCACGTTTCTCACCACCCAGGATGCCAAGGCCTCAGTTATCCGCTTTGCAGTAGGATGACTGCTGTGATATTTCATCTTCCTCGCAAAGGACTGTTGAACAGTCAATTGCTTACTGGAAGTAGTACAAGTGGGCTTACGACTTCCCCTCTGGGATGACCATCGACTCCCAGCGGCAACAACAGCAGCGCCAGCAGCAGTAGGCGTTACACGCAAGGATGCATCGGAGGAATCCCAGGCAGGAGAGGACTCGTCAGACTTGCCAGTGACATGGCCTGCAGGACTATTGGCATTCCTGGGGAAGGAGGAAATTGACACTGAGGGAGTTGGTGGGGTGGTTTGCGTGAGCTTGGTTACAAGAGGAAGGGATTTACTGGTCAGTGGACTGCTTCCGCTGTCACCCAAAGTTTTTGAACTTGTCACTGACTTATTATGAATGCGCTGCAGGTGACGTATAAGGGAGGATGTTCCGAGGTGGTTAACGTCCTTACCCCTACTTATTACAGCTTGACAAAGGGAACACACGGCTTGACACCTGTTGTCCGCATTTGTGGTGAAATACCTCCACACCGAAGAGCTGATTTTTTTGGTATTTTCACCTGGCATGTCAACGGCCATATTCCTCCCACGGACAACAGGTGTCTCCCCGGGTGCCTGACTTAAACAAACCACCTCACCATCAGAATCCTCCTGGTCAATTTCCTCCCCAGCGCCAGCAACACCCATATCCTCCTCATCCTGGTGTACTTCAACACTGACATCTTCAATCTGACTATCAGGAACTGGACTGCGGGTGCTCCTTCCAGCACTTGCAGGGGGCATGCAAATAGTGGAAGGCGCATGCTCTTCACGTCCAGTGTTGGGAAGGTCAGGCATCGCAAACGACACAATTGGACTCTCCTTGTGGATTTGGGATTTCAAAGAACGCACAGTTCTTTGCGGTGCTTTTGCCAGCTTGAGTCTTTTCAGTTTTCTAGCGAGAGGCTGAGTGCTTCCATCCTCATGTGAAGCTGAACCACTAGCCATGAACATAGGCCAGGGCCTCAGCCGTTCCTTGCCACTCCGTGTGGTAAATGGCATATTGGCAAGTTTACGCTTCTCCTCCGACAATTTTATTTTAGGTTTTGGAGTCCTTTTTTTTCTGATATTTGGTGTTTTGGATTTGACATGCTCTGTACTATGACATTGGGCATCGGCCTTGGCAGACGACGTTGCTGGCATTTCATCGTCTCGGCCATGACTAGTGGCAGCAGCTTCAGCACGAGGTGGAAGTGGATCTTGATCTTTCCCTAATTTTGGAACCTCAACTTTTTTGTTCTCCATATTTTATAGGCAGAACTAAAAGGCACCTCAGGTAAACAATGGAGATGGATGGATTGGATACTAGTATACAATTATGGACGGACTGCCACGGTTAGGTGGTATAAAAAAACCACGGTTAGGTGGTATATATTATAATAATAATACAATTATGGATGGACGGACTGCCTGCCGACTGCCGACACAGAGGTAGCCACAGCCGTGAACTACCGCACTGTACACTGGTTGATAAAGAGATAGTAGTATACTCGTAACAATTAGGATGACACTATGACGGTATAAAGAATGAAAAAAAAACCACGGTTAGGTGGTAGGTATATAATAATAAATAATACAATTCTGGTCGGACGGACTGCCTGCCGTGTGCCGACACAGAGGTAGCCACAGCCGTGAACTACCGCACTGTACACTGGTTGATAAAGAGATAGTAGTATACTCGTAACAATTAGGATGACACTATGACGGTATAAAGAATGAAAAAAAAAACCACGGTTAGGTGGTAGGTATATAATAATAAATAATACAATTCTGGTCGGACGGACTGCCTGCCGTGTGCCGACACAGAGGTAGCCACAGCCGTGAACTACCGCACTGTACACTGGTTGATAAAGAGATAGTAGTATACTCGTAACAATTAGGATGACACTATGACGGTATAAAGAATGAAAAAAAAACCACGGTTAGGTGGTAGGTATATAATAATAAATAATACAATTCTGGTCGGACGGACTGCCTGCCGTGTGCCGACACAGAGGTAGCCACAGCCGTGAACTACCGCACTGTACACTGGTTGATAAAGAGATAGTAGTATACTCGTAACAATTAGGATGACACTATGACGGTATAAAGAATGAAAAAAAAACCACGGTTAGGTGGTAGGTATATAATAATAAATAATACAATTCTGGTCGGACGGACTGCCTGCCGTGTGCCGACACAGAGGTAGCCACAGCCGTGAACTACCGCACTGTACACTGGTTGATAAAGAGATAGTAGTATACTCGTAACAATTAGGATGACACTATGACGGTATAAAGAATGGAAAAAAAACCACGGTTAGGTGGTAGGTATATAATAATAAATAATACAATTCTGGTCGGACGGACTGCCTGCCGTGTGCCGACACAGAGGTAGCCACAGCCGTGAACTACCGCACTGTACACTGGTTGATAAAGAGATAGTAGTATACTCGTAACAATTAGGATGACACTATGACGGTATAAAGAATGAAAAAAAAAACCACGGTTAGGTGGTAGGTATATAATAATAAATAATACAATTCTGGTCGGACGGACTGCCTGCCGTGTGCCGACACAGAGGTAGCCACAGCCGTGAACTACCGCACTGTACACTGGTTGATAAAGAGATAGTAGTATACTCGTAACAATTAGGATGACACTATGACGGTATAAAGAATGAAAAAAAAAACCACGGTTAGGTGGTAGGTATATAATAATAAATAATACAATTCTGGTCGGACGGACTGCCTGCCGTGTGCCGACACAGAGGTAGCCACAGCCGTGAACTACCGCACTGTACACTGGTTGATAAAGAGATAGTAGTATACTCGTAACAATTAGGATGACACTATGACGGTATAAAGAATGAAAAAAAAACCACGGTTAGGTGGTAGGTATATAATAATAAATAATACAATTCTGGTCGGACGGACTGCCTGCCGTGTGCCGACACAGAGGTAGCCACAGCCGTGAACTACCGCACTGTACACTGGTTGATAAAGAGATAGTAGTATACTCGTAACAATTAGGATGACACTATGACGGTATAAAGAATGAAAAAAAAAACCACGGTTAGGTGGTAGGTATATAATAATAAATAATACAATTCTGGTCGGACGGACTGCCTGCCGTGTGCCGACACAGAGGTAGCCACAGCCGTGAACTACCGCACTGTACACTGGTTGATAAAGAGATAGTAGTATACTCGTAACAATTAGGATGACACTATGACGGTATAAAGAATGAAAAAAAAACCACGGTTAGGTGGTAGGTATATAATAATAAATAATACAATTCTGGTCGGACGGACTGCCTGCCGTGTGCCGACACAGAGGTAGCCACAGCCGTGAACTACCGCACTGTACTGTGTCTGCTGCTAATATAGACTGGTTGATATTTAAAGAGATATTAGTAGTATACAACAATACTATACTGGTGGTCAGGCACTGGTCACCACTCCTGCAGCAAAAGTGTGCACTGTTAATTAATATAATTGTACTCCTGGCTCCTGCTAACAACCTGCAGTGCTCCCCAGTCTCCCCCACAATTAATTATAAGCTTTTAATTTATACATTGATGACTGTGCAGCACACTGGGCTGAGCTGAGTGCACACAGACTGAGTCACACTGTGTGACTGACTGTGCTGTGTATCGTTTTTTTTTTCAGGCAGAGAACGGATATAGCAGAGAGAAGTGAACGGATATATTATATTAAATAAAAGTTAACTAGCAACTGCACTGGTCACTGACTGTGGTAAACTAACTCTGTCTGCGACTCTGCACAATCTCTCTCTCTCTATCTAATCTATCTCTATTCTAATGGAGAGGACGCCAGACACGTCCTCTCCCTATCAATCTCAATGCACGAGTGAAAATGGCGGCGACGCGCGGCTCCTTATATAGAATCCGAGTCTCGCGATAGAATCCGAGCCTCGCGAGAATCCGACAGCGTCATGATGACGTTCGGGCGCGCTCGGGTTAACCGAGCAAGGCGGGAAGATCCGAGTCGCTCGGACCCGTGAAAAAAAACATGAAGTTCGGGCGGGTTCGGATTCCGAGGAACCGAACCCGCTCATCTCTAATATACATACATATATTATATATAAGGTCAGAAATATTTACTTACTGTACATTATTCAAGGTGCAGGATCGCTTTCTATTGTCTATATTTTACGTTCAAATCCTCAAGCCCCTAAGTGTATAAGTTTGCCTTTAGATGATCACCAAAAAAAAAACAACTTTAAGACAGAAGCAATTTTAGAGACTTCACTTCTCACTTTGTATTTGGGTCTGACCACAAATGCACAATTTAATAAGAACAATGATGTGTACAGTACACAATGTTTGATAGGGTACATAATATTGTACAAAGCCTCTGACAGGAAGGAACAGCGTAATGCTTGACCCAGTCTCTATTATAGAACATTCTGTATTACTACAAATCACCAAGGTAAACTGCACTAAACAAACTAATAACTTAGTACTTTTACTATTAATATTGGTACTCTTTTTATGGGATTTATGAAAGGAATTTACAACTGATTAATCAATAGCGCTAATAGTAAGTATGTAATGGTGGGAAACAAGCGTTATAACTATGCAAGAATATATTAATGCAGAGGTGTTTTAGCAATTGTTTTAGACACTGCTCTAGATTAATATATTTAATAAGATTATTCACTGTATTTAATATATTGTAGCTGCACATGAGAGGAGTGAGGGTTAATTTGTTAGTTCTTTCTCATAATTCAATTACATTGACAAGCTCAGTGGAATGCTGAACAGGTGGCTCGATGCTCAATTTATGGAGCCTTTCATGCATACACAATAGACACTCAGAGCGGATGGACAGCCAGAGCAACTGACAAA
Organism: Pseudophryne corroboree; assembly: GCF_028390025.1. Classification (NCBI taxonomy): domain Eukaryota; kingdom Metazoa; phylum Chordata; class Amphibia; order Anura; family Myobatrachidae; genus Pseudophryne; species Pseudophryne corroboree. Next base: position 202,848,114 of record NC_086452.1, on the reverse strand, counting down.
GAGCCCTACAGGACTGGAGATGTGAGACGAAGCTGGCCCAGCTCCAGAGCAACATGGATCTTGCCAGGGTTTTGTATCTGTTAAGGAATTGGGAAGTCAGACGGAAAGAGTGGAGAGATACTGCAGTAACCATATGGGATGCATGGTTATAGTGATCCCACAGAAAAAAGTCTGTACTACAGAATTGCACATTTAGGGATTGTTAAAGAGCTACACATATTGGTGTATGGCTGTAGCAGCCATCATACTCATTTATACTAATGTAAGAATCTGCCCATGTATGCAAATGATCTGTGCATTCAGGGACACCATCAGGGGGGGAAGTCAGTACTCCTGTACCAGGCCAGGCCATCGGCACAGTTCATTGTTTAATAACAGATGTGTCCTTATACATCTTTGCTTCAGTCATGCCAAACAGCCCCTCATGGTACTACAGGTCGCATGAGAATCTTCTAGCAGCTGGCATCAATTTATTGTCAAAATATCCAAGTGTCATATATCAAATTAATCAGCACAGTCTCCTCATGTGTAAGACACATTTTCAGTAAAATAAAGATGCCCAACTTTAGCAGAGTTGCACATGACCTGATGGCCCACTCATGCCAGTCATCTTGCACTGCAAGGCGTATTGAGGCTAGATGTATGACGACACATCGGTACTACACTTACATAGAAACAATGTAAGCTGCTAGCACTGTCCAGAGAGTTATATGAATGACTCATCACACTGCTAAGCTGTGCGTGTGATGAGTCAGTCATTAACTCCCCAGCCAGTGCTGCAGCACATGAGGTAGAGCTGTTAGATGCTGGATTCCCTGCAGAGCTATGATTGAGGCTGGAGCTTGAAGGTCAGGCACACAACCCACTGCCAAGGAAGAATGTTTCAGCATAGTAAGTAGTACAGGGATCTCACCCCCTATGTCTGCAATTTTTGTGTCCCCCACCCCACCTTCTTGAATGTCTGTCTCCCCATGTTTGTCTCTACAGTATATAGCTTATCTATAAGCTGTCTGTATGCTGTATTTACCTCCCTCCCCTCCCCTCTACGCCGTGTTCTGCCTTACACCTCCATGAGTGCCTCTACTGTCTCTTCTTCACAAAAATGCCTTGGCTTCACTTTCCATGTGTGCCTCTGACCCTTCCTCCACTTCCCATGTGTGTCTCTGACCCCTTTCCCTCATCCCCATGATTGCCTATCCTCATCCCCATGATTGCCTCCCTTCATTACAATGATTGCCTCCCCTCCCCTCAAGTGCCTCAGGATCCTTCCCTCCCTATGAGAGCCTTTCTCCCCCTCCTACACACTACACTTGTGATCCTCCATGCCCTAGGAGGTAGGTTAGGTGGGGAGCCCTGCATGATCCACTTGTACTGAGGCCCCCCCCCAATGATTCATAATGGCAGCCCTGTGGGCATCTGCATATGCAAGCCTATCCCACCCACAGTTTTACTTTACGTCCACAGCTACAGCTGTCATCATTAGTATCTGGATTTGCTTCCATCCCATGCAGGGTGCAAAAATCTGTCTGAACCAGGAGTCCAACTTCTATTCGCATGCTACAATCAGGGATTAAAGTAAGCCGGAACGAGACGGAACTGCGTTCCATCAGTTCCACTTGAAAACGGAACGCAGTTCCGCCTCCTCTGGCTCACCTAACCCGATGTGTGCCCGGCGCCGCAGGGAGATGCCAGGCGCCCACTGAGATTGTGTTACCAGCGGGTGCCTGGCTCTCTCTCCACAGTGGAAGCCTGAGGCTGGAGCTCACTACTGAGCTCCGGCTTCCGGCTCTGTCAGTGCGCACTATGGGAGAGACGTCATGATGTCTCTCCCATAGTGCCGAGGAGCAGACGCCAGGAAGACTGCAGCGGTCGGACACAGGAGCGGGGATTGGTGAGTATGGTGTGGGGTTATTTTGTTTTTATATGTGCGAGTGCTGTGCTTCTACTGGGGGCAAACTATAAGGGGGCAAACTACTGGGGGCAAGCTACAAGGGGGCAAACTACTGGGTGCAAATTTTAAGGGGGCAAGCTACTAGGGCAAACTACAAGAAGGCTTACTACAGGGGAGCATTACTACTGGGGGTATAACTACAGGGGGGCATTACTACTGGGGGCTAAACTACAGGGGGCATTACTACTGGGGGCATTACTACAAGGGGGTAAACTACAAGGGTGCATAACTACTATGGGCATAACTACAGGGGCTAAACTACTGGGGGCACAACTACAGGGGCTAAACTTCTGGGGGCATTACTACTTGTGGCCTAAACTTCAAGGGGGCAAACTACTGGGGGCAAACTACATGGGGGCATTACTACTGGGGGCTAAGCTACAAAGGGGCTAAAGTACTAGGGGCACAACTACAGGGGCTCAACTACTGGGGGCATAACTACTACAGGGGCTAAACTACTGGGGCATTACTACTTGGGGGCTAAACTACTGGAAGCATTACTAATGGGGGCTAACTACTGGGGCAAAATACATGGGGGCTAACTACTGGGGCAAAATACATGGGGGCTAAACTACTGGGGGCTAAACTACAGGGGGGGCTAAACTACTGGGGCATTACCACTGGGAGGCTAAACTAAAGTGGGGGTAAACTACTGGGGTCATAACTGTAGGGGCATTACCACTGGGGGCTAAACTACTGGGGGCATAACTACTGGGGCTAAATGACTGGGGGCATTATTACAGGTGACATTACTACTGGGGGCAATACTACACAGGGGCATTACCATTAAGGGCATTACTAATAGGGACACTACTAATGAGGGCATTGTAAAGGGGGTACTTCATAAGGGGCATCACTCCTGGGGACATAAGGGGCACTACTACTGGGGGCATTGCATAAGGGGCACCACTACTATGGGCTGTATATAAGGGGCACTACCACTACAGTGGACATTGCATAAGGAGCACTACTATTGTGGGCATTGTATAAGGGGCGCTACTACTGTGGGCATTATGTGTATTGGGGTGCTACTACTGTGGGCATTATTATTGTGTGACCACTCCCCTTTTTTGAGACCGCAATACCTTTTTTACATGGGCGCCAGGGGAAGGGGGGGGGGTGAATTCCACCACCTCTCTAGGACCACTTTAAGCACTGGCTACAATCAATCATGAAAGACAGTTTACATGTTCACGACACTCCCACAAGATAGAACCGTTTATTGCAATCATTGATCACCCAACAATTAACACCCAGAAATGCCCATTTCATGGAAAGTCTGGTCCGTTGATTAATCCATATGCACTAGCAATCTCTGTATAGCTACATATTGCATGATCTGTATCCAGTTCAGTCGAAGATAGCTTTCTTTGGCGCATGCGCAGTATAATATATCCATGAGATTCATCTGCATTTCCATGTGTACTAGTGGTGCAAGTAGATATATTTTCTTAGTGGTATTGAGTGCCAAAAAATGGTTGTGGTCATGTGTTGTGAGGGGGCGTGACAACATGATGTAAGTGGGAGTGGCTACACAACACTAGTGGTATAGCCACACAACATAGCCCCTTTTTTGGTGGAATCTGGAGGCAAGGCTAAAAAGATATAGTAATGCCTCCAGTATAATAGAAATATATAGTGATACCTCCAGTGTAATAGAAATACATAGTAATGCCCCCAATTTAATAACAATATATAGTAATGCCTCCATTGTAACAGGAAAATACAGCCACTGTCGCACTCCCAGTAACCCTGACAAAGTGGGAGGAATCGTTATGCTGCCAAGTACCATGGTCTTGTTGCTTTGTGGCACATTATAATTGGGGTAATGGCAAAGTGTGTGGCTGGTGGTACTGCGTACCCGCTGCCAAATTCTTAAGGGTACTCCATACCCGAGCGTACCCGCATACTTACACCGCTGATGTGCACTCAAATCAGGCATTATTTAAGTTTTCCACTCAAAATTATTAATCTTTGATATATTTCAATAAATTGCAGACTGAGGTGGACATGTACTAAGCAGTGATAAAAGTGGAGAAGTGAGCCAGTGGAGAAGTTGACCATGGCAACCAATCAGTTGCTCTGTATACATTTCTAGTATGCAAATTATAAATGTTACGTCAATGCTGATTGGTTGTCATGGGCAACTTCTCCACTGGCTCACTTCTCCACTTCTCCACTGTCTATTTAGATTAAAAAATCATTGGACAACCAATTAATTCAACGAAGTCATCAATTCACATATGCACTTTTCATGCATTTTGTTATGCTGAGGAAGATTCCATTCATTGAATTAAATGGAGTATTTTAAATAGAGTCCCTTACAGCTTGAAAATGAATACAATAATACTTCCACTCTAATGTAACTAACCTTAAACTGTCAACACACAGATGTGTCAACTTCACAATCAGTGCCGTTTCTTGGGCCGTGCGAGCTTTGCGATTGCAGGGGGCGCCACCACAGTAACTGACTATTACAGTATTCCATCTGGAATACTATTGAAAATATCCCTCCCAAAATGGGCGCTACAGTACCTCATAGAAGAGCGGATCCCCTGACAACGAGCAGAACCCCTTGACAATGAGCAAATTCCTTTGGCATTACAGTGGCGGCATAATATGGTGATAGTGACATGTGGGGGCATTACAGTGGAGGCAAAATATGGTGACTGGGACATGTGGAGGTATTACAGTGGGGGCATAATATGGTGCCAGGGGCATTACAGTGGGTGCATAATATGGTGACAATGGCATGTGGGGGCATAATATTGTGTCAAGGGCATTACATTGCTTTCATAATATGGTGTCAGAGCATACTGATTAGTATCAATGCGATGTGTGGAAGGGATGTACTGCAAAATGCTTAGTACATCCCAGTCTCAGCTCTCTGGGCCTTGCAACAGCTTCCAGCTGGCAGCTGCTTTGTATCAGGCCTCTCCTCCTACTATCACCTTTTTCTCCTCACCATTAAGCTTTTGGGGAGCAGGAGCACAAAACAGTCACCAGACTGATTAGTATACGTCCAGACTTTTGGCTCAATCACAAATGTAGCTGTGTGGGATACCACTGCTCCTCCACTCTCCTCTCTGATGATGGTGGCTATCTCTGCTCCCAATTTGTCCTGAGTAGCACCACTTACTGGCCTGACCACTTTTCACCTGTTTTTTAATGTTCAGTGGGTCAGGCTGTTATATGCTCTTCACTCCCTACACATGCCAGCTCAGATTCCAGCTAGCCACACATGCCACTGGCAGTCCCTAGCACTGTGCCTGAAGCCCCTCAGTGCACTGGCGTATATTTATAATGGGTGCAGTGTGTGTGATGCACATGGGTCCCCAGGGTCCAGGGGGGGCCCACACCACACACCCTGCACCCATTTTTTTCAATACTTACCCACGTCCGCAGCAGCGCTGCATATGTCATCAGAAAAATGGCAGGGATGCCATTTTACTGGCATTTCATGCAAGTGCAGTAAGAACATAATTGGGGAAATGGCTGCTGTGCCAATTTCCTGGAGATCTGCTCATGTGCACTAGACTCTGGGACAGTGCTTGGGTCCTCTAATGACCCTAGTGTCCAGAGTCTACACAGCACTGCCGGCTAGAGAGGAGGAGACCCAGACGGCGTCTGCTTACATTCCTTCTACTCTCTTTATGTGCCTCTGCCTCAGTGCACCTATCTATGTGTGAGGAAGAAGGGGCTGTCATAACACTGGGGGACATAAAAACACATAAAAAAATAATAGGGTTGATGTAGGGTTGATGTAGCATCCTATGAAAAAAGCAGTGGAAAAGCAGACCAGTGGAGAAGCTGCCCATAGCAACCAATCAGCTTTGAGGTAGCATTTATCAAGTACTTTCTATAAAATGATAGGTAAATGCTGATTGGTTTCTATCTATCTCTGGGTGCAAGTAAGAGCATTCGCTGGAGGTGCAGATAAGATATATTGATACATAAGGGAAACACTGGGGAAACAGCAGCCTCTAGAGTCAGAGAGTTGGAAGAGTCTGGAAGGAGGATTCACAGCAGAAAATCAACTGCCACACATCATGAACCACTGGTAATAACTCATTCTCCCAGAGCAGCCCAGGAGTCCGAAAGCTAGTTTCTAGAACCCACCCTAGGACTGAGACTCACTGAGGATAGAAGGATACAGAACTTCTCACAACTTTCTTCCTGAATTGTTCCAGTACAGATCCATATCTCGCTTGAATTCACACTGTACTGTATGTTTGTGCTTTTGTATTTTCTTGCTGTGTAAATAAGCCTGATTTGAGGACATTGTTCTAACTACTGAATTATTCCACCATCTTGGAGGATGAGGCAGAATATTGAATGATATATTACTGCTGTGTTTACATCATTACTGATGTAAGTATAATACATTAGGGGTTTCATCCACCTGGCTTATCCACCTACCGCATCATATATTTTGTACCATTGGGACCTATCTTCCCCCAATACTGTTTAATTTCTTGTTTATGAGCTAATATCTAAGGACATCAGAACCATGCCATTTCAGAGGGCTTTGATTTAAACACAATATACGATGCAGACACCTTTCCACACAACAGGGATTTATTATGCACTGCGGTTTGAAGTATTATCTCCTGTAAGCATACTGTAACATCAAAAGGCAGGGAATACCCCTATATCACTAATGTCTTTATCACCACCTAGAAGGCAAGACACAAGAATCTGAATACAATTTCCAGAAACACTTTGCAGTGGGACAATTCTCCATCCCTTTATTACATATTACCAGTGCTCGATGTGTGCCGGTATGAAACAGTACAGTATATCATATTGACACTTCACTTTGGTGGCCACTGCTTGGACAGTGACAGTGTGACTGCTCCCTGCACCGGTCAACAAGTTACTATGGTGTCTGCTTAAATTTTGTGATGGTCGCAAGCTATTCACAGCTCACAAACTGGCAGTCATTAAGTGGTGGCATTTTGAATTTGGCACCGAGTAAAAGCCAGCCATTACTCACAGACCAGCTTCCAATCAGGAGCATCTGGTGACATTTTGAATTTGGGGCTGGCCATGAGCCAATCATGGTTCACGGACAGGCAGCCAATCAGGGGCACTGCATTTCACCCCTGTTTGATTGCCAATCCATGAACCATGACTGGCAAATTCAATATGCGCCAAGGAGCAGAAAGGGAGAAAACAAGACCACCCAAAGAAAAAAGGAAGACCTGACCACAGAAGAAGACACAGCAGAGGAAAGAAGTGGAGGTGCTGCTGGCCAGGATAGGCTAGTGGCCATATCAAGTAGCTGAGGACCGGAGAATGCTGCAGTGGTGGAAAGGAAAAGAGCTAACTGAAGCTCCCCATTGCAGCCGCTCCCAGTGCCACATTAGGCAGCTTTGACCAGCTCAGTTTAGTTGACCTTCCCTAGACCATCAGGGTTGTCAGGCACTAGATCTGTGGGCGCAGTCAGGCCTCAGGCCAGTGGTGTATGTTAGGCAGACAGAGAGCCCATGCCCCTGGTAAGTGATGTGGGCATTAGTCCCAAGTCACTGTGTCTATATTTTGAAGTAGGAATATGGAAATTTCAGGGGTCTCAGCACCCCATATATTTTCCAGGGATAGAGAGAGAGACAGACTCATTTTGAGAAGGAGAGAGAGAGGGGGGGTGTGAGAGAGAGAATGATGGAGATAGAGCCTGAGGGTGGTTTGGTGAGAGAGAGAGAGACTGAGGGTGAGAGGGAGATATTGCTGGTGTGTGACAGAGAGGGGGAGAGAGAGAGAGATAGACTGAGGTTGGGGGTGAGAGAGCAAGAGAAACTGAGGGTGGAAGAAAGACTGATGGGGCCAGATGTACTAAGCCTGAAAAGTGATAAATATCACAGTGATAAAGTACCAGCCAATCGGCTCCTAACTGTTATTTTTCAAACAGCCTGTAATATGGCAGTTAGGAGCCGATTGGCTGGTGCTTTATCACAGTGATATTTATCACTTTTCAGGCTTAGCACATCTCCCCCATGGTGAGAGACTGGGGGGGTGAGAGAGAGGGAGAGAGAGAGACTGAGGGTTGGAAAAAGAGAGACTGAAGGTGAGAGAGAGGTGGAGAGGTAGACTGATGGTTTGAGAGAGATACTGAGGGCATGTGAGGGAGGGGGGAGACAGAAAGACTGAGAATGTATGAGAGGGAGAGAGACTGAGTCTGGGAATGAGAGGGAGAGAGACTGAGGGTGAGAGAGAGAGAGGCTGGGAGAATGAGACAGGGAGAAAGAGAAGGGGAACACTAACTGTTACGGCAGCTCTGAAAGGGATGGGAACTTCACAGCATTAGGCCCCACCCCCTTCCCAATACACCCACAAATCACGGCATTATGCCCATGAGGGGCCTGGGGTACAAAAGTCAGTAATGTCCACTCACTGTAGAGACGAAGAGAAAGCTGTCTCCTTCTCAAATCACAAAACTTTTTTCTACAGCATATTGGCAAAGCACAATGGCCCTCATTCCGAGTTGATCGCTCGCTAGCTGCTTTTAGCAGCAGTGCAAACGCTAAGCCGCCGCCCTCTGGGAGTGTATCTTAGCTTAGCAAAAGTGCGAACGAAAGGATCGCAGAACGGCGTCAAAATTTTTTCAAGCAGTTTCTGAGTAGCTGCAGACCTACTCCTAGCTTGCGATCACTTCAGACTATTTAGTTCCTGTTTTGATGTCACAAACACGTCCTGCGTTCGGCCAGCCACTCCCCCGTTTCCCCAGGCACGCCTGCGTTCATTTGTATCTGACACGCCTGCGTTTTTCAGCACACTCCCCGAAAACGGCCAGTTACCTCCCAGAAACGCCCCATACCTGTCAATCACTCAGCGATCAGCAGTGCGACTGAAAAGCGTCGCTAGACCTTGTGTGAAACTGCATCGTCTTTTGAGAAAGTACGTCGCGCACTGCGTACCATACGCATGCGCAGAAGTGCCGATTTTTAGCCTGATCGCTGCACTGCGAACAACGGCAGCTAGCGATCAACTCGGAATGACCACCAATGTCATCTCTGTAGTTCCCGTTACCATTAATAATAAATACATTATTTTAGTTGTTTTTGACTTGAAAATGGAACTAATTGTTTCCATTGATCCTACAATATACTCTCTATTATTTGCACTTTGGTAGGGAATGTTGGTGTTGCAGAATCATTTTCTGGTTACTACATACAGTATTCCATATATTTGCGTACAGCACAAGTGAATGCATTGTAGTCAATGGAATATCCTCCAATAATCCTCTTAACTAAAAGTACAATGTCACCAAACTGAATGCAATGCATTTCACCAACATAAATATTACTGTTTTTAACAAATAAACATAGCAAAAGAAACAAATAGATATAAAATATTTGGATTCAGAAATACAGGTATGTGGGTGCTGTGAGTTGATATGGATCAGTTGATAGAAGAACAAGAGCAGCAACCCAGTACTAGTGCTGTGGCTGTTGCCAGTCATGATAGTATTTCGACATCTACAGTACTAAAGGTGGCCCAGGGGACACAAAATTTAAGAAAGAGCACCTGAAATCTAAGTATTTCACAATGTTAAAGAAAACATCAACTCTAATAATAAAGGGAATGTTTGCTGCTGTATGAGTCTGACATTTCTGACACTGTACTCATAGTGAAGCCTACTTCAACCATTTCTGTACCCTCTGCAAATGTGGGGATGAGCAGTACAAGAAAAGGTGACAGAGAAATTGAGGATGATACTGTGGAAGTGCAACAGAATAAAGTGGATATTTGTGTATCTGACACTAATGAAGATGTTTATGATGAGGATATTGTTTGTGTCAAAATATGTAGGCCGCCAGTGAAAGCAGTTTTTGCCCTTGATAAAAAGAAGGTCATTGTCATGTTTAGATATAAGACCAAAAAAGCCACCCGTGTGGAATTATTTTTACCCAAATCCTGAAAACATTTAAAAAGGCATCTGTATAATAGTAAGGACCAAGTTAGTAGAGGTAGGGTCGCAAAACATCTGAGCACCACCTTCCTGTTACATCATTTACATTGATATATAATCAAATCCCCATAGAGCGGGGAAAGGGAAGAGAAACTAGTTTGTCTAGGGTGCACACAACCCAACCTAGAAAAATGCTGTACTTATTATAAGCATATATCCCTAAGCAATGACGTCTTTTAAAGGCCTAAATGCCTGTAAAATAAACTTTTATTGAATTTTTTTTATTTATATAATTATGAATATTATTATAATATTGGGACTAAATATGTCCTTTATTCATTGTCGAGTGAAGTGTTAAAATCAAAAGGAAAAATAAATGTGAAAGAAAATAGAATAAAGTGAGTAAAGATTTAAAAACAAGGCAACTGTGTTGTTCCCTTTATTTTTCTCGTATTTATTTGCACAAGTACAAGAACCAGAAAAATGTTAATGTATTATATATGCGGCACTGAATCAGTGCTGGGTTAGTATATATAATACATTAACATTTTTCTGGTTCTGGTTCACATTTATTTTTCCTTTTGATTTTAACACTTCACTCGACAATGAATAAAGGACATATTTAGTCCCAATATTACAATAATATTCATAATTATATAAATAAAAAAATTTCAATAAAAGTTTATTTTACAAGCATTTAGGCCTTTATGAGACGTCATTGCTTAGGGATACATGCTTATAATAATAACAGCATTTTTCTAGGTTGAGTTGTGTGCACCCTAGACAAACTGGTTTCTCTTCCCTTTCCCCGCTCTATGGGGATTTGATTATATATCGTAACCTATACCAGTTGGTAGCTCCATTGTGAGCCTTCAGTTTCATTAATATGTGGACTCACGTGTTATTTCCCCACACACACTAGCAAGGTGGGTCACGAATATACACTCAGAAGGCACCCCAATCTTCTTTATATAAATTACAACATATTTTTTGGTCTCGGTGCAGGTTATTTGCCAGGAAGGGTTAGAGCTCAAGCTTTTCCCTATATTGGAACCTTTTGATCATTTACATTGAGTTCATACAAGTTATTTATCCAAATCTGAAAAAATCTGTAAAATAATAAAAATCAGTCCATTATCAGTTACCAGCAGTTTGAGCCAGCATATGCAAGCTCCACCACTAACACCCTCATCATCAACCTCCTGATTAATGATCAGAGGTAGTCCTTCTAAAATATTGGTTTGTGGGATCCCAAACAAATGAAGCACTTTGGCCACAAAAGCAGCAGTCCCTGTCACTGCAGTGTTTGCTTTGTTAAAATATGCATGTTTTTTAAATATACAACATAAGGGTGAGTGGGAGCACAGAAGGACAATTCCATCTTGCAAAACCTTTTTCTTCATAATGTGCTGTATTTTTGGGGGCTTTTGACATGTTTTTTTTTTCATAGACAAACATTTTTACAGGTTATTGCTCTAATACAATACTACAGATGTAGCCACCATTATCTATCTTGCGATGCAGATGCATCTGTGCATGCATTGCGGCAACGACTTGCTATGGGAAGTTGGAAATAATCACACCCGCGAATAGACTATTCATGTCTATGGACCACAAGTGCAATAATACGCATGTGCCCTTTTGCGGCACATTACTCAAAAAAAAAACTAATCACGAGGGCGACTATTTCAACCCAGGATGAGGCTCGCTACATCTGTAATTTGCAACACATTTTAACTAGAAAAGAACACAATGTTAATAGCCAAGTATTCCATCTTGGAAGGGTTGAAAGGGAAGCCAAGAAAATATATACTGTACTTGTTGCAGAGCTATTTAGCCTAGATTGCGGAATCAAATAATTTCACTTAATTAATCAATCAATCAATCAATCAATCATATTCAGTTTTCTTAATTGATCATTTAGATAAGTCAATACATTCCTCCATCCATCTATCCATTTATCCATCCTTTACCTGCCTTCTACTGCATACATACTCCACCTTCATTTCCCTGTACTGCCTCTGATCTAGTTCTCGATGAATGAAAACATCCTTGGTGTCTATGGGGTCACATAGTTTATTAAACTGCCATCCCGTCTGCCACTTCTGTGTGGCAATGTTTCATAGATATTCTATAGTCTTTTAAGCCAAGGGGCATATGTAATTGGGTCTGAGTTTGCCGGAGCCGGCTGATCTTGGATGTTTTTTAAGGCGGCAATCATTTACAAGGCATGGTTTTTCATTGTAAATGATTGTCCCTTTAAAAAAATGTTCAAGATCGGCCGACATCCTGCACTTCCAGCAAACCCTATTACATATGCCCCATGTGTTTGAACTAATGTTTGTGCCACTGCTCTGTTTGCTTAGTTTAGCCAGCCAGCCTTTGGACAATATTGGTGAACAATATTGTGATCTGAGAGGTGGTCAAAATTGACTAGATATGACTGGATATTAATGTTATTTAGGTTAGAAATACTGTAGAAACAAAAACAGGCACAAATTACATCATTTTAGCTGTTTTTATAAATTAGAAAAAATACAGATCCAAAACTTGTAGCTTTACCAAAACCAAAAGACGATGATGAATTAGAACCAAAACATGGGGGTCATGGCACATCTCTACCAGTAATGCAATCCAAAATACAATCTGATTTTGATATCCGAGATCCAACTTTGTAACAAGATTAAAAAAATGGGACTTGAATCCCAAGTGAAAAAGTACCAACAAATGGCAAATTAAAAGTAATTTAAATTTTTTTTTTGTCTCTGTACAAACTGAACTTTTATCTGCATAGTATAAATTATGAAAATTGGTTGTGCAGAAAACAGGCCACACTCATACTATATGCATGTATGCAACTTTGCCTAAATCTTACAATTGCACTCACTTTAATTGGACAGGTGTGACAGGGACAGGACTCTCTCATAGGGTGAGTACAGTAAAGGGGTATTCACAAAATTGATGTGTGCATTTTAGCAAGTTTTGTTTTTTTAACATTTTCTAAATATAAATAATTCTAACTACTATATTCAAGAGGTTGTTTTTTGTTTTAGTCACACCTATTGGCAAATAACAATTAATTAAAATATTCTGTGTAATGTAAGTAGTGTATGACAGACATATACCTGTCACATAGAGTATGCATGCATTTTTAGTTTTTAAGTGAACATATTTTAGGTCTACAGATCATCTGTGTCTCCTCTCCAAGCTTATCCAGGAGGGGAGAACAGAAGCAGTATATCAGCAAGTATGTATAGTACATGTCTGGACAGGGTTGTCAAGAACTAATAAACTGGCATTCATCAAGTTGAGTAAACTGCATTTTCAATTACATTCAAATCAATGCATGCATCTGTTGCAGTGCTTTTCCCTTAAAAATATCAAATGCTGTATTGGAGATGCGGTCAATATGCCTGCTGTCGGGGATCCCGGCAGCAGAAATACTGACACTGGAATCCTGATACCCATCAGAATATCGATGCCAGTACCCCAAAAAGGACAGGAGACTGATGGCAGAATTCCAACAACCAGCATCCCAACCATAGTAAGTATATCGCGTGGTTAGGTTTAGGGTGGGGTGGGGGGGGGTTAGGTTTAGGAGCTACCTGGGAGTGTTAGGGTTAGGCTGCAGGGGAGGTGGGTGTTTAGGTTATGGTTAGGCTGTGGGAAGTCGGGGGTTAGGCACCCCCAGGGAGAGTTAGGGATATGCTGCGGGGGGGGGGGGAGGAATAGGTTTAGGCAGCGGGGGGGGGGGGGATTTAAGATTAGGCACCACAGCAGGGAGATTAGGGTTAGGCACTAAGGGAGGAGGTTAGAGGTAGGCTGCAGGAAGGGAGGGTTAGGGGATGGGGGACACCCTTACCTCTCACCCCTGTCGGGATTGCTGTTGTTGGGATCCCGGCGGTATGATGACCGCTGGGATTCCGTGCACCGGGATTACATACTGTAACCCTCTATTGTTGTAAACTGATTACAAATATCACTGCAATAATGCTAATAAATTTCAGCATCAACATTATATAGTATTAGCATAAATGGGAGGGATTCAGATACGTTCAGTAGCAGTATAAAGTCAACTGGACGACAGTAACCATGTCAACTTCAGAATGTTATATCGAGAGACCAGCACTCACCTCAATACATCAGTAAACAAGTAAATAAATAAATAATGGGCTTTTAGTTCATGAATTGTACAATGGATTTAAGCTTGCAGCCCAACACCAAGGGAACCCATCTCACTGCAAGTCCTGCTGTATCACCTAGACTTTTGAAAACCTTGCCACTGCTATCACATCAGAGTCAAATTAATTACTTCAGAATGTTGACATGGTACAAGCTATCGGCAGGGCACTAGGTCAACTTCCAACAGGTTAACAATGTTGATACCTGAATTATCACCATGTGAAATGTTGACAGTTTCAGGGCGCCAAGGGATAATGTTAAGCAACGTCAGGATATTTAGTCTGTAGGGGCAGGTTAGGGTTAGGTTGTGAAGGGCGGTGGTGGGGGTGTTAGGATTAGGCACCAGGGGTAGGGTTGCGGTTATGGTTAGGGAAAAAGGGAGAAATACTGGAACACCAAAGCATTGAAAGTATGTGCTGGAAGTGACTGTTACAAGGCTGTCAGGACCCAGAAGAAGATGCTGGAGCCACTTTGCTGCCCGGACAAGGCAAGAAGCAACTAGACCACCAGACACTGGTAGTCAACAGTTCATCATGTCGATATATCCAGGTAGATAAGGTAGGTAGCTAAGCATGCCGACATGCTGCATGTCATCAGTTGGACCCTGTTGTGTTTGCATCCAACACAGAATTCGGTATAAGCAAAATTAGCAAAATGACTTTGGCCCAGCTCTGGAGGATTATTTGGATGTGGTGAGAGTTGGGTGGCTTAATCATGAATATGAACCCTGAATAAGGAGGCATTTTTATAAACTGGATTTTACACACATGATAAACTCAAAGTAATTGGTCCAATTTTCAACATACCTTTAAACCTCATATAGTCTGAGGATTGTCCGTAACCTTAAACCATAGCATCTTAACACTTAACTATAATAAATAAAGACACAGAGACTTGAATTTGGCAGAAAATGTTAGCTATTTATTTAAATGAACCATTAACTGATGAATAATTAAACTAAAGTATGGTGGCCAGAAAGAACGGCTAAAACAACCCTATCCCATGAACAAAAACCTATCTTATAAAAACTGACGTAAAACTTCCAACAAACAATAGGTATCAGCTCAACCTCCATCTTGACTGCCCACCCGTGAAGGTGATGAGGCTGCCCCCGTGAAGGTGGTCTAGCAGATGTAATACCAGTCAACGAAGGAGAGCACACCTAAAAACCAACCACCAAACGACCTCCAATCAACTCCTTTAATACAACAAAAGTTAATTTCCTGTTCTTTCCCGCCACAACAAAACCGTAACAACCCAGCCCACGGAAATAGCCAACGCACACAGCACAAGAAAACAAATACCACCAGTAGGAAGGGAGGGTGGGACGATTACAGCAGAAGAGGCTGACCCAGCTCCTTTACCAAGCTTAAGAACCCTTTCCACCTACCCCCATCGTTAATTCCTATTGGCTACCAAGAAACTCCCATAATGACTTACCGTCCTGCCCCCCAGACTAGCTGAGGTTTAACCCACTCCTCTCCTATTCTGTCAATTCGTTCTCCAAAAATATTCCAGCAGCATACTTTGTTTAGTATCTCAGTGGTATTTAACATTACTTACCCCTCAGACGAGGTCCAGTGTTGTCCCCCTGCTCACTGCATCGTCCACGATGTTGCTGGAAGCCTATCACTACCAATGAGGAGCTGATGTATCATGCGCATGTACAACAGCCAGTCTGCACATTCAACTTTCACTTGGCAAGGGCCCGGCACTGCCTTAAGGCTTCACTAAAGCTGGAAAGGCTGGTGCTGGGTCCCCATATCCGGCAATGAGGACCATTTCATTATTGCCACCTATAGATGGTGTAAGTGGTAAAGTGGCAAACAGCTGTAATCTAAGCTTACTGCTGTTTGTTAAATACTGAAAGAGAACTTAACCACATTAGCGAGTGCTAAAGGGGTTATGTCTCCTTAAATAGTGCCTAATGTTTAGTACAAAGGGGGTCCGGTGTACTTAGTATTGGAGAGCGATAAAGTACCAGCCAATCAGCTCCTAACTGCCATGTTACAAGTTTTACAATGCTTAGTACATCTCCGCCTGATAAGGACTGTTGGAGGAATTGCAGCCACAGGGGGACCATTTATCACATATAGGGGAGTATCCAATTACCCATGGTCAATGACTAGCCTAACCTATATAGCCTCGATGCAGCGGGCTCCTACCCCCGATTCTGGCACTTTTCACGTATTAAACTTCGGTTGCCACATGGCACTCAAGAGATATTCTGCGATAAGTGGGCTGCCGACCCCAATTTGTTTTTGCGCAATCCATTTTACGAGTGATGAGAACGGCCTGTAATAGGAAACAGCGATAATGACATTAATCTCAATGTCTGCCCATTTTCAAAATGGCATCGGGAGTAATTGGATACTCCCCTTATAACTGTTTTATATTTCTTGCCTTTACAAGGTAAAAAAAATAAAAATAAGAAACAGCAAGACTGCAAATGCAATTACCACCGATAAATGAGAAAGTGACATATCTCCAGAGTACCCTTTTGGTATCTTGGACTAAAACTACTTCTACAGGAGCACTTGTTCATTTATCTGACTAACTGTGTCTTGGCTCCTTGTTCCTCCTTCATAATTCATAGCACTGTGCCACCTACACTACATTACCATCTCCATCCTCTAACACTCATACAATCCTGCAATCTAGTGTATTTTGCACGCAATACAATTTTGGCACACACACGCACAATGTAACAGCCTACAATACTCTGTCAGCCATATACACACACTGTAGTACAGACGTCACAAAGTGTGGAGAAATATTTTTTTTTAAGTTGTTTATATAGTACACACATTTTAAGCATCACTTTACAAATAATATTTGGCTATTGCAGTAATTGGAGTTTTAAATGAACAATGAATATAGGTTTAATTGAAGGGTTAGAACAAGTTTCTGGGTTGATGTCATTTTAGGGGGCTTAAAATCACTGTGGGAGGATTCTTTTCATTTGTTGTATTCTGAATGGATTAGAATTTTATATTTGTGTGCATCCTTTACATTCACTTAGAAAGGTTAGGAATAATGAATTTAAATGTAATGATGACATCAAATATAAAGGGATGCGGTCAAGATCCCGCCAGACGGAATCCCGGCGGTCGGAATACCGACACTGGAATCCCGACATATTCTCCCTCCGTGGGTGTCCACGACACCCATAGAGGGAGAATAAATTAGTGTGCCGAGTGTAGCAAGGCACTGTGCCCACAGCGTGGTGAGAGCAGCGAGCCCGCAAGGGGCTGCGTTGCGCTCGCCCCCTGTTGGGATTGTGCTGGTCGGGATTCCGGTGTCGGTATTCCGACTGCCGGGATCCCGTCCAGCGGGATTTCGGACTGATCCCTACATAAACATGATTTGAAAATATCTGTTTATTTTGAAAAACTTTACTGCAGCAATTAAGTAGCAATCTGTTCTTTGATGTTATTAATAAATTACAATACTATGGGACATATTAATGTACAGTACATATTTTACCCATCTTACTGTAATTATACTGCTTTCACATCACAATGCCAGTCGCACCCGGGAATTGGAAACGACCCGGCATTGGACCCTTGCAGACTGGCTTCCCGACCCAGCAATATGCCAAGTCTGGTTGCCATCGGGGGTGGGGACAGAGGCGGCATCAGGGTTGGGTGTGGAGGTGGCGCTGAGAGATGAGATCATCGCCACGCCGCCTCTGTCTATACTGTGAACGGGTCCTGGGTCGCATGGACCCGGCAACCCGTTCACACTGCATCTGACCCAGTAATAATAACTAGAGAATAACCCTTATTTATTCCCAGGTTGAAATTCAGGTGACACGAGAATTCGGGAGTGACCCCTTTCTCACAGCACAGCGACCCGCGTCGACCTGGGTTATTTGTGCGGTGTGAAAGGGGTATTGAAAATTACAATTGCAGCTATTCACAGCTATGACAGATTAATTAACATGGCTATCATTGAATTCATGCTGGGGCAGTGTATCGGGCAGCCCATATATACCCTCTTCAGGGCTTGCTGATAAAGGCGGTGAAGGAAGTTATTGTGCAGGGCTTTCAACACACAACAGCCTGTCGGGGGAAATATACAAATGATTCCTTTCCACCCAAAACAAGGTAAAAATGTAGCCTATAGTCTACAAAGCCTTACCCTTTTCCACTAGCTTTAAAAACACGGGTAAATGCGAGGGGGCGCGCATTTACCCGTGTTTTTTTCCTAGTGGAAACGCCCCCCCCTGCAATTTCCCGGATCAAGTGATCCGGGAATCCTACCCGGGTAGCTTTTCGGGTTGAACACGTGTTCAACCCGGTAAGCTGTGTAGTGTGAACGGAAGCCGTGTCGATGCGACACGGCTCCCGTTCACAGTGTATGGAAGGGCGGAACTGGGAGATAATGTGATCTCCCAGCGCCGCCCCTGCTGCGTCACTAGCAGCGTCACCAACCCGTCAATATGCCGGGTTGGTGAGCGCTGTGGGAAAGGGGGCTGATCACGGGTCGCAGCCGTGTCAGGCTCTCGGCTACGACCAGTGCTACAGGTGGAAAAGGGGTATGAAGCTGGAACAAAACCTTACTAAGTATGAAGATGGAATTAGTAAGCAGGGCCAAACTGCGAAAGGCTTGCAAATAACGGGGACTGCATTATCCTCACAGATAGCTCCAGCATTCATTATTTGGATATTTTAATTGTTAAGAAACTGCTGTTTCTGTGTAGTTACTTTGGCCGATTGGCTTGATAAATAGGCCCCTGTATGTTGCTATTTTAAATGTATGATATAAAACAAAATAAAAGTCCCTGTAATTATGTAAATTGTAAAATAGCATAAATAATTGACTTTAATGAGTATTGATACTGAAAGATGAATTAGAATAATTTATTTTCAGTCTGGCACGAATGTACCTAAAAATATCAGACTAGCCCATCTATTTTTCATAAGCCCCATGTTCCCATGTATAATTCTGTACATTGAATATTCTACTTCTTACTGTAGCTTAACATACAAGTCATGCTCTGTTGCTTTGCACAGAATGTGTTAACACAGGTTACTATGCACAATTATTCAGGCCTTGTGATAATGGTTCTTTTATTGGGATGCTACCTCATTATGTTAGGAATACTTGGAGCAGTGCAATAAAATGCTCATTAAAGTCCAGTCTACAGACACATTATCCGAGGAACATCTCTCAGATAATAAACACAAATGGTCCATCTCCACTAATGCACAGCACAAATGTAGATATGCTCTGCCTCCACTATTGAATGCAGCAGGGAGAGCTTGTACTACAGTACATCAGTCAGAGCTGTGATTTCAGAGGAACGTTTCTAAATTTTTTTTTCCTCTTGTTGCTTTATAAGACTTTCTATGTAAACGTGCAGCATTTAAAGAGTTGCATAAGCTTGCCCTCAGTGATGAGCACTATGTAAAGCACTTTGTTGGTGTACACTTGATTTTTCAATAATCTACAAAACTGAAGGAAACTGGCCACATTTGTATGCTTTTGCGTGGCTTCTGCAGAATGCAAAAATAATCATGTGGTCTATTCATGAAGCAGTGAATAGAGTGGAGAAGTGAGCCAGTAATAATTTAATAATTTTACAGAGTGAACCTGATAAATGTTACTTTGATGCTGATTGGTTGCCATGGGCAACTTCTCCACTTTAATACTTCTCCACTCTTGTCACTGCTTCATGAATAGACCCCCATATCTGTACAGTATGTGAAAAATGCATCCTGCAGTGCCTTACATGGCAGCTTTCACACAAATGCACCCATTTATGTACAAAGCAAACAGAACATTGGGGAAGGATGGTGGCATATGGTGGTATTAATGAATGCCCCGATATATTGGGGCATTGATACTGTCTGACTAGCAAAATTTGTGAGAGGGCAGTAATGTAGCCTCCCTGTCCCCCCATCACACGCACACTCTCCCCCTTCAGTCGTAACTTCCCTGTAAATGAGTCACACATGCGTATGCTCAGAAGAGACGCCAGCTCTGCAGAGAGCAGACTGTGATCCTAGGGAAGGGTGACCTTGCATTGTAGGGTCCCTATCACCTCTGGAACCTATAGCAGCCAAAACATCTGCAGTTGTATTTCTTTTACTTGTGCATTTATGACTCGCTTTTTGGAGCTTTGGAGGTGAAGCCCAATCAGAGGACCTCTACTTAATCTGTGCAAAATGGCATTGCAGCATCTGGAATTAGGCATGTCTGCACATTGGGAGGCATCCATGGCTCACAGTTACTTGTGCCAGTAATCGGAAGTCATTCTGGAGGATTCTGTTTTTTAAGCAACCAAGTACATTTCATAAAATACAAACATAGCTAATTTTCAAAAGAAAAATAGAAAGTCATAATGAATTAAAGGTCTGAAAGTGCTAATAGGCAGAACTTTGAAATTATTGTTTTATAGATTAAACAATGTACATGTACGGATGCATCCTCATTCATCTAGGTCAGGATGTACTAAAGGGAAAATGTGTCCATAACCCTCAAAACTGCCATTTTCAGACTTTGGCCTACAGTATTTCCCATATGTACTCAGCATCAGAATGCTGTGCATTCCGAGGGGTTGGATGCGGTGGGTAATGCCAGATTTTGCTACTTACCTTCCCCTAATGGCCCCCTAACCCTAACTGTCCCTTTCCGCAGCCTAAACCTAACCTTTTGCCACACGCAGCCTAACCCTAACCCTCCCCGGTGGTGCCTAAACCTAACCCCCCTTCTCGCAGCCTAAACCTAATCTTCCCTCCCCCACAGCCTAACCCTAACAATCCCTGGGAGTGCCTAAACCTAAACCCCCCTCCCCGCAGCCAAACCCTAACCCTCCTCCCGCAGCCTAAACCTCACCTCCATCCCACTCCCGTGGCTTACCTGTCCACAACTCTGGCAAACCCTTGTCCTGGATCAGAGCAGTTCGGACTCCGGCACTGGGAATGTGATCCTTGTTGGGGTGTCTGCATTCTGAGCAGTGTACGGATTCCGGCTTCGACTGCCTGAATCGGGACCGCTGGGATCCTGACCGAATCCCTGAACACTGTCGGGAGAACAGTGATTCAGAGAGGTGGGGAGTGGGAACTAAGTACCCAGGCTTGTTTGAGGGGACCAGAGGGGTGCCCTGTCTGCATCTCCACTCCTCCACCTACTTGTTTTACCTCTCAGCCGGCAGCAGCCTCTCTCCCCAGTGTGCTGAGCTATCCTGGGTTCAGGTCTGAGCAAAATACTTTCCTCTACCTTAATGATCACACTAATTGTGCCACCCCTGGATTTGTTCCTGACTGAAGGGATCATGGTGCCCCACTTTGCAGGTTGCGGTGCCGCTTTATGGTGCCTAAACAGTATTTTCTGCTTGCATTTTCTAATGGAGTGAGGTCATACCTCCAAGATTAGGCCGCGCTCCCTGCATTACTTGAGCGTGGCCAAGCTCTCTATGGTCTTCTGGGGGAGAGCTTTGAAATGTAAACTTTAACTCCTGCGATCAGCGGTGAAAGTACAGATTCATGCCCTGACAGCTGTTCAATGAGAATGCACCAGGATTGGCTGATATTGAAGCAGCTGCCCATGTTAAAAAAGGAGAGATCTATTGCGCAAACTCCAGTTTTCCTGTCCTCCAAGGAGGATTAGTGCCCTATCCCAAGATGTCCATTGAGATCACTACTGAGCATGTGCTGGGGTTATTTTGTCTTTAGTGTGTAGTATGACATGGTCGGAGACAGTATTCTCCTGCTTAGCTGCTATGACAGACTTTGGTAATTCCTGCTGCTATAAAGCTGTTCCAGACCACTTTCTGATGGCATCTTTAGAAGTCGTAAACCAGGGCAGTCCAGCTAAATTTGGGATTATTATGAGATATGGTAGTGCTGGTAGGAATTGATCTAAAACATAGTGACAAGGCTTTAATATTACATATGATGATTACATATATTGTTTAATGGTTTTATTTCTGTAAGATATGTATAGTAAAGCTTTCAGCAGGACAATGCTATAACAGACCTCTTTTATAATAGAAAATCAGAGTTTGATCCATAACAGAGAGTTTGTGTGCCATTAGCAAATGACATTATACTATGAATAGGTTGTGAACCTCATACATAGGCTGTGCACTATAGTAACATTTGTATGTACAGCATGTAGACCAGAGCAAGGTCCTTGATTCCTAGAGGGCAAAGACTCAGGCTAGCTTATCGATTGAATCAGAATCTTCATTTTGGGACCTTAATCCGCTAATCCATGTCCTCATGGGTAGATTAGGATCTCTCTATTCCTCACTTCTCTGTGGGTGACAGATATCCATTTGCAGATTGAGTTTATTGGAGTCACTTGTTTGAAGTTTAATTCTTGCTTTTCTCAAGGACAAATTGCATGATTTTTAAGGGATTGGCTACTTTTTCTAAGAGTGTTCCTAATTTTATCAAATATAGCTGGGTGGCTGATAATACTTCTGAAAATGATCTATACAGTCTATAAAGCTTATTCCCTTTTTATATGAAATAAAATATCTCTGTTTTACAGGGATGTAGTTGATTTGCCGGCGGTCGTGATCCCGGCAGTTGGGATCTATGGGGATCCACGACACCTGTAGAGTAAGAATAGAACCTGTGGCGGGCACAGCGAGCCACCTGGCCCGCTGCGCAGTGAGCGCAGCGAGCAGGCAACTGGCTCCATTGCGCTCGCCCGCCGCTGGCATTATGGTGGCCGGGATCCCAGGGTCAGTGTGCTGACCTCCGGGATCCCGAACGCCAGCATTACAGCCCCAGCCCTTTTTACATGCTTTGTAATTTAAACTATTTTGTAATTAAATCCAGCAGAACGCTAATGTATATATTTTAGCTATTATCAACTGCACTATACTACCATCTTCCATCCTGCAAAGGAATATGAGCTGTGATTGAAAGATCAGCATAAAACCAGACAGGGACCCAGAGTACAAATGGTCAGTATGGGGGGAATTTATCATGCAGCGATTACAACAAATCGCCACACATCACTGGTGATTTATGTCTAAAACTGCTGGTGTTGTGTGGCAATATGGGCCAATTTCGACCCTGCTTGGAAAATCAAACATTATACATTTCCCTGTACACCTAAGCTTGGAGGACAGTAGACAAACTACAGTACTTTGTCTAAATTACAGTATGTTATAACTTGTGAGTTATTTTCTTACTAAATTTGTCAAACATGCTGTTCACAAGACCAGGTGTAACTGAACCAGTGCCTAGTTACATTCACCCAATATCTGTCCTTGGGTCTAATTCAGATCTGTTTGCTCGCTAGCGTTTTTCGCTGCGCAGCGATCAGGTAACTACTGCGCATGCGGATCGTTGTTGTGCACTGGTTCTAGCAAAGAATCCATTCGCACAGCCCTTTCACAAGGAGATTGACAGGAAGAGGGCATTTGTGGGTAGCAACTGACCGTTTTCTGGGAGTGGTTGAAAAAACGCAGGCCTGTCAAAGCGTTTGCAGGGCCGGGTGTCTGACATCAATTCCGGGCTCGAATAGGCTGCAGTGATCGCTGCGGCTGAGTAAGGTCAGAGCTACTAAGAAACTGCACAAGCTGTTTTTGTACGGGCGGCTGCACATACTTTTGCACACTTGCAAAGCTAAAATACACTCCCATATAGGCAGCGTCTGTTCGTAGCGCTTCAAAAAATAGTGAACAGATCTGAATTAGGCCCCTTATCTTGTAAACTGTATAAACTGTTATTCACTTAGGGTTAGTCGGCATGTGGTCATGTGACTGATGGCGGGATCCCGACTGGTAAATAGCCCGATGGTCGGCATTCCCATGACACCCACAAAGTGGGAATAGAACCAAGCCCGCTGCATAGTAAACGAAAAAAGCCTGCAAGGGGCATTGATGCACTCACCCCCCCCCCCCCCCCAGCTATCTAAAAGCTGGGATCCCACCATCTGTATGGTGACCGGCGGTCTCCCACCCGACGGTCACACAAACACAACCCGGTTAGTCAGTAACAGAATACAATTGTTTAGTAATATGGTTATGCCAATAGATAAGGCATAACCAGTGGTTCCCAAACTTTTTTAAATCACAGTGCCCAGGCCAAACGTTTTTATTGAGAAATTCAGAAAAAAAATAGGAAATCAAGTACAGTAAGTTGTATTTGTATGTCATCCTTAGGTTCAGTTATGTGGTGAGGGACAGGATTTGCTTCTATTCGTCCACATAGTTTATGGTTGGAAGCCACAAGCACTAGTTTTGTCTACTACATTGACCATAAATAATTTGAATTGGTCCTGGACCACCAACCCAGGGCACCCCTGCAAGTACCCTGATGCACCCAAAGGTGCCTAGGCACACAGTTTGAGAAACACTGCTCTAGTGGAATATACTGTGTTCCTGCCATTTTGACACAGGACAGGCATTGCTATGTGACACAAGTATGATCAACCTGAAAAGTAGAGATGTGCACCGGTAATTTTTCGGGTTATGTGTCTTGGTTTTGGGTTCGGTTCCGTGGCCGTGTTTTGGGTTCGAACGCGTTTTGGCAAAACCTCACCAAATTTTTTTGTCGGATTCGGGTGTGTTTTGGATTCGGGTGTTTTTTTCAAAAAACCCTAAAAAACAGCTTAAATCATAGAATTTGGGGGTCATTTTGATCCCAAAGTATTATTTACCTCAATAACCATAATTTCCACTCATTTTCAGTCTATTCTGAACACCTCACACCTCACAATATTATTTTTAGTCCTAAAATTTGCACCGAGGTCGCTGGATGACTAAGCTCAGCGACCCAAGTGGCCGACACAAACACCTGGCCCATCTTGGAGTGGCACTGCAGTGTCACGCAGGATGGCCCTTCCAAAAAACACTCCCCAAACAGCACATGACGCAAAGAAAAAAAGAGGCGCAATGAGGTAGCTGTGTGACTAAGCTCAGCGACCCAAGTGGCCGACACAAACACCTGGCCCATCTAGGAGTGGCACTGCAGTGTCACGCAGGATGGCCCTTCCAAAAAACACTCCCCAAACAGCACATGACGCAAAGAAAAAAATAGGCGCAATGAGGTAGCTGTGTGAGTAAGCTAAGCGACCCTAGTGGCCGACACAAACACCTGGCCCATCTAGGAGTGGCACTGCAGTGTCAGGCCGGATGGCCCTTCCAAAAAATACTCCCCAAACAGCACATGACGCAAAGAAGAAAAAAAAGAGGCGCAATGAGGTAGCTGTGTGACTAAGATAAGTGACCCTAGTGGCCGAAACAAACACCTGGCCCATCTAGGAGTGGCACTGCAGTGTCACGCAGGATGGCCCTTCCAAAAAACACTCCCCAAACAGCACATGACGCAAAGAAAAAAAGAGGCGCAATGAGGTAGCTGTGTGACTAAGCTCAGCGACCCAAGTGGCCGACACAAACACCTGGCCCATCTAGGAGTGGCACTGCAGTGTCACGCAGGATGGCCCTTCCAAAAAACACTCCCCAAACAGCACATGACGCAAAGAAAAAAAGAGGCGCAATGAGGTAGCTGTGTGACTAAGCTCAGCGACCCAAGTGGCCGACACAAACACCTGGCCCATCTAGGAGTGGCACTGCAGTGTCACGCAGGATGGCCCTTCCAAAAAACACTCCCCAAACAGCACATGACGCAAAGAAAAAAAGAGGCGCAATGAGGTAGCTGTGTGACTAAGCTCAGCGACCCAAGTGGCCGACACAAACACCTGGCCCATCTAGGAGTGGCACTGCAGTGTCACGCAGGATGGCCCTTCCAAAAAACCCTCCCCAAACAGCACATGACGCAAAGAAAAAAAGAGGCGCAATGAGGTAGCTGTGTGAGTAAGCTAAGCGACCCTAGTGGCCGACACAAACACCTAGCCCATCTAGGAGTGGCACTGCAGTGTCAGGCCGGATGGCCCTTCCAAAAAATACTCCCCAAACAGCACATGACGCAAAGAAGAAAAAAAAGAGGCGCAATGAGGTAGCTGTGTGACTAAGATAAGCGACCCTAGTGGCCGACACAAACACCTGGCCCATCTAGGAGTGGCACTGCAGTGTCACGCAGGATGGCCCTTCCAAAAAACACTCCCCAAACAGCACATGACGCAAAGAAAAATGAAAGAAAAAAGAGGTGCAAGATGGAATTGTCCTTGGGCCCTCCCACCCACCCTTATGTTGTATAAACAGGACATGCACACTTTAATCAACCCATCATTTCAGTGACAGGGTCTGCCACACGACTGTGACTGAAATGACGGGTTGGTTTGGACCCCCACCAAAAAAGAAGCAATTAATCTCTCCTTGCACAAACTGGCTCTACAGAGGCAAGATGTCCACCTCATCATCATCCTCCGATTCATCACCGTGTACATCCCCCTCCTCACAGATTATCAATTCGTCCCCACTGGAATCCACCATCACAGCTCCCTGTGTACTTTGTGGAGGCAATTGCTGCTGGTGAATGTCTCCATGGAGGAATTGATTATAATTAATTTTAATAAACATCATCTTCTCCACATTTTCTGGAAGTAACCTCGTACGCCGATTGCTGACAAGGTGAGCGGCGGCACTAAACACTCTTTCGGAGTACACACTTGTGGAAGGGCAACTTAGGTAGAATAAAGCCAGTTTGTGCAAGGGCCTCCAAATTGCCTCTTTTTCCTGCCAGTATACGTACGGACTGTCTGACGTGCCTACTTGGATGCGGTCACTCATATAATCCTCCACCATTCTTTCAATGGTGAGAGAATCATATGCAGTGACAGTAGACGACATGTCCGTAATCGTTGTCAGGTCCTTCAGTCCGGACCAGATGTCAGCATCAGCAGTCGCTCCAGACTGCCCTGCATCACCGCCAGCGGGTGGGCTCGGAATTCTGAGCCTTTTCCTCGCACCCCCAGTTGCGGGAGAATGTGAAGGAGGAGATGTTGACAGGTCGCGTTCCGCTTGACTTGACAATTTTCTCACCAGCAGTTCTTTGAACCCCTGCAGACTTGTGTCTGCCGGAAAGAGGTACAACGTAGGTTTTAAATCTAGGATCGAGCACGGTGGCCAAAATGTAGTGCTCTGATTTCAACAGATTGACCACCCGTGAATCCTTGTTAAGCGAATTAAGGGCTCCATCCACAAGTCCCACATGCCTAGCGGAATCGCTCAGTGTTAGCTCCTCCTTCAATGTCTCCAGCTTCTTCTGCAAAAGCCTGATGAGGGGAATGACCTGACTCAGGCTGGCAGTGTCTGAACTGACTTCACGTGTGGCAAGTTCAAAAGGTTGCAGAACCTTGCACAACGTTGAAATCATTCTCCACTGCGCTTGAGACAGGTGCATTCCACGTCCTATATCGTGCTCAGTTGTATAGGCTTGAATGGCCTTTTGCTGCTCCTCCAACCTCTGAAGCATATAGAGGGTTGAATTCCACCTCGTTACCACTTCTTGCATCAGATGATGGCAGGGCAGGTTCAGGCGTTTTTGGTGTTGCTCCAGTCTTCTGTACGTGGTGCCTGTACGCCGAAAGTGTCCCGCAATTCTTCTGGCCACCGACAGCATCTCTTGCACGCCCCTCTCGTTTTTTAAATAATTCTGCACCACCAAATTCAAGGTATGTGCAAAACATGGGACGTGCTGGAATTTGCCCATATTTAATGCACACACAATATTGCTGGCGTTGTCCGATGCCACAAATCCACAGGAGAGTCCAATTGGGGTAAGCCATTCTGCGATGATCTTCCTCTGTTGCCGTAAGAGGTTTTCAGCTGTGTGCGTATTCTGGAAAGCGGTGATACAAAGCGTAGCCTGCCTAGGAAAGAGTTGGCATTTGCGAGATGCTGCTACTGGTGCCGCCGCTGCTGTTCTTGCGGCGGGAGTCAATACATCTACCCAGTGGGCTGTCACAGTCATATAGTCCTGAGTCTGCCCTGCTCCACTTGTCCACATGTCCGTGGTTAAGTGGACATTGGGTACAACTGCATTTTTTAGGACACTGGTGAGTCTTTTTCTGAGGTCTGTGTACATTTTCGGTATCGCCTGCCTAGAGAAATGGAACCTAGATGGTATTTGGTACTGGGGACACAGTACCTCAAACAAGTCTATAGTTGGCTCTGCAGTAATGATGGATACCGGAACCACGTTTCTCACCGCCCAGGATGCCAAGGCCTCAGTTATCCGCTTTGCAGCAGGATGACTGCTGTGATATTTCATCTTCCTCGCAAAGGACTGTTGGACAGTCAATTGCTTGGTGGAAGTAGTAAAAGTGGTCTTACGACTTCCCCTCTGGGATGACCATCGACTCCCAGCAGCAACAACAGCAGCGCCAGCAGCAGTAGGCGTTACACGCAAGGATGCATCGGAGGAATCCCAGGCAGGAGAGGACTCGTCAGAATTGCCAGTGACATGGCCTGCAGGACTATTGGCATTCCTGGGAAAGGAGGAAATTGACACTGAGGGAGTTGGTGGGTTTGCGTGTGCTTGGTTACAAGAGGAAGGGATTTACTGGTCAGTGGACTGCTTCCGCTGTTGCCCAAAGTTTTTGAACTTGTCACTGACTTATGATGAATGCGCTGCAGGTGACGTATAAGGGAGGATGTTCCGAGGTGGTTAACGTCCTTACCCCTACTTATTACAGCTTGACAAAGGCAACACACGGCTTGACACCTGTTGTCCGCATTTCTGTTGAAATACGTCCACACCGAAGAGCTGATTTTTTTGGTATTTTCACCAGGCATGTCAATGGCCTTATTCCTCCCACGGACAACAGGTGTCTCCCCGGGTGCCTGACTTAAACAAACCACCTCACCATCAGAATCCTCCTTGTCAATTTCCTCCCCAGCGCCAGCAACACCCATATCCTCCTCATCCTGGTGTACTTCAACACTGACATCTTCAATCTGACTATCAGGAACTGGACTGCGGGTGCTCCTTCCAGCACTTGCAGGGAGCGTGCAAATGGTGGAAGGCGCATGCTCTTCACGTCCAGTGTTGGGAAGGTCAGGCATCGCAACCGACACAATTGGACTCTCCTTGTGGATTTGTGATTTCGAAGAACGCACAGTTCTTTGCTGTGCTTTTGCCAGCTTAAGTCTTTTCATTTTTCTAGCGAGAGGCTGAGTGCTTCCATCCTCATGTGAAGCTGAACCACTAGCCATGAACATAGGCCAGGGCCTCAGCCGTTCCTTGCCACTCCGTGTGGTAAATGGCATATTGGCAAGTTTACGCTTCTCCTCCGACGATTTTATTTTAGATTTTTGAGTCCTTTTTTTTACTGATCTTTTGTGTTTTGGATTTTACATGCTCTGTACTATGACATTGGGCATCGGCCTTGGCAGACGACGTTGATGGAATTTCATCGTCTCGGCCATGACTAGTGGCAGCAGCTTCAGCACGAGGTGGAAGTGGATCTTGATCTTTCCCTATTTTTGGAACCTCAACATTTTTGTTCTCCATATTTTAATAGGCACAACTAAATGGCACCTCAGGTAAACAATGGAGATGGATGGATACTAGTATACTTATGGATGACGAGTGACTGACGACACAGATGTAGCTACAGCCATGGACTACCGTACTGCGTCTGCTAGTATAGAGATGATAATGATATAAAAAATATATATATATCACTACTGCAGGTATATATAATATAATGACGGACCTGCTGGACACTGTCAGCAGACTCCTAAACTACTAGTATGAAGAAGATAGAAAAAAAAAACCACCACAGGTAGGTATACAATTATGGACGAGCACTGACGCCACAGAGGTAGCTACAGCCGTGGACTACCGTACTGCATCTGCTAGTATAGAGATGATAATGATATAAAAAATATATATATATCACTACTGCAGGTATATATAATATAATGACGGACCTGCTGGACACTGTCAGCAGACTCCTAAACTACTAGTATGAAGAAGATAGAAAAAAAAAACCCACCACAGGTAGGTATACAATTATGGACGAGCACTGATGACACAGAGGTAGCTACAGCCGTGGACTACCGTACTGCGTCTGCTAGTATAGAGATGATAATGATATAAAAAATATATATATATCACTACTGCAGGTATATATAATATAATGACGGACCTGCTGGACACTGTCAGCAGACTCCTAAACTACTAGTATGAAGAAGATAGAAAAAAAAACCCCACCACAGGTAGGTATACAATTATGGACGAGCACTGACGACACAGAGGTAGCTACAGCCGTGGACTACCGTACTGCGTCTGCTAGTATAGAGATGATAATGATATAAAAATATATATATATATCACTACTGCAGGTATATATAATATAATGACGGACCTGCTGGACACTGTCAGCAGACTCCTAAACTACTAGTATGAAGAAGATAGAAAAAAAAACCCCACCACAGGTAGGTATACAATTATGGACGAGCACTGACGACACAGAGGTAGCTACAGCTGTGGACTACCGTACTGCATCTGCTAGTATAGAGATGATAATGATATAAAAAATATATAGATATCACTACTGCAGGTTTATATAATATAATGACGGACCTGCTGGACACTGTCAGCAGATTCCTAAACTACTAGTATGAAGAAGATAGAAAAAAAAACCCCACCACAGGTAGGTATACAATTATGGATGAGCACTGACGACACAGAGGTAGCTACAGCCATGGACTACCGTACTGCGTCTGCTAGTATAGAGATGATAATGATATAAAAAATATATATATATCACTACTGCAGGTATATATAATATAATGACGGACCTGCTGGACACTGTCAGCAGACTCCTAAACTACTAGTATGAAGAAGATAGAAAAAAAAACCCACCACAGGTAGGTATACAATTATGGACGAGCACTGACGACACAGAGGTAGCTACAGCCGTGGACTACCGTACTGCGTCTGCTAGTATAGAGATGATAATGATATAAAAAATATATATATATCACTACTGCAGGTATATATAATATAATGACGAACCTGCTGGACACTGTCAGCAGACTCCTAAACTACTAGTATGAAGAAGATAGAAAAAAAAACCCCACCACAGGTAGGTATACAATTATGGACGAGCACTGACGACACAGAGGCAGCTACAGCCGTGGACTACCGTACTGCGTCTGCTAGCATAGAGATGATAATGATATAAAAAATATATATATATCACTACTGCAGGTATATATAATATAATGATGGACCTGCTGGACACTGTCAGCAGACTCCTAAACTACTAGTATGAAGAAGATAGAAAAAAAAAAAACCACCACAGGTAGGTATACAATTATGGACGAGCACTGACGAGTGACGACACAGAGGTAGCCACAGCCGTGGACTACCGTACTGCGTCTGCTAATATAGAGATGAGAAAGATGATAGAGATGAACAAAAAAAATATAACACTACTGCAGGTAAATATTTATATAATATAATGAATGACGGACCTGCTGGACACTGTCAGCAGAATGCGTTTATAGAATAAAAAATAAAAAAACACCACAGGAGTGTTTGTTTAACTTTTTCAGGCAGACAATACACTGGTGGTTACTGGTCAGTCACACTGGCAGCAAAAGTGTGCACTGTACTCCTGCTATTAACTGCACCCCAGTCTCCCCCACAATTCAGCTGTGTGAGCAGTGAGCACTCAGCACAGTCAGATATACATAGATGATATTATCATGCAGCACACTGAGGCTGAGCACAGATATGGTATGTGACTGTGTATCGTTTTTTTTCAGGCAGAGAACGGATTATAAATAAAACTGGTGGTCCTCACAAGTCACTATCAGCAAAACTCTGCACTGTACTGAGTACTCCTAATGCTCCCCAAGTAGTAAATCAAGTGTCTCTCTAATCTATTCTACACGGAGAGGACGCCAGCCACGTCCTCTCCCCATCAATCTCAATGCATGTGTGAAAATGGCGGCGACGCGCGGCTCCTTATATAGAATCCGAGTCTCGCGATAGAATCCGAGCCTCGCGAGAATCCGACAGCGGGATGATGACGTTCGGGCGCGCTCGGGTTAACCGAGCAAGGCGGGAAGATCCAAGTCTGCCTCGGACCCGTGTAAAAAGGCTGAAGTTCGGGGGGGTTCGGATTCCGAGGAACCGAACCCGCTCATCTCTACTGAAAAGGTCACACTGTATTTGCTTTCCTATCATTCCTATCAACTGAATGAATATTTACTGTATGGACATTTTTTTAGAGGTTAAATGTACAATATACTGTAGACCCATTTGCAGTAATTTGTATCCCAAGGATGTCAGGTTTTGTGACATGCTGACAGGGGACAAATGGAAACAGAAAACTTCATACACCTGGCTCTACGGAAATGGAGGAACTGCGGAACAGGTTAGTGCTACAGTACATACAATCCTTTTAGAAATTTGGGGGTAAATGTATCAAACCTTTGAAGGAAATAAAATGGAGACATTGACCATGCCAACTATTCTGCATCTGTCATTTCATAGACTGTGCTATATGATACCCCTTTTCACAGAGCTTTTGCCATGGGTTATTGCCTGGGCATGGCTCAGTGTGAACAGGTCCTTGAAAAATAACCAGAGTTGAGTTCCCTGGCGTTTCAACCCGGGTAGCTAGCGGGCTTGAAAACAGGAGTGACCTAGGTTAGCTGGCAATGTGATCGGGTAACCCGGGTCTTCCAACCCGGGTCCCGCGGATTGCCAGCTAACTGGCGCTAGCAGATAATGTCATCTACAAGCACCGCCAGAAGATTTCCGCTGCACCCATGTGTAGTGTGAATGGCAGCAACATGGGAATAACCCGGGACGGTGCTGCGGAGTGAAGGGGGTCTGTCCCGGGTCTGACCCTG
This sequence comes from Pseudophryne corroboree, assembly GCF_028390025.1. Lineage (NCBI taxonomy): Eukaryota > Metazoa > Chordata > Amphibia > Anura > Myobatrachidae > Pseudophryne > Pseudophryne corroboree. The sequence goes on along the minus strand of NC_086452.1, from coordinate 202,815,324 downwards.
TTTGGAACCATGTTCCAAATACCACGTCAAACCTGGGACTTTGGTGTGAAAGGGGCATGAATGAGTTTTAAGTTGATTGGTTGCTTTGGGCAACTTCTCCGCTTTATCTCTTTCCGAGGCTTGATACATCTCCCCTAATTAGAATGTTTAGAACCTAAGCATAAAACCACCAATATAAACTATTGCTTTAATACATTCTGACTAAATATTTGAACATGTTTGTGAAAGTACACTTAGGGGTATATTTACTAAGATTCGTAATTTCCGAAAATAGGTCAAAGTTCAATCACGAATGACATCGGCAGTGTAAAACTGCAACTTTTTGAATTGATTACGACTAATTTACTAAGCTGTCGTATTCGTATTTTTCTTTGCTTCCGATGTCGATGTCATTCGTGTTTTTTTACCTAATTTGACGGCAGTGATTAGCAAAACACTGCCGTTTTTTTTTTACAATCAATCTCGGCCGGATCTGTGTGATCCGTGCTGGGGTTCGTATTTTTTTTTTTTTTTAAATTAAACAAAGTAAAATCCTAAAAAAAATTGCGTGGGGTCCCCCCTCCTAAGCATAACCAGCCTCGGGCTCTTTGAGCCGATCCTGGTTGCAGAAATATGGGTAAAAAAATGACAGGGGTTCCCCCATATTTAAGCAACCAGCATCGGGCTCTGCGCCTGGTCCTGGTCCCAAAAATACGGGGGACAAAAAGAGTAGGGGTCCCCCGTATTTTTAAAACCAGCACCGGGCTCCACTAGCTGGACAGATAATGCCACAGCCGGGGGTCACTTTTATATAGCGCCCTGCGGCCGTGGCATCAAAAATCCAACTAGTCACCCCTGGCCGGGGTACCCTGGGGGAGTGGGGACCCCTTCAATCAAGGGGTCCCCCCCCCCAGCCACCCAAGGGCCAGGGGTGAAGCCCGAGGCTGTTCCCCCCCATCCAATGGGCTGCGGATGGGAGGGCTGATAGCCTTTGTTGTAAAATAAAAGATATTGTTTTTAGTAGCAGTACTACAAGTCCCAGCAAGCCTCCCCCGCATGCTTGTACTTGGAGAACCACAAGTACCAGCATGCGGCGGAAAAACGGGCCCGCTGGTACCTGTAGTACTACCACTAAAAAAATACCCAAAAAAACACAAGACACACACACCGTGAAAGTATAATTTTATTACATACATACACACATACATACATACTTACCTTATGTTCCCACGCAGGTCGGTCCTCTTCTCCAGTAGAATCCAAGGGGTACCTGTTGAAGAAATTCTACTCACCAGATCCAGTGGTCCAGGCTCCTCGGCAAATCCAGGGATAATCCACGTACTTGAATAAAACAAAAAAACGGTTGCCCGACCACGAACTGAAAGGTGACCCATGTTTGCACATGGGTCACCTTTCCACGAATGCCAGAAACCCACTTTGCCTTCTGGCTAAGTGGGTTTCTTCAGCCAATCAGGGAGTGCCACGTTGTAGCACTCTCCTGATCAGCTGTGTGCTGCTGTCCTCACTGACAGGCAGCACACGGCAGTGTTACAATGTAGCGCCTATGCGCTACATTGTAACCAATGATGGGAACTTTCTGCTCAGCGGTGACGTCACTTTAGGTCAACCGCAGGGCAGAAAATTCCCATCATTGGTTACAATGTAGCGCATAGGCGCTACATTGTAACACTGCCGCGTGCTGCCTGTCAGTGAGGACAGGAGCACACAGCTGATCAGGAGAGTGCTACAACGTGGCACTCCCTGATTGGCTGAAGAAACCCACTTAGCCAGAAGGCAAAGTGGGTTTCTGGCATTCGTGGAAAGGTGACCCATGTGCAAACATGGGTCACCTTTCAGTTCGTGGTCGGGCAACCGTTTTTTTGTTTTATTCAAGTACGTGGATTATCCCTGGATTTGCCGAGGAGCCTTGACCACTGGATCTGGTGAGTAGAATTTCTTCAACAGGTACCCCTTGGATTCTACTGGAGAAGAGGACCGACCTGCGTGGGAACATAAGGTAAGTATGTATGTATGTGTGTATGTATGTAATAAAATTATACTTTCACGGTGTGTGTGTGTCTTGTGTTTTTTTGGGTATTTTTTTAGTGGTAGTACTACAGGTACGAGCGGGCCCGTTTTTCCGCCGCATGCTGGTACTTGTGGTTCTCCAAGTACAAGCATGCGGGGGAGGCTTGCTGGGACTTGTAGTACTGCTACTAAAAACAATATCTTTTCTTTTACAACAAAGGCTATCAGCCTCCCCATCCGCAGCCCATTGGATGGGGGGGGACAGCCTCGGGCTTCACCCCTGGCCCTTGGGTGGCTGGGGGGGGGGACCCCTTGATTGAAGGGGTCCCCACTCCCCCAGGGTACCCCGGCCAGGGGTGACTAGTTGGATTTTTGATGCCACGGCCGCAGGGCGCTATATAAAAGTGACCCCCGGCTGTGGCATTATCTGTCCAGCTAGTGGAGCCCGGTGCTGGTTTTAAAAATACGGGGGACCCCTACTCTTTTTGTCCCCCGTATTTTTGGGACCAGGACCAGGCGCAGAGCCCGATGCTGGTTGCTTAAATATGGGGGAACCCCTGTCATTTTTTCCCCCATATTTCTGCAACCAGGATCGGCTCAAAGAGCCCGAGGCTGGTTATGCTTAGGAGGGGGGACCCCACGCAATTTTTTTTAGGATTTTACTTTGTTTAATTTAAAAAAAAAAAAAAATACGAACCCCAGCACGGATCACACAGATCCGGCCGAGATTGATTGTAAAAAAAAACGGCAGTGTTTTGCTAATCACTGCCGTCAAATTAGGTAAAAAAACACGAATGACATCGACATCGGAAGCAAAGAAAAATACGAATACGACAGCTTAGTAAATCCATCGTAATCAATTCAAAAAGTTGCAGTTTTACACTGCCGATGTCATTCGTGATTGAACTTTGACCTATTTTCGGAAATTACGAATCTTAGTAAATATACCCCAGCAGGTCTGTTTTTTTTTTAGGACTTTTATACGAATTGTAATTTTTCACGGCAGTGTTTTGGGTTTTTTTGCTTTGCACTTCTTAGTAAATGACCGAGATTCATACTTAAACAGGCGTAATTTGACCGATGGTGTATTCATTCGTAATTTTTTACCTGAACTAGAAAAAAATTACGAATGCCCTCATCACTGCCGTGATTAGTGTTTAGTAAATGACCGAGATTGACCGAGATGACACTTTGAAGAAAAAACGGCATCTCGGTCAAAATCGGGAGCTTAGTAAATATACCCCTTAGGGTTAGATTTAATAAATCTTCTATAAATGAGAAGTGGTGGTGTTGCCCATACAAATTACACATATTCTAGCTAACATTTCGTCATTTCTATATTGCAATCTAGAAAATTATAGAACCTGATTGGTTGCTATGGGCGACATCATCACTTTTTATTTTTAAAAGCTTTAGTAAATCTATCCCCAGATATGAGGAATCAAACGAGACGAAAAGCTACAGGCTAAGAGATACAGGTTGAGTATCCCTTATCCAAAATGCTTGGGACCAGAGGTATTTTGGATATCGGATTTTTCCGTATTTTGGAATAATTGCATACCATAATGAGATATCATGGCAATGGGACCTAAATCTAAGCACAGAATGCATTTATGTTTTATATGCACCTTATACACACAGCCTGAAGGTCATTTTAGCCAATGTTTTTTATAACTTTGTGCATTAAACAAAGTGTGTTTACATTTACACAATTCATTTATGTTTCATATACACCTTATACACAGCCTGAAGGTCATTTAATACAATATTTTTTATAACTGTGTGTATTAAACAAAGTTAGTGTACACTGAGCCATCAGAAAACAAAAGTTTCACTATCTCACTCTCGCTCAAAAAAGTCCGTATTTCGGAATATTCCGTATTTCGGATATTTGGATATGGGATACTCAACCTGTAGTATAAGTAGAGATGAGCGCCGGAAATTTTTCGGGTTTTGTGTTTTGGTTTTGGGTTCGGTTCCGCGGCCGTGTTTTGGGTTCGACCGCGTTTTGGCAAAACCTCACCGAATTTTTTTTGTCGGATTCGGGTGTGTTTTGGATTCGGGTGTTTTTTTCAAAAAACCCTAAAAAACAGCTTAAATCATAGAATTTGGGGGTCATTTTGATCCCAAAGTATTATTAACCTCAAAAACCATAATTTACACTCATTTTCAGTCTATTCTGAATACCTCACACCTCACAATATTATTTTTAGTCCTAAAATTTGCACCTAGGTCGCTGGATGACTAAGCTAAGCGACCCTAGTGGCCGACACAAACACCGGGCCCATCTAGGAGTGTCACTGCAGTGTCACGCAGGATGTCCCTTCCAAAAAACCCTCCCCAAACAGCACATGACGCAAAGAAAAAAAGAGGCGCAATGAGGTAGCTGTGTGAGTAAGATAAGCGACCCTAGTGGCCGACACAAACACCGGGCCCATCTAGGAGTGTCACTGCAGTGTCACGCAGGATGTCCCTTCCAAAAAACCCTCCCCAAACAGCACATGACGCAAAGAAAAAAAGAGGCGCAATGAGGTAGCTGTGTGAGTAAGATAAGCGACCCTAGTGGCCGACACAAACACCGGGCCCATCTAGGAGTGTCACTGCAGTGTCACGCAGGATGTCCCTTCCAAAAAACCCTCCCCAAACAGCACATGACGCAAAGAAAAAAAGAGGCGCAATGAGGTAGCTGTGTGAGTAAGATAAGCGACCCTAGTGGCCGACACAAACACCGGGCCCATCTAGGAGTGTCACTGCAGTGTCACGCAGGATGTCCCTTCCAAAAAACCCTCCCCAAACAGCACATGACGCAAAGAAAAAAAGAGGCGCAATGAGGTAGCTGTGTGAGTAAGATAAGCGACCCTAGTGGCCGACACAAACACCGGGCCCATCTAGGAGTGTCACTGCAGTGTCACGCAGGATGTCCCTTCCAAAAAACCCTCCCCAAACAGCACATGACGCAAAGAAAAATTAAAGAAAAAAGAGGTGCAAGATGGAATTGTCCTTGGGCCCTCCCACCCACCCTTATGTTGTATAAACAGGACATGCACACTTTAACCAACCCATCATTTCAGTGACAGGGCGGCGGCACTAAACACTCTTTCGGAGTACACACTTGTGGGAGGGCAACTTAGGTAGAATAAAGCCAGTTTGTGCAAGGGCCTCCAAATTGCCTCTTTTTCCTGCCAGTATAAGTACGGACTGTGTGACGTGCCTACTTGGATGCGGTCACTCATATAATCCTCCACCATTCTTTCAATGGTGAGAGAATCATATGCAGTGACAGTAGACGACATGTCCGTAATCGTTGTCAGGTCCTTCAGTCCGGACCAGATGTCAGCATCAGCAGTCGCTCCAGACTGCCCTGCATCACCGCCAGCGGGTGGGCTCGGAATTCTGAGCCTTTTCCTCGCACCCCCAGTTGCGGGAGAATGTGAAGGAGGAGATGTTGACAGGTCGCGTTCCGCTTGACTTGACAATTTTCTCACCAGCAGGTCTTTCAACCCCAGCAGACTTGTGTCTGCCGGAAAGAGAGATCCAAGGTAGGCTTTAAATCTAGGATCGAGCACGGTGGCCAAAATGTAGTGCTCTGATTTCAACAGATTGACCACCCGTGAATCCTTGTTAAGCGAATTAAGGGCTCCATCCACAAGTCCCACATGCCTAGCGGAATCGCTCCGTGTTAGCTCCTCCTTCAATGTCTCCAGCTTCTTCTGCAAAAGCCTGATGAGGGGAATGACCTGACTCAGGCTGGGAGTGTCTGAACTGACTTCACGTGTGGCAAGTTCAAAGGGCATCAGAACCTTGCACAACGTTGAAATCATTCTCCACTGCGCTTGAGACAGGTGCATTCCACCTCCTATATCGTGCTCAATTGTATAGGCTTGAATGGCCTTTTGCTGCTCCTCCAACCTCTGAAGCATATAGAGGGTTGAATTCCACCTCGTTACCACTTCTTGCTTCAGATGATGGCAGGGCAGGTTCAGTAGTTTTTGGTGGTGCTCCAGTCTTCTGTACGTGGTGCCTGTACGCCGAAAGTGTCCCGCAATTTTTCTGGCCACCGACAGCATCTCTTGCACGCCCCTGACGTTTTTTAAAAAATTCTGCACCACCAAATTCAAGGTATGTGCAAAACATGGGACGTGCTGGAATTTGCCCATATTTAATGCACACACAATATTGCTGGCGTTGTCCGATGCCACAAATCCACAGGAGAGTCCAATTGGGGTAAGCCATTCCGCGATGATCTTCCTCAGTTGCCGTAAGAGGTTTTCAGCTGTTGGCGTATTCTGGAAAGCGGTGATACAAAGCGTAGCCTGCCTAGGAAAGAGTTGGCGTTTGCGAGATGCTGCTACTGGTGCCGCCGCTGCTGTTCTTGCGGCGGGAGTCCATACATCTACCCAGTGGGCTGTCACAGTCATATAGTCCTGACCCTGCCCTGCTCCACTTGTCCACATGTCCGTGGTTAAGTGGACATTGGGTACAGCTGCATTTTTTAGGACACTGGTGAGTCTTTTTCTGAGGTCTGTGTACATTTTCGGTATCGCCTGCCTAGAGAAGTGGAACCAAGATGGTATTTGGTAACGGGGGCACACTACCTCAAGAAATTGTGTAGTTCCCTGTGAACTAACGGCGGATACCGGACGCACGTCTAACACCAACATAGTTGTCAAGGCCTCAGTTATCCGCTTTGCAACAGGATGACTGCTGTGATATTTCATCTTCCTCGCAAAGGACTGTTGGACAGTCAATTGCTTACTGGAAGTAGTACAAGTGGTCTTCCGACTTCCCCTCTGGGATGACCATCGACTCCCAGCAGCAACAACAGCAGCACCAGCAGCAGTAGGCGTTACACGCAAGGATGCATCGGAGGAATCCCAGGCAGGAGAGGAATCGTCAGAATTGCCAGTGACATGGCCTGCAGGACTATTGGCATTCCTGGGGAAGGAGGAAATTGACACTGAGGGAGTTGGTGGGGTGGTTTGCGTGAGCTTGGTTACAAGAGGAAGGGATTTACTGGTCAGTGGACTGCTTCCGCTGTCACCCAAAGTTTTTGAACTTGTCACTGACTTATTATGAATGCGCTGCAGGTGACATATAAGGGAGGATGTTCCGAGGTGGTTAACGTCCTTACCCCTACTTATTACAGCTTGACAAAGGCAACACACGGCTTGACACCTGTTGTCCGCTTTTCTGTTGAAATACCTCCACACTGAAGAGCTGATTTTTTTGGTATTTTCACCAGGCATGTCAACGGCCATATTCCTCCCACGGACAACAGGTGTCTCCCCGGGTGCCTGACTTAAACAAACCACCTCACCATCAGAATCCTCCTGGTCAATTTCCTCCCCAGCGCCAGCAACACCCATATCCTCCTCATCCTGGTGTACTTCAACACTGACATCTTCAATCTGACTATCAGGAACTGGACTGCGGGTGCTCCTTCCAGCACTTGCAGGGGGCGTGCAAATGGTGGAAGGCGCATGCTCTTCACGTCCAGTGTTGGGAAGGTCAGGCATCGCAACCGACACAATTGGACTCTCCTTGTGGATTTGGGATTTCGAAGAACGCACAGTTCTTTGCGGTGCTTTTGCCAGCTTGAGTCTTTTCAGTTTTCTAGCGAGAGGCTGAGTGCTTTCATCCTCATGTGAAGCTGAACCACTAGCCATGAACATAGGCCAGGGCCTCAGCCGTTCCTTGCCACTCCGTGTGGTAAATGGCATATTGGCAAGTTTACGCTTCTCCTCCGACAATTTTATTTTAGGTTTTGGAGTCCTTTTTTTACTGATATTTGGTGTTTTGGATTTGACATGCTCTGTACTATGACATTGGGCATCGGCCTTGGCAGACGACGTTGCTGGCATTTCATCGTCTCGGCCATGACTTGTGGCAGCAGCTTCAGCACGAGGTGGAAGTGGATCTTGATCTTTCCCTAATTTTGGAACCTCAACATTTTTGTTCTCCATATTTTAATAGGCACAACTAAAAGGCACCTCAGGTAAACAATGGAGATGGATGGATACTAGTATACTTATGGATGGACTGCCGAGTGCTGACACAGAGGTAGCTACAGCCGTGGACTACCGTACTGTGTCTGCTGCTAATATAGACTGGATGATAATGAGATGAAATCAATATATATATATGTATGTATATATAATATCACTAGTACTGCAGCCGGACAGGTAGATAATATATTTATTAGGTAATGATGACTGATGACGGACCTGCTGGACACTGTCAGCTCAGCAGCACCGCAGACTGCTACAGTAAGCTACTATACTATAGTAGTATGTACAAAGAAGAAAGAAAAAAAAAAACCACGGGTAGGTGGTATACAATTATGGATGGACTGCCGAGTGCCGACACAGAGGTAGCTACAGCCGTGGACTAACGTACTGTGTCTGCTGCTAATATAGACTGGATGATTGATAATGAGATGAAATCAATATATATATGTATGTATATATAATATCACTAGTACTGCAGCCGGACAGGTAGATAATATATTTATTAGGTAATGATGACTGATGACGGACCTGCTGGACACTGTCAGCTCAGCAGCACCGCAGACTGCTACAGTAAGCTACTATACTATAGTAGTATGTACAAAGAAGAAAGAAAAAAAAAAAAACACGGGTAGGTGGTATACAATTATGGATGGACTGCCGAGTGCCGACACAGAGGTAGCTACAGCCGTGGACTAACGTACTGTGTCTGCTGCTAATATAGACTGGATGATTGATAATGAGATGAAATCAATATATATATGTATGTATATATAATATCACTAGTACTGCAGCCGGACAGGTAGATAATATATTTATTAGGTAATGATGACTGATGACGGACCTGCTGGACACTGTCAGCTCAGCAGCACCGCAGACTGCTACAGTAAGCTACTATACTCTATAGTAGTATGTACAAAGAAGAAAGAAAGAAAGAAAGAAAAAAAACCACGGGTAGGTGGTATACAATTATGGATGGACTGCCGAGTGCCGACACAGAGGTAGCTACAGCTGTGGACTAACGTACTGTGTCTGCTGCTAATATAGACTGGATGATTGATAATGAGATGAAATCAATATATATATGTATGTATATATAATATCACTAGTACTGCAGCCGGACAGGTAGATAATATATTTATTAGGTAATGATGACTGATGACGGACCTGCTGGACACTGTCAGCTCAGCAGCACCGCAGACTGCTACAGTAAGCTACTATACTCTATAGTAGTATGTACAAAGAAGAAAGAAAAAAAAAACCACGGGTAGGTGGTATACAATTATGGATGGACTGCCGAGTGCCGACACAGAGGTAGCTACAGCCGTGGACTAACGTACTGTGTCTGCTGCTAATATAGACTGGATGATTGATAATGAGATGAAATCAATATATATATGTATGTATATATAATATCACTAGTACTGCAGCCGGACAGGTAGATAATATATTTATTAGGTAATGATGACTGATGACGGACCTGCTGGACACTGTCAGCTCAGCAGCACCGCAGACTGCTACAGTAAGCTACTATACTCTATAGTAGTATGTACAAAGAAGAAAGAAAAAAAAAACCACGGGTAGGTGGTATACAATTATGGATGGACTGCCGAGTGCCGACACAGAGGTAGCTACAGCCGTGGACTAACGTACTGTGTCTGCTGCTAATATAGAGTCTAGACTGGATGATAAATTATTGATAATGAGATGAAATCAATATAATATCACTAGTACTGCAGCCGGACAGGTACTATATATATTTATTATGTAATGACTGATGACGGACCTGCTGGACACTGTCAGGTCAGCACAGCACCGCAGACTGCTACAGTAAGCTACTATAGTAGTATGTATAAAGAAGAATGAAAAAAAAAAAAAAACACGGGTAGGTGGTATACAATATTATATATATATATATATATATATATATATATATATATATATATTATATACAATTATATATATATATATATATATATTAAACTGGTGGTGATTGATTATTAAACTGGTGGTCACTTCAGGTCACGTTGCAAGTTGCAACTAGTACTCCGAGGCCTAAGCAGACAATCACAAAATATATTATTATACTGGTGGTCAGTGTGGTCACAACAATGGCAGTGTGGCACTGACTCTGGCAGCAAAAGTGTGCACTGTACGTTATATGTACTCCTGAGTCCTGCTCTCAGACTCTAACTGCTCCCCACTGTCAGTGTCTCCCCCACAAGTCAGATAATACACTTACAGTCACACTATCTAATCTATAAATATCACTTCAGCAAGTAGTATAGTAGTATACAGTATAGTAGTACTCCTCCTAATAATGCTCCCCAAAATACTGTGTCTCTCTCTTCTCTAAACGGAGAGGACGCCAGCCACGTCCTCTCCCTATGACTCTCAATGCACGTGTGAAAATGGCGGCGACGCGCGGCTCCTTATATAGAATCCGAGTCTCGCGATAGAATCCGAGCCTCGCGAGAATCCGACAGCGTGATGATGACGTTCGGGCGCGCTCGGGTTAGCCGAGCAAGGCGGGAAGATCCGAGCCTGCTCGGACCCGTGTAAAAAACCTGAAGTTCGGGCGGGTTCGGATTCAGAGGAACCGAACCCGCTCATCTCTAAGTATAAGCAGCAGGGTCTTCCAGCAGCACAGAGCAAAACAGCACACAGCAGTCATTTGAGGCTTCTGTCAAATATATCCAACTTGTTTTATTTGCATTGAAGTCTCTTTCATAGATTTCCAGTAGCAGAGACTGTGGTTGGCCTGGGGAAACCTGAGCACATAGAAAGACCTTGGTATACAGCAGCCTTTGTCATAAAGTACTTAATGTGATATTTATAAATTATTCTTCCCAGCCGCATAATGTACAATGAAATGTCAGCAAGTGTAACTTATAGAAGAATAGTCGGTTTGGTCTGAAGTTCTGACTATAATAATTTTATCTCTGCTGTTTTGTCTGGAACTAAAGAGGTAAAGTCCGCATAGTGTATTTGACACATGGTGCAGCCAGTTTGTCATTGTGTTGTGGTGGGACTTATCCTATTCATTGCCTGCCACATCTCAACATTGCCAGGGCATTGTCAATTGATGCCCACGGCCACCTGAGATTGTGAAGGAACATAATGCAGTGAGAATGGATTATTCAACACTCGGGAATGATGAACGTCATGCTGGAGAAAGCTGTTTAGAAGAAGGTGAATTCCTGGCAGCTAGGAAATGATTCAGCTGTTTGACCTGAAGGTCCTTTTCTTGGGTCCTTCATCAAACAGTCCACTTATAATGTCATTACAGATGCACAGATGGCTACCTGTTACAGTGCAGTTCAGTGTTTTATTACAGCTGATTGAGTTACTCTACGCCAGATCTGTCGGTCTCAGGGCCAGGTGTGAACATTAAAGGTATTTCTGAGAATGTGTCTTTTAAATACCCTTAGCAGTACATTTTATGATTGATTTAATGTTTTTATACAAAGACTTTAGTCATGTACATTGTACAGTGAATGCTCTTAGCGCAAAATGCTGGGTTTTGTTTTGAATTGTGTGAAAAAATAAGTAAATTAAAAAAGAGACGTAGCATAGACCGTATTTCTTAAAATATGATACGTTTAGAGGAATGCATCTAATTAAAAAAAAAATAACTTGTCCACATATGTCCTTTCTATATTTGTGACCTTGCTGTATGTGCAACTTATTTCCATGTGAAGGGCACATGTTCTGCACTGTGACAGCTATAGAGAGCAGTAGGGGTCATCAGTAAAAGAGATTGCTGGGCTCTTGGTTCATTACTCTCTGTGCGGCACATACACCATCCATTCACAGTAATAGAGCATGCAATGAGATGATGCCAAGCTCTTATAGATATTGGAAAAGTTTATTTTCGTTGTGTGTCCTCTAATGTTTAAAGTTTTGAGAAAGTTATAATTACCTATAGGGGTTTAGGTATCAAATAACCCCAAAAAGTCCTAGTTTCTATAGCTGCTCATCACAGCTATTTTTCCTAAAAAAAAATATCCTGGGGCCGCTGAGCAATACTCCCTGGCAATACTATCCAGCAACGGTGACTTATACCCCTTTCAGACCTCCTGAGGCGGGTCGCACCTGGGAGCCTGACACGGGAGCTCCCAGGGTGCGACCTGCCTCATGCGCCCCACCACAGCCGCTGTCTGCAACCTGACATATTGCTGGGTTGGTGACGTCAGCGGTGGCATGGCAGGGGCGGCGCTTGAAGATCACATGATCTCCAACATGGCCGTACACACACAGTTAATGGGAAATGGGTCGCATCGACCCAGCTCCCGTTCACACCGCACAGAGAGCCGGGTTGAACACGAGTTCAACCCTTCTCGCTACCAGGGTAAAAATACCGGGTCGCTCGACCTGGTATTTCAATCTTGCTCCTTTCAGGCCGCACGTGAACACGGGTTATGCACGCTCATGTGCCAATAACCCGTGTTCATAGCTAGTGGTCTGAAAGGGGTATTACTGTAGAGCTGGCCAATCAGTGTCCCTACTGCTTATTACATCAAAAGGTCACACAAGAGCAGTCTCAGGCTTCCAAAAGGAGATTTGCTAAACATCAAAAAATTATAAAAATGTAAGATATTTAATATAATACAACTTTTAGCACATAAAAAAAACAAATAAAGCTTTATTTTAATAATAAATAATTTTTCTTTTTTCCTGCATCTGCAGCTGAGATAGCATGATGATAGGAGTACAGCTGGCAATACAGGTAACACACAGCTTAATCAGTACAATGGGGGTCATTCCGAGTTGTTCGCTCGTTGCCGATTTTCGCAACGGAGCGATTAAGGCAAAAATGCGCATGCGCATGGTTCGCAGTGCGCATGCGGTTAGTATTTTAACACAAAACTTAGTAGATTTACTCACGCCCGAACGAAGATTTTTCATCGTTGTAGTGATCGGAGTGTGATTGACAGGAAGTGGGTGTTTCTGGGCGGAAACTGACCATTTTCTGGGAGTGTGCGGAAAAACGCAGGCGTGCCAGGGAAAAACGAGGGAGAGTTTGGAGAAACGGAGGAGTGGCTGGTTGAACGCTGGGTGTGTGTATGACATCAAACCAGGAACGAAACTGACTGAACTGATCGCTATTTGTGAGTAAGTCTCGAGCTACTCAGAAACTGCTAAGAAATTTCTTTTCGCAACTCTGCTAATCTTTCGTTCGCAATTCTGCTAAGCTAAGATACACTCCCAGAGGGCGGCGGCTTAGCGTGTGCAATGCTGCTAAAAGCAGCTAGCGAGCGAACAACTCGGAATCACCCCCAATATGCAGTAGATAGATTCCTCATGGTTTGTGTGAGGATACGGATTCTCTGATCACTCAGGTAAACAGTTTAGTAAAGTAGCAAATGCCCTTTATTGTAAATATACACACACAGTACACAATAACATAACAATTGCAATCCAGGATGATATCTTACTTACACAGATGCGTATTCATTTAGTGCCGATTCTTTCGTCCAGGAGAAAAACTGCACTTTTTGGCTGTTTATAGGTCAAATTTACATTCGACCTATTCAATGCCCGTGCCGTTTTTTTCATCTAGAGGAAAAAAACGTCACGGACAAAAACCACGTGGATTGGCGAATTCGCCGTTGATCCACGTGTTTTGGCGAATTTGCGGTTGTTTTCGTCCATTTTTGGTTCCATTGTCAGTCACCCATGCTGATTCGTCCACAAAAAAAACCCGAAAAGGCATGGGTGAAAAGTGACTCCAAAATGGGTGAAAACGCCCGCAATTGAATACACTAATGTCAAATAAGTGCTGTTTTTTCAGCTAGCTGAAGAAAACGGCACTAAATGAATACGCCCCTAAGTCCCCACAGTAGTATAGGATTACAAATGCCTGTGATCTCCTGCTGTTACATGCCAACAGTAGTTCTGTGCCCCCTGGCCTGGGATACCAGCTCATAGAGCGTACTTCAGCACAGACTCTCACCACTGACGGCACCGCAATGCCTAGTCAGTGCCTACACTCCAGAAGCACATCCACTCTCTGACCCATCTATGCAGATCTCTCCCTCTTTCAAAAGTCCCACAAATTCCTCCAGGTATAGATCTGCCTTCCAGGACTGTCCAAGGCGTGGTGCTCTCTGCTTATTGGAGCTGTAGAGTAAGGGGGGTGGAGATGGCAGGGAGAAAGACCAGGTTCATTGCAGGTTAAAACCTGCTGTTATCCTGTAACATGTCTATACATGCCTACTAGAAAACAATAGATGCTAATTAAGTTAGCCTTCCTCCAAATATCAGATTGTGTCCAGTCTCCACCAGATTTAACCCCTTTGTAGCAGACAAGGGATTCCAGCTGCTATTTGTCTGTGAAATCCTCTGGCAGAGAATTATTCCTATTTACAACTACACACATTAAACACAGTATAACCAAATAAACTATATATTCCAAATGGGCTCCCGGCGACCAGCATACTGGCGCCGGAATTCCGGCCGCCGGCATACCGACAGTTCTTCTCCCTTTTGGGGGTCCACGACCCCCCTGGTGGGAGAATAGATAGTGTTGCGCGTGTATCACGCAACCGTGCCCGCAGCGTGGTGAGCGCAGCGAGCCCAAAAGGTGCTCATTTGCACTTTCCCAGCTGTCGGTATGCCGGTGGTCGGGATTCCGGCACCGGTATGCTGGTCGCTGGGAGCCCGACCGCCGGCATAACATACTACACCCATTCCAAATATAACAGATCAAATATAACTGTACAATATACTGTAATACCACAATACAACACAATATTGCTTAGCATATAACTAAATACATATCAGCAGTTAGTGGAGTCTATGGGTAGGACCAGGGCTAGGAAAGTAACCACATGTCATTTACCACTGTGCGTCACGACGTGCAGGCTGTGTCGTCACAATTTGCATGGACAAGCTATCACAAGAAAGCATCTGCAGTGATCATCGCCGGCGAAACCAGGCATTGGCTGTCGCATCCTGCGAGGAATGGTAATTAGGGAGGATCCATAAAACCTCAGATTTAGGAATCTTCTTCCTTTGCTAAACGGAAACCATATCATGATGAGACTCATAATATAATATTTATTCATTTTGAGTATAGCTCTGTGCTTTACATAAATCTCTACTTGGTCCCATGTACAGTATGTATCTTTTTTTTTTGTTTGTTAATATATCCCCAGTTTCCTCCATCAATGGAACCATTTCTTGAACTCATAATTATCGTAATTCACTCGTAATACTCGTAATTCACTACCAGGAGAGACATAAGTTGTAAGCCACTTGATGCAATGCAGAATGGCAGAACCTTTTACTTTGAGCCTGATTCTTGCCCTACGGTTATCTTATTCTTACTATTGCAGCATATGTCATCTGATTTAAAAGATATTTTATCTGATACAGCCACAGGCAGTTAAGATGAAGTGTGTTCTTGATTAGTGCTCAACCGCAAACACCTTTCCCAATAGCCCGAACAGTTTTTGGTGTTAGCTTTTTTAAATCTTCAGCCCTACATATCATATGGAATTGTTAAATTGTTCCTCTATGTGTCATTTTTTGTGTATCTGCGGGAAGTAAGTGAAATGCCATTAGCTAACTCACAAATCTTAACTCTTCAAACTGCTCCACTGAGAATATATCCACTCTACACTTCATTTGTGTGACACACTATCCATGACATTAGGCACCACTCTGTAAATTCACAGTCCTCTGGAGTACTCCCCATTCTCTCATATGGGCTTGAAGAAATTCTTTGCATAAATTATTCCTGTTTCTTCATGGTTTCCGTTTAACAGTGTTCTAATCTCAGATGTTGCTAGGTCATGAAATATTTCACAAAAAATATGAAGGAATAGGTGTTGTATTTGGAAATAGAACAAGTTGAATGTTAAAAGAAAAATCAATTACATTTTAACATAACAATGTATACTTAAACCAGTGGTCAAAGTGGAAATGTTGAAGTGGGGGTATGGAAATATCAGGGGGGTTTAACCCAAGGCCTGAGCCCCCTTAATATTTTAATACCCCCAATAAAAATAATGACACTGTAACCTGAGCTTAATGTCCACCTAACATGCATTACAGACATGAGGCCTAAATGTGCCCACGGGCCTAGTTGCCCAACAACCCTAGTGGTCTAGGGAGTGTTAAATAAGTGGGGGTTGCCAAAGCTGCCTACCTTGGCGCACTTTGTGCCAGAGTCTACTGTGCATGCGCAGGTCTCTGGGAACATAGGAGGGATGTATGATACTGGCACGGATCATTCTGGTATAACTCTTCCTGCCTCGCCTCTTTACCAAAGTGAAGCAGGAAGCACTACTGACAAGATGGATGATCATCTCGTTTTCCAGAGCGGAGGAGTGAAAACTCTTCCTTCCAGCGATCCCTGCCACTACCTCACAGTCCATCAGCCTAGTGCTGATGTGCTGTGTCTCACCCCTGGCAGGGCTCCAGTGTGTATGTGCGAGATCTCACTACTATTGTGAGATCTTCCGTGCGCAGCCTGGACCCGGCAGCTGCAGAAGCCACTTCAGTGGCTATTAATAGGATAATCACATTTGCAGCTGATGAAATAGATAGCTGCAGGTTCCGGAATGGTCAGTGCCACTGACCGTTCTTACAATGCCCCACACATTGGCATGCTATGTTAAAGAAAGCAGGTCCGATAATGGCAGGGGCACACAGCTTGCAACACATTACTTGCCACACATCATTGCAGTAACACATGGGGGAGAAGCGGTATCAGTGCACATGACATGCACTGATATCACTACTTCCCCATGGCAAACCATAATACATCTAACCAATGGTGCCCATGCTAAGTTCCTGGAAACTTCTCTACTGTGCATGCGCAAAATAGCCACCACACCATTTTCACCTGACAGGGGTCTCCAGAGAGGTAAATTTAATATGGGTGCAGAGAGTGTAGGGTCCTGTGTACAGCACATCCTGCGCCCATTATAGATACGCCAATGGCTAACGTCCCTTGCATGTGGGCCACCTGAGTCTTTATAAACTGGGGCCCACATATCATAGGCTGCAGCCCCAGATAGGATGCTATAGAACCCGCTGTAAAGCCACGCCCCTTTGTAGTGACATGGCTAGTCTGCTTCACTGCACTACCCGTGCAGACCTCTATACCCTGCCCCCCTTGTCATGGTGACTGATGAATGACCTCACCAAGAGGTGGGGCCTAAGGCTGCATTGGGTGCTACATTACACTACTGCTTTCATATGAGTCCTTTGCCAATGCAGCAAAATTAAATGTAAGGACAGTCTGACATGACAAATTTTGATTGAACATATTATTTGTGAGGAAACCACTTTATTTTTTAAGGTGCCAGGATGAAATGTATACTGTATATAAGAATAATTCCAACCAAGAGTATAACCCAAGTAATTAGTAATAAAAAGTTATAAAAATATAAAATACAAATGCCATGATCTGAGTCAAACTGGCTGGTAATTTGAAATATGGAATGGGGCATTTATATAATGAATGCAAACAAAGTATTGCAACCAATCAGATATATCCTTTCACCACCTGGAGCATACTATTAGTATGCCATAGTCTCATTGGTTGCTACTAGTTACACACCTGTTTGTTTTTTGCACACTTGCCTTGGAACAAGTTTCAATAACCATTCCTTATTGTCGAATTAAATTCCCATAAAACATGGAAAGGGATTAGGAAGCATATTGTGCTGCTATGCTAAAGATACTTTACCACAAATTGCTCAAATGAAATGGTGACTTTGCAAGTCTCATACTAAAGTTGTATAAGCCTATGGTGGTCATTCCGACCTGATCGCACACTGCCTTTTTTCACAGCGCAGTGATCAGGTCACTACTGCGCATGCATATGCACCGCAATGCGCAGGCGCATCGTATGGGTAGAAAGCAGATCTTTTCTGGCCAATGGATTTAACGAAGAATCCATTCGCACAGCCGAACGCAAGAAGATTGACAGGAAGAAGGCGTTTATGGGTGTCAACTGACCGATTTCAGGGAGTGGTTGGAAAAACGCTGGTGTGTCCAAGCATTTGCGGGCCGGGTGTCTGACATCAATTCCGGTTCTGGACAGGCTGAAGTGATCGCAGCACCTGAGTAAGTTCAGACCTACTCAGAAACTGTACAAACTGTTCTTGTACCGCTCGGCTTCACAAGCATTTGCACACTTGCACAGCTAAAATACACTGCCCTGTGGGCGGCGACTATGCGTTTGCACGGCTGCAAAAAGTAGCTAGCGAGCGATCAACTCGGAATGATCCCCTATGTCCTTTATTTGCACAGGATACAAAGCTGATCCACAACATGAAATGCTGGGTCTTCAAGCCTGCTTACAGAATATGTACATTCTAATTTTAATATTGAAGACTGTGCATAGCCCTAGGCAATGTAATTCAAATCTTAAAACTGACAGACTACGCTTGAATTTCCTATAATTTCTTTGTCTTCTACCATCAGCAGCTAAACAAATGTCAATTGAGAATATGTATTTTATACAGAGAAGGATAAGTACTACATACACAGAATTTTGGTGGTGCACACGTTAGGCATGCAAAGAGTCTGCAATCCATCTCAGATTGGCAAGTAATTTGAAGGCATGCACATACTTCTCTGGCTTAGCACCGACACACCTAAGGTTGCCACCTGCATAGCTTTCTCCAAAACAGTTAATTTTTAGGGAGCTCTATCTAGATTACAAAAAGTTATATTTCAGGAGTTCTGAAATGGTGCAAATCAAATATGAGTCACGTAGCAATACAGTCCCTGCTCCATCTCTCTGCATAGACCACTCAGCCTGACACTCAATGAGTATAACTGAACCAGTTTAGCCAATTAAAAAATTTACCTTGACATTGCAACAAGCATCATGGAGCTAACCCGTATACATTTTTATAACCCTTGTATGCACATAAACACTGTAATTATAATGTGGTTACCATAATAACTGTTCTGCATTGTACTGGGTTTCAAAATATGGTCACTGAATAGTAATATTGGGGGTCATTCCGAGTTGATCGCTAGCTGCCGTTGTTCGCTACATAGCGATCAGTAAAAAAATGGCTAATCTGCGCATGCGTATGCACCGAAATGCGCACGCGCGACGTACGGGTACAAAGAGCATTTTGGTTTTGCACAGGTTCTAGCGAAGCTTTCAGTCACGCATAGCCGATCACAAGGAGATTGACATGAAGTGGGAGTTTCTGGGTGTCAACTGACCATTTTCTGGGAGTGTTTGTAAAAACGCAGGCGAGGCCGGGCGTTTGCTGGGCGGGTATCTGACGTCATTACCGTGTCACTCGTCGCAGCAATAATTGCACAGGATAAGTAACTACAGGGCTGGTCTTGTTTTGCACAATATGTGTTTGCAGGCGCTCTGCTGCACAGGCGTTCGCACTCCTGTAAAGCGAAAATACACTCGCCCGTGGGCGGCGACTATGCGTTTGCACGGCTGCTAAAAACTGCTAGCGAGCGATCAACTCGGAATGACCCCCATTGTCACTAGAATGTACTGTAGGCTCTTCATTGTATGCGGTGACCAGACAGTGTGATATATACAGTATTTTGTTTTTGTGATACTGAGCACATAATTTAGTAATTTATTTTATTGTGACCAATGCTATGTTTTTGTATGGGGCATATGTTTTAAACATAGCATGCAAGCTACATTATCCATTTTTAAAGCCGAATAAACATGTCTCTTTTTAATATGTCCATGTCAAACTTATGTGAGTGGTTAATAGACTGTGTTATGTGTCGTGCCTTGAGTAGCTGTATATTCTTTTTGCTACATAATGGTGTACTAATTGAAACCTTATTTTCCATGATAATGCTACACATTCCTGGTGTTTATAAGAAACTTATTTACAAAATAACACATTATTCATTAATATTGACATGAGGTGACGACCTGTGTTTGCAAAAATGGAGGTATGTTGCCACCATTGTGGAGGAGTGATAGGTCCGGATCTCCTATGGTGTATCAACTCCTAAGGGGCTGAAAAGGGGTGAAATGTTCCGATCAGTAAACCTTTGCCCGATTGAAACTGGGCACATCAGCTAGCAGTATATGAATAACATGTGCCAAGGCAAAAACTTCACTGTGCCAAACACATGCAGTATAAGTCCAGAAATCAAATTCACAAAGTAAAATGAAGAGAAAACATAAAAAAAAATTGATGATTTTATATTCTTTCAACAGTATTTTTTATATGATAGTATGGTAATAGTAGTTCTGTGCTACTCTGAATGTTGATTGTCTAATTTGTATCCCTGATACTAACATGAATGAAAACTAATTTTAGTAATTATCTCAACAGGACTCCCACACGTTTTGTTTGGAAACAAACTTTCCAAACAAACTTGTCAGTGATCCTGTTTTGTATACCAAGGAATTCTCCACACAATGGTTCCAGTTGTGTATTGAAAGGAGTGGATATGAATTGCAAGCATTTGGAATGCCGGTGGTTGAAAATCCGACTGCGGCATCCCAAAGATCAGAATCCCAACAGGGAAAGATAACCCTAAACCTCCCTCCCCAAAGCGTAAATTTAAACACCCCTCATGCAGCCTAACCCTAACCTTCGGTGGTAGGGCCTAAACCTAACCCCCCTCCCCGCAGCCTAAACCTAACCCCCTGGGGTCACAGCCTAACCCTAACCCTCCCTCTGCAGCCTAAACCTAACCCCCCTCCTCCTTCCCCACGCGGCCTACCTCTCCGGCAGCCCTGTGGCTTGTCGTTTGGCATCTTGGTTGACGGGATTCTGGATCCGGGCTTTTGAAACTATTCAGAATGCCCTGTTGGCATCAGTAATGCATAATACATACATACATACATGCAAGCACAAAATGTACTTTAAGTCTTTACAGCATTGCGGTATTGCTAAATTCCACATGCCCTGCATATCCATACCACCAACAGTTCCAAATTTCGTTAGACATTTCAAAATCTTCATTGCCAAAAGGAGGTGTGATCTATTTCAAATGGATGAGTGGTTATGTGGTTTAAATGAATTAGAGGGAGCGTGATATATGTTGTACAATTTTTTTCTTTGGAATGCTCAGAGACAGTGGTTAAAGTGTGGGGGGGGGCAGGGTGGAACTGAGTTCCACTGCCTGTGATGGTAGGTGGAACTAGTTCCGCCTCCTCCACGGCCCTGCACAGTAATTCCAAAGAGAAAAGCTCACCCCACCAACCACATCAATAGATGATGTAGGCGGTGCTAGTGTCACTGATGAGCTGCAGCCACCTCTCCCTTCCTCAGATATTGGTGGCTCCATGGTCCTCCTTTGTACGTGGCCTGCCCCTTCTGGGACTTACACATGCCGTGTCAGTATTTTTTTCTAGCACGGTGTGGTGATGTCATGCTGTCACTGCCGCTGAAGTGACGAGCCATAAAGAGGAGCAGGCTCTGTGCATGCTGAATACAAAATGAGAGGGGACTGGAGGGACACAGAGGCAGGGATGCTGCTGGAGGGACACAGGGCATGGAGCTGCTGGAGGGACAAAGATGGTGAGCTACTGGAGTGACAGAGGAGCACATATGCAGTTCCACCATCTCTCCAGGATCACTTTAAGACCTGCTCAGAGATATACATTCGGCTGAACAATAAAGTGTTTTGGTGTGGAAAGAGCGTTCATTATACTAAAAATATTCAGTAGCCTGAGCATAAAGATCTCCATGGAATGGTTTTGAATAGTAATTTACAGCAAGGTGCAATATTACATTATTTTTCTTTTAAGGCATGAGAAAATTAAATTGACATAATCTAGTAGAGTGAATTACTTTTAAACAAGATTTAACACTCTTTAACACGTTGCTGGTAGAATAGCAAATTGGTTTGAAAAATTACATTCACACTCAGCCATTTCATTATCATACAGTTCTATGTAAAGAATGGTGGATATTACACATACAGTATCAGCAATATTACCTAGAGCAGTGGTACCCAAACTTTTTTGAATCACGGCGCCCTAGAATATCAGAATTTTTTTCACGGCACACTTAGGCCAAATATTTCTTATTGACAAATTTATAAAGAAATATTAAATTAAGCAAATTATGTTTATATGTCATCCTTAGATTCAATTGTGTAGTGAGGGACAAGATTTGTTTCTGTTTGTCCACATATTTTATGATTGGAATGAAGCCACAAGCAGTAGTTTTGCCAATTACATTGAATTTGTCTTGGACCACCAATCCAAGGCACCCCTGCAAGTGTCCCGAGGCACCCCAGGGTGCCACAGCACACAATTTGAGCACCACTGACCTAGAGTGAGAAAAAAAAATAACTTAAGAAAACTACATGTAAAGTGTTGTATAAGCCAAATGATGATATCTCACTAAACAACAATTTTACAAGCAGTATGATCACAGAATAGATAATTTCATTTTGTTTCCATTGTCTATAAAGCTGGGAACACCTTTGCAGTCACCATTTTGATGCAATGTTTCTATCTACTTTACTCCAGATCAAAAGTCACAACCACAGTGCCAATATGCACCTACACAATCATATTTGCAACCTGACTGCCAAAGAAAATGATTGTACCACCATACACTTTCCCGATTCCAGCAACACTCAGAGTAGCTGCAAAATTTCTATGAATTAACATAATTGTCTTGAATGGGTTGTGATTACAGAAAAAAAAACTCTCTAGACTAGTGCCAAGGGCTGAATATGTTCATTTGTTTCACTGCCCATTATACAGTAAGTTTAAGAAGTAGAAAGGCTTATGCTTGAATTGTTGCTGCTATGTGTAATGTGCATAAGGGGCTACCTGGCGTAATGTGTCTAATGGGCTACCTGGCATAATGTGTACAAGTGACTACCTTTTGTAATGTGTATAATGGGCTATCTGGCGTAATGTGTATAAATGACCACTAGGTGTAATGTGTATAAGGGGCTCTACTGTTGCATAATGTGTATAAGGGGTACTATTGTGTGGTGTAATGTGACTAATATACACTAATATATATAAAAATAGAGAGAGTTTCTTAAACACCCCCATACTACTGAGGAATGGGGGACTATTTAAATACCTTTACTACTTACTGAAATGTTTGATATATTGATATTTGTGCCAATACATTGGTTCTTTTATGACCAATTGGTATTTAATGTTCTTTGCTTATAAATTGGTGTACTGGCTACCTGTGTTTCTCTGCCCCTTCAGTGGCCCAGGCAGACATGGACTAACTATGTTTATAATAGGGTTAATTTTTAATTGTCCCATTTGTGATCATATCTCTCTCATGCACCCATAAGCTCATTTACCTTTAACCTGGGTCAGCTGCTGTTTGGATGTGTTGGTGACTGTCTCACGTTGAAAGCAAGAAGTCAGTTGGCAGGTGAGCTTTAAACCAGGTAAGCACATTTTATTCTATGAAGCAGCAGTTGCCAGGTCTCTAAAAAAATCTATGTGAAAGTTTATGTGATAGAGTAGGACTTTGCACCCCAACCTAGGAATGGGGATTACGTGAGTGCACCCCTCTCCTGGGAATGGCGAGTGCAATGGATTCCCGTATGTATGTATGTATGTATGTATGTATGTATGTATATATATATATATATATGTGTGTGTGTGTGTGTGTGTGTGTGTGTGTGTGTGTGTGCGCAATTGTGTTGATAGGGAACTACGTCAACCGGGCCCCAAAATGTCTGCTGCCGGCCTTGCATACTGTGTATAATGGGCTACCTGGTGCAATGTGTATAAGGCGCTACCTGGCAAAATGTGTACAAGGGGCTACCTGGTGTAATGGGTATAATGGGCTACCTGGCATAATGTGTATAAGGGGTTACTTGGTGTAATGTGTATAATGGGCTATCTAGCGTAATATGTATAAGGGGCTACCTGGCATAATATGTATAAGGGTCTGTACCTGGCATAATGTGTATAAGGGTCTGTACATGACATAATGTGTATAAAGGGCTACCTGGTGTTATGTGTATAATATGCTACCTTGCGTAATGTGTATAAGTGACTACCTGGCGTAATGTGTAGAAGGGGCTCTACTGTGGCATAATTTGTATAAGGGGTACCATTGTGTGGTGTAATGTGACTAACATACACTACTGTGCAGTGTAATGTAATATGAATTATGTAGCCATTATGCATAATTGTTACTGCTATTCTAAATATTCAATCTAACTGAACTAATAAACAAAAAGTTGAGTTAAAAATGCCTTTTATATTTATTCTGCCATACAAGTATTTTTTAATTAGATATTTAGCTATTTCTGTAGCACTTGCTGAAAGGAAGTGAAAGTTATTGTTGCTCATCTTCAAAAGTCTTCAGGATATTATCTATAAAATTTGAATCATGCACAAAATCTGAATCATTTTATATTAAATTTCAAAATACTAGTTTCAATTTAGCCACTGTAATATATTGTCCAGATTTGCCAATTAAAGTCAGTTTTTCAGGTCTGCAAGGTTTATTTTTGGAGGCAAAACCTTGTGCATATGATCATTAGAACTGGACCATAGAGCTGGTCTAAAAGATCACATTTTCTTTTACATCATGTGCATGGACAGTTGCATGTGCGTTGTTTACGTAGGGAAGAGATGGCTCCACAATACAATATGGGCGTTTCTGGGTGTCAACTGACCGTTTTCAGGGAGTGTGTGGAAGAACGCAGGCATGCCACATAAAAACGCAGGCGTGGTTGGGGAAACGCAGGCGTGGCTGGCCGAACGCAGGGCGTGTTCGTCACGTCAAAACAGGAACTAAATAGTCTGAAGTGATCGCAAGCGCTGAGTAGGTCTGGAGCTACTCTGACACTGCACAAAATAATTTTGTAGCCGCTCTGCGATCCTTTCATTCGCACTTCTGCTAAGCTAAAATACACTCCCAGAGGGCGGCGGCTTAGCGTTTGCACGGCTGCTAAAAGCAGCTAGCGAGCGAACAACTCGGAATGAGGGCCCAAGTACACTCCTTCAGAGCTGTTTTGGTGAGAGGGAACTACACAAGATTAACCAGGTGGTTTATGTTATAGGTGTATACAGAAGTTATATTATTGTCCAAAACTCATTATTTTATTACATTATAGAATTGAAACTTGCTTTTTAGCATCTTTATTAAGCTTTCCATTTTTGTTATTTTCCATTGGCATATTAGAGTGTCTGTAAATTTAAATTGGCGCTGAATGCATTCTGCGCCAAAAACCCAGGTGTATAATGCTCCTGAAATAATTATGCAGCTTGTAGAGTTGGAAACCTCTCAAAATGCATCCACCTCTGCAAGGGCACTTTATGGGACAGTTTTACACTAGGAGAAAACAGTATTATATACACCTGGTTCATGCCAGGAGATGAGGCTTCATAGAGCTACTGTAGTAATAAATGCTGAATTTACAGTAGCCAATTTGTAATAGTACTGTAATGTAAGATCAGATACATAAGACAGTCTGGGTCTGGACCATGTTATTAATAAATATCAAGTCACTTTTACTATGTAAAATATAATTAAATACAGACACAAATACAAAATAAAAGCATTAATTAAGTTTAGTTAATTAAATAGGAGTCTTCCCATTCAAAATCAAATCAAATGAGAATGTCCTTTTGTTCTGTGGATGGGATGTAGACCAGCGGTCACAATACCGATGGCTACATCCCGAACCTCCTAAATCCCAACAGTCGGCAGGGACTATTCCCACTCGTGAGTGTCCATGACACCCATAGCTCGCCACCATGCCCGCAAGGGGCTTGTTGCGCTCGACACCCCACCCCCTGTGCCAGCATTCCACTGCCGGGATCTCGCGGTCGGTATGCTGACTGCTGGGATCCCCAGCGCCGGCGACACAAACCCCACCCCGGTGGACTGGTTGCAAACATGAAATAAATAAGGTAAATAGATTGCAGCAGCCACATGAATAAATAATAGAATCATTGGGAGGAATCAAGATGCACTTAGCAAATCAAACCCTACCACTTGTTGTCATCATTATCATCATCATCACTGAATACATATGTATTTATTCTAAGAATTATTTCTGTGCACATGCAATATTATAAAATGTGTAAGTAGGGCGTCAACCTTTCACATTTTTATGTACAGAATTACAGAACAGGGTTATGGTAGGTAAATTAAAAACACAGCATGATGTTCCATACATTATGTATTAAGTATTGTCTAGTCAGGAGATATTTGTTGGGTCTGATTACGCCATGTTTTATTTATGCTTACCACAACAGATGTAATGCTCTAAGAGCTCATTTGGTGGGGTAATGACACTTATGGTCAACATGTCAATGGTATAAATCCAGAAGCATTTTCTCCTCTTTGTCAGGCTTATTTGCAGCCGTGTATGAGAACATTAATAATATGGCTACCGTATGTTTAAAACTGTAAACTTACTCGTGTGTGTTTTACATTAAATTAAAAATGAGATTACGGGATTATCTAATTATGTTACAGTGAGGTGAAGGCTTGGTGAATTGCAGTTTGTCTCTATGGGTAAATTAGGGTTCTTCTGCAGACCATAATATATCAGCTATGTATTAACGTTTAACCACTCATGATTAGATTTTTTTTGTAAGTGGGGCTAGGAGAGTAATGTGTCCATTTGTATGAAGAACAAAGGAGGACTGGATAGGCTAAGTGGCTTTCAAACCCCTAGTTAGGGTAATATAGGGTTAATAAATGTGGGCGACTGTTACTCTACCTATCATTAGCTGAGAGCTGTAGTTATGGATGCAGTTAAAATTGAACGGCAGCCAAGTGGCCATCTTGCTGCAGCTTGGAGTGCTATCCTCTTGAATACATTGGGAAGTCTGATTACTACCTGATGGCATCAGCGGCACCTCTCTTGTATGTGTGAATGGTAAGTATATAGCAGTGGGTGTCGCATACTGGCCAATTGATGCTAACAAAGGGAGTATTGGCCTCTGCAATTTGTCATTGTCATCTTTGCATAATTTTATCGTCATTGAGTAACTGGCTGTTCTTTTATCTGCCACTGTACGTTTTATAAAGAAATAAAGTTGATCATATTTTCAATGCCACTTCTAGTCTTTGTTACAGTAGATAAGTTAACAAGTTGATTTTGCAGGTTGTTACTTTAGTTTACATGTGATACATAATGTATTCTATATCTTTTAGACCCTAATGAACGAGACTGTAAAATAAAGTTGAGGAAACTGATTTGAGAACTGTTCCAGCATGAATGTTTTTTTGGGGACCACTAGCAGAATTTCTTTAGTGGACCCAAGGGCCTAAAGGCCTATATTAAACATATTGATCTTTAACCTGTTACACTGTAAACCTGATTTCTTGAAAATAGGAAAAAAATCTTTACGAACTTTTGAAACATAATTTTCAACATCTTCAAGTTTATGGCAAATAAAAAGTGTAAAAAAAAAACCCCACTATAGTATTTAGAGACTCATCACAGTTAAATTTATTTTATTGAATTTACTCTAGTAGAAAATTTGCCAGGCTCCTGGCATAATTTTTCCCTTTTAAATCACAAATGAAAGTGTAGCATGAAAAGATAATTTGTGTCAATTGTAATTTGCAAGTCCATCAGTATAAAAAGTGAAAGGGCTTTCTCTTATTATTCACCCTGAGCCGGGATACATACAATACAGTGAAATTTATTCCTCTTGCTCCAGGCCCTATAGCTAAAGTCAGAGCCAATAAGACTCTCAGATTTATAACTTTCTGTGTTTCTTTTGCTAAATCAATAAGCTGCCCGTGTAACTTGCTGAAATTCTCATATCTTCCCCATGCAGTGGGGGCTTCATGGAAGGTAATTTCACAGCTATAGGCCTGCCGGCAAAGCTAGCAGTTCTGCTTATACCTGTAAAGTTGATTAGTGCCCTAAATAGCTAACTAACTAGTTTAATGGAGCGTCATGAGTACGAACACCTCAGGGAACTGCAGAAAGTTTTTCCAACTTCTGAGGTTACTGGAAACAACAGACACAAGTGAGATATTTGTTATATAAGTAAGAAGACAGAAAAATCAAATGCATTCATTTATAGACAGTGGCCCCTTATTTGTTACCTCCTGTGGACAATTTTGTATTTTATGCTATCAAATTTTAATTATGCCATGATAACGCACTTTGGTACAAGCCAAGGAGAGACTATAGTAGGGCCCACCTTCCCTAGTGCAAATGGACTAATACACATTAGGCCTAATTCAAGGTTCATTGCAAAATAAAATTTTCCTCTAATGAGCAAAACCATGTGCAATGCAGGAGGGACAGATATGACATGTGCAGTGAGAGTTAGATTTGGGTGGGGTGTGTTCAAAGTGAAATCTTAATTGCAGTGTAAAAATAAAGCAGCCAGTATTTACCTTGCACAGAAACAATATAACCCACCCAAATCTAACTCTCTCTGCACGTTATATCTGCCCCCCACCCACATGGTTTTGCTCATTAGGGGAAAATATTATTTTGCAATCATCCTTGAATTAGGCCCATAATACAATGCTATGATACAGTATGCAGTCATAATGTTGATATTCAGAATGTCGACATGGGCATAATGTTGACATAGATATATTGCCCACGTTGTGACTGTCAACAGGCAGAATGTCAACAGTCCATTGTAGGGTTAGGCTGCGGTTAGGGTTAGACTATGGTTAGGGGTAGAGTAGGGTTAGGGCTACAAAATGAATCAATGTTGACATTATATGACTATCAACATTTGATATGTCAACATAAAGTATATGTCGACATTAAGAACATGTTATCATGCTGGTGTTAACATTCTGAATGTTGACATTTGTACCACACCCCTGTGGTACAATGACAAATAACCCTAGGAAATATACTATATTTTAAAGTATTTGGATGGAGGAGTAGATGTTCCAAAATATAGCTATCCATCACTGAATTATTCACCCCTACTCACTTAAACAAATGAAACCTACCCTGAATTAAGTAAAATATTGTAATATTAGTGTTGTCAATGATTTGCTATAAATAAGAATAATGTACTATTTCCTCTTTTTTTTAAGTTTCTTTGTGTTATTTTAACTGCTGATTAATTATTTTGTCTCCATTTCGTGCTGACTGTGGAAGTAGAAGTAAATGTTGGATCATGATTTGGATTAAAAGTATTAGCTGTGAAATATAACAGTACAAGATGATTCATTTTTTGTATGATCTGTTTTTATTGAAGTAACAAAATATGGTTGGGGGACATTTAAAGATACATTCCAAGGCATTGAAAAAGAATATATGCCAGTGATACGCAATATAACACGTCCTTAAATGTTGATGAAAAATCATGGTGATATCATAACACAATTAAAATTATAGTAGAAACTTTATAAAAAAAACTAGTACAAAACAGCATCAAATATGAGTGACACTGTATGGCATGGTGAGGACCCCTTTATAGTGACAAGGTTGAACTCCCTATAACCCAACACAGGATATCAGGAGCCAGCTAGGGGTGGTAGTCTGGGTGGGGCAGTAGACATAGAAGTTTTATAAGCATCAAAGACTCCAGCCATGGGAACCATGTCAGACTAAAATCAGAAAGTTTGTCAGTTGAGGAGAGCAAGATGTCTTCCATGAACATAAATTAGTCTAGTTTCTGAAACCAGTGACATCACTAGAGGGCAGTGACGTGCGGTGAGGTCAGTGGCTGGGGAGGTACTGGCTGCTAACCAAATGACACTTCCTCCCCTCTCTCTGGGAAAAAAAAAAAAGCATAGAGTCCCCTTTACATAACTAAAACCAGCACAAGGCTGTACCAGGCAGGGGGATAATGCCATAGCAGGGGAGACACTCAGTATGGGGTCCTCCTGCCATAACATTAAACACCCCCCAAACCAGTCAGCCCAGGGTTGGCATTCCTCAGAAAGTGGGGACTCCAAAAATTTAAATTGGGTCCCCCCTCCTGAGCAACAATCAGCACTGGGCTGAAAGCTATGCCCCGCACCCCTGGTGGTGGTGGGTGTGGGGTTCATGGTATGATAATATTGTTCTTTATAGGCAGCCTACAGGTCCCAGCAAGCCTGCCCAAGCATGCCAGCACTTGGGGAACCACAAGTGCCAGCATGCCAAGACATTAAGGGGCCCGTTGGCACCTGTAGTCCTCCTGTAAAGAAAATATTAAAATAAACACAAGACAAAGTAAAAAAAAAAATTCTTATTATTCAGGGACTTCACCTGGGAGGTGGCAACCTTTAAGCTCTTTTTCATGGCCGCCGCCTTCCCAGGGCTTCCGGCGTCTTCACCTGGGAGGTGACGGCCTTTAAGCCCCCCTTTTATGGCCGCCACCCATCCAGGACTTCCATTGGCTCTTCTATCTTCAGGAGATTTTAAATGCTCCGCCTCTGCCGTTGGACTGACAGCCACTGCCTCGCGCTGACTTATACAAGTCAGCCTGAGGGGTGGGGCAATGACGCTGTGAGCCTTGATTGGCTCGCAGCAGCCATCTTTCATTAAAAAATAATGCTGAGGCGCCAATTTTGATATGGGTACAGCTCCGCTGCCAAACTCTGCAGAATGGCAGGCAGGGATCTCGGATATATGCCTGCCGCCACTGACGCCCGCACCTCCACCGCGTCCCGCCGCCACTGACGCCCGCATCTCCGCTGCGTCCCCACCACATTCGCCCGCACTCACATAGTGATGGCAGCGGATCCAGTGACGGTTCCACTGGCCAATCGCATCTGGCCTTACTGACAGGGGTGTACTTTCATGGGTTGAAGGCACATCCCTGCATCAAAGCGGCACTTTGCAATATATTTTCAATGGGCTTCTACTGCTCATGGCTTGGCCCCGCCCCCGCCTACCCCCTGCTCCTGCACCTTTCCCATTGATAATGCGAGGCACCACGGTCGGTGCCTCCCAAACCCATTCTAACAGTAAAAATTATTAGATTAATATAAAGGAGTATATGTGTCATAAGTATCTTCTTTGTATTATTTTAATCATTAATGACAGGGGAGGCACTGCCTCCTCTGACTGCACGTCCCTGCTAGAGGGGTGCAGGCCACACTGGGTGACTCCATCTGAGGGGGTGACACCAACATAGCAGTGTCAACCCCTCAGATTGTGTCACCAAGCAGCTGGGAGACCAAGGAGAGGCTGGGGGCTGCCGGAGCTCTAGGCAAGCCATCAGCATGATACGAATGGGAGCAGTCACACAAAGTTCTCCCCCACAGAAGACAGGAGCAGCAGCTGCATGTCCGCCGGCACTGCCACAACCGGAACCTGGGTTTGGTCACAGGTTGGCCACAGAGGAGGCGGGCGATCCATTTATCAACAAGTGATAAAACTTGTGAGTGATAAAACTTGTTGCATATGAAATATGCAAAAGCTCCCAACTGTCAATTTTCAAATACATCACAGTTGCTGATTGGCTGGGGCACAATTTATAATATACAATGAGTTTTATCAATCACAATGATTTTTATCGCTCGTTGATAAATGAGTCCCTTACTGTTATACCACTGGTATATATCATCACTTACCTGTCCAGAGAGGTCCAGTTGTGCCTCTGCATCATTTGTGTTATTGATAGCCTAATGCTGATGGTAATGGGTTATGAATGAGTCATGAAGATAAGTACCCAGCCTCTCCTCATCAGCAGTCTGCTGCATCTTCCCTCCGGGCTTCTCTCAGAAATCAAAGGTAGGTAAGTATGGGACATGGTGAAATTTCCCTGTAGACAGGAAAGAAATGGCTGATAAGTGTCGCTGACCGGCATCATTCTCTCAGATTGAAGTGAGTTGGAGATGTCATAGGAATAACAAAAAGTAATATACCTCTAAGGTGCTCCTTTTAGAATGCTTCCACTCCACAATAAAGAAAATGTATACTGAGAAACTAAAAAAAAAAAAAATCATAAAAATGATGGCAACATTATCTCAATACATAGATATTCAATATGTAAATAATCAGAAGTAAACCACAGACAACTGGGATGAAGATACAGGATAAAAAAAAGACAGGGAGTGTTGAAATTGTCAACAGATATCATAATCACCCTAAGGAGCTGTCATCTCCACACCTTCCCTTATGCTGATGTAAGAAGTGGTGTGCGTGTGTGTAGGGGTTTTGGGGGCGCTATATCAGAGGAGGTTGGGGCGTGAGGTATGGGGGCTTCAGCTGATCTTAAATGGGGCCTTAATTTTTGTGAAAGTAGTCTGAGCTTTGGCAAAAGCAACAAGACCCAAACCCCAGGACCAAGTTAGTAGCAAAACTGTTGATGGAAAGTAAAGGCTGAGAAGATCTTTCCCTGTTGCCACACTGATGACTCATGAGTGCTATTTTTAAAATGGTGGCTTGCGGGAGGTCATGTGCTCTTTCTTTTTTTCACATTTTCTTTAAAAAACAAACACCACTTGTCATGCTATAGAAGTTTTTGTCATGTTATAGAAGCAAGTCCATGGTATCCATTATGTTTTCCAAGGAATTCTCTATATTATTTTAGTTATTTTCATTTATTTTGACTGGAGTAGCATTTCCAATATGTTCATTCAAAGGTTATTCTTAAAACGTTGTGTCTTTTTTTCTTGAATATTTTGTGCATTACTGCTAGTTGAAATAGATTTCACACAGATATAAAGGACAGGGTTGTTTAGATCTGCTGATAAATGTAATCTCATTGTTGGCGTTACTTGACACCTCTAGATAATAGCATTTAATCACAACCCAAAGCCCATTCAGTTTGCTTCTTCCAGGCTTGCTTGTAAACTAGCAATACTGGTGGTAGGGCTAAAGCTAAGATAAAATCATAAATATATTTCATAACCTAAATAAGTCTGGGTAAAAGTGCTTTAAAAAAAATCCTAATAATTATGAACCCAGAAGCAGATAGGCTGCTATAATACCTACAGTATATGAGAGAGAATAATAATAGGACATTCATAATATAATGGCAGCTACATAATGTTTTAAATCACTATCACCAGTGTCGGACTGGGGCATGTAGGGCCCACCGGGCAAATGCAATGGTTGGGGCCTATGTTAGTGGTGTGGCCAGCCTGCAGAGGGGGTGTGGCCTGCCACCTCATTGGTTTGACTAACCATTAGAGAGTGCAACTTTTGAGCCCCTTAATAAATATATACAGTAAATTCAGCTGCTGCATGCATGATAATAATAATAATAATAATAATAATAATAATGTATCAGATTAATAACAGATTAATAACAGCAATGCACTGTAGAAAATACACCATAGTCCAGTATAAGGTAACATGTGTATAATGTATAATTCAAGTGCACAGTGTGGAACCTGATCCTTAGAGCAGGAGGTGGGCCCACAGGCAGTGGGCCCCACCGGTGGTTTCCCCTGTACCCCTGTGGGCCAGTCTAAGCCTGACTACCACTGTATTACAATGGCAGAATATAATTTCTACCACAAGCAGCCAGAATTACTCAGAGCTGTGTATTGCAGAAAGTGAATAACCAGTGACAAGAGTACTTGGGAAAACAGAGAGATGCAAGTAAGATAGAGTACCGGATTACTCATTTGGGGACCCAATATTGATTTTCATTTTTAATTCATTTTTGATATCAACTAAAAACTGTGTTCTTTTTGTCTTGTTTGTTCATCATTGTTGTGAATTATGGCATTCCTGAACATTACTGTTTGGTGTGTTTGAGGATTTAATACACCAAATAAAGTAAATTTATATCCATTTAATTCAATAGGTTGTGCTCCCAACAAAATCACGAATTAATTGACGGATCGGTCACGTGCATGGGACCATGGTTGTTAGTTCCTTTTGGACATCTGAAATTTATGTTGTCCAATTTATGTAATCTATGACCTTAATGTAGTTTGTCTTGTCAGATACACGTATCCACTTTTAAGACTTTGCATAAAACTATATTTTTATCCACTTATCTATCATTCCTTTCCATTAATCATAAGAGTGCACCCACACAAGAGTTTTCTTTTTCTCTATTTGTTGACCTAGTGTCAGGAAAAACTCAGGCATTCCCAAGCGTTATCAGGGAGTGTATGTGACGTCAGCTCCGGACCCGATCAGCCTGTTCACATCGCACTGTAGAAGTAAGTCCTGGGTTGCGCGCAGACTGCACACAGTGGTAAAAATATTTGATGGTGAGTGTGGTGCAAACGGATTTGCAGCTGTCCGCTGACTGAGGGACATTTTTGGCATGGTGTACACATGCAATCGCACACTTGCATGGGGCGAATTTACACTTCCCTTGGGTGGCGACTATCTGAACACAGGACAGCAAAATTAGCAGCCCAGCGATAAGGTCTGAATTAGGCCATTAATTTCTTGTCCCCTAACTTTCTTTTCCCAACCATCACATGTTAACCAGACTTAGTCATTAAATGACCGTAGCACAGTGACTAGCAATAGCAGAGGAGTACATGAGCCACCTTAGGTGAAGAAGAAGGTGTGAGGCCACTGCTTGTTATTTTCATTTGGCCTAATAACAAATTTATATATATATATATATATATATATATATACACACACACACACACACACACACACACACACACACACACACACACACACACAGTTGACTCACATTATTATGACCCCCAGCTAATAGCCAGAGTAACTGCTGTGTGCACCACGGACTCCAGCTAGACAGGCAGAACTGTTATTTTAGACCCACGTCTGGTAGCCCCCAGGTTCATTTTGATGGTGAGCTGCTCCACTGCAGCATGTTGATCGGCCCTCAAGCACCTTGGTAGCCAACGTTCACCTCTCACATCAATGGCACATGGTGCTCTGCAGTTTCCATGTGGGTTATTCACAATGATTCCATTTGTCCAGTCACGATACACCTAACTTAATTGTGTATGTCCCATTCCTCCAGAAGCTATTATATAGACAGAAAACACAGAAGGTACAATTGTATTATAGCTGGAATCATATCGTGTATAGAGGCTTTGGTCTTTATTAAGAAAATTGAACATGACAATTTTATTAATAACATAATTTAACTGAGCTTTTAATAACTAGCCAAAGCTTAAGACAGGAACACTAAAAAAGCCCAATAATTTAAAAAGTGTAACTTTTAGTATAGGTACATAAAACTCTAACACTTCCAAAGTGACCTAGGATTTGCAGCATGGGTATAATCCAAAAACAACCAGCTTGATAGATTTTTATAGAACTACAATAAAAATCAAGATTTATAGACCTAGGAAATTTGACCGTATCTTGTTACAGCTTCCTTACTCAGCAATTTCATCTGGTTGTCAGAAATGTTAGCTATTCTTAAACTGAGATCTGATTTAATATTGTCTACGCTACTCCCAATTTGTCATACACAGTGATCTAATCTCCAGAACTCCAGTATACACAATTATATGACCATCATAAAAGCCTCATGTCTATTAAGTACTCTACTAAAGTACTGTATTAAGAACTGAACCAAAGCTCACCACACACAGAACCCATTGTCTATAGTTTTTTGTTCTACGACCAGTATATCATCCTCTTGCACACCACAATCCAATTCAGTCTCAGTGCCCATTTAAAAGCTGCCATAGAAGGTATAGTAAGAATACTTTATGCTAATGCAAGAATCCATAGGGCTAATGCGGGGGTTGTGCTGAAAGCTGTGCCACCTATTGATTTTATGCCAGGCACTACAACCATCATTATTAGTATTGACCCTTGTACCAATTTTTGACACTTTCCAACTACTCAATACAGGACTGCTACGTGCACTTGCATACCATCCATCATGACCCATTCCATTAGGTACAAAATGCTCTATTCTTGAACTTTCTTGAACATGGTGGCTCTAGAGTTGGAGCTGCAGTTCATTCCAAAATTCAAATAGGGGAGCCACATCCATGAGTCCCAGACAATGATAGTTGGCAGTGATTGGGGTGACAGTTGGTGTGGTTCCCCTATCTGAATTTTGGACAGTGCTGCAGCCCCACCTCTGCAACAGCCACTGGCAAGGAAGTCCAGGAGCAGAACATTTTCTACCTAATGGAATGGGTCATGTTGGAGGGTATGAGATTACATTGTTGTCGGCCAGTTGCCATATCAAAACGCTCACTTTCACGGAATGATCCAGACAAGTTTTTATGACTCAGAATAGGACAGGCATATGCACAACTGTGGCACATGTGCTGTATCGAAAAACTTGCAATTTGAAACCATGAACCTCTAGAGATTTATCCAATTTCAGAATTTGCCCCTCTTGTGCACCAGACACACTGCCCAAACCATCACATTCTTATATCAAATACATTTACGTCTATACAAATTCAAGTATTTTTTTCATAGCTACAGTATTGGTAACTTTTATTAATATGATACAGTATTTAAAGCCAGAAGTATTTTAGATTTAGCTGTCTCTTAAATCTATTGTGGACTTCTATTATCCTAGTATTTTGGCATTTTCTGTCAGTTACCCTGTTTGTCTATTATACAAGGATCCTCGTGTTGCCCATTTTCCACTTACTATTTTTCACATAAATTGACAGCTCTTAATCAAGCAAAAATTCTGTTTGTTCCTGCAGAATTCTGACAGCTAAAAGGAAACACGGCACTTGAGAGAAATCGGAATGCTCTCAAAATGTATTTGATCTAACTACTACAGTTTTTTTACATCATATTCTATTAAAAAGTCTGTAGTTGGGAATGACCTTTTCTTAAAAAAAAAAACTTTTAAAGGTATTTACCATGCTTAAGGGAATCATAAATATTTAGACTTGTTCTCTTTGGCCCTCATTCCGAGTTGTTCGCTCGCTAGCTGCTTTTAGCAGCATTGCACACGCTAGGCCGCCGCCCTCTGGGAGTGTATCTTAGCTTAGCAGAATAGACAACGAAAAATTAGCAAAACTGCTACTAAATAATTCTTAGCAGTTTCTGAGTAGCTCCAGACCTACTCACAGATTGCGATCAGCTCAGTCCGTTTAGTTCCTGGTTTGACTTTACAAACACGCCCTGCTTTTGGCCAGCCACTCCCCCGTTTCTCCAGACACTCCCGCGTTTTTACCTGACACGCCTGCGTTTTTTAGCAACACCGGGAAAACGCTGAGTTGCCGCCCAGAAACGCCCCTTTCCTGTCAATCATTTACCGAACAGCAGTGCGACTGAAAAGCGCCACAGAAGCCACAGCAAAACTGATAAGTTTTGTGTTAAATAACTAAGCGCATGCGCCCTGCGTGCCTTGCGCATG
The DNA here is from genome assembly GCF_028390025.1 of Pseudophryne corroboree. NCBI lineage: Eukaryota > Metazoa > Chordata > Amphibia > Anura > Myobatrachidae > Pseudophryne > Pseudophryne corroboree. The sequence goes on along the minus strand of NC_086452.1, from coordinate 202,778,214 downwards.
CACAATTTGCAACAAATCGCAGCATAGCGAAAATCAGCAACGAGTGAACAACTCGGAATGACCCCCATTATCTCAAGAGTTATTATTTTTGCTATTTTTAGCACTGATTCAATAATTAAATTTTACTCAAGGGGGAACTGAGTTCTTTTATTAGGTGGTACAGTGAGGTGCACCACAGAACTCCAGACAGCAGGGGGAGACCGTCTGGAGATCTGGCAAGTGTTAAGCTAGGTACATACCTACACAATCACACTTTCGATGCAATGTTTCGATCGACCATACTCCCATTCAGAAGTCCCGATCACAGTGCCAATACGGACTTACACACATATACAGTCATACGTGCGACCTTTGATTCTGCACTGCTGACTATTGCAAGGAAATGTTTGTACCAGCATACACACTTTCCCAATCTCAGGCAACAGTTGCAGTGTGTGTACCTAAAATTAGCATATGGGCTGGGAGGAGGTGTGATTACAAGACCAAACCAAGCCTCCACTTGCATTACTACACATCCCAGCAAGTGGTAGAACTACACACACCATCAACCCCTGCTTTGTGGTGGGGAAAGGTTTGAAGGTAAAGGTTGTATGCTTATGTCTACTATCAACTGCATTACTACATATCACAGCAGGTTGGGGGACTACATATGCCATCAAGCCCTAATATAGTTTTAACTGCTTTTGGAGGATACAGTATATGTGTGATACCCACCAAAGGGGAATCAATAAATCAAATCTTCAGTATATACATATGGTGGTATCACACTTGTATTAAAAAAACAGTCTTATATGTACTGCCCCATGCTCAAATTTCTAAGCAGCACCAAAAACTGCCCAACAGGTCAGGAGCAGGTCACATGACTAGTGTCAAGTGATACGGTGGGAGACAGTTACAAGTGGGTAACCAACTGTCAGAGAGAGCTGTGAGGTGACGGTGCTGAAGGAAGGAGCTGGGCTGTCTGTGGGGTATATGCAATTGCGGTCGAATTGCCGAAAATGTCGAAAAATGGGGGAATTTTCAACCAATTTTTTTTTCGACAATGCAATACAGTACTTTTCGACAAAAAAAAATGACTTTTCAGATTCGACTTTTTGAAATTCGACAATTCGCAAATTCGACATGTCTGCAATGGTAAAAATGCGGCTTTTCGCCAAAAGTATATTCAATTGAAAAATGTCGATCCGACAACAGTGCTTTTCGACAGAAAATTCGTCTATTTCATTCCGCCTCACTTTGCTGGCGGAATCTAATAAAAAATTTTAAAACATATTTTTTTCAGTTTTTTTTATTGCTAATAGCATATCTCTTTATATTAGAAGGGATTAGATACTTGGTTTGTCTATTAGGAGACACAACTATTATTTATATATTTTTTAAAATAATATTTTTTTTTAAACTGACTAAAATTGAGAGAACATGGTATTCAGTGGAAAGGGGTGGGAATGGGTTAAAATTCTGAAAATAAAATGCGTGGGGTCCCCCCTCCTAAGCATAACCAGCCTCGGGCTCTATGAGCCGGTCCTGGTTGTAAAAATACGGGGGGGGAAATGGACAGGGGATCCCCCGTATTTTTAGAACCAGCACCGGGCTCTGAGTCCGGTCCTGGTGCAAAAAATATGGGGGACAAAAAGCGTAGGGGTCCCCCGTATTTTTTGAACCAGCACCGGGCTCCACTAGCTGGGGAGATAATGCCACAGCCGGGGGACACTTTTATACCGGTCCCTTCGGCCGTGGCATTAAATACCCAACTAGTCACCCCTGGCTGGGGTACCCTGGAGGAGTGCGGACCCCTTAAATCAAGGGGTACCCCCCATCAGCCACCCAAGGGCCAGGGGTGAAGCCCGAGGCTGTCCCCCCCCATCCAAGGGCTGCGGATGGGGGGCTGATAGCCATGTGTAAAAATGAAAGAATATTGTTTTTTGCAGAAGAACTACAAGTCCCAGCAAGTCTCCCCCCGCAAGCTGGTACTTGGAGAACCACAAGTACCAGTATGCGGGGAAGAAACGGGCCCGCTGGTACCTGTAGTTCTTCTGCAAAAAAAATACCCAAATAAAAACAGGACACGCACACCGTGAAAGTAAAACTTTATTACACACATGCCGACACACACATACTTACCTATGTTCACACGCCAACCTCGGTCCACTTCTCCATGTAGAATCCGGGGTACCTGAAAATAAAATTATACTCACCAAAATCCAATGTGTCCTGTCCTGTTTTTGTAATCCACGTACTTGGCAAAAAAACAAACCGCATACCCGATCCACACGGACTTAAAGGGGTCCCATGTTTACACATGGGACCCCTTTCCCCGAATGCTGACACCCCCCGTGACTCCTGTCACAGAGGGTCCCTTCAGCCAATCAGGGAGCGCCACGTCGTGGCACTCTCCTGATTGGCTATGCGCGTCTGAGCTGGCAGCATTCGGGGAAAGGGGACCCATGTGTAAACATGGGACCCCTTTCAGTCCGTGTGGATCGGGTAAATGCGGTTTGTGTTTTTGACAAGTAGGTGGATTACAAAAAAAGAACAGGACACACTGGATTTAGGTGAGTATAATTTTATTTACAGGTACCCCGGATTCTACTTGGAGACGTGTGGACAGAGTCGGCGTGTCAACATAGGTAAGTATGCGTGTCGGCATGTATGTAATAAAGTTTTACTTTCAAGGTGTCTGTGTCCTGTTTTTATTTGGGTATTTTTTTTTGCAGAAGAACTACAGGTACCAGTGGGCCCGTTTCCCCCCCGCATGCTGGTACTTGTGGTTCTTCAAGTACCAGCTTGCGGGGGGGGGGGGGGGGGGCTTGCTGGGACTTGTAGTTCTTCTGCAAAAAACAATATTCTTTCATTTTTACACATGGCTATCAGCCCCCATCCGCAGCCCTTGGATGGGGGGGGACAGCCTCGGGCTTCACCCCTGGCCCTTGGGTGGCTGGAGGGGGGGATCCCTTGATTTAAGGGGTCCCACTCCTCCAGGGTACCCCGGCCAGGGGTGACTAGTTGGGTATTTAATGCCACGGCCGCAGGGACCGGTATAAAAGTGTCCCCCGGCTGTGGCATTATCTCCCCAGCTAGTGGAGCCCGGTGCTGGTTCAAACAATACGGGGGACCCTACACTTTTTGTCCCCCGTATTTTTTGCACCAGGACCGGACGCAGAGCCCGGAGCTGGTTCTAAAAATACGGGGGATCCCCTGTTAATTTTCCCCACGTATTTTTACAACCAGGACCGGCTCAAAGAGCCCGAGGCTGGTTATGCTTAGGAGGGGGGACCCCACGCAATTTTTTTTCAGGTTTTTTAACGATTTTTGTGCCGTCCGAAAAGTCGAATCCAGGACACACTTATCCGTCAATTGGTCCGTTTTTCGACAGCGGGACTGTCGAATCCGTTTTTTATTGAATATGTCGAATTCCGGCACCCGCCGGCCGGAATTCGGCGGTCGAATTGTGTCGAATTTAAAAACGGGCAAAAAAATTCCGCAATTCGCCCGGAATTGCATATACCCCTGTGTGTCCTGGCAGTGCTGACAGGCTACTTTACCATCCAGTGAACCCTTGGACAGTAAAGTAAAGTTATTATCTGCTTCTCTCTGTAAAACCTCTGTTGGCCTTCGGTGACAGTGAGCGATGGAGCAGTGCAGTGCCGGTGAAGCAGTCATGTCCTGGTGATGACAGTCTGGAGGGGCGGTCTGCTCCAGATTGCAAGCGCAACAGCCCCAGCATAGAGAGAGACTGAGAGAGGCGGTCCATGAGGTGGAGCCGGACTCGCCATATAAGGTGCAAGAGACAAATTACAGTTGTGAGCAACTGTAGCGGTATACTGAGCACACCATTGACATAGGCCCTCATTCCCAGTTGTTCGCTCGCTAGCCGCTTTTCGCAGCAGTGCACACGCTAAGCCGTCGCCCTCTGGGAGTGAATCTTAGCTTAGCAGAATTGCGAACGAAGTATTCGCAATTTTGCGAAAAGATTTTTCTTTGCAGTTTCTGAGTAGCTCGAGACTTACTCTTCCAGTGCGATCAGTTCAGTGCTTGTCGTTCCTGGTTTGATGTCACAAACACACCCAGCGTTCGCCCAGACACTCCCCCGTTTCTCCAGCCACTCCCGCGTTTTTCCCAGAAACGGCAGCGTTTTTTCACACACTCCCATAAAACGGCAAGTTTCCGCCCAGAAACACCCACTTCCTGTCAATCACACTACGATCACCAGAACGAAGAAAAAACCTTGTAATGCCGTGAGTAAAATACCAAACTTCTTAGCAAATTTACTTGGCGCAGCCGCAGTGCGACTATTGCGCATGCGCAGTTAGCGGAAAATCGCACCGATGCGAAGGAAAAGAACGAGCGAACAACTCGGAATGAGGGCCAAAGTTCCTGCTGCGATCAACTCAGATCAACCCCCAGTTCTTACAACAGTGTAACTATTATCTGCAGAAAAGAAAGGAAGGACTTAAAGCATAATAAATAATAACCATACCTCCCAACTGTCCCGATTCCAGCGGGACAGTCCCGCTATTCAGACTCTGTCCCGCTGTCCCTCTCGCGGGCACCATTGTCCCGCGCGGGGGGGGGGCAGTTTTGGGGAGCCTTTGATCACCCTGCTGCTCTGCTCGTCAAAGCAGCAAGTGATCTCTGCATAGATGCCCAGGTGATCGGGGGGCACTGGGCACGCCCCCAAAACAGGTCCTCGACATATGGCCACGCCCACTGGCTCATGTCCATGCCCATCCTGCCCAAGGCCATGCCCCTTTTTTGGGACACGCGCAACTGTCCCACCCCACAAAGACTAAAGGTTGGGAGGTATGTAATAACGTTAACAAGAGTCCTCATGTATCACATGAGATATTCTGACACTGGGAAATGGTACCCAGTAGTACTGTATCGCACGGACAGACTTCGGGATAATCATATAAACTACAGTAAACAGTATAGTACAGTGGTCTCCAACCTTAATTGGGGTGTGAGCTACTTTCAGAAAATAAAACCTCTGAAGGAGCTACCCCCTCCCCCCAATGCACGTGCGTTCCTGCGAAAGTGGATGTGGCCTCACAAAAGTGGGTGTGGCCTCACAACTACAAGTAATGTTCCTCCGCGTAGTGCCAGATACACAAATAATGCCCCTCAGCAGTGCCAGATATTCAAATAATGCCTCCCAGCAGTGCCAGATACACAAATAATGCCCCGAGTAGGGCCAGATACACAAATAATGCCCCCCTGCAGTGTCTGATACAGTGGCCCACATAGTGCTAACCCTTGCTGGCTTCTTCTTCTGCCACCGGTGCTGCTCCTCCTGTATGAGGGACGGAAGGGAAGGAGAGCGCAGCGCGCGCCTCTCCTGTGAAGTACGGAGAGCGGCTGCGGTGAGGGTGATAGAGTCTCCAGCGGCGGTGAGCATTTAAAATATGGTGACGGTAAGTGAGCCAATCAAAACTTGCTGTCTGGCTGCCAATCAGGTGCCGCCACTGCTGGTCCACAAGCTCTGATTGGCTGACGGCCGGCACCATATTAAAAATTAAGGGAGGAGAGTGCCAGTGACTGCCCAAACCCGTGCGCTCTGTGAGCTACCGAAAATACTACGGCGAGCTACCGGTAGCTCGCGAGCTACGGGTTGGAGATCACTGGTATAGTATTTGTGCAAAGTTGAAGTCCATTTTCTGAATGTTTATATTCATGGTTACATATGGTCAATATGATCTGATGAGTTAAATTTGTGTGCCTGCTTATCGATAGAAGAAAGGAGTCAGTACGACTAGGAGCAGTTTAATAAAAGAGTTTATTAGCTTTTGAGTGAAATACATTGTCACTATTTGAAACTGATGTATTGTATTGTATTGTAAACTGTTTTTGTGAACTAATATTTTGCTCAATTTGCGCAAAATTTCATTATCATAATTGGTGTTTTAAGAAATTGACACTTAGAGGCAAATAAACAAAAATAAATAGTTTATTCTGTCACATTCATTATTCTCACCTCTCTGCAAAGAATTGTGCACTGGGAAGTCCTAAGAAAAGTAACAAGGTAACATCAATAATACTTACCTGGGTGTCACATTTGGCGGGGGGAAAAGGTTTTAAAATGGTGTATGCTTGTGCACATTGGCACTTGCAAAACTACACATATATAGTGGCAGATGCTCAATTAACTTAGTGATATCATTCAGGTGCTTGAAAGGGAGGGGTATTTCTAAGCAAGAAAAAAAGGATTTTTGTTTCCCCCAGCACCCTAAATGAGAACAGTAACCAGATTTAAATCCCACACAATATTAGAATTCAGAGATCTCCGTTACATATATTTGCTCAAATGTATGAATAAGCCCCAAAGCCGCATCAAGGCCTCTCTGTATATTTGGGGTCCCTAGCGCTATATCTGGGTGCAGAGTGTGGCACCCCAAAAAGCCAGCATAAGCCAGAAAGCCCAGGGCAGCATACCAGGGAAGAAACTATAGTGTTAATAAATTACTGTTAGGAAGCCAAAGCTATAAAGAAAGTGATACAAAAATGAGATGTAATTACAATGGAGAAATAGCGTTAAAGAAATTAGTAAGTGATAAGTGTTAATAGAATGTAAAGGTAGGCCACACTAAAGCCATCCAGCTCAGCCAGTCAATGGGGCACCACACCTCCATTACCCCAATATGGGTCTATGATTAACCAGCAAGGAGCCACATGATAATGGCTCCTTACTTAAATATATCTATGCTAAGAGCTACCTATCTTGGGGCAACACCATAATGTTCCATATGGCATGTCAGGGCCTGCACCTCCTCCTAATGCAGGAACCTCTCTGCCTCTCACAACAGACATGTATAGTGGCAGATGCTCAATTAGCTTAGTGACATCATTCGGGTGCTTGAAAGGGAGGGGTATTTCTAAGCAAGAAAAAAAAGGCATTTTGTTTTCTGCAGCACCCTGAATGATAACATAACAGTAACCAGAATTAAATCCCACACTATATTAGAATTCAGAGATCTCGGTTACATATATTTGCGCAAAAACTACACATGCCAGCAAGTCCTGTATTGCAGTTTAGGTGTTGGGGCAAAGGTAAAAGAATGTATGCAGCAGTGCAGAACAAATTAAAAAGGCGCAAATGTTTACATGAAGAGGAGCGTCAACCACACATGATCTGAGTTTAATTATGCACATCCACAGAGGCGGATTGGGACCCGATTCAGACCTGATCGAAAACGCACAGCAGGCAATTATCGATAGGCTGCGCATGCATATGCACTGCAATATGCATGCACATTGCCAAATAACAACAGGCATCGCCGAACAGCAACAGGCTGGTGCGAAAATTTCAATTGCATAGCAATTCGCAGGATGATTGACAGGAAGAGGCCGTTTGTGGGTGGTAACTCATCGTTTTCTGAGAGTGTCAGGGAAAACGCAGGCGTTCCCAAGCATTTTCAGGGAGGGTGTGTGATGTCAGCTCCAGACCCGATCAGCCTGATCTCATCGCACTGTAGGAGTAAGTCCTGGGCTGTGTACACACTGCACGCACAGGGCAAATCATTAGATGGTGAGTGAGGTGCAAACAGATTTGCAGCTGTCCGCTGACTGAGGGACATTTTTGCACGTTGTACACATGCGTTCGCACACTTGCATGGGGCAAATTTGCACTCCCCTTGGGCGGCGACTATCTGAACACAGGACAGCAAAATTAGCAGCACAGTGATCAGGTCTGAACCACCCCCTTGGTTTGGTGTACAAACGTAAGAATGGTTGCAAGAATGGACGAAGGTGATACACACAGCATTTTTGGTCTGACCTGGTCATGTCGAATAAAAATTAAACTGCACAGAAGATGTTTTACTCTGATTCGAGAGGTTTTCTTCCAACAAAACGTGATCGAACGTGAGTATACACTCTTCCGATATCGAACAAAGGGCTAGAAAATGAAAGAACGGGATGATGATTGTATAGGTGTGTACCCAGCTTAAGTGACAAATGCAGGTGCCTCTTGAAAATTCTTCAGAATTTTCCAGATGGGAATATAAAGTAGATTGAGGAGTTGCTATCAGCATGCAGACTTGTGAACCTGGAATTGCACCCACATGGCAAAAGAAGAATTTATGTAAATGAACACAATTGAATAGTGGAGGGATAAAACGCATGGGACACTTTTTTTCCATCTCCATGTGAACTTAATATGAGGAGCACATATTCAGTTTATGTAATTCTAACAAACTAATAAATCCATAACAATAAGGAACAATAAAGTCACATACAGTATAATAAAGACAACCTCATGTCTATTCACTCTTAAGATTATTTAAGATATTGGGGCAGATGTACTAAGCAGTGAAAACAGTGGAGAAGTGGCCAATGGCAACCAATCAGCATTGATGTAACATTTATAATTTGCATACTATAAAAGTATACAGAGCAGCTGATTGGTTGCCGTGGGCCATTTCTCTACTGGTTCACTTCTCCACTGCTTAGTACATGTCCCCCTTAGGCCCAGATTTATCAATCCTTGGAGAGTGATAAATTGCTCGGTGATAAAGTACAAGCCAATCAGCTCCTAACTGTCATTTTTCAAACACAGCCTGTAAAATGGCAGTTATGAGCTGGTTGGTTGGTATTTTAGGTTTGCTTGTAAAGTGTGTAAAAATTAGTGATGAGCGGGTTCGGTTTCTTGGAAACCGAACCCCCCCGAACTTCAGCCTTTTTACACGGGTCCGAGCCATGCTCGGATTCTCCCGTGTGGCTCGGGTAAACCGAGCGCGCCCGAACGTCATCATTCCGCTGTCGGATTCTCGCGAGACTCGGATTCTATATAAGCAGCCGCGCGTCGCCGCCATTTTCACACGTGCATTGAGATTGATAGGGAGAGGACGTGGCTGGCGTCCTCTCCATTATAGTAGAAAAGACACAGAGTGACTTAGTGTTATAATTGTGGGGAGGATTGGGGACGGGGAGCAGCAGTTAGGGAGTACAGTGCAGGGTTTTGATTATAATAGTAGTGACCACCAGTTTAATCCGTTGGTTCTCTGCCTGAAAAAAACGCTCCACCATATCTGTGCTCAGTGTGCTGCACTGCTGCATGATATATTTGTGCTGAGTGCACTGCTCACACTGCCTAATTGTGGGGACTGGGGAGCAGTTATAGCAGGAGTACAGTGCACAGTTTTGCTGACAGTGACCACCAGTCCAGTATACGTTTGTCTGCCTGAAAAACACTCCTGTGGTGGCTTTTTTTTTCTTCATACTAGTTTAGCAGTCTGCTGACAGTGTCCACCAGGTCCGTTATTATTATACAGTATATATATATATATATAGCAGTACGGTAGGCCACGGCTGTACCTACCTCTGTGTCGTCAGTGCACTCGTCGTCCATAAGTAATATAATACTATACTATCCATCCATCTACATTGTATACCTGTGGTGGATTTTTTTTTCTTCCTACTAGTTTAGCAGTCTGCTGACAGTGTCCACCAGGTCCGTTATTATTATACAGTATATATATATATATATATATATATATATATATATATATATATATAGCAGTACGGTAGGCCACGGCTGTACCTACCTCTGTGTCGTCACATCAGTGCACTCGTCGTCCATAAGTAATATAATAATACTATACTATCCATCCATCTACATTGTATACCTGTGGTGGCTTTTTTTTCTTCCTACTAGTTTAGCAGTCTGCTGACAGTGTCCACCAGGTCCGTTATTATTATACATTATATATATATATACCTCTGTGTCGTCAGTGCACTCGTCGTCCATAAGTAATATAATAATACTATACTATCCATCCATCTACATTGTATACCTGTGGTGGCTTTTCTTTTCTTCATACTAGTAGAGCAGTCTGCTGACAGTGTCCACCAGGTCCGTTATTATTATACAGTATATTATATATAGCAGTACGGTAGGCCACGGCTGTACCTACCTCTTTGTCGTCACTCGTCCTCCATAAGTAATATAATACTATACTATCCATCTACATTGTATACCTGTGGTGGCTTTTAGTTGTGCGCATTAAAATATGGAGAACAAAAATGTGGAGGTTAAAAAAATAGGGAAAGATCAAGATCCACTTCCACCTCGTGCTGAAGCTGCTGCCACTAGTCATGGCCGAGACGATGAAATGCCATCAACGTCGTCTGCCAAGGCCGATGCCCAATGTCATAGTACAGAGCATGTAAAATCCAAAACACAAAAGAACAGTAAAAAAATGACCCAAAAATCAAAATTAAAAGCGTCTGAGGAGAAGCGTAAACTTGCCAATATGCCATTTACGACACGGAGTGGCAAGGAACGGCTGAGGCCCTGGCCTATGTTCATGGCTAGTGGTTCAGCTTCACATGAGGATGGAAGCACTCAGCCTCTCGCTAGAAAAATGAAAAGACTTAAGCTGGCAAAAGCACAGCAAAGAACTGTGCGTTCTTCGAAATCACAAATCCCCAAGGAGAGTCCAATTGTGTCGGTTGCGATGCCTGACCTTCCCAACACTGGACGGGAAGAGCTTGCGCCTTCCACCATTTGCACGCCCCCTGCAAGTGCTGGAAGGAGCACCCGCAGTCCAGTTCCTGATAGTCAAATTGAAGATGTCAGTGTTGAAGTACACCAGGATGAGGATATGGGTGTTGCTGGCGCTGGGGAGGAAATTGACAAGGAGGATTCTGATGGTGAGGTGGTTTGTTTAAGTCAGGCACCCGGGGAGACACCTGTTGTCCGTGGGAGGAATATGGCCATTGACATGCCTGGTCAAAATACAAAAAAAATCAGCTCTTCGGTGTGGAATTATTTCATAACAAATGCAGACAACAGGTGTCAAGCCGTGTGTTGCCTTTGTCAAGCTGTAATAAGTAGGGGTAAGGACGTTAACCACCTCGGAACATCCTCCCTTATACGTCACCTGCAGCGCATTCATCATAAGTCAGTGACAAGTTCAAAAACTTTGGGCGACAGCGGAAGCAGTCCACTGACCAGTAAATCCCTTCCTCTTGTAACCAAGCTCACGCAAACCACACCACCAACTCCCTCAGTGTCAATTTCCTCCTTACCCAGGAAAGCCAATAGTCCTGCAGGCCATGTCACTGGCAAGTCTGACGAGTCCTCTCCTGCCTGGGATTCCTCCGATGCATCCTTGAGTGTAACGCCTACTGCTGCTGGCGCTGCTGTTGTTGCTGCTGGGAGTCGATGGTCATCCCAGAGGGGAAGTCGGAAGACCACTTGTACTACTTCCAGTAAGCAATTGACTGTCCAACAGTCCTTTGCGAGGAAGATGAAATATCACAGCAGTCATCCTGCTGCAAAGCGGATAACTGAGGCCTTGGCAGCCTGGGCGGTGAGAAACGTGGTTCCGGTATCCATCGTTACTTCAGAGCCAACTATAGACTTGATTGAGGTACTGTGTCCCCGGTACCAAATACCATCTAGGTTCCATTTCTCTAGGCAGGCGATACCGAAAATGTACACAGACCTCAGAAAAAGAGTCACCAGTGTCCTAAAAAATGCAGTTGTACCCAATGTCCACTTAACCACGGACATGTGGACAAGTGGAGCAGGGCAGACTCAGGACTACATGACTGTGACAGCCCACTGGGTAGATGTATTGCCTCCCGCTGCAAGAATAGCAGCGGCGGCACCAGTAGCAGCATCTCGCAAACGCCAACTCGTTCCTAGGCAGGCTACGCTTTGTATCACCGCTTTCCAGAATACGCACACAGCTGAAAACCTCTTACGGCAACTGAGGAAGATCATCGCAGAATGGCTTACCCCAATTGGACTCTCCTGGGGATTTGTGGCATCGGACAACGCCAGCAATATTGTGCGTGCATTACATCTGGGCAAATTCCAGCACGTCCCATGTTTTGCACATACCTTGAATTTGGTGGTGCAGAATTATTTTAAAAAAAGACAGGGGCGTGCAAGAGATGCTGTCGGTGGCCAGAAGAATTGCGGGCCACTTTCGGCGTACAGGCACCGCGTACAGAAGACTGGAGCACCACCAAAAACACCTGAACCTGCCCTGCCATCATCTGAAGCAAGAGGTGGTAACGAGGTGGAATTCAACCCTCTATATGCTTCAGAGGATGGAGGAGCAGCAAAAGGCCATTCAAGCCTACTATACATCTGCCCATGATATAGGCAAAGGAGGTGGAATGCCCCTGTCTCAAGCGCAGTGGAGAATGATTTCAACGTTGTGCAAGGTTCTGCAACCTTTTGAACTTGCCACACGTGAAGTCAGTTCAGACACTGCCAGCCTGAGTCAGGTCATTCCCCTCATCAGGCTTTTGCAGAAGAAGCTGGAGACATTGAAGGAGGAGCTAAAACAGAGCAATTATGCTAGGCATGTGGGACTTGTGGATGGAGCCCTTCATTCGCTTAACCAGGATTCACGGGTGGTCAATCTGTTGAAATCAGAGCACTACATTTTGGCCACCGTGCTCGATCCTAGATTTAAAACCTACGTTGTATCTCTCTTTCCGGCAGACACAAGTCTGCAGGGGTTCAAAGACCTGCTGGTGAGAAAATTGTCAAGTCAAGCGGAACGTGACCCGTCAACAGCTCCTCCTTCACATTCTCCCGCAACTGGGGGTGCGAGGAAAAGGCTAAGAATTCCGAGCCCACCCGATGGCGGTGATGCAGGGCAGTCTGGAGCGAGTGCTGACATCTGGTCCGGACTAAAGGACCTGCCAACGATTACTGACATGTCGTCTACTGTCACTGCATATGATTCTGTCACCATTGAAAGAATGGTGGAGGATTATATGAGTGACCGCATCCAAGTAGGCACGTCAGACAGTCCGTACGTATACTGGCAGGAAAAAGAGGCAATTTGGAGGCCCTTGCAGAAACTGGCTTTATTCTACCTAAGTTGCCCTCCCTCCAGTGTGTACTCCGAAAGAGTGTTTAGTGCAGCCGCTCACCTTGTCAGCAATCGGCGTACGAGGTTACTTCCAGAAAATGTGGAGAAGATGATGTTCATTAAAATGAATTATAATCAATTCCTCCGTGGAGACATTCACCAGCAGCAATTGCCTCCAGAAAGTGCACGGGGACCTGAGATGGTGGATTCCAGTGGGGACGAATTAATAATCTGTGAGGAGGGGGCTGTACACAGTGAAAGGGGTGATGAATCGGACGATGATGATGAGGTGGACATCTTGCCTCTGTAGAGCCAGTTTGTGCAAGGAGAGATTGATTGCTTCTTTTTTGGTGGGGGCCCAAACCAACCAATCATTTCAGTCACAGTCGTGTGGCAGACCCTGTCGCTGAAATGATGGGTTCGTTAAAGTGTGCATGTCCTGTTTATACAACATAAGGGTGGCTGGGAGGGCCCAAGGACAATTCCATCTTGCACCTCTTTTTTCTTTCATTTTTCTTTGCGTCATGTGCTGTTTGGAGAGTATTTTTTTGAAGGGCCATCCTGCGTGACACTGCAGTGCCACTCCTAGATGGGCCAGGTGTTTGTGTCGGCCACTTGGGTCGCTTATCTTAGTCACACAGCTACTTCATTGCGCCTCTTTTTTTCTTTGCGTCATGTGCTGTTTGGGGAGTATTTTTTGGAAGGGCCATCCTGCGTGACACTGCAGTGCCACTCCTAGATGGGCCAGGTGTTTGTGTCGGCCACTTGGGTCGCTTATCTTAGTCACACAGCTACCTCATTGCGCCTCTTTTTTTCTTTGCATCATGTGCTGTTTGGGGAGTATTTTTTGAAAGGGCCATCCTGCGTGACACTGCAGTGCCACTCCTAGATGGGCCAGGTGTTTGTGTCGGCCACTTGGGTCGCTTATCTTAGTCATCCAGCGACCTTGGTGCAAATTTTAGGACTAAAAATAATATTGTGAGGTGTGAGGTGTTGAGAATAGACTGGAAATGAGTGTAAATTATGGTTATTGAGGTTAATAATACTATGGGATCAAAATGACCCCCAAATTCTATGATTTAAGCTGTTTTTTAGGGTTTTTTGAAAAAAACACCCGAATCCAAAACACACCCGAAACCGACAAAAAAAAATTCGGTGAGGTTTTGCAAAAACGCGTTCGAACCCAAAACACGGCCGCGGAACCGAACCCAAAACCAAAACCCGAAAAATTTCCGGTGCACATCACTAGTAAAAATTGCTACGGTAGTATTTTTCTGGTATTTATGCTCACTACAATAATGTATATGCCTTGTGGGACTTAAGCTAACAGTGGTTACTCGTAAAGTGGTGATGGATTAAAGGAGGTGTTTGATAACAGTGGCCAGTACGTCAGAGATACAGATGTGTCCTATTACTCAGTGGCTCCCAGGGCCCAATTAACAATGGGACAGATGAAGCTGCAGCTCCAGGCCTTCCACTGAAAATAAGCCCACAGGATCCCATGTAGTGCAGCCAGTGTTGACAGGGAAAAAAAAATCCTGCCACCACCAACATCTGAGCTCATTCACCTCCCGGTTGCCAATTCACCCTCACCTCAAACTGACTGGCTAAAGTCCCAACCATCCCACGGCCTGTCTGAAACTAATCTGCACCAAATCCAATTAAGGCTCCATCCCATGACCTATCCTTAGCTCTACCAATGCACCCATTATTAACTACACCCCCATACCACCCAAAGCTCCATCTGGCCTGCCTGCAGATATTGCTTATCATTCCTGTCGCTTACCGCAGGAATCAGATGCAGGATGAAAGAGGGGAAGGGCCTGGGGGAGGAGTCTGCTGTCTTTGAGAAGACCTAGGTCCATGGATGTCAAAGTGAAGTGGCTGTGCGACACACGGTGAGAAGCAGTGCCCACCAGACTTGGGGATCTCCCACTCTCCCTATTTCAGTAAGTGGTGTCTGTGTCAGTAGGTTTATGTGGTGTGTGTTTATGTGTGTGTATGTGTGTGTGTATTATATGGCAGTCACTGCTACACTTTCTGTATTTTAATTTGGTCACTGTAACTCTTCTTTATGTAGCAGTCACTGCGATGCTCTCTGTATCATATGGTAGTCACTTCAATGTTCTCTGTGTCATATTGGCGTCACAGTGATGTTCTCTGTATTATATGGCGGTCACTGTGGAGCTCTCTGTATCATATGGAGGCCCCTAAAATACCCTCTATCATATGAAGGTCACTAATGCTCTGTATTATATTGTGGGCAGAAACTTTTCATTGTTATAATAAATCCACTATTAAGTGGTTGAAGGTACACACTAGCTATGACCTCCTTGGAGATAGCCACACCAATGGCACAGGTAACACCAACTATGCAGACCACAACCAACACCATACTGGTCACACCCCTACATCACTTGACACATCCTCCTGCTGAGGCACACAATAGGCCCTTCATAAATTTCAGCTCCAGGACTATGTGGGCCTTAATCTAGTGCTGGTGGCTCCAAAACTGGTCCAGTGCCAAATAAAGTTATTTATAGTCAATGTGATAGGCAAATTCAGTGCTGGTGACTGCCAATAATAAAATTACATAGACAGACAGAAGCACCTCATGTCCTCCCACACACAATGGAACTTATGGATGATAGGTAAGCATAGTTTACCTACTTTAATAATTTTACTGTATTTCTCAATAAGAAACTTTTAGCTTAGGGGTGCCATTAAAAAAAATGCTGATATAGTACTGTAGGGTACCGTAATTCAATAAAGTTTAGGCACCAGTGGATTTGCTCATTGATGTCTCAGCACTTTAGCAAGGGCTATTCTTGCTCTGCTTCACGGAATTGTCGAAGCTGTTGGAGATTGGACTATCAAACCTCAAAAAACCAACAGGAGTTTGTGGACTACTATATCCTTATAGAGTTATGTACAACTTGAGGTCATTTATTACTATAACCTGTAACAAATCATCTTCTTTATAATAGCCCAGATCTGTCACTCTGTGACTGTGTGGCTAATGCCGGGCGTGGCTAGGAGCTCTCATTGGGTTAGCAGCAGGTCTATCACACCCAGTCCACAGCTGATTGGGCGAGAAACGCCCTCCCACACAGGTTACATCCAATGGGAGGCTCTGCCCTTTGGCTGCTGTGTGTTCCCAGAGCAGGATTAACAATGGGGCTTATGGAGCTTCAGCTCCAGGTCCACACCCCAAAATAGGCCCATTGCATCTGCAGCAACATACCCTCCAACAATTTACACATAAAAATCAATGCAAATTTGAAAAGGGGGCGTGGCCACGGGTAAAGTGGGGGGTGGCCACGCACCTTTTCCTATACTTTCAATGGAAGCTTGGACAGTCAAAAATTTGTACAGACCATAAAAGTAGGTACTGTACCTGTCAAAAAGGTACAGTTGGAGGGTATGCCACTGCATCTGCAGCAAGTCTCTGTGCTGTAGATAGGGGGGGAAAAATCCTTTTACTGCAGTGTCCTTTGTCCTGCTGCCAGTCCGCCTGCCCCCTCCGGCATCAACAATCCCCACTCCCTAGCCGCGGCGCAGGTGGAACAGAAGCTGCTGCGGCCACCGGCATAGATAAATATGAAAGCGGTGCAGCGGAAGGCTTTTCATAGCCCTCCCTGCGCTGCATACTCTCTGAGCCACGGATCCTCCTCTGCGCGTCATGTCACAGAAGTGCCTCCCCACCACAGCCGCGCCCTGATCCTCAGAGGCCCTGACTCCGCAACACAGCACCTGGCATGCTGGCCTGGAAGCCCCGAGATGGCAAATGTAACGGATAGAGTGGGTGATATTGCAGAGGGTAATGTTTGGATGCTGAATCAATGTAACAAGTGACAGTACTGTGCAGTGCAGTGGGTGTGCAGTGTCACTGACACTGCACAGCACTCTCACCTTTTACATTGATTCAGCGAGTCAGTCAGTTCTGCCAGCCAGTCACTATTGTTAGTGCCGGTGTACCAACGCGCCGCATTACAGGGAAGTACATGCACTAAATAAACTACAGCTCCCAGCAGCCCTTAGCGCCAAAGCATTCCGGCGCTAAGGACTTCTTGGAGCTGTTGTTTATTGAGTGTATCTTCTTCCCTGTAATGCGGCGTGTTGGGACACCTGCGCTAACAATAGTGACTGGCTGCTTGGCTACTGTGTGAGTGTCTGGGAGAGCCACTGCCAAAGGGAGGACAGCAGCTTAGCTGGAAGCAGGAGAAGCATTACCCGCCCCTCCCCCACTCACAGTAACTCCGGGCCCCATCCGCGGCACCACCCACACTCCCCTTCCACCACCTGTGGTGGCTACTGACCCCCTCCCCCACCTGCAGCACTACCACGCCCACCCCTCCCCGACCCACGGCACTACCGCACCCACCTCTCTCCCACCAGTGGCACCCACACAACCACTCCTTCCCCACCCGCGGTGGCTCCGGACCCCACCTGCGGCACCCACGCACCAGCCCCTCCCCCACGTCACCACTGCACCGGCCCTTCCCCCACCTGCGGCACCCCCGCAACCGCACCTCCCACACCCGCAGCACCCCCGGACTGCTTCCCCCATCCACATCTCCTCCACACCCACCACTCCCCCAACCACAGCACCTACTAGGTGATTCATCAGGCTGTGCATGCGCTGTTCACGACGTTGCAAGGAGCTACGACCCCTTAACCATTGCACATCCTTTGTCACATAATTATGATTGGAGGTAATACTCCACATAATACAAATATTGCACGCCACAAGGGCGTGCAAGGGTTAAGGGGGCGTAGCCCCTTACGACGGTGTGAAGAGTGCCTGTAGGGCGCGATGAATCACCCAGTTTCAAATAAGCCCCTACAGAATAGAAAAGGCTATTAGATTGCAATGGGCAGTCTCATGACCTGTATAAGGATCTGTACAAACGGGAAGCGATACTGACGGCCGGCATCCCTGCCGCCGGTATATCATACTAAATCTATACAAACTAGTGTGTGTAATGCATTCTTATTACATGTTAAAATACAAGTAAAAATGCATATAAACAAGTTACATGCAGATGTCCTAAAAATTTGTTCAATCTACATTTTGTAAACATTAACAGGAAATTGTAATCTTGTTAAAAAAAAATACTTGTTTGGAGACACAAATATAAATACTTCTTAACCGCATCTTGTTGTGTTTAATGTATTCCCATTAGATGAATGTAAGTTTTTTTTTTTAAGTGCACTGATGTACATCAATCTGGAACAAGTAGCATTAAAACAAATGCAGTGCAGTGCAGTGAAGCACTTGTTATATGCAAATCTCAAAAAAATATTTTATTTTTCTAAACAATGATTTTAATTTTCACATACATTTATTTGCATAACAAATATATGTGAACTGTAAAAATGTAATGCCAGCGTGTCAGTAGTCTATCATAAGGAGAGTTTTTATACATGTTATGGGATTCTACACTGGCTTCTGATATCTTTTATTTTCCCATGGAATTTATTTTTCCTATAAATACAGTCATTTGAATTTAAAACTAATTACAGCTGGTTTCATGCTGTAAATATTGTTTTTCCCATTGTGACCTTCAGTGATATGTAATAACATTAAATTTAGCTTACGTAAACTGGTTAATTGGGTGCAACAGTTCCCTGGAGATTATACCTAAATGAAATGTAAATATTTCTTTCAATTGTTTTTAGCTTTGCAAATGCGTTTTGATAGTATGTGCAGAATTTATAGCTCTATCTTGCGTCTCATATAAAAGGGCAGTCTAAAAGAAGTTATGCTAATTATTTAAGTGAGCACAAAGATGACATCTTTTAACAACTGTATTTAAGTCTATTTTAATTTAGGAGTCTGGCAATTGGAGATAATTTTGCTTCCCACCTTTTCTGCTTATTTGAGAAATTGTTTGCCAAATTATCTGAAGGTTCATGAAAATCAAACTAATGCCAGAATATCAGAGCCTACTGGGCATACATGAAGAGCTATTAGTGATGGATATTTGAAAATGATACACTTGTCAAATAGCCTTGATGAATTGATAACTAGCAGATCTAGAAGAGGCACGTGTCTTTGGCATATATTTTATTTCATGGCAAGTCTTCTCTAATGCCATAGAACTTACATTTGTGTAAATATTACTATCAACTGACTGGTTGTATGAAAAAAATTAAACATGACAACTGTTTAAATAGTTTATGTTCTGTTATGGATTTCCCCCCCTATTTTTTTAAATAAAAATTATTATAAAAATACAAACCAAATTTTGAAAATGTTCGCTTTTATCATATGAATAAGTAAACAATTACAACTAGAAGAAAGAATGAATAGCTAAATCAATTAAGAAATTCTGTTTTCAACTTAACAACCTTAATGGTCTTGGAAATAGGAGTTCTGTTGAAAGGATAATTGGCATGATGTACTGTAGATTAAAGCCGTATTTCCAGATCCATGAGGTGGTGGGAGGTGTACAGAATTGTATGTTGTGCTTTGTGGGGTGTATGTGCATTATGCTGATAGCAGGCATTCAGGCAGGAGTTTTTGCAGGTCACTAATTAAATTTGTACACAAATGTGAAATCTCATCATCCTCTGCTTTTGCAGTTGATTTCTCTTGTTGATTTTCAACTGCTTGCTGTCTCTCAGGCCCGGCAACAGAAATCCCGGGGCCCGGTACACTTTTGCCTCTGCCCCCCCTCCCTTCCCCCTTGATCTATATATATATATATATATGTCGGAACAAATGAAGTGGCACTCACTGTATATCCAATATCATCTGCTGGGGTGCCAAAATTCCAGGGAGAAAGCTTGCATCCACAAGGTCCCGTTGTCACCAAGAGGACTGAATGAACAGAATCATTTGAGTATTTTTTTTTAAATATATTGGACATTGTGCTCTAATAAGTTTTAACTTGTGATCTTTAATTTTGATTATTCAAGGACTATGTCCATGATAGGGCTGTCCACCATGGTTATCCAGTGATTCTGTCCAACAATAGGGATTTTAATAATAATATGTTACTTAATAATATATTATTTGTATGTGTATATATGTATTGGATACCAAGTTTCCATTATGCTGTTCTAAACCAGTGTGGAATTACTGATACCCGCTTGGGCGGCCTTACGTATTAAGATCTAATTGGGTGATACATTATTGTAAACACTGTTATAGTCACTTACATTTAGCTTTATGTAAACTACATTAATATTTGAATTTGTATGTATTACTACGTAGCGTGTTACGCTGCGCTCCGGTATCCACGTGAACATCCGGAAGTGACAACATTTTGACACGAGATGCGGAAGCGCCATGCGGGTCATCTGCGGCGTGCGTTCCACTGGTTACCCAGTGCTGAACGATGAAGCCGGAAGTGATAATATGGTAATTAGATATGGCGGAAGTATCATGCGGGTCACCGGCGGCGTGCGTTCCACCTGTTGATCTATTCCAAACTGGGAATGAGGTGAGCGCAATTACACTATTTTAACGTGTTGCATATAAAAAGGCTAAGTTGCGTTAATGAGAGGTGAGGTGTACTATATGTGTTTACTAAGTATATAATCTGGTTGATAGAGTATCTTGGATTGTAATTGGTTGATGGCATAACGGGCGGGCCCTAGGGGGGTACTTGTAGTTCCACACTGAGGGTCATTTGGTCTGTGATTCTGACGATTGTACACACTGGTCTGGAAAAAGGTCCGGTTTGGGACCGAAACGTCGACCAACCATGATTAAGCTGCTGATGTGAGATTTGATAAACAAATTTTTTGCATATTCATTACAAGTCTGGTGAGTGCCTTCTTGATATTAAATTGAATATATATATATATGGACAGGAATAAAGGCTATTTATACTGCTGACCAGACTGCTGAGTGCCGCTGTTTCTAAGTTCCATTTTTGATTAAGCACAATCCACAGAAGGCACCGCAGCAAGTATACTTTACCCACGAGGGAGTACCGAGCCTTATTGCTGCATATATATATATATATATATATATATATATATATAAATTAGATAGTCAATTAGATAAACTAAATATTCCAGTCATCAGCTTGCAGCCAGCCAGGTCATCTCCTGCAGCAGAGGTGGACAGAGAATAATGCAGCAGCCAGCAGGCACAGTGCCGGCAGCATCATTCATTATTACATCAGGTCACTCAAGCGACGGGGACATGGGGGTGGGTTTGATGGGGAAGAAGGGGTCGGCGGCCACCAACTGTGTTTTTTTTTTCATGGACAGTGTGCCTGGTGGGAGGTCCGGCATAGCATTATACGTTGGCAGTGCAGGATCCGGCCAAGTGACAGGGTAACACAAGGTAGGGGGGGCGAGGGTAAAAAATGTACGGAGCAGCAACTTAATTGTCTTTTTTTATACTTAATTGGCAGGGGAGCAAACTGTATAATATTTATATTAGTAAGCTCTGGTGCCCGTTTCCTGTACCCCTCTGCCTCGGGGCCCCTCTGAATCGCAGGGCCCGGTATAACTGTCCCCTTTGACCCCCCCCTTTTCACCGTGCCTGCTGTTTCTATGAAGCCTTCATAACTTGTGAGCACTTTAGATTACATAATTTCCCCTAGAGGTTATTTTCCTTGTACCCTACTGGCCGTTTGCAGACAGCTTCATACAGTATGTCTTGCTAATAAGCATGCAGACAGTGCAGGAGGTTCTATTACTTCTGCTGTGTGCCCTGTTGACTAGTAAATCTAAGTAAATATTTATGTAGCCAAGGTTCTAAACAAAAACAAAAACACGATTAAGCAATTGAACAATAGCAACAAATCATACAAAGTACGTATTTAGATATTCTAGAAATGTAAATTATATTTATTGTCTCCTTTCTGTAGCACCTTAAAAAATGCAATTTCTTGATACAAGAATGTGTCCAACACCTATTGCCCTTTGGACTGGATGAATTCATCCTTCAGTGACTAACAGTGGGCCTTCACAATGTGCTCTATAAAATAAAAACTAATAAAGACAAAATATTGCACTGCTATTGTTTACGTAAATAAACATTATAAGGAGGTATTATCAAAGCATGGAGGGGGATACAGTGGAGAGAAATAAAGCACTAACCAATCAGCTCTTGTAATTTTTCAAACACAGCCTGTACAATGCGAGTTAGAAGCTGATTGGTTAGTGCTTTATAACTCACTTTATCTCTTTCCGTGCTTTGATAAATACCCTCCTATATGCAGGTATTGCATTTAAACATTTGTTACTTGTCTGGCAATTATTGTTATAATTAGGGATGTGCGCCGGGCCATATTTTTCTTCTGGATGTGGATTTGGTTCTGATTTGTCGTCCGGATTTGTATTTGCAAAACCGCCGTGACTAGCTTTGGATTTAGATTTAGATTTATTTATTTTTAAATTGACAAAAAAGCTAAAATCACTTAATTTGGTACTTTTTTGTTCCTAGATTATTATTAACCTCAATAATATAAATTTCCAGTCATTTACACTCAATTTTGACCACCTCACAGCTCACAATATTGTTTACACCAATATTGGCTAAAGGCTGTCTGGATAAACTGCAGTATACAGGGTCAGATACAGTGTGGGTTGGATACAGTGCGGGATACAGGACAGATTGGATACAGTGCGTGATACAGTGCTGGATGGAAACTGTGTGGGTTAGATACAGTGCGGGATACACTGCAGGTTGGATACAGTGTGGGTTAGATACAGTGCTGATTGGATACTGTGTGGGCCGAAAACAGTGCGGGATATATTACTGGTTGGATACAGGGTGGGAATCAATGCAGGTTGAAAACAGTGCAGGTTGGATACATTGAGAGTTGCATACAGTGCTGAATACACTGCAGGTTGGATACAGTGCAGAATACACTAAGGGTCGGATACAGTGTGGGTTGGATACTGTGTGGGATGGATACAGTTTGTAATATATATATTTTTTTAGTTAACCAAGGCTTTTGGAAACTTCAGTAGTTCTCCCCTATTTTTATTACAACATACTCAATTTAAATTGGATCTAAAATAGTAATGCCCTAGCCTTTAAGAAATACCTCATTCAAAAATCCAAATAATAGCCCCAGGCCTAGAGTTAATTTCTCGATTTGCAGTGACAATGGGGGTCATTCCGAGTTGATCGCTAGCTGCCGTTGTTCGCAGCGGAGCGATCAAGTTAAAAATCAGCATTTCTGCGCATGCGTAAGGGCCGCAATGTGCACGCGCGTTTTACGGGTACAAAGCCCATTGTGGTTATGCACAGGTTCTAGCGAAGTTTTCAGTCGCACTGATGGCCGCAAGAAGATTGACAGGAAGGGGGCGTTTCCGGGTGTCAACTGACCATTTTCAGGGAGTGTTTGCAAAAACGCAGGCGTGTCTGAAAAACCGCAGGTGTGGCTGGGCGTTCGCTGGGTGGGTGTATGACGTCAAATCTGGACACAAATAGGCTGAAGTGATCGCAAGCGCTGAGTAGGTTCAGAGCTACACTGAAACAGCACAAACTTTTTTTGCAGAGCTTGGCTGCACAAGCATTCGCACTTCTGCTAAGCTAAAATACACTCCCCAGTGGGCGGCGGCATAGCATCTGCACGGCTGCTAAAACTAACTAGCGAGCGATCAACTCGGAATGACCACCAATATGTTCTAAATTTCAGTGGTGCTTTACTATTCAGTTTTGTGGTTTTGCAGCAGATTTGGCCTTAGTAAAAATAAGATTTTAAACCTACCGGTAAATCTATTTCTCCTAGTCCGTAGAGGATGATGGGGACACCGTAAGGACCATGGGGTATAGACGGGCTCCTCAGGAGATAGGGCACCTAAAAAGAACTTTTACTATGGGTGTGCACTGGCTCCTCCCTCTATGCCCCTCCTCCAGACCTCAGTTGGAGAACTGTGCCCAGAGGAGATGGACAATACAAGGCAGGATTTAGAAATTCAAGGGCAAGATTCATACCAGCCCACACCAATCATACCATGTAACCTGGATCATACATAACCAGTTAACCGTATGAACAATAACAGTAACGGTCCAAGACCGATTCCAACTGTAACAGAACCCTAATGTAAGCAACAACTATATACAAGTCTTGCAGAGTTTCCGCACTGGGACGGGCGCCCAGCATCCTCTACGGACTAGGAGAAATAGATTTACCGGTAGGTTTAAAATCTTATTTTCTCTTACGTCCTAGAGGATGCCGGGGACTCCGTAAGGACCATGGGGTTTATACCAAAGCATCCAATCGGGCGGGAGAGTGCGTATGACTCTGCAGCACCGACTGAGCAAACGCTAGGTCCTCATCAGCCAGAGTATCAAACTTGTAGAACTTAGCAAAAGTGTTTGACCCCGACCAAGTCGCCACTCGGCAAAGCTGTAATGCCGAGACGCCTCGGGCAGCCGCCCAAGAAGAACCCACCTTCCTAGTGGAATGGGCCTTAACCGAATTTGGTATCGGCAATCCAGCCGTAGAATGAGCCTGCTGAATCGTATTACAGATCCAGCGAGCAATAGTCTGCTTCGAAGCAGGTGCGCCAATCTTATTAGCAGCATACAGGACAAACAGAGCCTCTGTTTTCCTAATTCTAGCCAGCCTGGCTACATAAATCTTTAAGGCCCTGACTACGTCCAGGGATCTGCAATCCTCCAGGTCATTTGTAGCCACAGGCACCACAATAGGTTGATTCACATGGAATGAAGAAACTACTTTAGGCAAAAATTGCGGACATGTCCTCAATTCAGCTCGATCCACATGAAAAATCAAGTAGGGGCTCTTGTGTGACAAAGCCGCCAATTCTGACACTCGCCTTGCTGATGCTAAGGGCAACAACATGACCACCTTCCAGGTAAGAAATTTCAACTCAACCTTGTTAAGCGGTTCAAACCAGTGTGATTTTAGGAACTGCAACACTACGTTCAGGTCCCATGGTGCCACTGGAGGCACAAAAGCGGGCTGGATGTGCAGCACTCCCTTTACAAACGTCTGGACTTCTGGAAGAGAAGCCAATTCCTTCTGAAAGAAAATCGAGAGGGCCGAAATCTGTACCTTAACAGAGCCTAATTTCAGGCCCATATCCACTCCTGTCTGTAGGAAGTGGAGAAAACGACCCAGATGAAAATCTTCCGTAGGTGCATTCTTGGTCTCACACCAAGACACATACTTTTGCCAGATACGGTGATAGTGCTTTACCGTCACCTCCTTCCTAGCCTTTATTAAAGTAGGGATGACCTCTTCCGGAATCCCCTTTTTCGCTAGGATTCGGCGTTCAACTGCCATGCCGTCAAACGTAACCGCTGTAAGTCTTGAAATACACAGGGCCCCTGTTGCAACAGGTCTTCCCTCAGAGGAAGAGGCCAGGGATCTCCTGTGAGCATCTCTTGTAGATCCGAGTACCAGGCTCTTCGAGGCCAGTCTGGGACAACGAGTATCGTCTGTACTCTTCTTCGTCTTATGATCCTCAACACTTTTGTGATGAGAGGAAGAGGAGGAAACACGTAGACCGATTTGAACACCCACGGTGTTACCAGAGCGTCTACTGCTACTGCCTGAGGGTCCCGAGACCTGGCACAATACCTCCGAAGCTTCTTGTTGAGGCATGACGCCATCATGTCTATTTGAGGAGTTCCCCAAAGACGCGTTACGTCTGCAAAGACTTCTTGATGAAGTCCCCACTCTCCTGGATGGAGATCGTGTCTGCTTCCCAGTTGTCCACTCCCGGAATGAAGACAGCCGACAGAGCGCTTACGTGATTTTCCGCCCAGCGAAGAATCCTGGTGGCTTCCGGCCATCGCGACTCTGCTTCTTGTCCCGCCTTGGCGGTTCACATGAGCCACTGCTGTGACATTGTCTGATTGAATCAGAACCGGTAGGTTTCGAAGAAGACTCTCCGCTTGTCGAAGGCCATTGTAAATGGCCCTGAGTTCCAACACATTGATGTGTAGACAGGACTCCTGGTCTGACCACAGTCCCTGAAAACTTCTTCCTTGTGTGACTGCTCCCCATCCTCGGAGGCTCGCGTCCGTGGTAACCAGGATCCAATCCTGAATTCCGAACCTGCGACCCTCCAGCAGGTGAGTACTTTGCAACCACCACAGGAGAGACACCCTGGCCCCTGGGGACAGAGTTAATTTCCGATGTAAGTGCAGATTGGACCTGGACCACTTGTCCAGAAGGTCCCATTGAAAAGTCCTTGCATGGAACCTTCCGAAGGGAATGGACTCGTAGGCCGCCACCATTTTTCCCAGAACTCGAGTGCATTGGTGAACTGACACCCTTTTCGTTTGTAGCAGGTCTCTGACCATGTTCTGGATGTCCTGGGCTTTCTCCAGTGGGACAAAGACCTTCATTTGTTCCGTATCCAGTATCATACCTAGGAACGTTAGTCGAGTTGTCGGAATCAACTGTGAATTTGGTAGATTTAGAATCCAACCGTGTTGCTGGAGCACTCTCAGAGAGAGCGCCACACTGCTCAGCAATTTCTCTCTGGATCTCGCTTTTATTAGGAGATCGTCCAAGTATGGGATAATTGTGACTCCATGCTTGCGCAGGACCACCATCATTTCTGCCATTATCTTGGTGAAAATCCTTGGGGCCGTGGAAAGCCCAAACGGCAACGTCTGAAATTGGTAATGACAATCCTGTACAGCGAATCTCAGGTATTCCTGATGGGGGGAATATATGGGGACATGAAGGTACGCATCCTTTATGTCCAGAGACACCATAAACTCCCCCTCCTCCATATTGGCTATTATTGCTCTGAGTGATTCCATTTTGAATTTGAATCTTTTTATGTACAGGTTTAGGGATTTCAGGTCTGACCGAACCGTCTGGTTTTGGGACCACAAATAGGGTTGAGTAGTAACCTCTTCCCTGCTGGTTCAGGGGAACCCTGATTATTACTTGCTGTAGACACAACGTTTGAATTGCAGCTAAGACTACATCCCGTTCCGATGTGGAAGCTGGTAGGGCCGATTTGAAAAATCGGCGCGGGGGTACCTCCTCGAATTCCAGTTGGTAACCCTGGGAAACTATTTCCAACACCCAAGGATTCAGGCCTGAGCTGACCCAGGCCTGGCTGAAAAGTCGAAGAAGTGCCTCCACCGGTGCGGACTCCCTCAGGGGAGCCACAGCGTCATGCTGTGGGCTTTGGAGTAGCCAGGGAGGACTTTTGTTCCTGGGCACCTGCCGAAGCAGGTGCTCTTTTGCCTCTGCCCTTACCTCTGGCGAGGAAGGAGGATCCCCGACCTCTTCTGGGCTTGTGCGACCGAAAGGACTGCATCTGATAGGGTGGTACTTTCTTTTGCTGTTGGGGAATAAATGGTAAAAAGTTTGATTTACCTGCTGTAGCTGTGGAAACCAGGTCCGTCAGCCCATCCCCAAACAATACATCTCCCTTATAGGGTAGAACTTCCATATGTTTTTTGGAATCTGCATCACCCGTCCATTGGCGAGTCCATAAGGATCTTCTCGCAGAGATAGACATGGCATTGGCCCTAGAAGCCAGCAAACCAATGTCCCTTTGAGCATCTCTCATAAATAAGACTGCGTCTTTAATATGGGCTAGAGTTAAGAATATAGTATCCTTATCCATCTAATCAAAATCAGCTGCCAGCTCATCTGTCCAAGCTGAAATCGCGCTACACACCCATGCCGACGCAATTGTCGGTCTAAGGACTGCTCCAATATGAGAATAAATACACTTTAAGGTAGTCTCTTGCCTGCGATCTGCAGGGTCCCTAAGGGCAGCTGTGTCAGGAGACGGTAGCGCCACTTTCTTGGACAAGCGCGTCAGGGCCTTGTCCACAGTGGGAAGTGACTTCCAACGCTCCCTGTCCTGTTTAGGGAAGGGGTATGCCATATAAATTCTTTTGGGTATCTGCGGTCTCTTTTCCGGAGTCTCCCAAGCTTTTTCAAAGAAATCATTTAGTTCATGAGATGTGGGAAAATTTATAATCTGTTTCTTTCCCTTAAACATGTCCACGCTTGTGTCGGGGACCGAGGGTTCATCCGCAATATGCAACACATCCCTTATTGCCACAATCATACACTGAATGCTTTTTGTCACCCTAGGGTGCAATTTCACTTCGTCATAGTCGACACTGGAATCAGAGTCCGTGTCGGTAGTAGTGTCTTGTGTTAAGGGACGCTTTTGAGACCCTGACGGGCCCTGTGAGCCCTGTGTAGAGCCCCTACTTGATTTTCCATGAAGATAGAGCTGAGCTCGGGACGCGTCAGCAATTTCTTCCGAAGGTTGTGTCGGCTTTTCATATTAACCAACCTATTGTGGTGCCAGTGGCTACTGACTCCTCAATTACCTCAAAGTCCTTGGATGTTGTAAGGGCTTTGAAGATTTATGTGAAAAGGACTACTCGTCACAGAAAGTTGGACACTCTGTTTGTCCTTTATGATCCCAACAAGGTTGAGTGTCCTGCTTCTAAGCAGACAATTTCTCGCTGGATCAGGTTTACTATTCAGCATGCTTATTCTACGGCAGGATTGCCGTGTCCAAAATCTGTTAAGGCCCACTCTACTCGTAAGGTGGGTTCTTCCTGGGCGGCTGCCCGGGGTGTCTCGGCTTTACAACTGTGCCGAGCGGCTACTTGGTCAGGGTCGAACACGTTTGCTAAGTTCTACAAGTTCGATACTTTGGCCTCTGAGGACCTAATCGGTTCTGCTGGAGCCTCCACGCTCTCCCTCCCGTACTGGGAACTTTGGTGCATCCCCATGGTACTAATGTGGACCCTAGCATCCTATAGGACGTAAGAGAAAATAGGATTTTAATTACCTACCAGTAAATCCTTTTCTCGTATCTGTAGTGGATGCTGGGCGCCCGCCCAGCGCTTTGTTTTCCTGCATTGGTTACTTAATTAAGTACTGCATTGTTACTTGGTTAAGTACTGCATTGTTACTTGGTTAAGTACTGTTGTTCAGCCGTTGCTGAATTGTTTCAAGCTGGTTAGCTTGGTTTTCTGTTGTTATGTGTGAGCTGGTGTGAATCTCTCCACTATCTGTGTATTTCCTTCTCTCAAAGTATGTCCGTCTCCCCGGGCACAGTTTCTAGACTGAGTCTGGTAGGAGAGGCATAGAGGGAGGAGCCAGCCCACACTATTAAACTCTTTAAAGTGCCCATGGCTCCCAAGGGACCCGTCTATACCCATGGTACTAATGTGGACCCCAGCATCCTCTACGGACTATGAGAAAAGGATTTACCGGTAGGTAATTAAAATCCTATTTTATCAGTCCAGCCACTGCATTCAAGAAATTGTTGGAGTGAAAGTCTGGTTAGGGGTAGACCAGTTAGGAGATAATGGCAATAGTTAATGCAAGGGGTGAGTACATACATTTAAGTTTTAGCAGTGTCATCTGTGAGATATGTGTACATTCTACAGCAGTGGCGTCATGAGGGGGGTGCGGGGGGTGCGGCCCGCACCCGGGTGTAACCCTTCAATAGGGTGACACCAAATAGAGCCCTGCACTCCCAGCCGCACCCTAATCCCATCAAAAGAACTGACATAGACATGTCAGCAGCGACGTCCACACCTCCTCTTCCCCGGCACTAAGCGCTGCAGGCTCAATAGGAGCTCACCCCGCGCTCCGCTGCTTTCTGCGCCAGTCAACAGCTGACAGGCAGCGGCAAGCTAGATGACAGCACAGGACGGGGCACTGACTGTCAGCACGATCCCCCTGGCCGGATCTTCAGACTCTTCACTCCGAGTCCCCTCCCCTCAGAGGCGCGGCTCCCATCAGCGCTATGTGAGGCAAGGCGGAGGACAGCTATTTACAAGCTGGCGAATGCTGGCATTGCTGAGGGGCAGGATTGATTGAAGTGGCCGGCGGCAGGTACAGCTGAGAAGTGTGGGGGAAGTACAGTGTCACTGTGTACAGGGGCCATGCTTGTGCTGATGATCGCGGCTGCAGGCAGGCAGATGTCTGTGAGGAGGAAGCAGCCCAGGGCTGGGATCATCAGTGCCAGTGGCCCCCACTGGCAGCATTTTATCTTTACATGCAGGTTGTAGTTACCAGCATGGGGGTTGTGTGCCCCCCTCCCCCGCTCTCCAGTCGCAGCAGCCTCTCAGGGCATTCACTTAAATCTCTCCCTAGTCCCGACTAGCTCAGTAGTTTCCTCTCTTCAGTTATATTTACTGCACTGCATGTTGCCCCGCCCCCAGGTCTCCTGCTGCTCCTCTGTTCTCCTCCTTCTCCTGCTTCTTCTAGCTCTCACAAGTTTCCCAGGTATGCTTCCTTCCCCTACATTCCCAGGTGTGCCTCTTTCCCCTGTATCCCCAGGTGTGCCTCTTTCCCCTGTATCCACATGTGTGCCTCTTTCCCCTGTATCCCCAGGTGTGCCTCTTTCCCCTGTATCCCCAGGTGTGCCTCTTTCCCCTGAATCCCCAGGTGTTCCCCTGTATCTCCATGTGTGCCTCTTTCCCCTGTATCTCCATGTGTGCCTCTTTCCCCTGTATCCCCATGTGTGCCTCCTTCCCCTGTATACCCATGTGTTACTCTTTCCCTATATCCCCATGTGTGCCTCTGCTCCTACTTACCCAAGTGAACCTTTCACCTATATCAGCTGTGTTTTTGTCACCCCTCCGTCTGTGCCTCTGCCCCTCAACCCTTCTATGCCGCAGTTCCCTTTCCTATAAGTGCCTCGCTCACTTTCCTATATCTGTACAGTCTGTATATCTTTGGTACTTTCCCCATCTGTGTCTCTGATACTCCCCCCCCCCCTTCCCCCCCTCTGTGACTCTGCCCCCATGCGCCGTGTGCCCCTCTCCCCCTCCATGTGTGCCTGTCTGTCTCTGCTCCTTTCCCCATCTGTACCTCTGCTACCGGCAGTGGCGGGTGCGGGGGGTGCCGCCCGCACCCCGGTGTCACCCTTCAGTGGGGTGACACCAAACAAGAGCCGCACTCGCACCTGCTAGGGGGGGATGCGATCAAAACTGAGCCGCGGCGGAGTCTTTTTGTTGCAGGCGGGGGTATATGATTTTGATTCGGCGAGGGTGCGATCGTAACTGCAGTGCTCTATTTGCATTACGATCGCCCCCCCCGCAAAATCATATACCCCCGCCTGCAACAAGAAGACTCCGCCGCGGCTCAGTTTTGATCGCATTCCAATCCCCCCCCCCTCCCCCCTGCTGGAAGAGGAGGACTCCGCCGCGGCCGGGTCTGAACGTCATCACGCCGCCGGGATTCTAGGAGGGAGAAGTGTGAGGATGCTCTTGCGGCTTGCTATTCTCCTCACCCGCGCCAGCCACATTTTGCACACTGCCGCCGCCCACGTCCTCCGCTGCTCATCTTAGGTACTCTTACCCTGCTTCCCTGTGTCCCTCTCCCTCTCCCTGTCACTGTCCCTGCTGCCAATCTCCCTGGCCCTGAGTTGTGGATCATACTGTGTGGCATATGTGAATTTTGTCTAAATCTACTGTATGTTGTATAATGTGAATTTCGGCTCATACTGTGTGCTATAATGTGAATTTCTGCTCATTCTGTGTGCTATAATGTGAATTTCGGCTCATTCTGTGTGCTATAATGTGAATTTCGGCTCATTCTGTGTGCTATCATGTGATTTTCGGCTCATTCTGTGTGCTATAATGTGAATTTCTGCTCATACCGTGTGCTATAATGTGAATTTCGGCTCATTCTGTGTGCCATCATGTGATTTTCGGCTAATTCTGTGTGCTATAATGTGAATTTCTGCTCATACCGTGTGCTATAATGTGAATTTCGGCTCATACCGTGTGCTATCATGTGATTTTCGGCTCGTACTGTGTGGTATAACGTCACCCGGCTCCATAGCAGTGCATGCTAATATGGACGAGATTGTCCATATTGGCCTGCATGCATAAGTGACCCAGCACCAATGATGAACGAGTGCGGGGCCGCACATCGTTCATCGCTGGTGCCTACGTACGAGAACGTTCATATCGTGCAGTTATATCGCCTAATGTGTAGGGCCCATTAGCTGTTTATGGACCTAATTCTGGTCGCATTTCATTTTAGCAATAATCGCAATAGAGTGATTTTTGCAAAAATATGCCACGGTAACAGTGTGCATGCAATCAAAGCGCGTTTGCATCCCTGAAGGATGCGACTGCACTTTCATTGACAGCGGCGGGCAGTGCCGTAACTATGTGTGTGTCAGGTGTGCCTGGCACACAGCGCAGTCGCCCTGAGGGCGCAACGGCCCCGATTCCCTAAAGTCAGCAGCTTGTAATGAGTCAAGTTGACTCATTACAAGCCGCCTGTGCCTGAGGAGGAGAGGAGCAGCAGCGGGAGAAGGAAGAGGAGGGAGGGGGTGGAGGGAAGGAGCCGCAGCAGCGCTATGTAATTGGTGGCAGCGCTGCTGCAGCTGTCCGTCTCATTCCACATAGGCTGGCTGCCGCTGCTGTGAATGTTGGGATGCGCTTCCCTCATCCCAGCATGCACAGCAGTGGCGGCCAGCCAATGCGGAAGGATAGGGACAGTTGCAGCGGCACCGCCAGCAATTACAGTGCACTGCTGCGGCTCCCTCCCTCCTCCCCCTCCCTCCTCTTCCTTCTCCCCTGCACCCGGAGCTGCCAGCAACGAGGAGCCTGACTGAGCCAGCGGAGAAATGGTAAGTATAATCTATTCTGTCTGCCGTAATGTGTAAAAAGGGGGATGCTGTCTGCCGTAATGTGTAAAAAGGGGGACGCTGTCTGCCGTAATGTGTAAAAAGGGGGACGCTGTCTGCCGTAATGTGTAAAAAGTAGAGATGAGCGCCTGAAATTTTTCGGGTTTTGTGTTTTGGTTTTGGGTTCGGTTCCGCGGCCGTGTTTTGGGTTCGAACGCGTTTTGGCAAAACCTCACCGAATTATTTTTGTCGGATTCGGGTGTGTTTTGGATTCGGGTGTTTTTTTCCAAAAACACTAAAAAACAGCTTAAATCATAGAATTTGGGGGTCATTTTGATCCCAAAGTATTATTAACCTCAAAAACCATAATTTACACTCATTTTCAGTCTATTCTGAATACCTCACACCTCACAATATTATTTTTAGTCCTAAAATTTGCACCGAGGTCGCTGTGTGAGTAAGATAAGCGACCCTAGTGGCCGACACAAACACCGGGCCCATCTAGGAGTGGCACTGCAGTGTCACGCAGGATGTCCCTTCCAAAAAACCCTCCCCAAACAGCACATGACGCAAAGAAAAAAAGAGGCGCAATGAGGTAGCTGTGTGAGTAAGATTAGCGACCCTAGTGGCCGACACAAACACCGGGCCCATCTAGGAGAGGCACTGCAGTGTCACGCAGGATGTCCCTTCCAAAAAACCCTCCCCAAACAGCACATGACGCAAAGAAAAAAAGAGGCTTTTTACTGATATTTGGTGTTTTGGATTTGACATGCTCTGTACTATGACATTGGGCATCGGCCTTGGCAGACGACGTTGCTGGCATTTCATCGTCTCGGCCATGACTAGTGGCAGCAGCTTCAGCACGAGGTGGAAGTGGATCTTGATCTTTCCCTAATTTTGGAACCTCAACTTTTTTGTTCTCCATATTTTATAGGCAGAACTAAAAGGCACCTCAGGTAAACAATGGAGATGGATGGATTGGATACTAGTATACAATTATGGACGGACTGCCACGGTTAGGTGGTATAAAAAAACCACGGTTAGGTGGTATATATTGTAATACAATTATGGATGGACGGACTGCCTGCCGAGTGCCGACACAGAGGTAGCCACAGCCGTGAACTACCGCACTGTACACTGGTTGATAAAGAGATAGTAGTATACTCGTAACAACTAGTATGACTGACTATGACGGTATAAAGAATGAAAAAAAAACCACGGTTAGGTGGTATATATTGTAATACAATTATGGATGGACGGACTGCCTGCCGAGTTCCGACACAGAGGTAGCCACAGCCGTGAACTACCGCACTGTACACTGGTTGATAAAGAGATAGTAGTATACTCGTAACAACTAGTATGACTGACTATGACGGTATAAAGAATGAAAAAAAAACCACGGTTAGGTGGTATATATTATAATACAATTATGGATGGACGGACTGCCTGCCGACTGCCGACACAGAGGTAGCCACAGCCGTGAACTACCGCACTGTACACTGGTTGATAAAGAGATAGTAGTATACTCGTAACAACTAGTATGACACTATGACGGTATAAAGAATGAAAAAAAAACCACGGTTAGGTGGTATATATTATAATACAATTATGGATGGACGGACTGCCTGCCGAGTGCCGACACAGAGGTAGCCACAGCCGTGAACTACCGCACTGTACACTGGTTGATAAAGAGATAGTAGTATACTCGTAACAACTAGTATGACTGACTATGACGGTATAAAGAATGAAAAAAAAACCACGGTTAGGTGGTATATATTATAATACAATTATGGATGGACGGACGGACTGCCGACTGCCGACACAGAGGTAGCCACAGCCGTGAACTACCGCACTGTACACTGGTTGATAAAGAGATAGTAGTATACTCGTAACAACTAGTATGACACTATGACGGTATAAAGAATGAAAAAAAAACCACGGTTAGGTGGTATATATTATAATACAATTATGGATGGACGGACTGCCTGCCGACTGCCGACACAGAGGTAGCCACAGCCGTGAACTACCGCACTGTACACTGGTTGATAAAGAGATAGTAGTATACTCGTAACAACTAGTATGACACTATGACGGTATAAAGAATGAAAGAAAAACCACGGTTAGGTGGTATATATTATAATAATACAATTATGGATGGACGGACTGCCTGCCGACTGCCGACACAGAGGTAGCCACAGCCGTGAACTACCGCACTGTACACTGGTTGATAAAGAGATAGTAGTATACTCGTAACAACTAGTATGACTATGACGACGGTATAAAGAAAGAAAAAAAAATACCACGGTTAGGTGGTATATAATTATACAATTATGGATGGACGGACTGCCTGCCGAGTGCCGACTGCCGACACAGAGGTAGCCACAGCCGTGAACTACCGCACTGTACTGTGTCTGCTGCTAATATAGACTGGTTGATAAAGAGATAGTATACAACAATATACTACTATACTGGTGGTCAGGCACTGGTCACCACTAGTCACACTGGCAGTGGCACTCCTGCAGCAAAAGTGTGCACTGTTTAATTTTAAATTAATATAATATTATGTACTCCTGGCTCCTGCTATAACAACCTGCAGTGCTCCCCAGTCTCCCCCACAATTATTATAAGCTTTTATACATTGATGTGCAGCACACTGGGCTGAGCTGAGTGCACACAGACTGAGTCACACTGTGTGACTGCTGTGTATCGTTTTTTTCAGGCAGAGAACGGATATAGCAGAGAACGGATATATTAAATAAAAGTTAACTTAACAACAACTGCACTGGTCACTGTGGTAAACTCTGTCTGCACAATCTCTCTCTCTCTCTCTCTCTTCTAATCTATTCTAATGGAGAGGACGCCAGCCACGTCCTCTCCCTATCAATCTCAATGCACGTGTGAAAATGGCGGCGACGCGCGGCTCCTTATATAGAATCCGAGTCTCGCGAGAATCCGACAGCGTCATGATGACGTTCGGGCGCGCTCGGGTTAACCGAGCAAGGCGGGAAGATCCGAGTCGCTCGGACCCGTGAAAAAAAAAGTGAAGTTCGTGCGGGTTCGGATTCAAAGAAACCGAACCCGCTCATCTCTAGTAAAAAGGGGATGCTGTCTGCCGTAATGTGTAAAAAGGGGCTCTACCTGGTGTAGTGGCGCTACTGTGCGGCGTAATTTGAATAATGGAGACTACTGTGCCATGTAATATGAATCGTTATTATTTTGTGGCCACACCCCTTCCCATGAAGCCACGCCCCTATATTTTTTGCGCGCGCCTACGGCGCGCCCTGTCACTGTTTTGCGTGCAGGTTGGCACCAATGCCCTATTTTGCACACAGCACTAAAATGTCTAATTACGCCACTGACGGCGGGCATTGGGGGCAGGCGTAGCTGCAAAAGGGGGTCAGAGCTTTTTTGGGGCGGCTACGTGACATCACACGCGCCCACTACAACACAAAAATTGGCGGTTCATCGCCTGAATACGCAGCCTAGCTACGTCTGCAGGGGGTCATCCTTAGTTTCTGCTTCAGCGATGGGATCTCAATTATTTTGCGATCGCATCGCTGGATGCCAATTAGCATGCTGGACAGCCCCCAGCATGCTGCAGAAACGA
This sequence comes from Pseudophryne corroboree, assembly GCF_028390025.1. Classification (NCBI taxonomy): domain Eukaryota; kingdom Metazoa; phylum Chordata; class Amphibia; order Anura; family Myobatrachidae; genus Pseudophryne; species Pseudophryne corroboree. Next base: position 202,742,226 of record NC_086452.1, on the reverse strand, counting down.
TTGCAGATACTGCTTTTTAGCAGAATATGCAAACCAACCTGATTAGGGTCCTATGTCACTACTATTGCCATCGCATTCAGTGATATACAGGAATTATGATTTACAAGTAAAACTAGTACAAAAACATTACTAAGGATGTGTGTGGTGTGATATGGGAGGAGGTCCATGGGGGGGTGACACCATGAGTTACCACACCGGGTGACACCAACCCTAGTGACGCCTCTGTTCTACAGTGGAGGGCTGGGCCAGGAGGTATGGTGCCATTTGCCCCCAAGGCTGATATGATTTCAGTGTTGTTGGGCCTACCGCCATTTGCCAACTGCTGTATGCTCCATACATGCATGCTCCATACATGTCAATCCTAATAATCACATGTCACGAGCAAAAGCTGGACTGCAGTGGGTCCATTTTACTGTATTATGATTGACAACATTGCAAAATTAATAAGGGCATATATTGTTACCTTGCTGATCCTGCTCTTATCTGTACATGTCATACCAGTGTGGTGTGATCCTTCTGGCAACATGCAGATGTTCCTCCTGCTTCTGGTATCAGTGTGTGTAGCCAGTTGTAGATATCATTTATAACTCTGGATGCTTCTCCACCACTGGGATTAATAATGCCCCATTGATACTGACTATGGCTTTAATACAGTTTGATCTATGAACCTCAATGCTTTGCTCAAAGCTCCCCGCTGATGTCATTTCTCAACAATCAAACATCCATCTTCACCTCATTAATAACAAAGTCAAATGTCTCCTGATGAATACTTGCTAAGCACTTGATGAACTCTTTAGCAGCAGCTAATGAGTGTTTCCTTAGACCTCCACTGTGTGTTTGCAGGTCCACTCTCTAACATCATTTTGTGGACTGTAAACTTCAAAGTGTATTAAATAGGCTTTAAGAATGTGTTATAAATTCATACAATGAATGCCTGTGTGTAAGAGATCTTAATGGTTAAAAAATATAAATGCAACAGTAGTCCAACATGGGGCAACCCTGCTAAAGTCTACTGTATAATAGTGACTAAGTCAGATCTAGGGACAAAGAATAGTGGGCGGAGGGAAGTAGTGTACTCTCAAGGCCCACAATTGACTTCTGTCTTTTTCATCTGTCTAGGTATGACAGCTAAATCCTTCTTCACACCAGTCAATGCAGAGCCATAACTAGACATTTTGGTGCCCTGTGCCAGAGAGAGAATTGGCGCCCCCCTCTCCTCCTCCCCATTTTTTAAATAGGGACATAAGGCACGTGCCTCGTGGGCAAGGGGCCTGACAAGATTGATCCTAGAGAAAGCCCATGCTATGATGCCCCTTCCACATATATAATACACACACATTGATAGACCACTGCAAGAAAATGGATCAGTTACAATACAATTTATTAAGTAACACATTTCAATATACTGCTATACCTAGGATTCAAACCTATAACCTGTTGAATTGTAAACAAACACCTTATTTATTGAGCTATTTGATCCTGCATAAAAACTATTAACACTATATGAAGCTACTGGTACTTTGTAAAAAATTGTTCAGCATTGCAATTTAGCAGATCTATGTAGTGTGCAGCGACACATCCAATCTCTCACAAACTACATAGATCTACTCAGCCACAATGCTGATCATTTTTTTAAATAGTTAGAATTCTTTAGCTTGTAATTATCTACCTTTCTATGCAGGGGCAGATAGCTTAATGAATAGATTGTATGACTGCAATGCCACAAGCAATGGGTTTGAATAAGAGATGTGCAGGTTCAGATTTACTCGGTTTTTAACTACAGAATTAACGCAAGTTCAAATTTAGCCAGATTGTTCTTATTGGCTAACCAAAAAACATGACATCCGAAAGCCAATAAGATGCTGTTTTGAGATCCAGGTAAATCCGAGTAAATCCGGGTAAATCCGAACCCACACATCTCTAGTTTGAATCCCGGGTATGTCAACATTTTGAAATGTAATAAAGGACAGTGTGACTGAATAACTAAGAGCTCTTAAGTTAAGTTCGTGAATGTTGTATAGGTATTAGAGACAGAAGCGGTGGTCAGAAGATGCTGGGTTTCAAAAAGAGGGGAAGCTGCAAATAAAAGTAATTAAAACAGATAATTGACAAGTGCCACCAACAGCGCCTCCTACCCTGCAGTGTGGTACCCCCTCTGCACACACATAGTTACGGCCCTGAGTAAATGTATTAAAAACAGCATTAGTAAGCCATTTATATCCTATCTGAGGCATCAGAGAAATCCCTAATAGATATGCAAATTATTTTATTCTCAATGTGGGAATGTAGAGAAATAAATAAAATGTGCAGCACACAGATCCTTTCATATAAAAGTGTAATATACAGAAGGAATGATTCTGAGTTGGGTGAAATTCAAATAAAAGTAACTTTGCATTTGGACAAACCATGAGGCAATGCAAGGGGTACAAATAGTTTTCTTTTGCATGCAGAGTAAATACTGGCTGCTTTTGCATGTAGCCCACAAATGCTTGACAGCTTTGACTTTAGTCTTTATTACACTGCAATTAGTTAGGGCACACACCTCTTACATATATAACTTTCTGGACATTTTAAATCTGCCCCACCTGCATTGCAACATGTATGGGCATATCTATAATGGTTTCATGGTGTGCAGGTACATGAGCCCCTGGGTCTAGGGGGGTTCACACAACACACTGCACTTTTAGACGATACTTACCTGTCTATCCACACCTTATAAATCACCAGGCAAATGTCACGGGCACCGTGTGCCTGGAATTCAGTGCATGTGCATTAGACCTTGGCACAGTACCAGAGTCTACTTGGTGCAAGCACAGATGAAAGAGTGGGGGGCTCACATGGAGACTGCACATGGACCCCTTCCTTTCTTAATCCATTCCAGCCAACATGATTTTGCAAAGGTGCAAAGTTACTTGCGATTTTTACATTTTCAAATCCTTGGAGAGTGATAAAGTGTAAAGAGATAATGTACCAGCCAATCCCCTCCAGCTGCCATTTTTCAAACACATGGCAGATAGGAGCTGATTGGCTGGTACTTTGTCTCTCTCTCCTAAGCTTAGTAGATAGACTCCTTAGGCACTTACTATTGGTTACACACTTTCAGAGTCCAGTAAAATTAAAAATTCATTAAGGCTACATTACATAAAACAAAAATGACTGAGAATATATACTGTAGATCAGTTTCAGCTCCTACCTGAATCTTCAGTGCGGCTGCTAACAGCTCCTGCTGCTCTGCCCGCAGCCCACACCTCCTAAGCTGTTGCACTGCCTGAGAGAGGAAACGGGAACTAGACATCGGGTGCAGTCCGTAGAAGAACATTACATTACATTGCACCCCCCCATTTAGTGGAGGATTTACCACAAGGCAACTAAATCGGCTGCTTAGGGCCCTGTAGATCCCAGGGGGCCTGCTGACAAGGCTGTATAAGGGGCATTTCCAGCAGACCATGAGCTTCACCAAAATTGTCTGAGAGCTGCGTTGGCTGAATACTCCCGGCAGGCTGTCAGTGATTAGTTTTTATTGGGGGACTGCAGCCCCTAGGTAAAATCTGCCACTGCATGTAGATATATAGTATGATTGTTCCATCCTCTACAATCTCATTGCATACTCTCCCTGAGTAATCATTAAGTGTACTTAGCATATAACAGTATTAGTACAGAGGGCGATGTGTAAAAGTAATGGTCACAAAGAGGACTACAGTATATGCTTAATAGAGGTGTATATGGAAGCTACGCTATAGTTCATCATTTTTATGGATCTGAATGTGTGTTTTACACCATTGCAAGAGGTGCTGATGGCTGTACAAGCAAGTCATTTATATTGTTTACTGACAAATATACAGTGTGAGAGTGCATTGAGCTTACAAGGAGACTGAAGAATCACAAGCAGACTCTCCTGTTGGATGCTGTTTGTGCCTCTCTGCTCCTCCCTCTGCTTTCCATCTCTGGTGCTGATCAGTCACTATGAAAACTCATTAGCTTCCCCAGGATGGACTCTCCGCTCCTCACACTGGGTGCTCTCCTCAGCACTATGGCAATGATCTCTAACTGGATGTCCCAGACCCTCCCCTCCCTGGCTGGGCTAAATACAACGCGGATTCCCACCAGCAACTCCCTGGTAAGTGCACGCACAGCACGACTGTCCCATTCCACACCCCCTGTAATATCTTTGGTTGTATAATCATTAACCATTTCACTGCTTGAAAAATGTGCTAATCCTTCTGGCAGAAGAGCCAACATAAATATAATTACCAGCGTTAATAGTGTTATTTTAGATGCTAATTACTGTACTTCTCAGTAGATACCAGATATGCAGAGTTAAAATATTAATTTGCATTATAAGTTAAAACAATTCAGCAATACCACAGACTAAGTTAATAGTGGGGACTTGTTGATTTAAATGGTAACAACACAATTCTCTGGTGATAAATGTTTATCATATACAAAAATTCATAAGGACATTTAATGTCTGGGATCGCCCACCCCTCTCAGTGGTATTCTTGGTTCATTTACTTTGATATACCTTGTGCAGTTTGCAGCGCAGTCATTTCTGGTCTGTTGTACATTCTGCTGCACACAGAAGACAATTTATGAAACTCCTTGTACAGATGTTCTGGTGCTGGACAGGGAAAGGGTTAATTCACGCATATGATTGCCAAATTAAAGATGGAGCAGCGACTCCAATTTCTCAATGTGAGATTTTTAAAGAAGCTTCATTAAGTATTTAACGATGTATGTTTCAGCGGCGGATATGTTTCAGCTGTTGGGAGTGCAGTTAGAATATTTTCAAATCTCTGTAGAATAGGCAGAGGAATCTACAGTACATTGCTATTTCATGCAAGCTGGCTTACTCAGGAAACATATTACACAGGTAACCCTTCCTGATGCATGTTGAGGCACCGCAAACTAATTATAATCCCAGCAATAATGCCCAGCAGTCTATCAATTGTCATTTGCCAACATTTAACATCATTATTGAATTTGACACATAGGTATTTACTTTAGCGAGTCAATTTCTAAGGCCTTAAAAAGGGCTCACTTGTATCTTCTATTCCAAGGGTGAATTAACTTTGTGCATTGTATTGGTTTTACTGAAAATATTTTTATTCCTAGACTTCAGGTTCATAATCTATCTGATTTATTAAATATACTCTTTCAACTGTTTTACATGGTATCAAGGGGCAGCAATTGTAGCCTGATAAAGTGTCACACCATATTAAGACACAAAGTAAGATCTTAAGTGTAGCCCTTCATTGGACATTACTATAAATTTCAGATCATATATTATTATATTATACTGTACTGTTGGTTATATGTGCACATTCAATGACAAAGTAGGAGTTTGAAAGAAACCACACTGGAAGGTGCAAAACAGTAACTTGCCAAAAAACTGTGAGGAAAATGAAAATAAGGTGTTCGGATAGATTTGTAAATGTGATCAATATTACTAGAATTGCAAATAAAGCTAAAACCTGCATGACATTTTTGTCCATTACGTCCTGCAAATTTGCTACACTGTTTTGCAAAATGTGCAAATTGTCCTAAAGTAATATTTTACTATAACATTAACACTTAGGGGGCAATTCAATTGTTTGATGGGCCTCAATAATTGCATTTCCCCCATCACTTTAAATGGGGTTGGAGTGATATGCAATTGTTTGGGTGCCCATTGTTTTATTGTGCTGACCGCGCTCTGCAGTGCCGGGTTTAGCCACGTAAAACAGCTAATCCCGACTGAAGTGATGCGCATGATGCGAAAAGTGATGTTTGGGTGCTCAAAAGGGTAACTTTTCACATATTTCTGCATACCAGCATGGGGGGGCCGCAAGCAGAAATTATGTTAACATGTCCGTCTGTCAGCAGAAACAATTGAATAGCTGGGTGCAATTCAATCGCCACCTTAGTAAATTAAAAAGCAGTTGAGTGTTTACAGCCAAAATGACCACTTTGACATAAAGATTGGACAGATTTGTCTGGGTAACCATATTCACAACAACCAAATTTTTTTCCCCTTTTAAAGATGATATAGAGAAATCCTAAACTCAGGTCTACATTGTAGGTCTTATCCACTATTGGAAAATGCCTTCTCTAAGAAATATCCCATTTACACAGCCATGAAATGGTCACTAGGGATGGGGTTTGGATCTCAACAAGTATATTGTTTTGAAAAGCAGTTGTTTAAATGTGTACTATCAACAGACATTAGTGGGGGAAAAGCAAAATCATTAGTTCTCCATGAGCCATTTATTTCTGTTTTGTCCAAAACTTAAAGTGCAAGGAATTTTCTAAGCAATACAAATAAACAGAAAACATTATTTTATAGAAAGGATATACTGTAACTACTAGTTTGATATAATTTTAAAATAAGAGGTCTCTGTATTTACGTGGAGCCATCAATAGCAGCTCTTTTTGAGTTTCTTCAATCCATTACTAGGATATCTAAAGGTTATATAGGATCCAGACAGGATAAACATCACTTTTTTTTATTGAAGTGACCATTCCTAAATCAGTCGTGTAAGCAGTTTCTTCAAAACTGAAATGTTTAGAACTGTAAATTGCAAATCTAACTTTTGTAGTACGAGACCTTTTGATTACACAATGTATTTCTTATGGCTGTTTGTGCAGTACCTGCTCTGCTTTTACGGTTCCAAATGAGCTTTTGTGGTAATGAGATAAATGTACTGTACATACAGTAGATGTGTTTAGCAAAGGAAATGCTTTAGAATGTTTTATAGAAATGCTCTTTTAACATCTGACTCTAGGGTAAATGGTCTCTTGAGAATGTTTTCGGAAGTTGCCGGAGTCGGATATAGATATTTCAATGAAATTCTAATTGATGCAACTTTTCATTAACAAAGGTTTCAGTAACTTTAAAAGAAACAATTCACATTTTTCAGTTATTGTCAGAAACCGTGTAAACAGGTCTATCTCTCCCATTGGTGTAATATAGGGGATGCAAGTCTGAACTTGGATACTTTCTGATTCACTCTAAGATCTCTCTGATTTCATTACTGGTGACCGGAGATTGGAGCTGTCAAAGTAATGGATTCTCCCAGACGAATTAGTTAGCTGAGACAATGCACACCCTGCGTGTGCATTAAGCCACTGGCCGGTGCCACACGCCGTCCGGGAAATGGTTTAGAATAAATTATGTAAACAGGGATGAGTTATAAAGGCTAGTAAGTTAAGCTGCAAATACTAATTGTATATTTCTACTATAAATTTATTATAGTGTTTCTGTATGATGAAAACAAATGCTGGTATCAGTGTACATTTTATTCTAATAGAAGATAAAGCTCATTTATTCATGTCTTTACTCACGATCAGCCATCAAAGCTACGAATATATAAAGGGTTATGATATATTTTTAAGGATAAAAATAAACTTAAGCAATGTTTGCATGATAACATTGCACAATAATTTTGCAGATACATTTATTTTATTTCATCTTATTTATAATCAATATAATTGACTTTTAATAAGCTGAAAACAGCAATTTGAAGTGTAAACACTGGACCTATTTATTTTATTTATTATCAGTTTCTTATATAGCGCAGCATATTCCGTTGCACTTTACAATTAGAACAACAGTTATGGAACAAAACTGGGCAAAGACACACAGACATAGAGGTAGGAAGGCCCTGCTCGCAAGCTTACACTCTATAGGGAAATAGGCATTGATACACAAGGATAGATGCTACCTGTTGTATAATGCTCCATCAGATTGCTAGGTTCTTAATGGGTTGTATGATATGATCACCCAGCAATGTTGGAAGACAAAATATGTGAGGTTATGTGGACTGTACAGATAGGATGTAACTGGATAGGGAAGCATTGAAGGTTATGTGGGTGGGTCTGGAATTTGGTAGGCTTGTCTGAAGAGATGAGTTTTCAGGGAACGTTTAAAGGTTTGGAGACTAGGGGAGAGTCTTATTGTTCGTGGGAGGGCATTCCACAGAGTGGGTGAAGCCCAGATAAAGTCCTGTAATTTTGAGTGGGAACAGGTAATACATGTGGATGCGAGACGCAGATCTTGTGCAGAGCGGAGAGGTCTGATAGGGAGATATTTTGAGATGAGTGAGGAGATGTATGTTGGTGTAGTTTGGTTAATAGCCTTGTATATAGGTAAAAGTATTTTATATTTAACACGGTAGGACCTGCTCTCAATTTCTTGTGTGGGAGGTAGTGGTGGTGCGTGGTCATCTCGTGGAAGTTCAGTGACATGGGAAGAAGAGACCTTGGCAGTATTCTGCCTAGGGTGTAGAAAACTATAGTTTTCAGCATGCCCAGGGAGTCAGAGAACAGGAAAGAGCCTATCAGCATTTCGGCTTTGATGCTAGGGGGTCTATTCATGAAGCAGTGAGAAGTGAACCAGTGGAGAAGTTGCATTTGACAACCAATCGGCATTGATGTAACATTTTATAATTTGCATACTATACAATTGTACGGAGCAGCTGATTGGTTTCCATGGGCAACTTCTCTACAGGCTCACTTCTCCACTCTTTTAAGCTGGTAAGCAATATTAGAATCTATGGATAAAAGAAATGTATACAAGACCAGAAAAATTGGGATGCAGATGATAAGTTGACAGTGAAAAGGCTGAGATCATATGGTCAACATATATTAGGTCGACAGGTACAAAAGGTTGACATGTTAAAGGTAAACAGTGCTTAAGGTCAACAGATACAAAAGGTCAACAGGTTCAAATTGTTGACATGACAATGGTCAACACACATATGGTCAACACAAGGTATTTTTTTTAAGTTTTTCATCATTTATCATCCACGTGGACGACTATTGGGAATAGTAAATTGTGTTGAGTGCAGTGGTAGGGAAGTGTGACACCTTGCCCTAAGCATGGTAAGCAAAGCGGTACAGTAATTGGGGTCACATGTGGTCAAAAAACAAACAAGCCTGTGTCACCTTTTTTGTGTCTACCGTTTTCATGTCAACCTTTTAACCCTGTCGACCTTTTCTACTGTCAACCATTCACATATAGACCTACAGTATTGTCCGTTGACCTTCTGCATATCGACTATATGGGGTCAACCTATTGACTACCAACCTAATTTTACTCTACCCAATGATCCACACCCACAAAAATGATAGCAGTCAGCAGAAGAATGAAAGAGAATGACAGAGCCGCCGTTTAAGTTGTGAATTAGTATGCTCTATCTATATATAGGAAGGTTCTGGGAAAGGGTGGTAGCTACTCCTATCATGTGAAAGGCTATAAGGGTCAGGACCTTCACACCTCTGTGTTCAATTACACCAAAGGTGTGGACAATGATTAGAATTATATGCAAATTACACTATGTTCATGTTTGTTATTCTCTTTTCATTTGTTCAAACGTGATTCATATGAGAATATGGCGTCTATTTACTAAGCCTTGGATGGAGATAAAGTCGCTGGAGATAGAGTACCAGCCAATCGGCTCCTAACTGTCATTTTTCAAACACAGCCTGTGACATGGCAGTTAGGAGCCGATTGGCTGGTACTTTATCTCCAGGGACTTTATTTCCATCCAAGGCTTAGTAAATAGACCCCTATGTGTCATATGAGGATTATCACCTAGATATAAATACTTCTTAATTGCAAAAATATTAGAGCTGGCAATGAAGGAGAAGTGTGACAGAGCAAGAGATAGGTGGGCCACTGCTGGGATAGGCATTATACCCTGGGGGGAGCAAGAGTAGTCACTTGTGCCAATGGACAGAAATACTGATATGACAGGTTGAAGTCAAAAGGGAAATGGTATCAATGAGCTCTTACCATAAGAAGAGTCTATTGGTAGATAGGTATTCCAGAACAAGACGGTTCCTGTTAGGTAAAATTACTGCCAATCTTATATTAGTTTAGGAATCTCAATAGATGTGTATTGTAGGAACCAAAAAACACATAGTGCACCCTGTATATAATGAAACTGAATTGTAATAGTGATAATAGTAATGTCACCTTTTATCAATAGTGTACTTATGAGCCCTGACATTATTTTATGAATGTCCACAAAAAGCTGATTGTTACAGAGTTTATCCGATGCATCTCTGTGTTGTTCCTAACAAGTTTGTGCTTCAACAAAATGGATTTTTTTTTAAATAGCGTACATTGGGAATAATATATAATATCCTGATTTTGTGCATCTGCACTCAGATTATTTATAAACCAGCCAGACTTTAGACATTCATTATACATATTTCAGATGGTATTTCCAGGCAGTGATGATGCAGGTTTAATACTGTTTACTGAAATCAAGGCCTTGATCACACTTGCACTTCTGTGCTGTAGTCTGTAATGATCATGAAAGTGGCATTGGAGATTGTGAATCTACAAAATTGAGAGTATTAGTATGATAGCTAAACTTACTGGTTTCTATGTAAAGTCTATTTTACTTGCTGTGGAATCTTTGTGTTCTATAGATTTTGATTCTCAAATTAGGCCCTTGATAATTTCCTTCTGGCCCATGTCATACCTCCCAACATGACCCTCTCCAGGAGGGACAGAATGTTCTGCTCCTGGACTTCCCTCTTAATGTATGATTGCCATCACATGTGCTGAAACACCTTTCTTATCCATTAACCTGTTCAGCACAGGTGATGGCAATCATAAATTAAGAGAAAAGTCCAGAAGCAGAGCATTTTGTCCCTCCTGGAGAGGGTCATGTTGGAAGATATGCCATGTGACCCTTAATCTGGCCCTAGGTGAAGTGATTGATTGAAAAAGATCAAAGGATGTCTCTGTGGTAAAATCATACTGGCTTTAAAAAATATATATACTGTTTGTGTATATATATATATATATATATATATATATATATATAATAACAATTCTAGGTTGGTAACAAACTCAATCAAAATGCAAGAAAAACAGATATTGCATGTAAATATAAGTTGAATGTAGAATTTAAAAATGTCAGTGAGTGGTATAACAAGATCCAGTAAACTAAAATAATTTGTTTGCCAGACCTCTGTCTGCTACATCACATAAGTCATAGCCTGAGGAGGCGCAGAAGTAATAAGTGCAGTGCAGCTGAGTCTGCAAAATGAGCAGTATTACACAGAGATAGTGAGAGACCGCTGCAGAGACATGCAGAATGAGCTAACCGCATACACATGAGAATGGACATTCATCCTTTAAAGTGCATACACTGTGATATAATATCATTCAAAACCATTGTTATCGTTCAAATCGATGGAAAAAAATCTTCTAGTGCAGTGGTTCTCAAACTCGGTCCTCAGGACCCCACACAGTGCATGTTTTGCAGGTAACCCAGCAAGTGCACAGGTGTATTCATTATTCACTGACACATTTTAAAAGGTCCACAGGTGGAGCAAATGATTTCACTTGTGATTCTGTGAGGAGACCTGCAAAACATGCACTGTGTGGGGTCCTGAGGACCGAGTTTGAGAACCTGTGTTCTAGTGTGTATGGGCCTTTAGACAGAGCAGCAAGTCTAATAAAGCAAGCTACACTTTTAACAGAAAAGGCTCCGACAATGTCTACAGAGCCCACCAGGATTCCAGGACTATTCAGAATCTGACTTTTGACAGTAAAATGGTTACTACTGGGGGCGTGGCTTAGCTGGAGAAGAGAGCAGACGTGTTTCTGCTGGCCTCCTCTCTCCAGAGTTCATAATCCTTCTATTTGGGGTGTTCACCCCCTGTGTGCATTCTCTGGGGGCTCCCCTTCCCCCCCCCTGTAGGCCTCCTCAGCCCTGCTGTGCCTGCCGCAGAACCGGGGAGCAGTTTTCACTGCTCTCGCAGGTTGCGGCCTACACTCTCCCGGGAGCCGGGGACTCGCGTACTCCCGGCGCCCGCGATTTGAGCTCCGTGGCGGGGACGCGGCGCCGGGAAGCGGCGCGGACCCCCCACACGCTGCCCGGACCCTCCAGAAGCATTCCCCTGACCCCCAGAGTGGACTCCCTCTGAAGCAGCTGGTCGGGGAGACTCCTGGCAGCGGGGGACAGAGATAGACCTGAAGCCCAGGAAGACGCGGCGGCCATCTTTGTCCATATCGTAAGTGCTGGATTTGAGGTAGCAGTGTGCCTATACAGTGTGGGGGTCCCTGGACTGGGGCTTCACTGGGACTGGTGGCCCCCTGATACTGTTCTCCCACTGGGGCCCCTGTAGAGAGATCTGTGCATTTTCTGTTGTGGGGAGAAATAGCCTTTTTCTCGGCACTATTATCTTCTACTATAACTGCCCCACCTAGTGGTCCCTGAGTGTGATAGCATACATTTTTTCACACAGTGTGCTGGATATATAATACATATTGCTCTACAGACTTCATAGGACCGCAGATATCCCGGCACCTGCCGAGACGATCGGCCGCGATGTCCTCATGGTTGAATAACCAAGATATTATGAAGTGACCGCTCTGAGATAACTCTGCCTACACCTGAATGCTCCTATGACATGATATGACAACTCGACTTTTGTGTGGATCCCTCCTCGATTGATATTTCAGAGGCCTTGTGCCTCCCGTTCCTCTACCTTTGTCATTCAGCGCTGTCATGCCTCCCAAGAAATATAAGGCCGCTAAAACTGTCTCCCAGGTGGCGTTCTTTAAACCTTCTCCTCAGGCCGCTAAAGCAAAGGATGCACGGGGTGGTGCCTCTAAATCTGCTGTCCCGGTGCCCTCGCCATCTAGAGACATGTCCGCCCCTGCCACTGCACACCCCAGCTCCATCGATGACGGTGACTCGCTTACGGTGGGTGCTATGAAACATCTCCTAACACAATTTAAGGATGAAGTCGCGGCAGAATTCAGAGCGACTATGAAGGAATGTCAGAGATCTATTGACGAGATTGGTGGCCGCACCGATCACCTAGAAACGAAAATGGGTGAAGTGGTGTCGTCGCACAACAACCTGATCTCTTCTCATGAACTGCTCCAAAATGAGGTCACGGCGCTCAGGGACAAACTCTCGGATATTGAGGACAGATCGAGATGTAACAACACAAAGCTACGCGGTGTCCCGGAAGCTGTCGCTAATAGCGCTTTAAAAGATTTTGCAGTTGACCTCTTCAGCAAACTCCTTCCTTCATTCCGCTCAGTGGACTTTCTACTTGACCATATCCATAGGCTCCCTAAAGCCAGTAACGCTCCTGATGGTGTCCCCCGGGATGTCCTTATGAGGTTACACTATTTCCACGTGAAGGAGGCGATCTTGAAAGCTGCTAGACCCTCGGATACTGCATCGGAGGCTTTGGGCTCACTTCAGATCTTCGGAGACCTGTCCCCTGCTACTTTAGCGAAACGGCGCTCTCTTTACCCCATCACATCAGTGCTACGTAAAGAGAACATTCTATACAGATGGGGATATCCTACTAAGTTGCTTATTTCTCGAGAAGGTTCTACTGTTGTCATAACGAACGTCGAGAAGGGTAAAAAGATCCTAGCATCATGGAACTCTGCAAGCTCTTCTACACACACCTCTCCCGAGCGGGGCCTTCAGCGGGACTTTGAGTATTGTTTGATTTACTACACTTGCTTTGATTTCATGTCTTCTGATCGGTTTGTAGTGTCGTATTTCCTATGTTGCACTAGTTCCTTGGCAATTGTTTGATGAGGGTGTCTATGTGATATCTGAGTGCTATTAGAGTGTTTTTCAGTGATGCCTCCTCTCTGCCGGTTTACTGTTTGCTGCCTGTCTCTGCTTCCCAGACTGCCGCCCGCATTTCTTTGTCGGCTTGGAACTCTACCCGAGTTTCCTTTAATCCCGGTGGCTGTCGGGGGACCAGAGATGGAGGGCCGAGGAACTACATTTTGTATAATTTTGGTTCGGGTGCGGGCAGATTGACCACTACCCCCCACAGTTTAACTCTGAGTCGCCATGGTTAGGCGTCCAAATGTGCCCCCGCGAGGGGTTATTGTTCTGTTTCTTCTTTCTGTTATCCTTCATCTGTTTTGTCCTTTCTCTCCCTTTTCCTCTCTTTTTGTCCGGAAACGTTACACACACTTTCTACTTGCCAGTTGGTTGTCGATAGTTATGCAATCCCCGATAGTTTTACAGTATGGTTAACATTGTTTCTATAAATGCAAAGGGTCTTAATTCCCCACATAAGAGGAGATTAGCACTTACCGGTAATTATTTCCATAAACTTAAAGCTCAAATCATAGCCGTCCAAGAGACTCACTTTATTAAATCAGCCCCTCCAAGGTTTACTAATGGGAGATTTCCCCACTGCTACCTGGCTAACGGGTCAGCAAAGAAGGCAGGGGTGGCAATCTTGATATCTCAACACTGCGCGTTTTCCCTCACTTCGCAATACTGCAACTCTGAGGGGAGAATTCTAATTCTGGTTGGTACTCTTGAAAATAAAGAGGTGACATTAGTTTCTTGCTATGCCCCTAACACCAAGCAACTAGTATTTTGCAGGAAATTTTGCGCTAAGGTGCAACAATTGGCTAAGGGCGCTTTACTCTTAATGGGGGACTTTAACTTGACCCTGGACCCTTTAGTTGATAACTCTAGCAAGCGGCCCTCGCTCTCCAGTCAGCTCCATAGGAATGCAAAGGGCTTTAGCCAGCTACTGGCGGAATATGATCTTTTAGACCTCTGGCGCGTTAAACATCCAATGGACAGAGATTACACATTTTTCTCCCCGGTGCATGAATCCTATTCTAGAATAGATCTAGCGTTAGCAGACAAGTGGATTCTACAGTCCATCCGTAAAATCTCCATTCTCCCCATGTCCTGGTCGGATCACTCCCCACTATACATCGAATGGGATATCAATAGTAGAAAGGTTACCCCGGCCCCCTGGCGCTTAGGTAAACTCAGTCTTCTTCAGCCGGAGACCACGCAGGCGATCCAAACCACCTTGGATTATTATCTTTCTGAGAACTCTCCTCAGGAGACATCTATCTTCACATTCTGGTGCGCCCTCAAAGCAGTAACACGAGGGACGGCGATTCAAACTGCGGCTAAGCTTAAAAGGGCATATCGTAAGAAATTTGAACAAGCTGAGCTCACAGTCGCTTCCCTGGAGAGTTCTCACAAGGCACATCCACACGATAAAGCCCTCCTTAAGTCATTGAAAGAAGCAAGGGAGGCGGTAAATGGTTTCTATCTAGCAGAGGTCCAACGCAACCTACATAGACTGAACCAAAAATTTTATGTTTATGGCAACAGGGCTGGTAGACTACTGGCGAGGAAGCTGAGGGGTAAGAAGGCGAAAGAAAAAATCCATATTGTCCACTCAGATAGGGGTAAGAGAGTCTATGATCCTGACGAAATTGCAAATGTCTTTGCATCCTATTACTCTAAATTATACAACTTGAAGGGGGATTCTTCTACTTTTCAACCTACAGGCACAGATGTTCAAAATTTTCTGAGTAACTTTCCTCTCCCCTCGCTGTCGTCGGAGTCTTGTAGCTCACTCAGTGCGCCTTGGACTTTAGCCAAAGTCGAAAAGGCTATTGATTCCCTTCCAGCGGATAGGGCCCTGGGACTCGATGGTTACCCTTCTGGTTTCTATAAATCCTTTAAGGAGAACTTGGCCCCGGTGCTCTTGTCAGTGTTTAATGAAGCCTCAGAGGCTGGCCACTTCCCCAAAGAGATGCTGGAAGCTCAAATCATCACCATTCCCAAACCGGGAAAAAGCCCTACCTCAGTCCAAAATTTTAGACCAATTGCTTTATTAAATACGGATCTAAAAATGTATGCCAAATTAATTGCTAACCGTATCAGTCCCCTTCTCCCTTCCCTTTATCAACCCTGATCAAGTGGGCTTCATCTTAAACCGACAGGCCCCGGATAATACGTGTCGGGTGATTAATGTTATTGAACATTCTGCCTGTAGAAGAGAACCCTTCCTAGTTTTGTCTCTGGACGCCGAAAAGGCGTTCGATAGATTGAACTGGGATTTTATGAGATTAACTCTGGACAAATTTGGCTTCTCTGGAAGGATCTTAGACTCTATCCTGGCTCTCTATTCCACACCCAGTGCGCGGGTCTTTGTTAACGGATGCCTTTCTTCACCCTTCAATATTTCTAATGGCACGCGACAGGGCTGTCCGCTATCTCCTCTTATATTTGCGTTGGCGACAGAACCCTTGGCTGCTTGCATTAGATCCTGGGACTCGATTAGTGGCCCTGTTATAGGGGGCATTTCCCACAAAATTAGCTTGTTTGCGGACGATATTCTGCTATGTCTTTCTGACCCTGAGGCTTCCTTGCCAGTTCTTCATGACGTCCTTCAAAGTTATTCGGATGTTTCTTTTTATAAATTAAATACAAATAAAACTGAAGCCCTCCCACTCAATATATCTCCGACTGTGGTCTCTAGGTTGAAGGATTCATACAAATATGCCTGGAAGTCCTACTCTTTGAGATATCTAGGGATTAATTTAACCAGAGAAGATAATTTGATTGAGTGTAATTATGCCCCGTTATTAAAAGCGTTTACGGAGCTGACTGGGGAGTGGATGCTACAGGAAGTGTCTTGGTTGGGTAGGATTGCTGCTGCCAAGATGGTCCTATTGCCGAAATTAATGTACCTGTTTCGCGCCATACCAAGGCCCCTTCCCAAACTCTTCTATAATAAATTTAATCAGGTCCTGATCAGATATGTGTGGGGAGGCTCTAGACCGAAAATTGAAAAAAAAACTCTTATTCTGCCCAAACTGTCTGGTGGGGTAGCTTTCCCAGATATAGAAAAATACCATGCTGCATGTCTGATGAGTCAGTCTAGAGACTGGCTCGACACCTCGAGTCTGAAACCTTGGGTTATCCTGGAAGCTTCATGCTTAGACGCTGTTTCTCTCCCTGATTTGTTTTGGTTACCACTGTCTGCTGCTCGGAGTAGGGCCGGATCCTGCAAGTCTATTAAAATGACCCTAGATTCATGGAATAAACTAGTGCTCTCTTCGGAAGAGATTAATTTACCTGCCCCCTGCCTGTCGTTATCTGCTCTTATGTCATCGATTCCTAATGTCTCCCTAGAGGAGTGGATTCGGAAGGGGCTTTCCACTGTGGGCGATTTATTTGTAGGAGACATCTTGATGTCCTTTTCTCAATTGCAAGAGAGATTTGGGATTCGGAATCAAGATTTTTTTCAAATACCTGCAGGTGAGAAGTTGGTTACACTCATTTACTCCCTCACATCTCCACAAACCTTCTCTTCCGGCTTATATTATAAGCCGATTGGAGTCGTCCTCGCATAAATATAGGATTACGTGGTGGTACCAATTTCAATTGACAAATGGCCCACAGACAAAATTAAAAGCTCAGACTTTATGGGAAAGAGATTTGAATAGGTCCTTTGTTGATGCAGATTGGGACAGTATATTTAGATCTTGTTTTAAAGTATCCAAATGTGTTAACCACTCTGAAATGTTCTACAAGCTTATACAGAGGGCCTACTTCACCCCTGAAAGACAACACAGGATCTGGCCTTCACAATCTAAATCATGTTGGAGGAAATGTGGCTCTACGGGGGATATCTTTAATAGCTTCTGGGCATGCCCTGATATACAACCACTTTGGAGAGAAGTTTTAAATATGGCTAGCATAGTGTTAGGGCTCAACATCCCCCTGGACCCAGCTCTAGCGCTATTCCATTTATATGTTGATCGCCTCTCCGCGGGTGATCGCTACGTCTTGGTACATATCTTGATAGCCACTAAAGCTGCTATAGCACAATTGTGGAAGTCTGAGAATATTCCTACCTTAGCGTTTATTCAAAATAAGATTCACAAACATTTCATTTTCGAAACAGCGGAGGCTAAATATTCCTCCTCGGCTAACTCTATCCACCTGAAATGGTTAGGATGGTCCGATTATAGGAGTAGAGAAGGTAGGCTAACCGTTTATAGCTCTCCAATTGATGTGTCTGTGCTTTACCCCACCTAGATTGACCTTTACAAGAATGTTGTGTTATCAGGTATTTTCTAAGTTTATTGTATTTTAGTCCTTATTGTTTTTTCTTCTTCCATGTCTTTTCTCAGTGCTTTCTCCTTCTCATGTATCTGAACGCCTAATGTAGCCAATTGTATATTCATCCGACTGTGCGTTGTTTGTATTTTGCATATGGTAACCATTCCGGACTTCCCCTGTGTTTCCCTTACCTCTTTTTTCTGTTCCCCATTTCTGTGTGTAAACTCTTCAATAAAAATTTAATGTTTAAAAAAAAAGGTTGCTACTGCTCATTTACTCCTTTGGTATTTGGTATTACATATATTACATATGCCAATATATCTATTCTCTTTTCATATGTCGCCACTGACTCCTATTGTTTCTTTATTATTTGCCAACAATAAATTCTACCCCTATTATCACATACTTTCCATGTTTTAATTGCATTCATTTTAACCTTTTCTCCATTCAGAGATTAAACTTGTTGTACGACAGCCGCTACTTAGTAGTAACAGGCCTGTAGATCACATACAGTTTTACTAAACATGCCAGATTGCTTGTCCCCTTCACAAGTACAATGTGCCTGCATCAAATTTAAATAAAGTGAGAAAACATGAGTTAAAGGACTCAGCTGATCAGTGTAATGCAGATAGCAGTGAGTGTTAAAGGAGACATATTTTAGCCAATTCTCAGATGGTTTTGAACTTGTTCTGGCTGAAGATCAACATACAGATAATTTTGCGTTAATCATATTAATACTATGCCCACTCTCATAATGCATATTTCAATAAGGTAGATAATTCTTAGAGACCGAAAAAATACGATTTTAATTACCTACCGGTAAATCCTTTTCTCGTAGTCCGTAGAGGATGCTGGGGTCCACATTAGTACCATAGGGTATAGACGGGTCCACCAGGAGCCATTGGCACTTTACGAGTTTGAGAGTGTGGGCTGGCTCCTCCCTCTATGCCCCTCCTACCAGACTCAGTCTAGAAACTGTGCCTGAGGAGACGGACATCTTCGAGAGAAGGATTATACACAGATAGTGGCGAGATTCACACCAGCTCACACATACAAGGCAAACCAAGCTAACGAGCTTGAAACTCAGCAACAGCTGTAACATTACTTAACCAAGTAACAAGGCAGTACTTAACTAAGAACAAAGTGGTACTGAACCAGACAACCACTGCAGGACAACGAAGCACTGGGCGGGCGCCCAACATCCTCTACGGTTTATGAGAAAAGGATTTACTGGTAGGTAATTAAAATCCTATTTTCTCTTATGTCCTAGAGGATGCTGGGGTCCACATTAGTACCATGGGGATGTACCAAAGCTCCCAGAACGGGAGGGAGAGCGCGGAGTATCCTGCAGAACTGATTGACCAAACTTTAGGTCCTCAGAGGCCAAAGTATCTAACTCAAGCATGTCTAAACTGCGGCCCTCCAGCTGTTGAGAAACTACACATCCCAGTATGCCCTGACACAGCTTTAGCATTCTCTGACAGCAAAACTGTGTCAGGTCATGCTGGGATATGTAGTTTCACAACAGCTGGAGGGCCGCAGTTTGGACATGCCTGATCTAACTTGTAGAACTTAGCGAACGTGTTCGACCCTGACCAAGTAGCCGCTCGGCAAAGCTGTAAAGCCGAGACACCCTGGGCAGCCGCCCAGGAAGACCCCACCTTACAAGTAGAGTGGGCCTTAACAGATTTTGGACACGGCAATCCTGCCGTAGAATACGCATGCTGGATAGTGAACCTGATCCAATGCGAAATCGTCTGCTTAGAAGCAAGACACACAATTTTCTTGGGATCATACAGGACAAAGAGTCCGATTTCCTGTGATGAGCAGTCCTCTTCACATAGATTTTCAGAGCCCTTACAACATCCAAGGACTTTGATGGAATTGAGGAGTCAGTAGCAACTGGCACCACAATAGGTTGATAGATATGAAAAGCCGACAGAACCTTAGGAAGAAACTGCTGATGTGTCCTGAGATCAGCTCTATCTTCATAAAAGATCAAGTAGGGGCTCTTACAAGACAAATCCCCCAACTCCGACATGCGTCATGCAGAAGCCAAAGCCAACAAAGTGACAGCCTTCCACGTGAGAAACTTGACCTTAACCTCCTGTAGAGGTTTGAACAAATCCGATCGGAGGAACTGTAACACCACTTTAAGATCCCAGGGTGCCGTAGGTGGCACAAAGGGAGGCTGGATGTGTAGAACCCCTTTCAAGAAAGGCTGAACCTCAGGGAGAAAAGCTAGTTGTTTCTGGAAGAAAATGGATAGGGCCGAAATCTGGACCTTTACGGATCCCAACCTCAGGCCCATATCCACAGCTGCTTGCAGGAAGAGGAGAAACCGTCCCAGTTGAAACTCCACGGTAGGAAATTTCTTGGATTCATACCAAGACACATACTTTCTCCAAATGCGATGGTAATGTTTAGACGTTACTCCTTTCCTAGCCTGTATCAGGGTAGGAATAACTTTGCTCGGAATACCCTTTCGGGCTAAGATCTGGCGTTCAACCGCCATGCTGTCAAATGTAGCCGTGGTAAGTCTTAATAAGCAAATGGCCCCTGCTGCAGAAGGTCCTCGCGAAGAGGAAGAGGCCTCGGATCTTCCAGCAGTAAGTCCAGAAGATCCGCATACCAAGCACTTCTTGGCCAGTCTGGAGCAATAAGAATTGCCTGAACCCTTGTTCTTTTTATGAGTTTTAGAACTCTTGGAATGAGTGGAAGTGGGGGGAACACATACACTGACTTAAACACTCACAGAGTTACCAGGGCATCCACCGCCACTGCTTGTGGGTCTCTTGACCTGGAACAGTACCTCCGAAGTTTTTTGTTGAAATGTGAGGCCATCATGTCTATTTGAGGCATGCCCCAATGACAGGTCACGTCTGTGAACACCTCTGGATGGAGGCCCCATTCTTCCGGATGGAGATTGTGTCTGCTGACGAAGTCCACTTCCCAGTTGTCCACTCCTGGAAGGAAGCACACTGACAGCGCCAATGCATGCCTTTCTGCCAAGAGGAGGATTCTTGTTAACTCTGACATTGCAGCTCTGCTCTTTGTTCCTCCCTGTCGGTTTATGTATGCTACCATCGTTACATTGTCCGACTGTACCTGAATGGCCCGATCTTGTAGAAGATTTGCAGCTTGGCGAAGACCGTTGTACACAGCTCTTAGTTCCAGAATGTTTATTGGAAGAATGGCTTCCAGATTTGACCATCTTCCCTGGAAGGTTTCCCCCTGTGTGACCGCTCCCCAACTTCTGAGACATGCATCCGTGGTTAGAAGGATCCAGTTCTGAACTCCGAACCTGCGGCCCTCCAGAAGGTGAGGCATTTGCAGCCACCAGAGGAGCGAAATCCTTGCCTTCGGTGAAAGATGTATCCTCTGGTGAATGTGCAGATGAGATCCTGACCATTTGTCTAGGAGAGCCAGCTGGAAGGGTCGAGCATGGAATCTTCTGTATGGTAGAGCCTCTTAGGAGGCAACCATCTTCCCCAGAAGGCGAATGAACTGATGAAACGATACCCGGGCAGGCTTCAAGACATCCCGGACCATTGATTGTATCACCAACGCTTTCTCCTCCAGTAGAAACACCCTCTGCACTTCCGTGTCGAGGATCATCCCCACGAAAGATAATCTCCTTGTCGGTTCCAAATGTGTCTTTGTAAGGTTCGGGATCCAACCGTGATCCCTCAGCAGTTGAGTCGTGAGAGCAATGGATTGCAACAACCTCTCCCTGGACACTGCCTTTATCAGCAGATCGTCCAGGTATGGAATTATGTTCACTCCCTGCCTGCAGAGGAGAACCATCATCTCTGCCATCACCTTGGTGAACACCCTCAGTGCCGTTGAGAGGCCGATTGGCAGTGCCTGAAACTGTTAGTGACAGTGTAACAGTGCGAATCGGAGATAAGCCTGATGCGGCGGCCAAATCGGAATGTGGAGGTACGCATCCTTGATATCTAGGGATACCAGAAACTCCCCCTCCTCCAGACCTGAGATCACCGCTCTCAGA
The DNA here is from genome assembly GCF_028390025.1 of Pseudophryne corroboree. NCBI lineage: Eukaryota > Metazoa > Chordata > Amphibia > Anura > Myobatrachidae > Pseudophryne > Pseudophryne corroboree. The sequence continues at coordinate 202,720,335 of NC_086452.1, read as the reverse complement.
GACTCCATTTTGAATTTGAACTCCCCCAGATATGGGTTCAACATTTTTCAATTGAAAATTGGCCTGACTGAACTATCCGGCTTCGGTACCACGAAAAGGTTTGAATAGTTACCCTTGTTTTGCTTCTGAGGTCGAACTGGTATAATGACCTGTGACTTTTACAATTTTTGGATGGCTTCCTGAAGGACAGCCCTGTGTGCCAGCAAAGCAGGTAAGCCTGATCTGAAGAAACGGTGAGGCGGGAGTTCTTGAAACTCCAGCCTATACCCCTGGGACACAATATCCTGCACCCAGGGGTCCAGGCCAGATGGCACCCACACGTGGCTGAACCGTCTGAGCCTCAACCCCACCGGTCCTTCCTCTAGGCCATGCGGTCCACCATCATGCTTTGGATTTTGATGTACCAGAAGCAGGCTTCTGCTCCTGGGAAACTGCAGCAGCATGTTTTTTGGATTTTGCCCGACCTCCTCTAAAGAAGGTGTTAGATGGCTTGGTCTTTCTTGTTTTAGCTGTCCGAAAGGACTGTGACGTAGCGGAAGAAAAGGGTTTCTTCGTAGCAGGTGCTGCTGAGGGAAGAAAAGGTGACTTACCCGCGGTTGCCGTGGAAATACATGCATCCAACACTCCCCCAAACAGAGCCTGACCTGTGTAAGGTAGGTTCTCCACACCTCTCCTGGATTCCGCGTTGGCAGACCAGTGGCGTAGCCAGAGTCCTCAACGAGCTGAGACAGACATGGAAGATATCCCTGCAGCCATCGAACCCAGGTCTTTCATGGATTCCACCATAAATCCTGAAGAATCCTGTATGTTACGTAAAAACAAAAACAAATCAACGTCACTTTATCCATTGTATCCAATTCCTCAAGTAACGTGCCTGACCACTTTACTATAGCTTTAGAGATCCACACACAGGCAATAGTAGGTCGCAGTATCGCCCCTGAAGCCGTGTATATGGATTTAAGCGTAGTGTAAGTTTTGCGCTCAGCATGTTCTTTTAATGCGGTAGATCCCGGGACAGGTAAAACCACCTTCTTTGACAGTCTGGAAACAGATGCATCAACTATGGGTGGGTTTTCCTATTTCTTTCTATCCTCCTCAGGGAAGGGAAAAGCAACCAGAACCTCCCTGGGAATCTGGATTTTTTTCTCCGGGTTTTCCCAGGATTTTGCAAATATAGGGTTTAATTCTTTAGACGCAGGGAAGGTTAGCGAGGCTTTCTTATTACCCATGAAGTAAGCCTCCTCAACCTGCTTGGGTGTTGTGTCAGCAATATTCAACACATCTCTAATGGCCTCAATCATAAACTGCACCCCTTTTGCTAGAGATGCCGCTCATCGCAGCACATCCCCATCACCGTCAGCCATGTCAGAATTGGTATCCGTGTCATCTTGCATAATCTGGGCAAGAACACGTTTTTGAGGGTGTACGCTAGGGGGGCCTGAAGGAACAGCACCAGACCAATCCCCCATAGAGTTCTGTAAAACCTGAGTGGCAGTGTCAAAATGTGCTACCCTAGTAGAAATCTGAGCAATCATGCTCTTAATAGAGGCTAACCACTCAGGCTCATTTGCAGGGATCTGTGATAAAACCAGTACAATCCAGTACATGGAATAGGATCATCCTGAGAGGAATTATCCTCTGCAGCGTATGACACAGAGGATCTAGACATGGCGTTTGGAAACAGCAAACACTCCACACACACACACAGGGATATGATAGACACAGTTTCCCCCCCAAGAATGCCAAGAGAGACACAGAGATTGGAGCCAACCCACACACAGCGCTTTTCAGATAGAGAGAAGCCCCTATCTAGCGCTTACTGTGCACCTTAATAGGTTACTTAGTATTCACACAGCCTCCCCCCCTTCCTTCTACAACCCCCTGGTACCGTACAAGATAGCTGGAGTTGAAATGGAGGGACAGCTCTCCCTGTCAGTGTCTCCACTTTGATCTGCAGGCAGGGAAAATGGCACTGAACGCTGCTGGGTCCGCTCTGAGGAGAAGCTCCGCCCCTTTCATGGCGCTGCTTCCCGCTCCACCGTTCTTTATACTGTCCTGAGGAAAATGCTGGCAGTGAAACCGGGCCCCTGACAGACTTTACAACCAGTGTAGGGTATGGCGCTGGCTCAGGGTGCCGCACTAAGTACCACTGGGCCTCCGGAGTGCAGTGAGTTCTGCGCTCCCACCCTGTTGCCGCCATCTTCACACTGGCTCCCCGCTTGCTAGGGGGGCCGGTGACTCACTCGCCACTTCAGTCTTCTGGCTCTGTAAGGGGGTGGCGGCATGCTGCAGCAGCGAACGATCATTCCCCTCAGGAGCTCAGTGTCCTGTCAGCAGAGATAGTGGCTCAGACCCCTTAGGGCAGACACTACTCCCCCCCTTAGTCCCACGAAGCAGGGAGGCTGTTGCCAGCAGCCTCCATGTGCCTAAAACTCTAAAAAAAACAATAAAAATAGAAGAACCCCTATGGAGCTCCCCTAGCTGTGACCGGCTCCTCCAGGCATATTTTCTAAACTGACTCTGGTAGGAGGGGCATAGAGGGAGGAGCCAGCCCACACTCTCAAACTCTTAAAGTGCCAGTGGCTCCTAGTGGACCATCTATACCCCATGGTACTAATGTGGACCCCAGCATCCTCTAGGACGTAAGAGAAACAAGAAGAGTTTACGTGCTGGGAAAAGGAAGTGTGAGGTATTTTTATTTAGCAGAGCATCACAGGAGTACATGAGGCCCTTTATCTGTGTATTGGAAAATTCATACCATATACACAGTATATATAGTACATCTCCAAGAATGTATAACCTATGCGCAGGTCCATCAGTTGTGGAACATAGATTTCTACTGCCCATAAAATCTATAGAAGAGTGTAGAACTAACTGGAACATTTAGAAATGTGAGAGGGCAACTTGTGAAGGTATGTACTTATGAACTATTGAGAATATTGAGCCAGAAGTGAGCAGCCAATGATATATTCCACTTAAACCAGGTCTGAATGGTAACCACTTAAATAGCAAGGGGAAGTTCTAAAGGGGTTCCAACAGTTTTAAGATTGTGTCCCCTGTCCCCATGCACCATGTACTACATTTAAAACATGTAGCATCAGTGGCTTTATTTACATGATGTGATATGCACTTTATTTGATGATGGTCAATTATCACATTTACAATAAAATGAAATAGCAGAGCTAATAAGATGACATAATATGCTCTTCTCATGTGGTCAGATGTGTTCTATGGGGACAAATCCAATTTGCTTTCTGTGAATACATTTGCTTAAAAAGGAAGCTGAATTTTTTATTAATAATTTGAAATCAATATTAATGGAAGATCAGAAATAATTTGCTGATGATCCTTATCTGATTTTTATAGTGGTTATGTGGTCAAGAAAAGTATACTTATACTACTGTATAGAGAATGAAAAAAAGCAGTACAAGGCATGGGACCAGAATGTTTGCACATAACCCAGTGAGGCCATCTGAATTAAGGGATTTTGAAGATTTTTTTTCTCATTAGCAGCCTTTAGGGTTTCCTCTGTGATCCATATATGAGATCTGTAGGTGTGATATATATCAGGACACCTGATATATCTCAAGTCTGATGAAATGGGTAGCTATAAACTACATATACAGTACATAAAAGGTTCCCATGTTCATTCCATGACTTTAACAGAAATTCTGTATCTGTATACAGTACAACAGTCAACTTGAGATAAGTAATGAAAAAGATCCCTCACAAATCCTTCCTAACACACATAAAGTGAAATTTAATTTGCAGCAGAGGAAGAGTAATGTTGATAGACCAAATTTAACAACAGAATATTATATTTCTGTGAACATCTCAAAACAAAGATTATCTTCAAGAAGTCAAATATGAAGATCCTTTGCATGTAAGCATTTCTAATGGATTGCTATTAATGTCAAACAACTAATGTATCCATCTGTAAGTCAATACGGTTGAGTGATTGATGGATAATGTCCAATAGCACACACAAAGATCATTTTGCAACACCATTTTCCAAATGTATAAAGTATTGATTAATCAAGCAAAATCCTTGTAATATCACAATATCACCCCTTTATTGGTACAGGGCCAATAATGGTTGTACAGTAAACATTAGGAATCTGTCTCACAGTATGGTACTAATAAATTCCTTCATGTATCGTAAACTGAAAATGAGCAGTACTAGTGGTTGCATTTACTAGTTCAAGGCATTTTGTCCACCTAATCAAAACAGCATGTTAGAAGAAGTGATCTATCAACCTATTCTTTGCCATAGGCCAGATTTTGCTAACCATTTAAATTAGTGCCAGGTAAGGCTGTTTATACAGGTTGAGTATCCCATATCCAAATATTCCGAAATACGGAATATTCCGAAATACGGACTTTTTTGAGTGAGAGTGAGATAGTGAAACCTTTGTTTTCTGATGGCTCAATGTACACAAATTTTGTTTAATACACAAAGTTATTAAAAATATTGTATTAAATGACCTTCAGGCTGCGTGTATAAGGTGTATATGAAACATAAATGAATTGTGTAAATGTAAACACACTTTGTTTAATGCACAAAGTTACAAAAAATATTGGCTAAAATTGGCTAAAATGACCTTCAAGCTGTGTGTATAAGATGTATATGTAACATAAATGCATTCTGTGCTTAGACTTAGATCCCATCACCATGATATCTCATTATGGTATGCAATTATTCCAAAATACGGAAAAATCCCATATCCAAAATACCTCTGGTCCCAAGCATTTTGGATAAGGGATACTCCACCTGTAATAACAGCACACAAAACGCATTGGTAAGTGTCACTGCAAAGAAAGTACAAAGAAATGTAACATGCAGAAAGAGCCTTCTCTTCTCAGAGAGGAGAAAGTGTCCTTCAAGGTTTCAATAGGAGTGGTTTTACTAAAAAAGATATTTATTATAGGATATATTCTTAAATGAACAATACTAAAGAATGAGATACAGTACAGTATGTGACAATTCTTTCTTATGGCAGAGAGATGAGAAGTCTTAACCACCAAACACAGAATAAACCCACAATGGGTTTCAAAATAACAACTATTTTTGTTGTAGAGAGCACTTACTGTATGAAGAAAAAGACTCTCCTTGTATAGATGAAGATGTACTGTGAAGGTGAAGAAATGACTTGATGCCCTGTAACAAATGGTACCTTTCACTAGGAGTAATTATTAGGGTGTTCACCTTACTGAAAATAAGATTTTACTTACCGGTAAATCTATTTCTCGTAGTCCGTAGTGGATGCTGGGGACTCCGTAAGGACCATGGGGATAGACTGGCTCCGCAGGAGACATGGGCACTTTAAGAAAGAATTTAGGTTCTGGTGTGCACTGGCTCCTCCCTCTATGCCCCTCCTCCAGACCTCAGTTAGAGAAATTGTGCCCAGAAGAGCTGACAAGGAAAGGATTTTGGTAATCCAGGGCAAGATTCATACCAGCCACACCAATCACACCGTATAACATGTGAAAACAACCAGTTAACAGTATGACAAACGACAGAGCATCAGGTCAAACCCTGACGCAACCATAACATAACCCTTATTGAAGCAATAACTATATACAAGCATTGCAGAAGAAGTCCGCACTTGGGACGGGCGCCCAGCATCCACTACGGACTACGAGAAATAGATTTACCGGTAAGTAAAATCTTATTTTCTCTAAAGTCCTAGTGGATGCTGGGGACTCCGTAAGGACCATGGGGATTATACCAAAGCTCCCAAACGGGCGGGAGAGTGCGGATGACTCTGCAGCACCGATTGAGCAAACAAGAGGTCCTCCTTAGCCAGGGTATCAAACTTGGAGAACTTTGCAAAAGTGTTTGAACCTGACCAAGTAGCCGCTCGGCAAAGTTGTAATGCCGAGACCCCTCGGGCAGCCGCCCAAGAAGAGCCCACCTTCCTAGTGGAATGGGCCTTAACTGATTTTGGCAGCGGCAATCCAGCCGCAGAATGAGCCTGCTGAATCGTGTTACAGATCCAGCGAGCAATAGTTTGCTTTGAAGCAGGAGCACCAAGCTTTTTGGATGCATACAGGATAAACAACGACTCTGTTTTCCTGACCCTAGCCGTTCTGGCTACATAAACCTTCAAAGCCCTGACCACATCAAGCAACTCGGAATCCTCCAAGTGAGTAGTAGCCACAGGCACCACAATAGGTTGGTTTATATGAAAAGATGAAACCACTTTCGGCAGAAATTGTGGACGGGTCCGCAATTCTGCTCTATCCACATGGAAAACCAGTTAGGGGCTTTTATGTGACAAAGCCGCCAACTCTGACACACGCCTAGCCGAAACCAAGGCTAATAGCATGACCACCTTCCACGTGAGATATTTCAACTCCACCGTTTTATGTGGTAAAAACCAGTGGGATTTCAGGAAACTTAACACCACGTTAAGATCCCAAGGTGCCACTGGAGGCACAAAAGGAGGCTGAATATGCAGCACTCCCTTTACAAACGTCTGAACTTCAGGTAGAGAAGCCAACTCCTTTTGAAAGAAAATGGACAGGGCCGAAATCTGGACCTTAATGGAACCCAATTTTAGGCCCAAATTCACTCTGGACTGTAGGAAGTGAAGGAAACGGCCCAGCTGGAATTCCTCCGTAGGAGCATTCCTGGCCTCACACCAAGCAACATATTTTCGCCATATACGGTGATAATGTTGAGCTGTCACGTCCTTCCTAGCCTTTATCAGCGTAGGAATGACCTCATCGGAAAGCCTTTCTCTGCTAGGATCCGGCGTTCAACCAGCATGCCGTCAAAAGCAGCCGCGGTAAGTCTTGGAACAGACAGGGCCCCTGTTGCAACAAGTCCTGTCTTAGAGGAAGAGGCCACGGGTCCTCTGTGAGCATTTCTTGCAGGTCTGGATACCAAGTTCTTCGTGGCCAATCTGGAATAACGAGGATTGTTCTCACTCCTCTTTTTCTTATTATCCTCAGCACCTTGGGTATGAGAGGAAGAGGAGGAAATACATAGACCGACTGGAACACCCACGGTGTCACCAAGGCGTCCACAGCTATCGCCTGAGGGTCTCTTGACCTGGCGCAATACCTCTGTAGCTTTTTGTTGAGGCGGGATGCCATCATGTCCACCTGTGGCAGTTCCCACCGACTTGTAATCTGTGCGAAGACTTCCTGATGAAGTCCCCACTCTCCCGGGTGGAGGTCGTGTCTGCTGAGGAAGTCTGCTTGCCAGTTGTCCACTCCCGGGATGAACACTGCTGAGAGTGCGCTTACATGATTCTCCGCCCAGCGAAGAATTCTGGTGGCTTCCGCCATCACCACCCTGCTCCTTGTGCCGACTTGTCGGTTTACATGAGCCACTGCGGTGATGTTGTCTGACTGAATCAGAACCGGTTGGTCGCGAAGCAGGGTCTCCGCTTGACGTAGGGCTTTGTATATTGCCCTTAGTTCCAGGATGTTGATGTGAAGGCAAGACCACAGACCTTGGTCCTCGAGAAGGTGAGCGCTCTGCAGCCACCACAGGAGTGACACCCTGGCCCTGGGGGATAGGGTGATTAACTGATGCATCTGAAGATGTGATCCGGACCACTTGTCCAGTAAGTCCCATTGAAAGGTCCTCGCATGGAACCTGCCGAAGGGAATGGCCTCGTATGATGCCACCATATTTCCCAGGACTCGACACCTGTTTTGGTTTTAATAGGTTCCTGACCAGTGTCATGAGTTCCTGAGCTTTCTCTATCGGGAGATAAACCCTTTTCTGGTCTGTGTCTAGAATCATGCCCAGGAAAGGCAGACGAGTCGTAGGAACCAACTGCGACTTTGGAATATTCAGAATCCAGCCGTGTTGCCGTAACACTTCCAGAGAAAGTGCGACGCTGGTCAGCAACTGCTCTCTTGATCTCGCTTTTATGAGGAGATCGTCCAAGTACGGGATAATGGTGACCCCTTGCTTCCGCAGGAGTACCATCATTCCGCCATTACCTTGGTAAATATTCTCGGTGCCGTGGAGAGACCAAACGGCAACGTCTGAAATTGGTAATGACAATCCTGTACCACAAATCTGAGGTACGCCTGATGATGTGGATAAATGGGGACATGAAGGTATGCATCCTTTATGTCCAGAGACACCATAAAATCCCCCCCTTCCAGGCTTGCGATGACCGCTCTCAGCGATTCCATCTTGAACTTGAACCTTTTCAGGTATATGTTCAGGGATTTTAAATTCAATATGGGTTTGACCGAACCGTCAGGTTTCGGGACTACAAACATGGTCGAATAATAACCCCTTCCCTGTTGAAGGAGGGGAACCTTGACCACCACCTGTTGAAGATACAATTTGTGAATTGCAGTTAACACTATTTCCCTCTCGTGGGGGGAAGCTGGTAGGGCCGATTTGAGGTATCGGTGAGGGGGCATCTCTTCGAATTCCAGCTTGTATCCCTGAGACACAATTTCTATTGCCCAGGGATCCACCTGGGAGTGAACTCACTTGTGGCTGAAATTTCGAAGACGTGCCCCCACCGGGCCTAGCTCCGCCTGTGGAGCCCCAGCGTCATGCGGTGGATTTTGTAGAGGCCGGGGAGGACTTCTGTTCCTGGGAACTAGCTGTGTTGTGCAGCTTCTTACCTCTGCCCCTGCCTCTGGCAAGAAAGGACGCACCCCGGACTTTCTTGTTTCTTTGTGATCGAAAGGACTGCATTTGATAATACGGTGCTCTCTTAGGCTGTGAGGGAATAAAAGGCAAAAAATTTGACTTTCCAGCTGTAGCTGTGGAGACCAGGTCCGAGAGACCCTCCCCAAACAATTCCTCACCCTTGTAAGGTAAAACCTCCATATGCCTTTTTCAGTCGGCATCACCTGTTCATTGCCGAGTCCACAGGACCCTTCTGGCAGAAATCAACATAGCATTTATTCTAGAACCCAGTAGACTAATGTCTCTTTGAGCATCTCTCATATATAGGACAGCGTCTTTAATATGCCCCAGGGTCAACAATACAGTATCCTTGTCTAAGGTATCAATTTCCTCAGATAAGGTATCCGTCCATGCTGCTACAGCACTACACACACAGGCCGACGCGATTGCCGGCCTCAGTAAGGTACCTGAATGTGTATAAATGGACTTCAGGGTAACCTCCTGTTTGCGATCCGCAGCATCTTTGAGGGTAGCCGTATCCTGTGACGGCAGGGCTACCTTCTTGGATAAGCGTGTTAAAGCTTTGTCCACCCTAGGGGAGGATTCCCAGCGTAACCTGTCCGTTGGCGGGAAAGGATACGCCATAAGAATCCTTTTGGAAATCTGCAGTTTATCTGGAGATTCCCAAGCCTTTTCACATAACTCATTTAGCTCGTGTGAGGGGGGAAAGGTTACCTCCGGCTTCTTTTCCCCATACATATGCACCCTCTTGTCAGGGACTGGGGTTTCCTCTGTGATGTGCAACACATCCTTAATTGCTATAATCATATAACGGATGGATTTAGCCAATTTTGGCTGTAACTTTGCATCATCGTAATCGACACTGGAGTCAGAATCCATGTCGGTATCTGTGTCAACAATTTGGGATAGTGGGCGCTTCTGAGACCCTGACGGTCTCTGCGACATAGGATCAGGCACGGGTTGGGACCCTGACTGTCCCGAGGCTTCAGCTTTTTCTAACTTTTTATGCAAGGAATTAACATTATCATTTAAAACCTTCCACATATCCATCCAATCAGGTGTCGGCGCCGTCGGCGGAGACACCACATTCATTTGCTCCCGCTCTGCTTCCACATAGCCTTCCTCATCAGACATGTCGACACAAGCGTACCGACACACCACACACACAGGGAATGTCCTCTCTGAAGACAGTTCCCCCACAAGGCCCTTTGGAGAGACAGAGAGAGAGTATGCCAGCACACACCCCAGCGCTATAAACCCAGGAATAACACAGTAACTTAATGTTAACCCAGTAGTTGCTGTTTATATTGCGTTTTGCGCCTAATTATGTGCCACCCCTCTCTTTTTACCCTCTTCTACCGTGTATCTGCAGGGGAGAGCCTGGGGAGCTTCCTCTCAGCGGAGCTGTGGAGAAAAAATGGCGCTGGTGAGTGCTGAGGAAGAAGCCCCACCCCCTTGGCGGCGGGCTTCTGTTCCGCTTAAATATGCAATTTTTTTGGCGGGGGCTCATACATACATACATACATACATACATACAGTGCCCAGCTGTATATATGCTTAACTTTGCCAAAAGAGGTCCCAAATGCTGCCCAGGGCGCCCCCCTCCCCCGCGCCCTGCACCCTTACAGTGACCGGAGTATGTGTAGGTGTGTGGAGCAATGGCGCACAGCTGCAGTGCTGTGCGTTACCTCAGTGAAGAACACGGAGTCTTCTGCCGCCTGTGAAGTCTTCTTTGCTTCTCATACTCACCCGGCTTCTGTCTTCCGACTCTGCGAGGGGGACGGCGGCGCGGCTCCGGGACCGGACGGCGAGGGTGAGATCCTGCGTACCGATCCCTCTGGAGCTAATGGTGTCCAGTAGCCTAAGAAGCAGGACCTAGCTTCAGAGAGTAGGGCTGCTTCTCTCCCCTCAGTCCCTCGATGCACGGTGACTGTTGCCAGCAGAGCTCCCTGAAAATAAAAAACCTAACAAAATACTTTCTCTCAGCAAACTCAGGAGAGCTCACTGAAAATCACCCAGCTCGTCTGGGCACAGTATCAAACTGAGGTCTGGAGGAGGGGCATAGAGGGAGAAGCCAGTGCACACCAGAACCTAAATTCTTTCTTAAAGTGCCCATGTCTCCTGCGGAGCCTGTCTATCCCCATGGTCCTTACGGAGTCCCCAGCATCCACTAGGACGTTAGAGAAATAGATTACTATTGGCCTAAGGACTTACATAACATATTACAACAATAATAACACATTACATATAGCACCAAAACGAAATAAAGTTTTATACAATATACCTTGCTCCTAATCAACTAGATATGAGTGATACTGGGGTTCAGCAGACATTTAACTTCAACCCTCCCCCCCCCCCCAACAAAAAAGGGAAAATATACCTTATACAACAAAAAAAAAGGAACAGTACTATAGTTACTTAAGTTGTTGCGGTCACAAATTGGTATTGCTGTACTTATACCAAGTCTGTAAGTACCCACTGAATCGTTGGAGCACACATATCAGTTGCAACTCAGGGTTGGGTTTTTAGCAACTGTTGTGATCTCATATTGATCTAGATCTTATTAAATAATTACTGTTTAGAATATTAGTTAAGGTAAAGTTATTGCTTCAGTGTATGGATAAGATCATAGGAGTTTGTCCCTCTGTAGAACACTAAATGTAATCTATCGCCCTGAATATCTTCCTGTGTGGAGTTGTTTATTATACAGAGATAAATGTATCCCAATTTTCTCTTCTGTATTTATCTAATATTAAATTTCCAAGTCGAGGCTGAAGAGTATAAGGTGGTCCATGTTAATGATAATGCAGGGGCAAACGCAGGATTTATTCAGGGGGGTTTCCATGGGTGTGTATGTGTGTGTAATTATAATATACTGTGTGTGTGTGTGCATATATATATATATATATATATATATATAAAACAAAAATGGACCTGCCATTCCGCGCTGGATAATGTTTGTGTTCGGGTGCCTTCAGTGTGGGTACAGATGCTGACGACGAAAAAACTGCGGCATTCCCAGACTTGCTTTTTAAAAAGTTTTTAGTGAAGCAAAATCATCTTGCATAGGTGCAACATTTCGGTGTCCCTACAGCACCGTTTTCAAGCACAACATATAAAACAGACAAACAGTGTGTGTACTGACAACTCACCTAAATAGGCGTCTTCCATCCCGCTGTGAAGGAACGGAACCCGGCTCCTTCACAGCGGGATGATAGACGCCTATTTAAAAACTTTTTAAAAAGCAAGTCTGGGAGTGCTGCAGTCTTTTTGTTGTGTGTATTTGTGTATATATATATATATATATATATATACATACATTTATATACATACACACACATATATATATATATATATATATATATACACATAAAAAATGTACATACATACATAAATACTAGAGATGAGCGCCTGAAATTTTTCGGGTTTTGTGTTTTGGTTTTGGGTTCGGTTCCGCGGCCGTGTTTTGGGTTCGAACGCGTTTTGGCAAAACCTCACCGAATTTTTTTTGTCGGATTCGGGTGTGTTTTGGATTCGGGTGTTTTTTTCAAAAAACCCTAAAAAACAGCTTAAATCATAGAATTTGGGGGTCATTTTGATCCCAAAGTATTATTAACCTCAAAAAACATAATTTACACTCATTTTCAGCCTATTCTGAACACATCACACCTCACAATATTATTTTTAGTCCTAAAATTTGCACCGAGGTCGCTGTGTGAGTAAGATAAGCGACCCTAGTGGCCGACACAAACACCGGGCCCATCTAGGAGTGGCACTGCAGTGTCACGCAGGATGTCCCTTCCAAAAAACCCTCCCCAAACAGCACATGACGCAAAGAAAAAAAGAGGCGCAATGAGGTAGCTGTGTGAGTAAGATTAGCGACCCTAGTGGCCGACACAAACACCGGGCCCATCTAGGAGTGGCACTGCAGTGTCACGCAGGATGGCCCTTCCAAAAAACCCTCCCCAAACAGCACATGACGCAAAGAAAAAAAGAGGCGCAATGAGGTAGCTGTGTGAGTAAGATTAGCGACCCTAGTGGCCGACACAAACACCGGGCCCATCTAGGAGTGGCACTGCAGTGTCACGCAGGATGGCCCTTCCAAAAAACCCTCCCCAAACAGCACATGACGCAAAGAAAAAAAGAGGCGCAATGAGGTAGCTGACTGTGTGAGTAAGATTAGCGACCCTAGTGGCCGACACAAACACCGGGCACATCTAGGAGTGGCACTGCAGTGTCACGCAGGATGTCCCTTCCAAAAAACCCTCCCCAAACAGCACATGACGCAAAGAAAAAAAGAGGCGCAATGAGGTAGCTGTGTGAGTAAGATTAGCGACCCTAGTGGCCGACACAAACACCGGGCCCATCTAGGAGTGGCACTGCAGTGTCACGCAGGATGTCCCTTCCAAAAAACCCTCCCCAATCAGCACATGATGCAAAGAAAAAGAAAAGAAAAAAGAGGTGCAAGATGGAATTATCCTTGGGCCCTCCCACCCACCCTTATGTTGTATAAACAAAACAGGACATGCACACTTTAACCAACCCATCATTTCAGTGACAGGGTCTGCCACACGACTGTGACTGATATGACGGGTTGGTTTGGACCCCCCCCAAAAAAGAAGCAATTAATCTCTCCTTGCACAAACTGGCTCTACAGAGGCAAGATGTCCACCTCATCTTCACCCTCCGATATATCACCGTGTACATCCCCCTCCTCACAGATTATCAATTCGTCCCCACTGGAATCCACCATCTCAGCTCCCTGTGTACTTTGTGGAGGCAATTGCTGCTGGTCAATGTCTCCGCGGAGGAATTGATTATAATTCATCTTAATGAACATCATCTTCTCCACATTTTCTGGATGTAACCTCGTACGCCGATTGCTGACAAGGTGAGCGGCGGCACTAAACACTCTTTCGGAGTACACACTTGTGGGAGGGCAACTTAGGTAGAATAAAGCCAGTTTGTGCAAGGGCCTCCAAATTGCCTCTTTTTCCTGCCAGTATAAGTACGGACTGTGTGACGTGCCTACTTGGATGCGGTCACTCATATAATCCTCCACCATTCTATCAATGTTGAGAGAATCATATGCAGTGACAGTAGACGACATGTCCGTAATCGTTGTCAGGTCCTTCAGTCCGGACCAGATGTCAGCATCAGCAGTCGCTCCAGACTGCCCTGCATCACCGCCAGCGGGTGGGCTCGGAATTCTGAGCCTTTTCCTCGCACCCCCAGTTGCGGGAGAATGTGAAGGAGGAGATGTTGACAGGTCGCGTTCCGCTTGACTTGACAATTTTGTCACCAGCAGGTCTTTCAACCCCAGCAGACCTGTGTCTGCCGGAAAGAGAGATCCAAGGTAGGCTTTAAATCTAGGATCGAGCACGGTGGCCAAAATGTAGTGCTCTGATTTCAACAGATTGACCACCCGTGAATCCTTGTTAAGCGAATTAAGGGCTGCATCCACAAGTCCCACATGCCTAGCGGAATCGCTCCGTGTTAGCTCCTTCTTCAATGCCTCCAGCTTCTTCTGCAAAAGCCTGATGAGGGGAATGACCTGACTCAGGCTGGCAGTGTCTGAACTGACTTCACGTGTGGCAAGTTCAAAGGGCATCAGAACCTTGCACAACGTTGAAATCATTCTCCACTGCACTTGAGACAGGTGCATTCCATCTCCTATATCGTGCTCAATTGTATAGGCTTGAATGGCCTTTTGCTGCTCCTCCAACCTCTGAAGCATATAGAGGGTTGAATTCCACCTCGTTACCACTTCTTGCTTCAGATGATGGCAGGGCAGGTTCAGTAGTTTTTGGTGGTGCTCCAGTCTTCTGTACGTGGTGCCTGTACGCCGAAAGTGTCCCGCAATTTTTCTGGCCACCGACAGCATCTCTTGCACGCCCCTGTCGTTTTTTAAAAAATTCTGCACCACCAAATTCAAGGTATGTGCAAAACATGGGACGTGCTGGAATTTGCCCATATTTAATGCACACACAATATTGCTGGCGTTGTCCGATGCCACAAATCCACAGGAGAGTCCAATTGGGGTAAGCCATTCCGCGATGATCTTCCTCAGTTGCCGTAAGAGGTTTTCAGCTGTGTGCGTATTCTGGAAAGCGGTGATACAAAGCGTAGCCTGCCTAGGAAAGAGTTGGCGTTTGCGAGATGCTGCTACTGGTGCCGCCGCTGCTGTTCTTGCGGCGGGAGTCCATACATCTACCCAGTGGGCTGTCACAGTCATATAGTCCTGACCCTGCCCTGCTCCACTTGTCCACATGTCCGTGGTTAAGTGGACATTGGGTACAACTGCATTTTTTAGGACACTGGTGAGTCTTTTTCTGACGTCCGTGTACATTCTCGGTATCGCCTGCCTAGAGAAGTGGAACCTAGATGGTATTTGGTAACGGGGGCACACTGCCTCAATAAATTGTCTAGTTCCCTGTGAACTAACGGCGGATACCGGACGCACGTCTAACACCAACATAGTTGTCAAGGACTCAGTTATCCGCTTTGCAGTAGGATGACTGCTGTGATATTTCATCTTCCTCGCAAAGGACTGTTGAACAGTCAATTGCTTACTGGAAGTAGTACAAGTGGGCTTACGACTTCCCCTCTGGGATGACCATCGACTCCCAGCGGCAACAACAGCAGCGCCAGCAGCAGTAGGCGTTACACGCAAGGATGCATCGGAGGAATCCCAGGCAGGAAAGGACTCGTCAGACTTGCCAGTGACATGGCCTGCAGGACTATTGGCATTCCTGGGGAAGGAGGAAATTGACACTGAGGGAGTTGGTGGGGTGGTTTGCGTGAGCTTGGTTACAAGAGGAAGGGATTTACTGGTCAGTGGACTGCTTCCGCTGTCACCCAAAGTTTTTGAACTTGTCACTGACTTATTATGAATGCGCTGCAGGTGACGTATAAGGGAGGATGTTCCGAGGTGGTTAACGTCCTTACCCCTACTTATTACAGCTTGACAAAGGGAACACACGGCTTGACACCTGTTGTCCGCATTTCTGGTGAAATACCTCCACACCGAAGAGCTGATTTTTTTGGTATTTTCACCTGGCATGTCAACGGCCATATTCCTCCCACGGACAACAGGTGTCTCCCCGGGTGCCTGACTTAAACAAACCACCTCACCATCAGAATCCTCCTGGTCAATTTCCTCCCCAGCGCCAGCAACACCCATATCCTCCTCATCCTGGTGTACTTCAACACTGACATCTTCAATCTGACTATCAGGAACTGGACTGCGGGTGCTCCTTCCAGCACTTGCAGGGGGCATGCAAATAGTGGAAGGCGCATGCTCTTCACGTCCAGTGTTGGGAAGGTCAGGCATCGCAAACGACACAATTGGACTCTCCTTGTGGATTTGGGATTTCAAAGAACGCACAGTTCTTTGCGGTGCTTTTGCCAGCTTGAGTCTTTTCAGTTTTCTAGCGAGAGGCTGAGTGCTTCCATCCTCATGTGAAGCTGAACCACTAGCCATGAACATAGGCCAGGGCCTCAGCCGTTCCTTGCCACTCCGTGTGGTAAATGGCATATTGGCAAGTTTACGCTTCTCCTCCGACAATTTTATTTTAGGTTTTGGAGTCCTTTTTTTTCTGATATTTGGTGTTTTGGATTTGACATGCTCTGTACTATGACATTGGGCATCGGCCTTGGCAGACGACGTTGCTGGCATTTCATCGTCTCGGCCATGACTAGTGGCAGCAGCTTCAGCACGAGGTGGAAGTGGATCTTGATCTTTCCCTAATTTTGGAACCTCAACTTTTTTGTTCTCCATATTTTATAGGCAGAACTAAAAGGCACCTCAGGTAAACAATGGAGATGGATGGATTGGATAGTTTACTAGTATACAATTATGGACGGACTGCCACGGTTAGGTGGTATAAAAAAACCACGGTTAGGTGGTATATATTATAATAATAATACAATTATGGATGGACGGACTGCCTGCCGACTGCCGACACAGAGGTAGCCACAGCCGTGAACTACCGCACTGTACACTGGTTGATAAAGAGATAGTAGTATACTCGTAACAACTAGTATGACACTATGACGACGGTATAAAGAATGGAAAAAAAACCACGGTTAGGTGGTATATATTATAATAATAATACAATTATGGATGGACGGACTGCCTGCCGACTGCCGACACAGAGGTAGCCACAGCCGTGAACTACCGCACTGTACACTGGTTGATAAAGAGATAGTAGTATACTCGTAACAACTAGTATGACACTATGACGACGGTATAAAGAATGGAAAAAAAACCACGGTTAGGTGGTATATATTATAATAATAATACAATTATGGATGGACGGACTGCCTGCCGACTGCCGACACAGAGGTAGCCACAGCCGTGAACTACCGCACTGTACACTGGTTGATAAAGAGATAGTAGTATACTCGTAACAACTAGTATGACACTATGACGACGGTATAAAGAATGGAAAAAAAACCACGGTTAGGTGGTATATATTATAATAATAATACAATTATGGATGGACGGACTGCCTGCCGACTGCCGACACAGAGGTAGCCACAGCCGTGAACTACCGCACTGTACACTGGTTGATAAAGAGATAGTAGTATACTCGTAACAACTAGTATGACACTATGACGACGGTATAAAGAATGGAAAAAAAACCACGGTTAGGTGGTATATATTATAATAATAATACAATTATGGATGGACGGACTGCCTGCCGACTGCCGACACAGAGGTAGCCACAGCCGTGAACTACCGCACTGTACACTGGTTGATAAAGAGATAGTAGTATACTCGTAACAACTAGTATGACACTATGACGACGGTATAAAGAATGGAAAAAAAACCACGGTTAGGTGGTATATATTATAATAATAATACAATTATGGATGGACGGACTGCCTGCCGACTGCCGACACAGAGGTAGCCACAGCCGTGAACTACCGCACTGTACACTGGTTGATAAAGAGATAGTAGTATACTCGTAACAACTAGTATGACACTATGACGACGGTATAAAGAATGGAAAAAAAACCACGGTTAGGTGGTATATATTATAATAATAATACAATTATGGATGGACGGACTGCCTGCCGACTGCCGACACAGAGGTAGCCACAGCCGTGAACTACCGCACTGTACACTGGTTGATAAAGAGATAGTAGTATACTCGTAACAACTAGTATGACACTATGACGACGGTATAAAGAATGGAAAAAAAACCACGGTTAGGTGGTATATATTATAATAATAATACAATTATGGATGGACGGACTGCCTGCCGACTGCCGACACAGAGGTAGCCACAGCCGTGAACTACCGCACTGTACACTGGTTGATAAAGAGATAGTAGTATACTCGTAACAACTAGTATGACACTATGACGACGGTATAAAGAATGGAAAAAAAACCACGGTTAGGTGGTATATATTATAATAATAATACAATTATGGATGGACGGACTGCCTGCCGACTGCCGACACAGAGGTAGCCACAGCCGTGAACTACCGCACTGTACACTGGTTGATAAAGAGATAGTAGTATACTCGTAACAACTAGTATGACACTATGACGACGGTATAAAGAATGGAAAAAAAACCACGGTTAGGTGGTATATATTATAATAATAATACAATTATGGATGGACGGACTGCCTGCCGACTGCCGACACAGAGGTAGCCACAGCCGTGAACTACCGCACTGTACACTGGTTGATAAAGAGATAGTAGTATACTCGTAACAACTAGTATGACACTATGACGGTATAAAGAAAGAAAAAAAAATACCACGGTTAGGTGGTATATATTGTAATACAATTATGGATGGACGGACTGCCTGCCGAGTTCCGACTGCCGACACAGAGGTAGCCACAGCCGTGAACTACCGCACTGTACTGTGTCTGCTGCTAATATAGACTGGTTGATAAAGAGATAGTATACAATACATACAACAATGAATATACTACTATACTGGTGGTCAGGCACTGGTCACCACTAGTCACACTGGCAGTGGCACTCCTGCAGCAAAAGTGTGCACTGTTTAATTTTAAATTAATATAATATTATGTACTCCTGGGGGCTCCTGCTATAACAACCTGCAGTGCTCCCCAGTCTCCCCCACAATTATTATAAGCTTTGCCTTTTATACATTGATGTGCAGCACACTGGGCTGAGCTGAGTGCACACAGACTGAGTCACACTGTGTGACTGGCTGCTGCTGTGTATCGTTTTTTTTCAGGCAGAGAACGGATATAGCAGAGAACGGATATATATTAAAATAAATAAAAGTTAACTAACAACAACTGCACTGGTCACTGTGGTAAACTCTGTCTGACTCTGCACAATCTCTCTCTCTCTTCTAATCTAATTTCTAATGGAGAGGACGCCAGCCACGTCCTCTCCCTATCAATCTCAATGCACGTGTGAAAATGGCGGCGACGCGCGGCTCCTTATATAGAATCCGAGTCTCGCGAGAATCCGACAGCGTCATGATGACGTTCGGGCGCGCTCGGGTTAACCGAGCAAGGCGGGAGGATCCGAGTCTGCTCGGACCCGTGAAAAAAACATGAAGTTCGTGCGGGTTCGGTTTCAGAGAAACCGAACCCGCTCATCTCTAATAAATACACACACACTGTTTATACATACATGTATATATATATATATATATATATATACATATCATACACATACATAGATAACATCCATGACCACTTAATATCACTTAATACATTTAAATATAAGGCGATATACATACCACCAAGGACTGGAAGACTGGGAGCAGGAGTTCTGTGAGGAGGGAGGGAGCTGCTGTGGCTGAGCTTCCACAGCCAGCAGCTCCCCCCGGACTTTCACTATGCAGAGAGCTACGTACTACTGTAGCTCTCTGCTGGTGCTGCAGGAGGTCCGCGGTAGCGGTCGCGGTCGCGATCGCGATCGCGCCTTTTGCTGAGACGGAGACAGTGCTGTCTCCGTCTCAACAATAAAACATTTGGCTCATTAGGGGGGGTTTCCAGGTACTCGGAAACCCCCCCTGCGTGCGCCACTGATAATGGGCTGAGAGCAAACAATTTCTAGACTGCAGAGATACTGTCTCTGCTTATGCACCATACAGTCTATCACAGTATGTTATAGTGCAACTTCCATCTTCACTGCAGAGTTATTTCATATTGTTGCAGGTTCCTTCCTAAATAGTTCAGGCAGTCAATTTTTAAAGAAAGTCACTGACTAAAACTTTACTTTAATCTGCCTATGCTCCACTGAAGACGTATTACTTAGTCCGCAGAGTATGATACATTGTTACTATACCAGGTGTGTAAGGAGGTGGCACAGTCGGCGCCTTAGGTCCTGAAGAACAGGGATGAATACAGATCTCTTCCCCAGCCCTGTCACTCATTGCTGACTATGGGGTCTATTTACTAAGCCTTGGAGAGAGATAAAGTTGACCAGCAGGACTATTGGAAGGCTGAGTACCTGGAGCATCCTAAGGACGCTACAGGTGGTGGCTTTCTAGGCTGTACAGTAGAGTGAAGTTTCGGGCACCTTACATGACAAATACAGCTACAATGATGCAGCGGTGGGCTGCCCCCTAGGCTATGTACCCCAGTTGGGATTAGGAATGTTTGGAGATCCTTGAATTTTCTATATATTTAATGTCAAATGTGAATATGTAAATTATTCTCATATGCTAGTTGTAAGTACTCAATGTTTGAATAGATTGTAATTGTGATTTGTATTCAGTGATCAAATACATGATTGACTTGGGTGACTGTCTCATCCAGGTTGGTCTAAATGGCCCCAGTACACTATGCTACCCAGGTCAGTTCAAGTGTGATTTGTACCAAAGCCTTTTCCAGCTCCTGACAAAGAACAGATTACATTTTCCATAATGGCAGCATCTAAAAAATATATGTGCCACTCATGCTGTATCTAAGGTCTCTTGGTTAAGAGAAGCAGGGGTGAGCAGGAGGTCTACCTGGTGGTGTTGTTGTTGTTTGTTGATGATGTTGTTGTTGTTGTTGTTGTTGTTAGAATAAAGAAGTGAAAAAGTATACCATTGTAAACCATCAGGAGGTACTGCACATTCTTCCAGCATTACCAGTTTTCTAGCTTTGCTGTTATTTTGGCCATATGATGGGATCCCCATGTGCTGATGTATAGTTGTCAGCATTTGGTGGCCCAAAATCAGTAATAGCCCTTGATCTGAACTATATAGAGTCTAATCAACTAGATATGAGTGATAATAGGGTTCAGCAGACATTTAACTTCAACAACTCCCCCTTCCCAACATAAAAAAGGAAACTATACCAAGTACTTTAGTTACTTAAGTTGTTGCTGCTACAAATTGGTATTACTGTATTTATACCAAGTCTGTAAGTGCCCACTGAATCACTGAAGCACAGTTATCAGTTGCAACTCAGGGTTGAGTTTGTAGCAACTGTTGTGATCTCATACTGATCTAGATCTTATTCAATAATTACTGTTTAGAATATTAGTTAAGGTAAAGTTATTGCTTCAGTTTATGGATAAGATCATAGGAGTTTGTCCCTCTGTAGACTAATAAATGTAAACTATCGCACTGAATATCTTCCTTGTGGTGTTGCTAGGTGCATCATCTAGTGCCATAACTGCAATTATACATAATATACAACTGTAACCCCCTCGCTGCTTACTTCTTTAAAGACAAAAACCTGCAGCGCAGATGTTTATTCGAGGGTGCACACTATACATGTCTCGGAGAAGATGTTTGAAGTAAAAACAGGTGGGGAGGCCTGCACTGGACGGACATACGCACCCTTGTGGAAGTTGAAGGAGATCAGACTAACGGGGCCCCGTTTCTTCTGTATAACATCTCATCACCTCTATCCACTCGGGTATGATCACCATTGCTTTTACTTGATGTTTGTTTGTTAAAATAAAGAAAGAACTGTTTTTACTTCAAACATCTTCTCCGATATATTTTTTTTGGAGAAAATGTGCGTGGCCTTTTAAATAAGGAGTGGAAAAGAAAGACCCACCTTACATGCATATTGTGTATCAGCAAAATTGTGAGTGCCATATATAGGGGGCAACCCCGATATTTTTTTATTCACATGGTGATGGACGACTAATCACAAAAGATCTTGCTTACATGCACGTTCCTTCTGCACTATTGTAAGTGTTTTTGGAATGGGGGACTCCCCGCTACTCTTGTATTTGTTCCATGGGAAATTGTATAGAGTGAATACCAATATTACCTCACAGTAATACACGAGGATCTGGGTGTATGTCCTGTGTTCTTTTTCATGTATATGAGAACATCTTGAAAATTGAAAGGAAGAAATCCCCAGATCGACTGCATCAAAAACCTGAGGGAAGTGCATATGTGTTTTGTGAGCGCCTGGGCGCAATATTTGTTTTTTGTCTTTTCGTATATTTGTGTGTGTGGAACTGTTGTGATTCCATATCCAATTATTGTTCAGGTTGCAACACATTAGCGCACAGAGGTACCTCAAACCCTCCTACAGTGATAGTAAAAACTGCCATTTGAGGTCTCAAACAGGTCACTTTTCACACATTTTAGCTCACCACTCTCGGAGGGAGCGAGTTGAAATGCAGGTGCCGGCAGCCATCACGTCCAAATGGAGCTGCAATTGAATTGCTCCATTTGGGTGACATCTAGAATTGAATCTCACCCATAGAGTTCTATGCAATGTATTACTTTTACTGACCATTAAATTACGAGATTAGTCTAATTTGGATAGATGTCCGGTCATTCAGCATTACGCCACATGATCAGATCTGCTTGTATCTCTACAAGAGAAGACAAAGTAAGAGAAAGCTGCGTACAAGAAAGGCATTTCGATTCTATTCAGAAACAAAAAGTTATTAAAACGGAGTAGAATATATAGTGGTATATTGCTTACGCCTACAATCTAAAGCAGAAATACTGTTGCTCATAACTTTGCAATGGCACAATAGGGAAACATATAGTTTGTTATAAAAAGTTCATAGTTCATAGGTGCACCTCTTCAGACTTCCATATGAAATCACATAAAACACAAGTTATGATTTATAGTTAGAAACATCACCAAACTATGACATTATACAGATTTATTCACATAGATGTCTTTGCAACAAAGAACCAACTTTAAGCTCTAGGACTGATATTCCTTGTAAAAGATTGCTGCTTTCAAAAGCAAAGCTCTATTTATCTTGTAATTATTTCACTGCTTAAAATAGTTTTTTAAGACAATGGAAGTAATTAATGGCTAAAAAAAATGTTAGTCATAAAAAAATATAAATGTAAGCTGTCTCCATACCCCAGCTAGCAGAGCGCCAGCACTCCATCTTTTGTGTCAAGACAATTTACTGGAGAACTGATCTCTTGTTGTTGACAAGATAACACATTGAGGTTTCGAAAGCACTACAATTCTATTTCCTCCCATTGCAGCAGGATATGTGTTATGCTTACACTCAGTTCTGTAGATTCATAGGTGGTGCCTTGTGCTGCTCACACAATTACCCACTGCCCAGTAGTCTTTTTCTCCTACAATGCTAGGCTTCTCCTGTAGCAGCCGCCTTTCCAGAAAGAATTAGGTCCACCCCGTACTCAGATGCCCCCAGGTTTGAAGTATGGACAAGGTGACTATCGAAGGCTGGGCAGGGTTAAATGCAGTATGGTGAGACGTTTACCAGACACAGTCTTACTACAATGCTAAGGCACAGATTGGGGGGTATATAGGGAGTGCACTTGAGTGCGACAATGCACAGGATGGAATAAATATAACACAAATGATTTGTAAATGCAACAATGCACAGGATGGAATGAATGTAACACAAATGATTTGTAAATGCAACAATGCACAGGATGGAATGAATGTAACACAAATGATTTGTAAATGCAACAATGAACAGGATGTAGTAAGCAACTTAATAAAATATAAATGCAACAACGCACAAGGTGGAGACAATAAAGAAATATAGGCAAAGACAGTGCCTGTGTGGAAATTCCACACCAAAACCTGAATACAAGGCTAGCTGGATCCGATCAGGAAAACATTCAGACAGGGTCTCAGAATCGCGGGTGTTTGCAGGCTGACAGGTTCTTACTTAGAGCATGAACTATCACAAGCGATTTGGGGAGTGAACTGGAAGTGCATATAAATGCCCTCCAACCAATCAGAACCCTAATTGCAAAATAAGTGCAGCTGCACGTATCCTATTTCCTAAGCAACAGGGAAAGCTATCTGCCTGCGTCATCCCCATTGCTAGGAGTCCAGCAGCTTCTAGCGCCCAGCATCAGGCTGTTGCTAGGTGCCAGGCGGGGACCATGAGACCTTGCGTCCGGCGTACGCCTGTTGCTAGGCACCAGGCAGGGGTCAGCATGAAGTGTGGCATCCCAGCTCCTAGGCAATGGCTGGGAAGTGCACCTCCCGGCGCTAACAATATGTAAGTGAGTGAAGGGCAGATTTATCAAATGGCAAAAAGGCCATATTTAATTTTGCCCAATATACCCAGTGTTTATTGTCAATAGCACTGCTATCAATTGAAAATATGCCTGTACAGGCATGATAATGTGGTAGAGTTTCTGTACACAACAGGGAATTCCCTAAAACAATGACTAGCCCAGTAGCTTAACCAGTGGAGTTGTTTATTGAAGGAATAATGGGTACTGCCGTTGTCACTGTTATACACAGAGGTTGGATAGAGTGGAACTTGAGCAGAGTGGGGTGTCATACAGCTCATACAGTCAGCTGGTGAGTGCATGTAGCATGCAGGTAGCAGTGCAGGATGCTGCAGCAGCATCTGGAACAGCAGGTAATTGGAGCTCTCACCAGAGCTAAGTGGAAGACTACTGTCTAGTATCACCGTGGTGCACTAATACAGTGACAAGATGGTGCCATATACCATATGTGTAGTACCTAGTTTGGTTTCTATCTTGGAACAGGGAATGAAGCCTCCCTGGAGGAACAATATGGAGTCTGCACAGTAGGGTTCTCCTCCCTCAACACTATCAATAACCCTGATGGTGAAGCATTAGCAGAACTAATGAGTGGTGGGCCCAGGTGCAACAAAATGCTAATTCCCCCTCCAGGGGGTTGTGAACACCTCGGGGTAAATGTAATAGGGTGCAAGCTGCTGAAGGTGCAGGAAATTAGGCAAAATGGCCATATTTTTAAAGCAGCAATCATTTACAAGGCAGAAACAGACTGCTTTTTAAAAATATTGCCATTCTCGGATGAAATCCTGGACTTCAGTAAACTCGGACGCTACTACATATACTCCAATCTCTCTCCCCTCCTCTCTCTCTCTCTCTCTCTATATATATATATATATATATATATATATACACACATACACACAGATGTAGCCATGCTCATCGTGGCTGCGACTAGGCCCATATAAACACACCAGACATAATAATATGGAATGTGTCAAGACAAGTGGTATAAGTTCAATAACGGAGGATGTGAACACGGATGTAGATGGTGACACTAAAACTATTCAGCTGCTGAGATTCTTGGTGTCCATGACTCTTCCAGTGTGGATGGATGCTACTCACTGTCTTTGAGGGCACACCAACAAACACTATCACCTCTTCCAGGCTATGGCCATGCTCTTGGCCAAAAAGAATGGCTCCCTTTTGCCACTCAGTCACATCACATGTATGACCCATAGTTCCACCTGAAAAAGAAACAATATCTCAACAAATTTACATTTTATTACTACCTCAGAAATTCACAATGATCATCCAATAGTTTTAGTGTCACCATCTACACGCATGTTCACGTCCCGCGTTGTTGAACTAATACCACTTGTCTTTTCACATTCCATATTATTTTGTCTGGTGTGATTATATGTAACTCTACAGTAGAAAGACAGATATAGAGGGAGCTAGATATACAGTAGATACAGTAGATAGACAGACAGACAGATATAGATAGTAACAGATATGCGATAGATAGATAGATAGATAGATAGATAGATAGATAGATAGATAGATAGATAGATAGATAGATAGATTGGTCTGACTCATTATAAATGCGACTAACTGTGGGCCCCTTGATTGCGGTGGACCACGACAGTCCTTGGTGCAATGCATTGGCTGCACCGCCACTTGTTCTGCCACTGCAGTGAAGGCTTCCCCATAGGGCAAATAAAGGGCATATACTATACAATTACAGTATCTAGCAGTTCATCTGCCAGATCTCGTTGGTTAGAATGAAAATCTGGCAATGGATGAGAGCATTCAACAATCTACCATTTGCTCTCAAACACACCCATTCCAACCACCCAGGTCTGGAAGATTATCTGTCAGATAACGTATATTATATGCCCAGCTTAACAAGATTGTAACACTGCAATCTATTTTGAACTTTAAAAAAAAAATTGTTTGATTAAGTGGAGCTGAAAATCCTCACGTGCACATGCAGACACACATCTGAAGAGAAGTTTGACAAATCAATGAACTAGCCCTTACCATTCTGGAACAGTAAGCAGGAATAAAATATAATACCTACTGTATGTCCGCAATTGGGATTAATGGTAATTAGTCCTCTGTATCTGTAGAGGTCATTATTTACTAGAGAAAAACTGTCCACAAAGAAGAATTTGCAGTTTCCTCATTTCTTTTATAATAAATCATCTATCCTGGATAAAATAATTCAGCCAAGCCAGTGGGTGTATCTTGTAGACCTGGTATTCCTCTGCAATAGATACACTGTAGTTTCAAAGGAATGATTGTGAACAAAAGTATTTAAGCATACACAGCATAGCTTATTTATCACAGCCTGCTGAGAGCTTAAGACAGACCCTTAAACAGAACTTGATAAATGGGATACAAAATGGGCAGATGTTACATAATAAAGGATTGATAAATCACACTACCAAACTGTTGTGTCATGCAGCAAAACGCCTTGGGATACTGTATATGGAAACTCAGCTGCCACATTATTAGGTAGTCATTTCTTGTACAGGATAGGGCCTCCCTTTGTCCTCAGACCAGACAGAATTCTTCATGGCATGGATTCAACAAAGTGCTGAAAACATTCCTTAGAGATTTTGGCCTGTGTTGACATGATAGGACCATGCAGTTGCTGCAGATTTGTCAGCTGCACGTTTACAGTATGTTTCTGTTCAATGACATTCCTAAGGTTCTCTACTGGATTGAGATCTGGTGACTGACAAGGCCATTGGAGTGCACTGAACAAATGGTACGTGGTCAGGACCTGACAGTCAGAATCCTCTAGTTAGGCACTAGAGGGTGGGTTAGGGTTATGCTGGAGGGGGAAGGGGGATAGTTAGGGTTAGGCTGCAAGATGGGTGGGTTAGGGTGAGCATGGTTTAAATGTTTCCTGGGATCTGTCTGGATCTTAAATATCAGGATGCCTCTGTCAGCATCCTGTCCATCGGATACTGAGTGCAGGGATTTTGTACCCAACCTGAACCCATTGCTATCTTTGTGGAACCAGGTTAAGATTACATATGCTTTGTTTTATGGTATGTTATTCTTCTGGAAGTAGCCTGTGGAAGATATGTAGATTAAAGCCAAAATGGAATGCACATACTGTAGTCCCAGATAATACTATGTTAGGCTGTGGCATTTATATGCTTAATTGGTATTATGGGGCCTGATGTCAAGAAAAAAATTCCATAGCATTACACCACCACCAGCCATTTAAACATTGCCGCAGAAATCAAGATATGTCAAACCAGTCAACATTTTTCCCATCTTCATCTGTCAGGTTTGGGGTAAAATGTATCAAACCTTCGAGATAAATTGAAGTAGTGGCTTATAGCAATCAATCAGCTTCTAGCTATCAGTTGTCTAGAACAGTCTAAGAAATGACAGAAGCTTACTGGTTGCTATGGATAACTTCTTCAATTCTCTCTTGAAGGTTTGATACATTTCCATCTTGGTGAGCCACTGTTTCACCTGTTTCTTCTGTTGCTGTACCCCATCCACTCCAAGGTTCGTTGTGCTGTGCATTCATAGATGCTCTTCAGCAGACCACTGTTGTAACATATGGTTATATGAGTTACTATTGCCTTCCTGTCCACTTGAACCAGTCTTAGATTACATAGGTTTCCCATGCTGCTGTTTGGCCTGAAGAACAACAGTACCTCTTGACTCACTAAGGATCACTAATGTGATTCTCAGTGCAGTTTCCCGATGCGCATATGCAGAACGGTTCCTGCAATCACTACACTAAAAATGTGAACATCTCTGCCTGACTGGCAGATGCTTTCGGGGTGGGATGGGGGGGCTGAGGGTGTCCGCCGTTTAGGAAAACGGGGGGCATTATACCCTCATTTTTCGGGAGTGGCGAGGCTAAAGACTGCATCACTAGACGCAGTGTCCTTGGCCCCACAAGCCACACTGCGACGGAAAGACTGAGTAAGCTGGATTACTCAGCCTGCCATCACAGATGTGTTGCCCATGGTTCACATCACGGTCATAATGGTGCGCCATAGTATTAAATCGTGAGTTCCCACTATGGAATCATACAAGAAGCCAGGGTAAGCCTAATGCAGAAGTGGGCAGCAGTTCTAAAATTCTGATAATACTGTTGAAATAGAAGAAAAGACAAGAGGACTTTCAGGTGTCGTATGAAAAAAAAAATCTTTAATTAAAATAGGTTAAGGCCTCTCATTCATTTTTCTGACCCAGAATAAGGGCAGAAACTTACAGAAGACATCACTTCCGGTTCCTATTTTTATCTGCAGATTGCTGGAATTATACCACATCTGGTCACCAGTGACTTCATATGTGTGTGGCTTGCTGACCGCTACTGCTCTGGAGCTCAACGCAATGCTGCAATGAGGCAGGATCACTCTGGTCTATGCAAGTGCAGTCTTCCTATGTCCTTTGTTGGGTGTATAGTAGCCTGCGTTCCAACCTCATGCTTGGTCTAACGGTGCATGTTACTGTATGAATACCCCCACAGGATAGCAAAAAATTGTGTTGTCTCTAACCCTTGTCTCACATGCATGTCTCATCAATGTAATTAGTAGCCTATTCCTTATAATCTTATTGCATTACTGTAGCGTTCCAAGCTGGTTGCCTACCCCAGCTCTCTGTCTCAAGCAGTACTTAAGTAATTTACACCATATTTCCACTGCACTCAAGATGGCTGTCTCACCTTTGCTACAGTATATGTTTTCTTTATTATATGCTCTTTGTATGCTATTTTATGTATTATTATGTACCTCACTTGTAAATAGTTTTGAGTCCCAAAGAGAGAACATCAATCACTATAATAATACAGTAGTTAGTGCCGTAACTAGGCATTTTAGCGCTGTGTGCAAGAAACGACATTGGCGCCCCCCCATGCAAGATAGGGCCAGTGCGCGCTGCAGGCGCGTGAAAAATATATAGGGTCGTGGCTTCATGGGGAAGGGGCGTGGCCACAAAATAATAGTAATTCATACTACGGTGCACAGTAGTATCCATTATTCAAATTACGCTGCACAGTAGCGCCACTACACCAGGTAGAGCCCCTTTTATATATTACAGCAGACAGTGTCCCCCTTTTTACACATTACAGCGACCCCTTTTTACACATTACGGCAGACAGCGTCCCCTTTTTTACACATTACGGCAGACAGCGTCCCCTTTTTTACACATTACGGCAGACAGTGTCCCCCTTTTTTACACATTACAGGAGACAGCATCCCCTTTTTACACATTACGGCAGACAGCGTCCTCTTTTTACACATTACGGCAGACAGCGTCCCCATTTTTACACAGTACGGCAGACAGCGTCCCCCTTTTTACACATACGGCAGACAGCGTCCCCTTTTTACACATTACAGCAGACAGCGTCCCCGTTTTTACACATTACGGCAGACGGTGTCCCCCTTTGTACACATTGCAGCAGCCAGCGTCCCCCTTTTTACACATTGCAGCAGCCAGTCCCCCTTTTTACACATTGCGGCAGACAGCGTCCCCGTTTTTACATATTACGGCAGACAGTGTCCCCCTTTTTACACATTGTGGCAGCCAGTCCCCCTTTTTACACATTACGGCAGCCAGTCCCCCTTTTTGCACATTGCGGCAGCCAGGCCCCCTTTTTACATATTACGGCAGACTGTGTCCCCCTTTTTACACATTGCGGCAGCCAGACCCCCTTTTTACACATTATGGCAGATGGTGTCCCCGTGAGAGAGAGAGAGAGAGAGAGATACTTACCATCTCCCCGCTGACAGGCTCCTCGTGCTGGCAGCTCCCTCTGTGCAAGCATCGGACAAGGAGGAAGAGGGAGGGGGACTGGAGCCGCAGCAGCGCTATTTCATTGGTAGTAAGCGCCGCTGCAGCTGTCCCCTCTCCTTCCGTATTGGCTGACCGGCGCTGCTGTGGATGCTGGGATGGAGGAACCGCATCCCAGCATCCACAGCCGCGCCGGGCAGCCAATACGGAAGGAGAGGGGTCAGCTGCAGCGGCACTTACTACCAATGAAATAGTGCTGCTGTGGCTCCAGTCCCCCTCCCTCCTCCTCCTTCTACGCTGCCCAACGATGCTCTCTCCTCCACAGCGCGGCGGCGGAGGCTTCATGGGGAAGGGGCGTGGCCACAAAATAATAGTAATTCATACTACGGTGCACAGTAGTATCCATTATTCAAATTACGCTGCACAGTAGCGCCACTACACCAGGTAGAGCCCCTTTTATATTTTACAGCAGACAGTGTCCCCCTTTTTACACATTACAGCAGACAGCGACCCCTTTTTACACATTACGGCAGACAGCGTCCCCTTTTTTACACATTACGGCAGACAGCGTCCCCTTTTTTACACATTACGGCAGACAGTGTCCCCCTTTTTTACACATTACAGGTGACAGCATCCCCTTTTTACACATTACGGCAGACAGCGTCCCCCTTTTTACACATTACGGCAGACAGCGACCCCTTTTTACACATTACGGCAGACAGCGTCCCCATTTTTACACAGTACGGCAGACAGCGTCCCCCTTTTTACACATTACGGCTGACAGCGTCCCCTTTTTACACATTACAGCAGACAGCGTCCCCGTTTTTACACATTACGGCAGACGGTGTCCCCCTTTATACACATTGCAGCAGCCAGCGTCCCCCTTTTTACACATTGCAGCAGCCAGTCCCCCTTTTTACACATTGCGGCAGCCAGGCCCCCTTTTTACATATTACGGCAGACGGTATCCCCCTTTTTACACATTGTGGCAGCCAGTCCCCCTTTTTACACATTACGGCAGCCAGTCCCCCTTTTTGCACATTGCGGCAGCCAGGCCCCCTTTTTACATATTACGGCAGACTGTGTCCCCCTTTTTACACATTGCGGCAGCCAGTCCCCCTTTTTACACATTATGGCAGATGGTGTCCCCGTGAGAGAGAGAGAGAGAGATACTTACCATCTCCCCGCTGACAGGCTCCTCGTGCTGGCAGCTCCCTCTGTGCAAGCATCGGACAAGGAGGAAGAGGGAGGGGGACTGGAGCCGCAGCAGCGCTATTTTATTGGTAGTAAGCGCCGCTGCAGCTGTCCCCTCTCCTCAGAGCCGGCCCTAACCAATATGATGCCCTAGGCAAGATTTTGGCTGGTGCCCCCTAGCACCGCCGCTAGTTCTGCAGGAGAAGCCTGGCATGAGTCAGCTGTCAGCTCTGCTAACGTCGGGCACCTTTTGTTTATGAAAATGCATATTATTTGCATTACTATATGGCTAGGATGCACAAGCAGCTTCTGCTGATTAAAATGATATGCAGCATGCCTATGCGACTGCAGCTGTATCTGCATACGAAATGCTACATTACAGTGATTTCCAGGAATACACGCACCGTAGCATTTCGTATGCAGATACAGCCGCAGTCACACACAGAATATAGGCATGCCGCATATCATTTTAATCAGCAGGAGCTGCTGGTGCCCCTACGCATGCCAAATGCCCTAGGCATTTGCCTAGTTTGCCTATGCCTAAGGCCGGCTCTGCCTCTCCTTCCGTATTGGCTGACCGGCGCTGCTATGGATGCTGGGATGGAGGAACCGCATCCCAGCATCCACAGCAGCGCCGGGCAGCCAATACGGAAGGAGAGGGGTCAGCTGCAGCAGCGCTTACCACCATTGAAATAGTTCTGCTGCGGCTCCAGTCCCCCTCCCTCCTCCTCCTTCTCCGCTGCCCGACGATGCTCTCTCCTCCACAGCGCGGCGGCGGAGCACGGCGCACACAGCAGAGGCGGCATGTAATGAGTCAATTTGACTCATTACATGCCGCTGGCCGTGCGCCCTCAGGGCAACTGCGCTGTGTGCCAGGCCCACCTGGCACACACTTAGTTATGGCCCTGACAGTAGTAGTAGTAGTAGCAGCAGTAATAGTAGTTATAATAGTAGCAGTAGTTTTAGTAGTAGTTTAGACTCAGAGCTCTGTGAGGAGAAGGATGGAACCTGGCGATGGGTGCGTAACCCTGTCATAATGGGAATGTGGCTGCATTTCCCTAGAACAGGCCAAGCACTTATGAATAAACTAAACTTCTTTTGATGACTGTGGGCAGAAATATATAATCTACACATTTCTAAATGTTTATAGTACATATGAGGGAATAATACAGTATGTCTCATACCATTGGGACTGAGTCTGAGTGGGACGGATATCTTTGCAAGGACGCAACTGGGGAGTTTCTGCGGACAGCGCACCTGTAGAATGCACTTACACATTTTTGCTTTTCTCCATTCTATTCTGAGTTGGACAAACCTTGGTTTTTGTGAAATTGGGTATTTCATTGTAGCAGTTGGGAGGCAACATAACTGCCCTAGCTTGAGGGAGTGCCCTTGGAATTCCATGGGCATGTTCTGTATCTAAAGCTCTGTGCGATATGGGGAAGGGAAGGCTGTTTCTGATGGATCTCTTGAACCTATCATAGGAGTGATGGAGATGGTGATACTAATGATGAATGCTGCAGCAACTAGAGTAAAGAGAATGGGCGGCACAGGGTTCCACTTGCAGATGCGCGTACTGCATTAGCCCTATGGATTCCATGGCTGCCCACAAATACAGCCACTTTGTGTGTGATTCAGAATCAGTCCCATCATGTCCATTATTTCTAAAAATGCATTGTATTCCAAGCGAACTAATTATACATACTGTATTAAGAATATTGGGAATACACATAGTTCACATAGGCCCTCATTCTGAGTTGTTCGCTCGCTAGCTGCTTTGAGCAGCAGTGCACACGCTAGGCCGCCGCCCTCTGGGAGTGTATCTTAGCTTAGCAGAAGTGCGAACGAAAGGTTAGCAGAACAGCTCGTAAAAATGTTCATGCAGTTTCTGAGCAGCTCCAGACCTACTCCTAACTTGCGAACACCTCAGTCAGTTTAGTTCCTGCTTTGATGTCACAAACACGCCCTGCGTTCGGCCAGCCACTCCCCTGTTTCCCCAGACACGCCTGCATTTTTTTACCTGTCACACCTGCGTTTTTTTATCACATTCCCTTAAAACGGCAAGTTACCACCCAGAAACATCCACTTCCTGTCAATCACTCACCGATCAACACAGCGACAGAAAAGCGTTGCTTGACCTTGTGTAAAACTGCATAGTTTTGTGTGAAAGTACTTCGCGCGTGCGTACTGCGGCCCATACGCATGCGCAGAAGTGCTGATTTTTTGCCTGATCGCTGCGCTGCGAACAACGGAATGAGGGCCATAGTCCATAGATCTACCTTAGATTTCAGTTGTGTCATCTTAGTCAGGAACTCAACTAAAATTAGCTGAATACGAAAACAACAGTCAAAATAGCAGACTAATCAGTTTAATAGCATTTAGGCACAAGTACCTGAACTATCTAAACATTTATTTAGTCTCATATTTTATAAAAAAAATCTTTAGAAGTCAATATATGTCCAGACTTAGGGCCCCTAAATGGTTCACTGTTCCTTAGTAAAATTGATGTCAGAGATAAAATTAATATTTTGACAATAGTTCCCTTCAGTTGAACAACAGGAAGGTTGATAGTCCATATTAAATACCAAACAGGAAATTTTAGGCTTTTCTTTTCTGTTCTTTTTGAGTCTTCATAAATAAGCCCCTTTATCAGGAGAATCCCCAAGATTTCCTTTAAGAACATAAATAATCACCAACATTACTTTATAGGTGGGTTTTGTTACTTAAAAGTTACTTTAGATTTGCAGTAGGAACATGATCACACTATAAAAGCAATTGGACCCATACATGGGTGTGGTTCATCAAATCGACAGTATCTAGGTCGACAATGTTTAGGTCGACCACTATAGGTCGACAGTCACTAGGTCGACATGGATGAAAGGTCGACAGGGTTTCTAGGTCGACATGTGCTAGGTCGACAGGTCTAAAGGTCGACATGAGGATTTTTATTTTTTTTTGGTGTCGTTTTCTTCGTAGAGTGACCGGGATCCCAAATTAGTGCACCGCGTCCCCTCGCATAGCTCGCTTCGCTCGCCATGCTTCGGGCATGGTGCCTTCGCTCTGCTACCGCTTCGCTCGGCACAGATTACCGTTCCAATCGTAGTCCACGTGGATCGTTAAGTATGAAAAAATTCAAAAAAAGAAAAAAAATGTGAAAAACTCATGTCGACCTTTAGACCTGTCGACCTAGCACATGTCAACCTAGAAACCCTGTCGACCTTCCATCCATGTCGACCTAGTGACTGTCGACCTATAGTGGTCGACCTAAACATAGTAGACCTAGATACTGTCGATCTTCAGACCGGATCCCCAATACATATGGTATGCTTAGAAAATTGTCATATCTCATGCAAATGGTATAAAAATGAGCCATACATTATGTTAACTATACAAAGTTGGGATATGATATATCTGATGCCATAAATAAACAATTCCTGGTGACAATTAGAAAAGTTAGCTATATCTGGCGTTGATAATTGATAATATGCTGAGCAATATCTGGTTCCACCTGGATCCAGCTCTTCCTGTTCCTGCTCTGTTTACCTATCATTGTAACCTTGTAACCTTCAGCATTTTCCTTGTTCTGAATGCTGATTGATTCAGAGCAAGAAGAATATGAATTATTATTATTAGCGAGACTCTGGCACTGACAAACAGGTACTTATTGATTGACAGCACTAAAGTGAATAGCAAGCATTCTTATGACCCAGGTGTTACACTTTCTTTTTTCCTCAACTTTGCGAAAGCCAGTGGGCTATAATAAACATCATATAGTAGGTATTTTTGGATAACAGGCAAGCACACTTGTTATGACTAACTGAGATTGGCATTCCCCAGTGCCTGAGGGGCAAGAACTCAATATAATGTATGAACTATTGTAAATGCGGATAAGAAAATCTGTTCCATTTTATTTCACAAAAATGTATATATGTATATTGCTAAAAGCTTGCTTTTGTGAATTTTCACAAGAATTTTTTTTTTTCTGGGACTGACACTTTGCAGATAATCGTAACTATTCTGTTTATTAGTTAGCATTATCATTAAATTATTAGTCCGCATTATTAATAATCACTATATTATTAAATATACATTACTTACCGGAAAAAAGACATATGAAAAGTTAACTCAATTCTCAATATTGCACTGTTTAAACATGATTTTTTATCAACTATTCAAATGTAATTTAAAAAAAACCCTGAAGCTGATATTTTGCTTGGATGTTATTACTTTTTTTTCTTGCATCAAAGCAAGAACTTGTAAGAAAAAAAAAATGTGGCACCAGAGTGAAAGATTTGTTACGACATAAATGACAACTTCTACAATTTGCTTCTGGCAACTGGCCTTGAAAGGAATGTTCAGGATGTAGAGAATTCTAGGAGGGATTGTAGAAATGCTGAAAAACTTCACACCAGAAATATAGTGTATCAAGCCCATTCTGTGCCAAGTGAATCTGTGCTGTGTGCAAATACATAAGGGTCTGTGAAATGCAATCCCAAAAGAACAGCAAATTAAAAAAATATTTGAAGTAAACAAACACAATACCAGAAAAATGTTTTTACTTTTTGGACTTAGGGGTCTATTTATTAACATTATTTTTACTAAAATATTGTGAAAAAGGTTGTTTTCACACCCTTTTCACCTGAATGTATTAAAGGTAGTGATGTGCACCGGACATTTTTCGGGTTTTGTGTTTTGGTTTTGGATTCGGTTCCGTGGCCGTGTTTTGGATTCGGACGCGTTTTGGCAAAACCTCACCGAAATTTTTTTGTCGGATTCGGGTGTGTTTTGGATTCGGGTGTTTTTTTCAAAAAACCCTAAAAAACAGCTTAAATCATAGAATTTGGGGGTCATTTTGATCCCATAGTATTATTAACCTCAATTACCATAATTTCCACTCATTTCCAGTCTATTCTGAACACCTCACACCTCACAATATTATTTTTAGTCCTACAATTTGCACCGAGGTCGCTGGATGGCTAAGCTAAGCGACACAAGTGGCCGACACAAACACCTGGCCCATCTAGGAGTGGCACTGCAGTGTCAATCAAGACAGGATGGCACTTCCAAAAAATTGTCCCCAAACAGCACATGATGCAAAGAAAAAAAGAGGCGCACCAAGGTGGCTGTTTGACTAAGCTAAGCGACACAAGTGGCCGACACAAACACCTGGCCCATCTAGGAGTGGCACTGCAGTGTCAATCAAGACAGGATGGCACTTCCAAAAAATTGTCCCCAAACTGCACATGATGCAAAGAAAAAAAGAGGCGCACCAAGGTCGCTGTGTGACTAAGCTAAGCGACACAAGTGGCCGACACAAACACCTGGCCCATCTAGGAGTGGCACTGCAGTGTCAATCAAGACAGGATGGCACTTCCAAAAAATTGTCCCCAAACAGCACATGATGCAAAGAAAAAAGGCGCACCAAGGTCGCTGTGTGACTAAGCTAAGCGACACAAGTGGCCGACACAAACACCTGGCCCATCTAGGCGTGGCACTGCAGTGTCAATCAAGACAGGATGGCACTTCCAAAAAATTGTCCCCAAACAGCACATGATGCAAAGAAATAAAGAGGCGCACCAAGGTGGCTGTTTGACTAAGCTAAGCGACACAAGTGGCCGACACAAACACCTGGCCCATCTAGGAGTGGCACTGCAGTGTCAATCAAGACAGGATGGCACTTCCAAAAAATTGTCCCCAAACAGCACATGATGCAAAGAAAAAAAGGCGCAACAAGGTCGCTGTGTGACTAAGCTAAGCGACACAAGTGGCCGACACAAACACCTGGCCCATCTAGGAGTGGCACTGCAGTGTCAATCAAGACAGGATGGCACTTCCAAAAAATTGTCCCCAAACAGCACATGATGCAAAGAAAAAAAGAGGCGCACCAAGG
Organism: Pseudophryne corroboree; assembly: GCF_028390025.1. Lineage (NCBI taxonomy): Eukaryota > Metazoa > Chordata > Amphibia > Anura > Myobatrachidae > Pseudophryne > Pseudophryne corroboree. The sequence goes on along the minus strand of NC_086452.1, from coordinate 202,683,441 downwards.
TGGCTGTGTGACTAAGCTAAGCGACACAAGTGGCCGACACAAACACCTGGCCCATCTAGGAGTGGCACTGCAGTGTCAGGCAGGATGGCACTTCCAAAAAATTGTCCCCAAACAGCACATGATGCAAAGAAAAAAAGAGGCGCACCAAGGTGGCTGTGTGACTAAGCTAAGCGACACAATGGCCGACACAAACACCTGGCCCATCTAGGAGTGGCACTGCAGTGTCAGGCAGGATGGCACTTCCAAAAAATTGTCCCCAAATAGCACATGATGCAAAGAAAAAAAGAGGCGCACCAAGGTGGCTGTGTGACTAAGCTAAGCGACACAAGTGGCCGACACAAACACCTGGCCCATCTAGGAGTGGCACTGCAGTGTCAGGCAGGATGGCACTTCCAAAAAATTGTCCCCAAACAGCACATGATGCAAAGAAAAATGAAAGAAAAAAGAGGTGCAAGATGAAATTGTCCTTGGGCCCTCCCACCCACCCTTATGTTGTATAAACATGACATGCACATTAACGAACCCATCATTTCAGCGACAGGGTCTGCCACACGACTGTGACTGAAATGACTGGTTGGTTTGTGCCCCCACCAAAAAAGAAGCAATCAATCTCTCCTTGCACAAACTGGCTCTACAGAGGCAAGATGTCCACCTCATCATCATCCTCCGATTCCTCACCCCTTTCACTGTGTACATCCCCCTCCTCACAGATTATTAATTCGTCCCCACTGGAATCCACCATCTCAGGTCCCCGTGTACTTTGTGGAGGCAATTGCTGCTGGTGAATGTCTCCACGGAGGAATTGATTATAATTCATTTTGATGAACATCATCTTCTCCACATTTTCTGGAAGTAACCTCGTACGCCGATTGCTGACAAGGTGAGCGGCTGCACTAAACACTCTTTCGGAGTACAGGAGGGAGGGCAACTTAGGTAGAATAAAGCCAGTTTGTGCAAGGGCCTCCAAATTGCCTCTTTTTCCTGCCAGTATACGTACGGACTGTCTGACGTGCCTACTTGGATGCGGTCACTCATATAATCCTCCACCATTCTTTCCATGGTGAGAGAATCATATGCAGTGACAGTAGACGACATGTCAGTAATCATTGGCAGGTCCTTCAGTCCGGACCAGATGTCAGCACTCGCTCCAGACTGCCCTGCATCACCGCCAGCGGGTGGGCTTGGAATTTTTAGCCTTTTCCTCGCACCCCCAGTTGCGGGAGAATGTGAAGGAGGAGATGTTGACGGGTCACGTTCCGCTTGACTTGACAATTTTCTCACCAGCAGGTCTTTGAACCTCTGCCGACTTGTGTCTGCCGGAAAGAGAGATACAACGTAGGTTTTAAATCTAGGATCGAGCACGGTGGCCAAAATGTAGTGCTCTGATTTCAACAGATTGACCACCCGTGAATCCTATTTAAGCGAATTAAGGGCTCCATCCACAAGTCCCACATGCCTAGTGGAATCGCTCTGTTTTAGCTCCTCCTTCAATGTCTCCAGCTTCTTCTGCAAAAGCCTGATGAGGGGAATGACCTGACTCAGGCTGGCAGTGTCTGAACTGACTTCACGTGTGGCAAGTTCAAAGGGTTGCAGAACCTTGCACAACGTTGAAATCATTCTCCACTGCGCTTGAGTCAGGTGCATTCCACCTCCTATATCGTGCTCAATTGTATAGGCTAGAATGGCCTTTTGCTGCTCCTCCAACCTCTGAAGCATATATAGGGTTGAATTCCACCTCGTTACCACTTCTTGCTTCAGATAATGGCAGGGCAGGTTCAGGAATGTTTGGTGGTGCTCCAGTCTTCTGTACGCGGTGCCTGAATGCCGAAAGTGGCCCGCAATTCTTTGGGCCACTGACAGCATCTCTTGCACGCCCCTGTCGTTTTTTAAATAATTCTGCACCACCAAATTCAATGTATGTGCAAAACATGAGACGTGCTGGAATTTGCCCAGATGTAATGCACGCACAATATTGCTGGCGTTGTCCGATGTCACAAATCCCCAGGAGAGTCCAATTGGGGTAAGCCATTCTGCGATGATCTTCCTCAGTTGCCGTAAGAGGTTGTCAGCTGTGTGCCTCTTATGGAAAGCGGTGATACAAAGCGTAGCCTGCCTAGGAACAACTTGGCGTTTGCGAGATGCTGCTACTGGTGCCGCCGCTGCTGTTCTTGCTGCAGGAGGCAATACATCTACCCAGTGGGCTGTCACAGTCATATAGTCCTGAGTCTGCCCTGCTCCACTTGTCCACATGTCCGTGGTTAAGTGGACATTGGGTACAACTGCATTTTTTAGGACACTGGTGAGTCTTTTTCTGAGGTCTATGTACATTTTCGGTATCGCCTGCCTAGAGAAATGGAACCTAGATGGTATTTGGTACCGGGGACACAGTACCTCAATCAAGTCTATAGTTGCTTCTGAATTAACGATGGATACCGGAACCACGTTTCTCACCGCCCAGGCTGCCAAGGCCTGAGTTATCTGCTTTGCAGCAGGATGACTGCTGTGATATTTCATCTTCCTCGCAAAGGACTGTTGGACAGTCAATTGCTTACTGGAAGTAGTACAAGTGGTCTTCCGACTTCCCCTCTTGGATGACGATCGACTCCCAGCAGCAACAACAGCAGCGCCAGCAGCAGTAGGCGTTACACTCAAGGATGCATCGGAGGAATCCCAGGCAGGAGAGGACTCGTCAGACTTGACAGTGACATGGCCTGCAGGACTATTGGCTTTCCTGGGTGAGGAGGAAATTGACACTGAGGGAGTTGGTGGTGTGGTTTGCAGGAGCTTGGTTACAAGAGGAAGGGATTTAGTGGTCAGTGGACTGCTTCCGCTGTCACCCAAAGTTTTTGAACTTGTCACTGACTTATGATGAATGCGCTGCAGGTGACGTATAAGGGAGGATGTTCCGAGGTGGTTAACATCCTTACCCCTACTTATTACAGCTTGACAAAGGCAACACACGGCTTGACACCTGTTGTCCGCATTTGTGTTGAAATAATTCCACACCGAAGAGCTGATTTTTTTTGTATTTTGACCTGGCATGTCAATGGCCATATTCCTCCCACGGACAACAGGTGTCTCCCCGGGTGCCTGACTTATACAAACCACCTCACCATCAGAATCCTCCTGGTCAATTTCCTCCCCAGCGCCAGCAGCACCCATATCCTCATCCTGGTGTACTTCAACAGTGACATCTTCAATTTGACTATCAGGAACTGGATTGCGGGTGCTCCTTCCAGCACTTGCAGGGGGCGTGCAAATGGTGGAAGGTGCAAGCTCTTCCCGTCCAGTGTTGGGAAGGTCAGGCATCGCAACCGACACAATTGGACTCTCCGTGGGGATTTGTGATTTAGAAGAACGCACAGTTCTTTGCTGTGCTTTTGCCAGCTTAAGTCTTTTCTTTTTTCTAGCGAGAGGATGAGTGCTTCCATCCTCATGGGAAGCTGAACCACTAGCCATGAACATAGGCCAGGGCCTCAGCCGTTCCTTGCCACTCCGTGTCGTAAATGGCATATTGGCAAGTTTACGCTTCTCCTCAGACGCTTTTAATTTTGATTTTTGGGTCATTTTACTGAACTTTTGTGTTTTGGATTTTACATGCTCTCTACTATGACATTGGGCATCGGCCTTGGCAGACGACGTTGATGGCATTTCATCGTCTCGGCCATGACTAGTGGCTGCAGCTTCAGCACGAGGTGGAAGTGGATCTTGATCTTTCCCTATTTTAACCTCCACATTTTTGTTCTCCATTTTTTAATGTGTGGAATTATATGCCAGTATCAATAGCAATGGCCTACTACTATATTTACTGCGCACAACTGAAATGCACCACAGGTATGGATGGATAGTATACTTGACGACACAGAGGTAGGTACAGCAGTGGCCTACCGTACTGCTATATATAGTATACTGGTGGTCACTGTGTCAGCAAACTGCAAAACTAAAATGCACCACAGGTATAGAATGTAGATGGATAGTATACTTAATGGATGACGACACAGAGGTAGGTACAGCAGTGGCCTACCGTACTGCTATATATAGTATACTGGTGGTCACTGTGTCAGCAAACTGCAAAACTAAAATGCACCACAGGTATAGAATGTAGATGGATAGTATACTTAATGGATGACGACACAGAGGTAGGTACAGCAGTGGCCTACCGTACTGCTATATATAGTATACTGGTGGACACTGTCAGCAAACTGCAAAACTAAAATGCACCACAGGTATAGAATGTAGATGGATAGTATACTTAATGGATGACGACACAGAGGTAGGTACAGCAGTGGCCTACCGTACTGCTATATATAGTATACTGGTGGTCACTGTATCAGCAAACTGCAAAACTAAAATGCACCACAGGTATAGAATGTAGATGGATAGTATACTTAATGGATGACAACACAGAGGTAGGTACAGCAGTGGCCTACCGTACTGCTATATATAGTATACTGGTGGTCACTGTGTCAGCAAACTGCAAAACTAAAATGCACCACAGGTATAGAATGTAGATGGATAGTATACTTAATGGATGACGACACAGAGGTAGGTACAGCAGTGGCCTACCGTACTGCTATTTATAGTATACTGGTGGTCACTGTGTCAGCAAACTGCAAAACAAAAATGCACCACAGGTATAGAATGTAGATGGATAGTATACTTAATGGATGATGACACAGAGGTAGGTACAGCAGTGGCCTACCGTACTGCTATATATAGTATACTGGTGGACACTGTCAGCAAACTGCAAAACTAAAATGCACCACAGGTATAGAATGTAGATGGATAGTATACTTAATGGATGACGACACAGAGGTAGGAACAGCAGTGGCCTACCGTACTGCTATATATAGTATACTGGTGGTCACTGTGTCAGCAAACTGCAAAACTAAAATGCACCACAGGTATAGAATGTAGATGGATAGTATACTTAATGGATGACGACACAGAGGTAGGTACAGCAGTGGCCTACCGTACTGCTATATATAGTATACTGGTGGACACTGTCAGCAAACTGCAAAACTAAAATGCACCACAGGTATAGAATGTAGATGGATAGTATACTTAATGGATGACGACACAGAGGTAGGTACAGCAGTGGCCTACCGTACTGCTATATATAGTATACTGGTGGTCACTGTGTCAGCAAACTGTCAAACTAAAATGCACCACAGGTATAGAATGTAGATGGATAGTATACTTAATGGATGACGACACAGAGGTAGGTACAGCAGTGGCCTACCGTACTGCTATATATAGTATACTGGTGGACACTGTCAGCAAACTGCAAAACTAAAATGCACCACAGGTATAGAATGTAGATGGATAGTATACTTAATGGATGATGACACAGAAGTAGGTACAGCAGTGGCCTACCGTACTGCTATATATAGTATACTGGTGGTCACTGTGTCAGCAAACTGCAAAACTAAAATGCACCACAGGTATAGAATGTAGATGGATAGTATACTTAATGGATGACGACACAGAGGTAGGTACAGCAGACGCCTACCGTACTGCTATATATAGTATACTGATGGACACTGTGTCAGCAAACTGCAAAACTAAAATGCACCACAGGTATAGAATGTAGATGGATAGTATACTTAATGGATGACGACACAGAGGTAGGTACAGCAGTGGCCTACCGTACTGCTATATATAGTATACTGGTGGACACTGTGTCAGCAAACTGCAAAACTAAAATGCACCACAGGTATAGAATGTAGATGGATAGTATACTTAATGGATGACGACACAGAGGTAGGTACAGCAGTGGCCTACCGTACTGCTATATATAGTATACTGGTGGACACTGTCAGCAAACTGCAAAACTAAAATGCACCACAGGTATAGAATGTAGATGGATAGTATACTTAATGGATGACGACACAGAGGTAGGTACAGCAGTGGCCTACCGTACTGCTATATATAGTATACTGGTGGTCACTGTATCAGCAAACTGCAAAACTAAAATGCACCACAGGTATAGAATGTAGATGGATAGTATACTTAATGGATGATGACACAGAGGTAGGTACAGCAGTGGCCTACCGTACTGCTATATATAGTATACTGGTGGTCACTGTGTCAGCAAACTGCAAAACTAAAATGCACCACAGGTATAGAATGTAGATGGATAGTATACTTAATGGATGACGACACAGAGGTAGGTACAGCAGTGGCCTACCGTACTGCTATATATAGTATACTGGTGGTCACTGTGTCAGCAAACTGCAAAACTAAAATGCACCACAGGTATAGAATGTAGATGGATAGTATACTTAATGGATGATGACACAGAGGTAGGTACAGCAGTGGCCTACCGTACTGCTATATATAGTATACTGGTGGACACTGTCAGCAAACTGCAAAACTAAAATGCACCACAGGTATAGAATGTAGATGGATAGTATACTTAATGGATGACGACACAGAGGTAGGAACAGCAGTGGCCTACCGTACTGCTATATATAGTATACTGGTGGTCACTGTGTCAGCAAACTGCAAAACTAAAATGCACCACAGGTATAGAATGTAGATGGATAGTATACTTAATGGATGACGACACAGAGGTAGGTACAGCAGTGGCCTACCGTACTGCTATATATAGTATACTGGTGGACACTGTCAGCAAACTGCAAAACTAAAATGCACCACAGGTATAGAATGTAGATGGATAGTATACTTAATGGATGACGACACAGAGGTAGGTACAGCAGTGGCCTACCGTACTGCTATATATAGTATACTGGTGGTCACTGTGTCAGCAAACTGTCAAACTAAAATGCACCACAGGTATAGAATGTAGATAGATAGTATACTTAATGGATGACGACACAGAGGTAGGTACAGCAGTGGCCTACCGTACTGCTATATATAGTATACTGGTGGACACTGTCAGCAAACTGCAAAACTAAAATGCACCACAGGTATAGAATGTAGATGGATAGTATACTTAATGGATGATGACACAGAGGTAGGTACAGCAGTGGCCTACCGTACTGCTATATATAGTATACTGGTGGTCACTGTGTCAGCAAACTGCAAAACTAAAATGCACCACAGGTATAGAATGTAGATGGATAGTATACTTAATGGATGACGACACAGAGGTAGGTACAGCAGTGGCCTACCGTACTGCTATATATAGTATACTGATGGACACTGTGTCAGCAAACTGCAAAACTAAAATGCACCACAGGTATAGAATGTAGATGGATAGTATACTTAATGGATGACGACACAGAGGTAGGTACAGCAGTGGCCTACCGTACTGCTATATATAGTATACTGGTGGACACTGTGTCAGCAAACTGCAAAACTAAAATGCACTACAGGTATAGAATGTAGATGGATAGTATACTTAATGGATGATGACACAGAGGTAGGTACAGCAGTGGCCTACCGTACTGCTATATATAGTATACTGGTGGTCACTGTGTCAGCAAACTGCAAAACTAAAATGCACCACAGGTATAGAATGTAGATGGATAGTATACTTAATGGATGACGACACAGAGGTAGGTACAGCAGTGGCCTACCGTACTGCTATATATAGTATACTGGTGGTCACTGTCAGCAAACTGCAAAACTAAAATGCACCACAGGTATAGAATGTAGATGGATAGTATACTTAATGGATGACGACACAGAGGTAGGTACAGCAGTGGCCTACCGTACTGCTATATATAGTATACTGGTGGTCACTGTGTCAGCAAACTGCAAAACTAAAATGCACCACAGGTATAGAATGTAGATGGATAGTATACTTAATGGATGACGACACAGAGGTAGGTACAGCAGTGGCCTACCGTACTGCTATATATAGTATACTGGTGGTCACTGTCAGCAAACTGCAAAACTAAAATGCACCACAGGTATAGAATGTAGATGGATAGTATACTTAATGGATGCTGACACAGAGGTAGGTACAGCAGTGGCCTACCGTACTGCTATATATAGTATACTGGTGGTCACTGTGTCAGCAAACTGTAAAACTAAAATGCACCACAGGTATAGAATGTAGATGGATAGTATACTTAATGGATGACGACACAGAGGTAGGTACAGCAGTGGCCTACCGTACTGCTATATATAGTATACTGGTGGTCACTGTGTCAGCAAACTGCAAAACTAAAATGCACCACAGGTATAGAATGTAGATGGATAGTATACTTAATGGATGACGACACAGAGGTAGGTACAGCAGTGCACTCTGCACTGTACTCCTCCTATATAATATTAATTATACTGGTGGTCCCCAGTCCCCACAATAAAGCAGAACACTGAGCACAGATATGGAGTGTTTTTCAGGCAGACAACGTATACTGGTGGTCACTGTCAGCAAAACTATGCACTGTACTCCTGCTATAGCTGCTCCCCAGTCCCCACAATTAAGCAGTGTGAGCACTCAGCACAGATATATTATGCAGCACACTGAGCACAAATATGGTATGGAGCATTTTTTTCAGGCAGAGAACGGATAAAAACTGGTGGTCACTTATCAGCAAAACTCTGCACTGTACTCCTCCTAACAGCTGCTCCCCAGTCCTCCCCACAATTAAGCAATAAACCAATCAACTTCAACAATAAACGGAGAGGACGCCAGCCACGCCCTCTCCCTATCATCTCCAATGCACGAGTGAAAATGGCGGCGACGCGCGGCTGCTTATATAGAATCCGAATCTCGCGAGATTCCGACAGCGGTATGATGACGTTCGGGCGCGCTCGGGTTAGCCGAGCAAGGCGGGAAGGTTCGAACCTGCCTCGGACCCGTGTAAAAAGGGTGAAGTTCGGGGGGGTTCGGTTTCCGAGAAACCGAACCCGCTCATCTCTAATTAAAGGGCATTTGGAGCAGTTTTCATGAAGAACTGCTCCAAACGCTTTAATTCACTTTTTTTTTTTAGTAATCCACATTGCATTCCCCATACTTATAATGGGAAATGCGATTGGACCAGATTTACTAAAACACAAATTGTGAAAAAATACCACAGTGTGCCCTGTGATAATCTCGCCAGCTCAGACTGGCGAGATCACAGGGCAGCACTGCGATAGGGAGTCATTTGCTCAACTTTCTCTGCCCATGGCAGAGAAAGCTGAGTGGGACTCAGCTCCAGTGATGAGCTGATCAGAGTGTAAAAAGAAAAAAAAATAAAAAATAAATAAAAAAATACTCACCTGTCCAGGGAGCCGGTGTCCGCTGCTCCGGTGAGCGCTGCCAGGCGCCAGGTCCCCCATGTGGTGCAATGTGACCACGGTGCAGTAAAGTGATGCAGCAAAGCGGCAGCGCACTTTACAGCACCAGGGGTCACCGCAGCACACAGGATCCGGCGCTCGGCAGCCCAGCAGAAGCAGCGCGGACCGGCTCCCTGGACAGGTGAGTGTATTATCCTGCTGGGGGGTCTGCGACATGCGTGGGTAGTCGCGACTGGGGAGGTCGACCAGGCAACGGAGGTAGCTGCGATTTTTTTACGAAAAATACCCCGATGATGCTGCGGAGTGTCATCGCAGGGACAGAGCTTGACCGCAAGCTCTGTCCCTGCATGCGATAATTGATACATCCCTGCAATGCAATCAATAATCGCAGTGTGAGTTTGGGCGATTTTATCACCTGTCATGGTGATAAATAGGCCCCTTAGTGAGATTTGCTTTTAAAATATATATTTCATCAATTTAAATTGGAACTGCTCAGCATGAAGGCATTGAGTAGGAGTTCCCTGTTGAGAAAAAAATAGAAGCCTTAATTGTGTGAAAGCTGGGTTTGCATAGTCAATGGTAACTGCAGGTCATCTGATTGGCAACTGCCAGCTGTATCACTTCATATCCTTACTGTATCTCTGGACTGTCAGTCTCCCTTGTTGTTTTATTGATATTTCTGTGTTTGTCCATATCTATATATATATCTATATATATCTATCTATATCTATCTATATATATATATATATATATATATATATACAGATATATATATATAGATATATATAGATAGATATATGGGTTAATTAAAATATTACAATCCATTCTCTAGGATCAGAAGAGTAATTATTATGGTGGAATTCTCCTACTCAGCAAGTATCTTATCGCATCCTAGATAGCTCTCTCACATCATCCAAGGTGGCTATCTTATCCCATCCTAGATAGCTCTCTCATGCCATCCAAGGTGGCTCTCTTGTCTCATCGTAGATGGATCTCTTATTCCATCCAGTGTGTTTCTCTTATCTCTTCCTAGAGGGCTCTCTTGTTCCACCCAATGTGTCTCTCTTATCACATCCTAGAGGGCTCTCTTGTCCCACCCAATGTGTCTCTCTTATCTCATCCTAGAGGGCTGTCTTAGCCCAACCTAGGTGGCAATTTTATACCATCCGATGTGGCTTTCTTATTCCATTTTGGATGACTCTCTTCCCAGTCAAGTAGGCTGTCTTATCATGTCCTATGTAGCTCTTTATCCCATCCAGGGTAGCTCTCTTATCCTGTCTAGGGTGGCTTTAGAAAAGTGACTATGTTAGTACTGTCCTCATACTGCCGTGCAAGATTATTAGGAAAGATATTAGAATTAAAGAACAATGATGCAGATATATTAAGCCTGGAGAAGTGATAAAGCAGTGATAAGTGCAAGGTGATAATGCACCAACCAATCAGCTCCTAACTGTAAATTTACATATTGGAGCTGATTGGCTGGTGCATCAACACCTTGTACTTATCATTACTTTATCACTTTTCCAGGCTTAATACATCTGCCCAATAAATTGTGGCTGCGGGCTGCTATTTACAGTAAATGGTTATCATTAATTGGTTTATATATGTGCAATGTGAAAGTTTATGTAAAGGCTATGTAGGGGTAGTTCCACCTACCTGTAATGGTAGGTGGAACTAGTTCCACTTCTACCACGGCCATGAACAGTAAGTCTCACAGAGAGCATGAGCCACCATCCGCATCAAAAGATGATGCAGGTGTTGCTAGTGTCGCTGTCAGACTGCAGCAGCTGCCTCCTCCTCCTCCTTAGGTCCCAGTGGCTCCATGGTCATCTTCCGCCCATGGCCTGTACCTTTGGAACTCACACTATGTCTGTCGGCCTATGTCCTCATCCTCAGGTGATGGAGGCTCTTGTTGTGGCATGGCATATGTGATGTTTTACCGTCACCACCGCTGCAGTGAAGAGGAGCAACAAAGAGGAGCAGGCACTGTGCATGCAAGTAACAAGTAGAAAGTGAGACGGGGCTGGAGGTACACAGGGAGATAAACTTATGGAGGGACATGGGGGGAACTGCTGGTACAGCACAGGGCAGAGAACTGAGGGCCCCAGAGCTGGAGGGCTGCTGAAAGGACATGGGCGATGAGCTACTGGGGGGGTGAGCTGCTGAAGGGACACAGGGGCAGGTCCCTGCTGGAAGGACACAGAGGCAGGTAGCTGCGGGTAGGTAGCTGCTGAAGGGACACAGGGGTAGGTCCCTGCTTGAAAGACACGGGCAGGTAGCTGCTGAAGGGACACAGGGGTAGGTCCCTGCTGGAAGGACACAGGGGCAGGTAGCTGCTGAATGGACATGGGCAGGTAACTGCTGAAGGGACACAGGGACAGTGAGTTGCTGAAGGGACACAGGGGCAGTGAGCTGCTACAGAGTCAGTGAGCTGCTAAAGGGACACAGGGGTACTAAGCTGCTAAAGGGACACAGAGTCAGTGAGCTGCTGGAAGGACACAGGGACAGTGAGCTGCTTGGAGGGACACAGGGGTAGGGAGCTGATGTAGGAACATGGGGCAGGAAGCTGCTGGAGGGACACGGGTTATTATTTACTGGAGAGATACAAGGGTAGTGAGCTGCTGTAATGATACAACCAGGGTGAGCTGCTGGATGGACAAAAGTAGGTGAGCTGTAGAGATGCAGGAAGATTGTGCTGAAGAGACGCATGTGGGGTTCGGGTTGGAGTGAAGACGAAGGGGGAATTAGACTGGTGAAACATAGGAAGATTACGCAGGGGAATGGCATTGGACAGATGCAGGTTAAATGGCTTAAAAGCATCTAAAGTGTATTTCATACTATAATATTACAGTATAAAATACAACCAGAATTTTCAGTACGCCAGAAATGTAAACAACAGACAGAATTTAAATAACAGCTTTCAAGGGTCAAATTATTTTAATTGCTTTGGGCTCCACAATCCTAGTTGTACCTCTGGCCTCTCAGTGTAGCTCTGCCTAATATGACGGCATATGTGTTGGTAGTGAGTGGTAAGTAGCCGAAAGGGAGGGGGGGGATTAGTTCCACCTCCTCTCTAGGATCATTTTAAGCCCTGAGACTGTGTACAACATGTCTGTAAGTACAATTCAACTAAACTGAAACACTAAATGCAATACATTTGCCTTATTACACTAACAACTACGGGAAAGGAAAATCAATAGTATAGTAGTTCTCATATGAGCCTTCAGCTTATGTGCATGTCTATGATTAGTTCCCTGTTTCCCCGTGTACATAAGTCAATATAGTCTGTATGTAATTCCTCCACATTAAACAAAAGACTCCCAAACTTCCTTACTGCTGCACAGAAAACTACATGCACGCTGTCACAATACCATCCGGCAAACACGCTAATACTGTCTATTTTCTATATTTCCCTCTGTAACAATTGAATTTAAACCGTAAAAGGTGCATTTATAATAAAATTCGTATGATTAATATATTGTAAATGCCTTCCCCTTGCTGACTTACATGTCTTATATACAGTATAAGCCTGCAACAGACATATATGTACATTTTTCAGAAATGTCATAACTGAAACTATGGTGCTAAATACTGTATTAGCTCATTGGCCAGTATTTACTAAAAATCCGAGTTTGGCCGATTTGTGTTTTTTTTCCTAAGTCCCAATCCGGGAATTCACTAAGCACCATTCTCGGCAGTGTCTGGTCTATTCGTAATGGTTTGAATGACAACGTTCCGAAATACGAATGAATAGACCATCGGTCAAACGCGGCAGTTATTTCATAGAATACGGGAATTCACTATTCATTCGTATTTGTGTGTTAGTCTCTGAGTGCTCAAATGCGGTCGTATTTTTTTGCGATACGTAAAAAAAAAGCGGCAAAAAAATAGACCTGCTTTTTTCAGTCGTGTTCACATGTGTTGCAAATAAAAAATCACTCACACCTGAATTAGGATGCCTATAAAAGGATGTTAGGCCCATTTCAATACACCTACACTCAGAAATGGCAGCAGGACTGTGGGCCAGTGATCTTTTGTGTGCTGTGGGATTCCTCAGACTCAGACATCAGCCTGTAAGTAACCAGGGCCAAGAAACTGAACATGGTCAGCAGGTTGTACAGGTTCCGCGGAGGCTGCGCAAGCCTCGTTTTTTAGGGGGTGTTTAAACTTGAACGCATTGTCCGATGATAAGGTCATACAGATGTTCAGTCTAAATCGTAACAACATTTTCCGTCTGTATGACCTTGTCAAACTGGGCCTAGACCCTGAGACAGCACGCTCTCGCCCTGTCTCAGGCCTGCACAAACTCCTGGCTGTGTTGCACTTTATGGCTACTGGCAACTTTCAGGCTGTGTCTGGGGATGTCATAGGAATCTCACAGCCCTCATTTTCCAGAATCTTAACACAGGTGATGTATACCTAACGACCTCTTCTGTTTTGTGTTTGTTTTAATTTCTCGGTGGCCAGTTCTGTCCTAAAATCTCATGTTTATTGTTCTTTAAAATGTACACACAGGTGTTGGCTGTTTTGCAGCCCCACAGCGAGGCCTCAATCTGCTTCCCTACCTAGGAGTCTCAGTGGCATGCCGTCAGGGTAGATTTCTATGAGCTGGCTGGCATGCCCAATGTGCTTGGAGACATAGATTGCACACACATTAAGCTGAGACCACCTAGGGGCAGGCAGCACATATATACAAACCGCCATTTCGAACACTCCACAAATGTGCAGGTGGTTTGTGATGCAAATCTCAAAATAATGAGTGTTGTTGCTGGTTACCCTGGGGGCTGCCATGACTCCTTCATCCTCAGTCAGTCATCCCTCTTTGATAAGTTTGAGGACGGACAAATGCCAGATGGATGGCTGCTGGGTATGTCATTTGATATGTGTTGGCCTGTGTATACTTTGTCCAAATACAGGTGCACATGTATTAACCTGTAGAAGGCATAAGGAAGTGAGAAACCAGTGATCTGTGCAATGTGATAAAGGCACCAGCCAATCAGCTCCAATATGTAATTTAACATTTAGGAACAGATTGTCTGCTGCCTTTATTACCTTGCACATATCACTGGTTTTTCACTTCCTTATGCCTTCTACAGGTTAATACATCTGCCCCACAGTGTGTTACTTATGTGTTGCTGTATCTTAACATGAATCACGTTACTATATCTGTCTTTTAGGTGATGGAGGATATGGCTGTTTCTCTTGGCTTCTAACTCCATTGTCCCGACCTGATACCCCTGCTAAACACAATTACAATCATGCACATAAGTCCACGCGGAATGTGATAGAAAGATGTTTTGGTGTGCTGAAATCTAGGTTTCGGTGTCTGGATAAGTCTGGTGGCCTTTTGTTGTATAGTCCCTCCAAGGTGACTCAAATTGTGTTCTGCTGCTGCTTTCTTCATAACATGTGTTTGCAACAACATCTGCCACATGTTGAGCAGGAGGAGGAAGAAAGCAGCCAGCAAGCAGAGGAATTAGAGACATCTGGTGATACTTGGAGTACTGATGTAGGGAGGCAGGTTAGGCAACAGATCATCAATCGCTATTTCTAAGGTAAGCTTGGTTTGCTTATTTCATTTGTTGTGTAATCATAAATAGATGTTTTGCCTTTTTTACCAAAAACCATTACTCAGAATGTGTCTGTCTCCTTGACACATACAAACATACCCTCGCTATATGAAAAACAAATGTCGCATGTGTATTGTGTGTATTTTTAATCTCAAAACAACAGATTATGAGTGGCAAGCAATAAGTCTGGATAAGTGATCGTAAACTTGCAGTGCTAATTTCTTACAAGCCCACATCATCCATTTAGTATTTCACTTTATCATTGTGTGTAACGTCCTAATGCACAGGTTCACAAACTCGGCCCTCAGGACCACACACAGTGCATGTTTTTCACGTAACCCAGTAGAAGCACAGGTGTATGAATTACTCACAGACATATGTTACAAGGTTCACAGGTGGAGCTAATTATGTCACTTGTGATTCTGTGAGGAGACCTGCAACACATGCACTGTGTGGGTTCCTGAGGGCCGAGTTTGAGAACCTGTGTTCCCAAAAAAACACTCCTCAACATATAATATGTTAGCCTTGAGGAATACATGTGTCCTTATGTGTGATGCACCATCATATTTAAGACTCACAAACTTACTGTAATCAGGAATAATTTATTTCCTAATGTTTGATGCTGTAAACTTGATGATGTGTAAGTAAATACACACTTTGCCACACATATACATTATTATACACATTTTTTGTTTTTGTAGTAAAAGTACATATTTGTTTGTTTCAGCATCATGTGTAAAAACATTCTTACTAATTTTTAACACAGACAAACACGTCCCAACAATACTGACATTTATTTGGACAATGTTTTTCAAACAAAACAAAGCCAACATATTACAAGCCTTTTACGCAACTTAATTGTGTTCTTCTTGTAATGTTGTATAGATAAGAAAGCTAAGATATGTATCACTAACATTGTAATTTGGATTGTCTGCAGACAAAGAGAATGATTGGAATCTAGAAAGAGTAATGATTAGAAAAAAATCAAGTGGTCAGTTTACTTCCTGCTAAAGACATTCTGCCTGGCTGGCAATTATTGTATCTGCAGGCAAAGAGAATGATTGGAATCTAGAAAGAGTAATGATTAGAAAAAAATCAAGTGGTCAGTTTTCTTCCTGCTAAAGACATTCTGTCTGGCTGGCAATTATTGTATCTGCAGGCAAAGAGAATGATTGGAATCTAGAAAGAGTAATGATTAGAAAAAAATCAAGTGGTCAGTTTACTTCCTGCTAACATGTATGTGTGGCTCCATCAACATTTCCCTCCTCCAATACCAATAAAAAATGGTAATGAATAAATGTGCGGACAAATTTTATGTTTTTGTTTGTATCACTTATAATTAATGATGTTGAAAAAGTGTGAAGGAGCTAAGTGTTATATTATTTTAGCAACAAAAACACTTGCTAACTATTTTGAGTTACTTATCACAAATGTCTAACTTGTTTTTTTTCACATTGTTTTGGGTGGCTGCTTGTTCTGCCCTTTGCCTTTAGCACTGTCATGTTGTCATGCTCTGGTGGAGCGTCTTGGTGGTGATGAGACTGGCGTGATATTTGGAGTAGTCGTACCAGAACTGCTGCTTGTTTGCTGTTGGTGCATGCATCTGAGTGTTTCATTCAGGTTAGTGAGGGTGGCATTGAGTTCACGTGTAGCAGCATTTTCATTGTCTACTATTCGGAATAAACTTTCATTAATCTTTTGATTGTTTTGAAAAATGCTCATATAACTTTGCTGTTGTCTGTGCTGTTCTTCCATTATGCGCTGTAAGTTGCCCATGACCTGTGTAATGTCTGTATGCATGAGTTCCATGGTATTGCCTATTCTGGTTGTTTGTTCATTTTGTCTACTCAGATTTCTTGATATTCTTCTGAGGTGAGATGGTAGGCTTGCAAACATTTGTGTCTGCTTACGCAGGCAATCTTCATTAGTGGCCTGCTGTCTAGCCCAAATAGTCCAAAACACCTGATCAGGGCCTTGTGTTCCTGGTGTTGTTGGGCTGTGTTGTGGTGGGGGTGGTGTGCTTTGCTGTGGTGGTGTACTCACAGGTGCTGGGGGGCTCATTCCTTGCATTAATGGCTGCATTTCTAAGATGTTTGTCTCCTCCATGTTACTGTGTTGGTGTTGTTGCGGAGGGATGCTGTTCCCAGGACTCGAAGCTGAAATGTTAAACAAATCTCCGTTAGCTATCCATATGTTTGTGAAATGTAAAAAAATCACTACACATGGAATACATGTCATTCACTGTTGCTTTCAACTATTCTGGCTAGCAACATCATCACTCATAGCTTAAATACATACATATGCCTGTTTGAGGCAAATGTGTCTGGTTACTTAATTGTGAAAGCAAACACTTTAGTTTTATTGTAGCTCACACATACTCCACCATAAAAACACATTGGAATACATAATGTGTTACCTTATAGCTTTGTTCAAACAAACATAGTAATGTTTTTATATGTATTTTGCAATGTTACCTCAAGCACACATGTGAATTTTGGAAAAACAACCTTACTTTTTGCAAACAAACCAACATGCTTTTTTGTTGCAGCATCTTACACACAATGTCATACTGTATGGCTCAAGTGGACATACATATCTTTACTGGATGTGGACAAGGCCATTTAGCTTGGATTCCATTTCAGCTTTTACTTACTGCGGTAAGTATTTTAGTTTTTGATGTGTTTTGACTTAATGCGGTTATGAATGATTTTGATTATGTTCTGACATTTTACACATTTTTTTCAGTTTGATACTCACAATCAAGATGAGGGGAGTGTGGATGACGTCTTGGAGGTGTGTCCAAAATTTGGAGTGGGGGGACAGTACATACGGACGATAATCTTCGTGGCGGGGTAGCCTGCTGTGTTTGGGCCGGGACATACGACCTTGCTTTCTTTTCGGCCACAGGTTTTTTGTGGTGATGTTTTACAGAAGTGCCACTTCTGCTGCTCCATACTTCTTTTGATGGACCTTTTAATGAAAGGGCAATTTTGTTATGCCCATTCCTTTACAAGCATACCCTATACTACAATGGACACTTTACCTGCTTCCGCAGCGTCATCATCATCAGATGTGAGAGGAGTTACTGGCCGACGAGTAGTACTGCTTTTTTCAGACACTGTATAAAATAAATTATAAAAAAAAATCATGCTATTGTGTATACATCCACCCATTATGCTTATAAACATTTATTCTTTTAGAAATGCTTGGTTTTTATTTAAAACAAACATAAGGACCAGAAATAAAAAACAAAAAACAAAACATTGACCAAAACACATATGCACTATGGCAACATCAACACAGGAAAACATGTACAGGACACTGACATAGGCCACAAGTTCAAGAAAAGAAAAAAAAAACACACACAACTTTTTGTATTGAAAGGAAAAATATTACAGATGCAATATATAATTTGCTCTGTGATGTGGCACTCCAAAGACACATTACCACTATATGAGCAAAAACAAAATGCAGCAATTTATATAAAAATTACCGGTACACTGCAGTGTGGTGTCACGGTACAAATACAAGCAAAAAATAAAATAAAAAAATATTGTTTTTTAAATTAAATAATTAACATTATCTAAAGATGACATTACACATGTAAGTGGTTTCCAAACCAATTTCCAGTACTCCAGCCTCTAACATGACAACCACTGTTTTTAAAACATTGCACATGGATCCAGGGCCGGTTCTAAGATTTGTGGCGCCCGGGCAAAATATGGGGGCGTGGCTTCAATTGGGGGCGTGGTCATGACGCTGCAAGAAAATAAATAAATAAATAAAAAGAATACTTACCATCCCCGGTCCTGATCCAGACCCCCTCCGCCGGTGGCACCGCTCTTCTCCCCTCTCTCTTCTCTTCGATCTATGGGAGAGACGTTATTACGTCTCTCCCATAGAACAGCATAGACACTAGAGGTCAATTATGACCCCTAGTGTCTGTGCCACTATGCTGTGCGGTGCGCGATGATGTCATCGCGCATCGCACAGCAAAGGTCCTCTACATGAAGGGAAACTAGACCGTAGCGTCTAGTTTCCCTTCATGGAGAGGACCTTTGCTGAGCGGTGCGCGATGACGTCATCGCGCACCGCACAACTAAGGTCCTCTCAATGAAGGGAAACTAGACGCTACGCGTCTGGTTCCCTTCAAAGCGGGGGGGGGGGGCACAGCAGGGCACTGCGGGGGGCACAGTGGCGGATCTTGCCCTGGTGCGGCACCCTCCGGATGGCGCCGGCGCCCTCTGGAAGGCGGCACCCCGGGCAAAAGTACCGCTTGCCCGTGGCAAGAACCGCCACTGCATGGATCACTTAAATATTAAACATAGTCACAATTTTTTTTTTTTAAACGCTCAAAAGGAAAACATTATTGCAGGACAATTCAGAGACACACCAAGTCCAAACTACACATGCAAAATATCTGTCTGAAAAACACATGACATACAATAAAGTAAGATGTTACATTGGCTTTTGTATAAAACATTAACCAAAACAATGTATTTGCTGACACACACTTGAAGATGGGAGTAATATGCAACGTCACATGACACACATTTAAAAAACAAAAACAGAAAAACATAGAATGTAAATGCAAATACACATGCTCACCATTCTTCCTGGGCCTATCTGAATCCCGGACATGGGTTGCAGAGACAACTTCTGGAGGTATTACACTCCGCATGGGCTCCTCATACTCCAGATAACTTGCAATATAGGGCTGCCCACCACCGGTTTTCCGAGCCTCCTTGGCCTCCTTGGCCATTTTGGACTTTACACGTAGCTTTATGTCATAGTACCGTTTGCGGCACGTGTCCTCCGTCCGCTTGACCACCCCCTCACTATTGACAGCAGCAACAACTTTCGCCCACAACACCGTCTTCCTCCGTGTTGGCACCTTGGCGGTCTCAGGGCCAAATAGCTGCCTCTGATACTTCATCAGCTCACGCACCAATGCCACATTTTCTGCAAAACGAAACTTTACATTCCGCCCAGTCTTAGTAGTGGTGGTGCGTGGCTGCGGAGCACTCTGACTGTCACTATCACTTGAGGCTGCTGCAGCAACCTCACCCACCTCCTCCACCTCACTAACCTCACTAACACTCACCTCCTCCACCTGACCAACCTCCTCCCCCTCACTCACACCCTCCACCTCTGAGTCACACATAATTGTGTGTCTAAACAGTTAACACAGGAAAAAAAAAGACAAACAACACACTCCTCCACTACCACTACACAACTCACACACACACACACACACACACACACACACACACACACAAACACTGACAAGGGACTATAAAGAAAAATAACTTGGACTAAAAATGAGACAAAACCACAAAATACAAGACAACAAGAATGACAAGACGACTTTCAAACACGCTACCAACACTCCTCACCAAACCACATATTCACCTACCTCCACAGCACAACCTCCCTCCTCCTCACCACTAATTAAACCCACGAGGTGCGGACGGTTTGGGGCGTATTTATATGGTTGCGCACAGACACTCCTACCATCTGAAACACAACCAATCACGGATGGGGATGAAAATCGAAACTGAAAGTGAAAATGCGGCCGCGGGAAAAAAAAAACCCTGCCGCGTTTAACTTAGGAAAAAAACCAGCAAATACCACAAAAACACGTACGCAAACGACAATGACGGCCGTAAATGTGCCAAAAAAACACGACTGGCATCGACATCGGAAAACACGACAACCATAAAGTCGACTGCTTCGTAACTTTGCGTATATGGGCCCTCATTCCGAGTTGTTCGCTCGGTAATTTTCTTCGCATCGCAGCGATTTTCCACTAACTGCGCAATGTTCGCACTGCGACTGCGCCAAGTAAATTTGCTATGAAGATTGGTATTTTACTCACGGCATTACGAGGTTTTTTCTTCGTACTGGAGATCGGAGTGTGATTGACAGGAAGTGGGTGTTTCTGGGCGGAAACTGGCCGTTTTATGGGAGTGTGTGAAAAAACGCTACCGTTTCTGGGAAAAACGCGGGAGTGGCTGGAGAAACGGAGGAGTGTCTGGGCGAACGCTGGGTGTGTTTGTGACGTCAACCAGGAACGACAAGCACTGGACTGATCGCACTGGAAGAGTAAGTCTCGAGCTACTCAGAAACTGCACAGAGAAGTCTTTTCGCAATATTGCGAATCTTTCGTTCGCAATTTTGATAAGCTAAGATTCACTCCCAGTAGGCGGCGGCTTAGCGTGTGCAATGCTGCTAAAAGCAGCTTGCGAGCGACCAACTCGGAATGAGGGCCATGGATTCAAAAAGTTGCATGAAAATGCACCCGATACAAAACGAGTTTAAACACTACACAAACCGACTCAAACACGAATATTAGTAAATATTGCCCATTGTCTTTTCTGTTAAGCTAAGCACATGCTTAATATTTTCAGAGACAAACTCAGCTGTAAACCTAAGGGGTAGATGTAAAGAGTGGACAAATGGACTAGTTGCCTAGTGCAACCAATCAGCTTTTATCAAGTACATTCTATTAAATGAAAGGAAGATGCTCTGGGCCGTAGGGAGAGGTGCTGAGTGATGCAGCTGCCTAGGGTGCAAGGCCCTGGTGGCAGCACCCTCACTATCCCACAGCACCTGCAGGATGCCCGGATTGGCACTTTGCGCCCCGTAGCACTGCTTAATGCCACCTTGGAGTGTCCATCAGATACCCCTGGGCACACACCCTGCAGTGTGTAGAGCCGGCCAGAGCATCCGGGCAGCTTTACACAATTTTCTGCGGGCGACCTCACTCCCTCCAGTGACATCACAGGTTTAGAGGTAGGTTCGCCAAAGGGCGACAGGAACCATGCTCCAACACGGTGCAGAACGGATGGTGTAATGGTTAGCATTATTGCCTCACAGCACCAAGGACATGGGTTTCATTTGAAATTCAAGACTGCAATTCACTTGGTTTTAGTAAGCAACACAACCTGTGTAAATCATAGGTGTCCAGAATGAAATGGCTATTATAGCAAGCCTATTATTAGTCCTCTTCACTCTTTTCACTGTTTGATGTATCACCCCTATTAACATAGGGACAGACAGATAATTACTGAAGGAACAGTGAGAGAATGTACTGTATACAATATGTCCTAAATCTGTTACTGAAAGAGATTTTACTTATCAAATCATTAACCTACCTCTACACTTATGTCTGTTTACCTATAGCACATACTGTGACCTGGAGGTTTATACTTTTCAGTTTGTTTGACTAGGGTTATCACTTATCACCTATATGTTCATACTGTATGCACCATTTATTGAAGTCAATGTGGTTAGAACACCCTATAATCAATAAGATCCCCTGTTTTGTCCATGAAATTAGCATCACAAATTATTTCCGGATATGAGTGATATGATATTGTCGGACTCAGTGACCTGTCCACTTATGTGATTCTGTTAGTGAAAGCAAGGGTGCCCAGAGGCGGTATTTGTGGCGGTGCAGCCGGTGCTTTGTACCGAGGCCCACTACAGTGAAAGGGCCCACAGCTTGTGGCATTACAATGGGCCAGACAGTAACACCAGCAATAATCAGCAGCTGAGACTGAGCATGTGTCAGTGCCCTGATGATCCAGCTGGAGGGAGAGCAGTGGATAAATTCCCTCTCCTCCCAGCTCCTTCCTTTCCTCTCCTCTCCTGATTGCTCCAATCACCACAGCTTCCACTCTGGCTGAGTGCTGACTTGCTTGCCTCCGACGCTGGTATTCTTGTGACCATCTACAGCAGGGGTGGGGAACCTCAGGCCCGAGGGCCGTATAAGGCCCTCAAAGCCACTTGATCCGGCCTGGCCAGGCTCACCTAAATGAGAGGAGATGCCGAGCGCCCGCTGAGATTTTACCACCAGCGGGCGCTTGGCTCCTCAGCAGCAGCTGGAGGCAGGAGCTCACTCCTGAGCTCCAGCTTCTGGCTCAGGCAGTGTACATGTGTGGCGCTATGGGAGAGACGTCATGACATCTCCCATAGTTTCGAGGAGAGGGAGGGCAGCGGTCTGGAAGCAGGAGCAGGGCTGGTGAGCATTGTGTTTTTTTTCTTTTCTTTCTTTTAATATGTGTGTGTGTGTGTGTAAGCGGCACTGCTAGGGGGCATAACTACAGGGGGCATATCTAATGGGGCATAACTACAGAGGGCATATTTAATGGGGCATATCTAATGGGGCATAACTACAGGGGGCATATTTAATGGGCCATAACACCTGACGGGGCATATCTAATGGGCCAAAACAACTGAAAGTGGGCATATCTAATGGGGCATAACAACTGACTAGGGGCAAATCTAATTGGGCATAACAAGTGACTGGGGACATAAGAAATGACTGGGGGCATAACTACTGACTGAGGGAAGGCTAATTTTTAAGTTGATCATTTTTGTATGGCCCCCGAAGGATTTTATAAATATTCAAATGGCCCTTGGTAGTAAAAAGGTTCCCCACCCCTGATCTACAGCATTAAAACCCAAAAAGGAGACGTGCTGCAGTTCTGGGCTCAGGTACGTAAACTAATATTTATCACATACTGCCTGTCACCCTCTCAACCACTGCCTGTCATGCTCTCTCTGACATCACCCATTACCTCTACCTGTCCCCCTCTCCTTCTTACCCTCTGCCTGTCACCATCCCCCTGGCATCACCCACTGCTTGTCACTCTCTCCCTGGCATCAGTCACTGCCTTACCCTGTCACTCTCACCCTCTCTCCTACTACCTGTCATCCTCTCCCTATCACCCACTGCCTATCAGCCTCTCCATGGTATCACCCACTTCCTATCCCCATTACCCTCTCCCTCTCAACCACTGCCTGTCACCCTCTCCCTGTCAAAAAATAGCGGGTGGAAGGAAGATCAAAGGCGCTGCTGTATACGTGACAAATATAATAAAAAAATGTATAATATACTTGCAAAACCTCGTGGTCCTTCGTTAATCTTTTTCTATAAATCCAATGATTACCAGATGTTTACATGCAAAAAAACAAAAATAGACAACAAATGTGTAGTAATGTCTATAATAAGTTCAATTTTTTGTGTGTTCTCCGTTGAAGCAGAGCCCTATGATGTGGAGGTTTTTCTTGATAGGAGATAGGGATAGTTTCTCACCACCACTTCACAAACATAGGTACACGTACCAAAACTCACTTAGAGTTAGATATCACCATACACATAAAGGTTTCTTTTTTACTTCTAATCATAATTCTCCTATATCCACACCAATCCAAGGTAATATGCAGCATTTGTGTTCGCAAGTGTAAGTCCGGAATTCACTTGTGATTGTCATATTCCATTCTGACACACACTCTGCTCTATCCTGGATTTTTTTGGTATTTGATTAAGGAGATTTTATTTATTGCTTTTTAAATTGTATCACGCACCAATAAACTAATTCTTTTTGGAAGAGAAGAGTTACTCATCTATTCAAAGAAACTGCTACGTGTGGAATACCACCTGCTGAAAACGTGAGTGTGGTACGTTTTCGTTGAACGAATCTTGTTTCATGCGTTATGATTAGAAGTAAAAAAGAAACCTTTATGTGTATGGTGATATCTAACTCTAAGTGAGTTTTGGTACGTGTACCTATGTTTGTGAAGTGGTGGTGAGAAACTATCCCTATCTCCTATCAAGAAAAACCTCCACATCATAGGGCTCTGCTTCAACGGAGAACACACAAAAAATTTAACTTATTATAGACATTACTACACATTTGTTGTCTATTTTTGTTTTTTTGCATGTAAACATCTGGTAATCATTGGATTTATAGAAAAAGATTAACGAAGGACCACGAGGTTTTGCAAGTATATTATACATTTTTTTATTATATTTGTCACGTATACAGCAGCGCCTTTGATCTTCCTTCCACCCGCTATTTTTTCACTTGTATCCCTTTGTGATCTGGATTTGGGCAGATCATAGGAAGGTTAGGATTGGGCAGCTAGCTTTTGCGCCAGAACTCACACACATTTATATTTCTGACCCTCTCCCTGTCACCCACTGCCTCTCCCTGTCAACCACCACTATTACCCTCACCCTGGCAACACACACTGCCTTTCTTTGCCACTCTTTCCCCCATATACCACTGCCTTTCTCCATCATCCTTTCCCTGTCACCCACTGCCTCTCTCTGGCATCACCCACTGCCTCTCCCTGTCACCCTCTTCCTATCACCCACTGCCTGTCACCCACTGCTTCTCCCTAGTGTCACCTACTCTCTGACCCCCATTGCCTCTCCTCATCACCCTCGGCCTGTTAACCACTGTCTCTCCCTTACATCACCCACTGCCTCTATTCCTCACTCTCTCCCTGTCATCCACTGCCTGTTACCTCTCCTTGTCACCCACTGCATCTTCCTGTCATCCACTGCCTCTCCCTGTCGTCCTCTCTCTGTCACCCACTGCCTCTCCTCATCCTCGTTCCCTACCACTCATTGCCTCTCCTTGCCACCCGGTCACCCCCTCCCCCATCGTGACTACCCCCGCATGCCGCGGAACCCCACAGCAGGATAATATACTCATCTGTCCAGGGAGCCGGTCCGGGTTGCATCAAGAGGCTGGCGGGCGCCGAGTCCTTCTCTTGCGCTGTGACACCCGGTGCTGTAAAGTGCGCTGCCATTTTGCAGCGTCACTTTACTGCACCGGGGTCACATTGCGGCATATGGGGGACCCGGCGCCCAGCAGCGCTCACCGGAGCAGCGGACACCGGCTCCCTGGACAGGTGAGTATGGTTTTGAAAAACATTTTTTTACATTGTGATCAACTTGTGTGTCCATCGGACACGCAGAGCTGATCACTGGAGCCGGGTCCCGCTCAGCTTTCTCTGCCAGGCGCAGAGAAAGCTGGGCAAAATGGTGCTTATCGCAGTGCTGCCCTGTGAACTCGCCAGCCTAAGCTGGCGAGATTATCACAGGGCACACTGCAGTATTTTTTCACTTTTTTTTTTTAGTAAATCTGGTCCGATCGCATTTCCCATTATAAGTATGGGGAATGCGATGTGGCTTACTTAAAAAAAGTGAATTAAAGGGTTTGGAGCAGTTTTACATGAAAACTGCTCCAAATGCCCTTTATTACATTCAGGTGATACTAAAATAATGTGAAAAGGGTGTGAAAACACTCTTTTTCACATTATTGTAGTAAAAAATAATGTTTATAAATAGGCCCCTAAAGCTCTACAAACAAAAAATACACAATAAACAGGGCTTTAAAATAAATCCTGGCTGGTGTGCAATAAACCATTAATTCCTGAACACTATAATTTGCATACTTTTTGCCCATCAGTACGATAACCAAAGAGCTATGGGGTAGAGTAAGCTGAAACCGATAATTCTGTGGATCACAGTGTGTTCCTAGTGCCTGATGGTTAGTGAAGATGTGGTATACGGCTCTCCTGTCTTTGAAGCATTAGGAGCCTGTGTGTAGCCTAAGGGAGGCCTTTTACTGACATATGCAGAAAACCACAAGAAAAAGACGATTCCCAGATGAATCCTCTTGTAACATATGCTAAAGTGAATTACAAATTCATAGCATTTATTAAAAGAATACTTAGAGCTACGATTAAAAAATAACCATGCAAGGTTTATTTCTATCATTTATTTACATAGTGCCAATGTATTACATGTTGTTATTTTTCTGTTTACTACTTGAACTGTCAATTTGTAGTCTACATTTTTTTTAATAATTGTATTTTATTAGTATTTTTTAGAATTGTCAGTGCAATTTTGTCTGCTAAAGTGCTAAGTCACTGATGACTGCCTTTACTAAAATGTATAATATCCCAATTCTACACACTGTCAGTCAGTGCAAGTTGTCAGTTGTAGTTGTCAATGCATTACTCTGTAATACAATACAAGCATTTAGCTTGTGACCACCATCTGTCTGATCTGCTTTGCAGTCCACCCTGCTTATCTCTATGCTGAGAATAGCTCTATAGAACTGTACCCTCATTAACCATCATTTAATCAGGCAGTAAGTGGTCGAAGAGATACTGAGATGTCTCTTGAGAGTCTGGGATCATCATTAGTAGCTGTTATTAATAATAACATCAGCTCAAAGGTTCTGAGATCCTCAATCATATGATTATTATTGCAGTATGGTACTAAATTCTCACTGTACTAGTGTCAGGCGGGCCGCATCTGCTGCCTACGAATTTGATATCCATGTGGGTAAAAAAAAAACAGGATTTTAATACCTACTGGTAAATCCTTTTCTCCTAGTCCGTAGAGGATGCTGGGGTCCACTTCATGACCATGGGGTATAGACGGTTCTGCAGGAGCCATGGGCACTTTAAGACTTTACAAGGGTGTGAACTGGCTCCTCCCTCTATACCCCTCCTCAAGACCTCAGTTACAGGAACTGTGCCCGGAGAGATGGACATTTCGAGGAAAGGATACACTGTAATACTAATGGTGAGAATCATACCAGCTCACTCCTCAACCATGCCGCACAACATGGCATTCAACAGAACTCACGCCAACAGGCATGAACCAATTACAGCAACATGCTGAAAACTAATATAACACAACTTGTGTAACTCTAATAAATAAAAACTGCAGGTAAAGTACGCACTGGGTCGGGCGCCCAGCATCCTCTACGGACTAGGAGAAAAGGATTTACCGGTAGGTATTAAAATCCTGTTTTCTCATACGTCCTAGAGGATGCTGGGGTCCACTTCATGACCATGGGGTTTATACCAAAGCTCCAGTATGGGGGGGAGAGTGCGGATGAGCCTGCAGCACCGATTGACCAAACTTGAGGTCCTCATCGGCCAAAGTGTTTGACCCTGACCAAGTAGCTGCTCGGCAAAGTTGTAATGCCGAGACTCCCCGGGCAGCCGCCCAGGATGAGCCCACCTTCCTAGTAGAATGGGCCTCCACCGACGTCGGTAACGGCAATCCAGCCGTAGAATAAGCGTGCCGGATCGTACCTCTGATCCAGCGCGCAATAGTCTGCTTGGAAGCAGGACACCCAATCTTGTTGGGAGCATACAGGACAAACAGAGCCTCTGTTTTCTGTATCCGAGCTGTTCTAGCGACATAAATCTTCAAAGCCCTAACCACATCTAGAGACTTTGACTTAGTGAACGTGTCAGTAGCCACTGGCACCACAATAGGTTGGTTTATGTGGAAAGACGAAACCACCTTTGGAAGAAAATGTTGGCGAGTTCTCAACTCCGCCCTATCTTCATGGAAGATCAGGTAAGGACTCTTGTGAGACAATGCCCCAACTCAGACACCCGCCTTGCGGATGCCAAGGCCAAAAGCATCACCACTTTCCAAGTGAGAAACTTCAACTCTATTACCTGTAGAGGTTCAAACCAATCCGATTGAAGGAAATGCAACACCACATTAAGGTCCCATGGTGCCACTGGAGGCTCACATGGAGAACCCCTTTCACAAAGTCAATTGTTTTTGGAAGAAAACCGATAAGGCCAAAATTTGGACCTTGATTGACCCCAATCTAAGGCCCACATCCACACCAGCCTGCAGAAAATGGAGAAAACGTCCCAACTCAAACTCTTCCGTAGGAGCCTTCATGGATTCACACCAAGACACATATTTTCTCCAAATACAGTGGTAATGTTTAGACGTTACTCCTTTCCTGGCCTGAATAAGAGTGGGGATGACTTCCTTGGGAATACCCTTTCTGGCTAAAATCCGGTGCTCAACAGCCATGCTGTCAAACGTAGCCGCGGTAAGTCTTGATACACGCACGGCCCCTGCTGTAGCAGGTCCTCTCGAAGAGGAAGAGGCCGAGGATCTTCTATGAGCAACTCCTGAAGATCTGGGTACCAAGCCCTCCTTGGCCAGTCTGGGGCAATGAATATTGCTCGATCTCTTGTTCTCCTTATTATCTTGAGAACTTTTGGAATCAGCAGAAGTGGAGGGAAGAAATACACCGACCGGAATACCCATTGGGCCACCAGTGCATCCACTGCTATTGCTTGAGGGTCTCTCGACCTGGAACAATATCTCTGAAGCTTCTTGTTGAGACGAGATGCCATCATGTCTACTTGAGGAACTCCCCAGAGACTTGTCACCTCTGCGAAGACTTCTTGGTGGAGGCCCCACTCTCCTGGATGGAGATCGTGTCTGCTGAGGAAGTCTGCTTCCCAGTTGTCCACTCCCGGAATGAAAATCGCCGACAGAGCTCTTAAATGTCTTTCTGCCCAGAGGAGAATCCTTGACACCTCTGCCATTGCTGCTCTGCTTTTCGTTCCGCCTTGCCTGTTTATGTACGCGACTGCTGTTACATTGTCCAACTGGATCTGCACGGTATGATCTTGAAGAAGATGTACCGCTTGTTGAAGGCCGTTGTAAATGGCTCTCAATTCCAGCACGTTTATGTGAAGGCAGGCTTCCTGACATGATCATCTTCCTTGGAAGCTTTCCCCCTGAGTGACAGCTCCCAAGCCTCGGAGACTTGCATCCGTGGTTATTAGGACCCAGTCGTGAATCCCAAACCTGTGTCCCTCTAGTAGGTGATAACTGTGTAGCCACCACAGGAGCGAAATCCTGGCTTTGGGGGACAGGATTATTTTCCGGTGCATGTGTAGGGGGGATCCGGACCACTTGTCCAACAGGTCCCACTGGACTACTCTGGCATGAAATCGGCCAAACTGTATGGCCTCGTAGGCCGCTACCATTTTCCCCAACAACCGAATGCATTGATGAATCGACACGCTTGTTGGTTTCAATATTTGTTTGACCATTTTCAGGATTTCCAGAGCCTTTTCCACTGGAAGAAAAACTCTCCGTACTTCTGTGTCCAGAATCATCCCTTTAAAGGACAATCTTGTCGTCTGTTCCTACTGCAACTTTGGAAAATTCATGATCCAACCGTGTTGTTGGAGTATTGACAGGGAGAGTGCGATGTTCTGCACCAACTGTTCCCTGGATCTCGCTTTTATCAGGAGATCGTCCAGATAAGGATTTATATTGACTCCTTTTTAATGAAGGAGGACCATCGTCTCCACCATCACCTCGGTGAATACCCTCGGTGTCGTGGAGAGTCCGAACGGCAACCTCTGGAACTGGTAATGGCAATCCTGTACTGCGAATCTCAGATAAGCTTGGTGAGGAAGATAAATGGGAACATGCAAGTAAGCATCCTTTATGTCTACTGACACCATGAAGTCCCCCTCCTCCAGACTGGAAATCACTACCCTCAGGGATTCAATCTTGAACTTGAACCTTTTCAGGTAGAGATTCAGATTTTTCAGGTTTAAATTCGGTCTGACCGAGCCATCCGGCTTCGGAACTACGAAGGGGCTTGAATAAAAACCTTCTCCTTGCTGTGCCAAGGGTACCAGGACAATGACCTGATCCTGACATAATTTTTGAATTGCCGTTGGTACTGCCTCTCTTCCCGGAAGAGAAGCTGGCAAGGTTCATTTGAAAAATCGGCATGGGGGGATGTCTTGAAACTCTAGTTTGTACCCATGGGACACTATTTGTAAGACCCATTGGTCCAGACCAGATTGAATCCAGATTTGGCTAAAAAGTTTCAGACGTGCTCCCACCCGAGCGGACTCCCACAAGGGAGCCCCAGCATTATGCTGCAGATTTGGCAGAAGCAGGGGTGGACTTCTGCTCCTGGTATCCGGGAGACGCTGCGGATTTCTTTCCTTTTCCCCTTCCCCTACCTGCAAAAAAAAGGGGGGACCTTTGGCCTTTTTGTATTTGTTGGGCCGAGAGGACTGCATGTGAGAGTGATGTGTCTTTTTCGCCGGTGTAGGAGCATAAGGCAAGAATGTCGACTTACCTGCGGTAGCCACCGAGACTAACGCATCTAGCCCATCACCAAACAAGGCCTCACCTTTATACGGGAGAGCCTCCATATTTCTTTTGGAATCTGCATCAGCATTCCACTGGCGAATCCACAACGCTCTCCGAGCCGATACTGCCATGGTAGCGGTTCTTGATCCCAAGAGACCAATATATTTCATGGTTTCTAGTACGTACGCAGCAGCATCTTTGATATGACCTAACGTTGGGAGTATCTTGTCTCCATCTATAGTGTCAATGTCTAATGACAAGTTTTCTGACCACTTTTCAATAGCACTACTCACCCACGCACAGACAATGGTCGGCCTGAGTAGTGTCCCATTGGCCACATCAATAGATCACCTCACTCGCTTGCGTTCTGTTGGCTCCTTAAGTGAAGCCATTCCAGGCGCAGGGAGAAACACCTTTTCTCTTTTATGACAGGGCCCTATCTAAAATGCTGGGTGACTCCCACCTTTTGGAAGGTAAGCTGCCTGAATTTCTTTTGGGAATCTTCTTTTCAGGTTAAATCAGACTCCCTCCAAGAGACTGTTCAACTCCTGGGGTGGAGGGAAAATTACATTACTTCTTTACTAAAGTAAACCCTCTCCTTGTGGTAAAAGAGGGGGCTTCATAACTTCTAAAACCTCTTTTATAGCTAAAACATGTTTTGAATGCTTTTTGCGAACTTAGGACCTATTCCCCTGGAATCACTAGTGTCGACAAAGGAATCAGAGTCCGTGTTGGTATCAGTTTGTACTACTTGTGCAAATTTGTATGTGACCCAAAGGGGTCCTTGTGGATGAAAGGCAGAACTATTAAAAATCACATCTTCAACAGATTTTATTCAGTTTTCTGTATGAGATTCAGTCCACCCTCTTACTGATATGATTTATACTATCATGTAACCTTTCACCCAGTCAGGCTCTTGGTGTCATATTACACCTCTGTGTCTCTAACATGTCTCCCTCAGAGGAAGAGTTCCCTGCCACAGACATGTCACACGTGCACAACCACACCACAGACACTCCGGGACTTATAGGGGACAGACCCACAGTAAAATCTGTCAGAGGGACACAGATAGGATTTGCCAGTTCACAACCCAGCGCCAGTAACACAATGTCTGTGAACACAAAATGCCCACTGACATGCATCACTTTTATAATGCTAATCACGCAATTATATAGCACCAAATTCACTGTGGTCCCCCGTTTTGCACCCTGATACTTGTTCAGTAGTGGAGGAGGACCAGCATTGTCTCTGCAGCCTGAGGAGAGAGAGAAAATGGCGCTGAGCAGTATGCTAGCTGACTGAGGAGGAAGTTCCACTCTTCAATGGCGTGTTTCTCCTCAGCTTTTATGGGTAATTTTTTATACTGGCGGGGGTAGGACTTTGCCTCAGCAACTTATGCCCCTCATTTATGCCAGTTTTTATAGGTTTCATGCTACCCAGGGCGCCCTTCCCCAACCCCCCCCCTGTGCCCTGCACCCTGCAGTGCCTGTTTAGGTGTGGGCAACATGGCGCGCTGCGCTCCCACCAGCCGCGCAATACCTTTAGCCATCACTTTCTTGATTGAAGATCTGTCTTCTAACACTCACCTGTCTTCTGACTTCTGGCTCTGTGAGGGGGGTGACGGCGTGCTGTGTTAGTGAGCATGTAGGCACGGCTAGCATTCAGTTCCCTTCAGGAGCTAATGGTGTCCTGTCAGCCAGAAGCAGAGCCATGAAACTCTCTAGGAAGTTGGTTCCTACTTCTGCCCCCTCAGTCCAACGAAGTAGGGAGACTGTTGCCAGCAGCTCTCCCTGAAAATAAAAAACCTAACATAAGTCTTTTCAGAGAAACTCAGTAGAGCTCCTCTGGAGTGCATCCAGTCTGCCTGGGCACACTTCTAAAACTGAGGTCTGGAGGAGGGGCATAGAGGGAGGAGCCAATTCACACCCTTGAAAAGTCTTAAAGTGCCTATGGCTCCTGCTGAACCGTCTATACCCCATGGTCATGAAGTGGACCCCAGCATCCTCTAGAATGTATGAGAAAAAACTAGAGATGTGCGCCAACCCCTGTGTTTTGCAAAACCACCCTCACGTGTTTTGGTTTTGGTTTGGGATCTGTATTATTTTTTCATAAATTGATAAAAACTGTTAATATCACATAATTTGGAAGTTTTTTTTTTGTTCTTGCAGTATTATTAACCTCAATAACATTAATGTCCAGTTATTTCTACTCAATTTTGACCATCTCACAGCTAACAATATTCCTCAGCAATATTGGGCAAGACTGGCTGGCTAAACAAAGCAATAAAGCAGTGGCACAAACACACGACATGTATATCGGTTTAAAAATGTGCTGAAAATTAGTAATGCAAAGACCATTTCCAATGCCCCCCAAAAATACAGGTCATTATGAAAAGATAAGTGGTGCAAGATAGAATCTACTTTTGTGGTAGATAGAATCTACTTTTATGGTAGATATTAAAAAGTACATGCAGACTTTAACAAAGCAAGCACGTCAACGACAGGAACACACTTTTGCGGCTAAAGTGCTTGGTTTGTCTGGGCTCCCACAAACCATTTTTTTTTTAAAGGACTACCTCCGATCACTAATGAGGAGGTTGATGAAGAGGGTGTTAATTACATTATAATCTTGTAAAATAAACCTCATGAACTTGTTGCAAATTCCGTAACATAGAGGGGGATCTTAGATGATTAACGTCCCTACCTCTACTATCCTTTGCCTCACAAATGGAGCAAAGGCCTTCACAAATGTCAGATTTGGTAAAAATAATACCACACTCAAGAGGGGGCTTTTTTTGGTCTTGTACTCTGGAATCACAATCACTTTCTTTTTTTCATGGGCAAGAGCTGCGGTTACTGGTAGTTGATTTACACCAGTGGTTCTCAAACTTGGTCCTCAGGACCCCACATGGTTCATGTTTTCCATGTCACCCGGCAGGTGCACTGTGTATCACCAACTGTCACATTTTAAAAATCTACAGGTGACCTGCAAAACATGAACCGTGTGGGGTCCTGAGGACCGAGTTTGAGAACCTTTGATTTACACAAACAACATCATCAACATCATCATCTTCCTCATTAGTGTCAGATACTGTGATAGTAGTACACAATTACCCCCCTCATCCTGTTCTACTTCCACACAAGCGTTCTCAATTATTATTATTTCCTCATGACCATCTTTACTTGTACTGCTCACCACATGTGCAGATGGTGCAGAAATGGTGGAAGGAGGCGAATGAGGCTTTTCAACAAGGATAGTGTAAGAAATGTCAGACTCACACATAGCTAATGGGAACACCCCTAGACTTTCCTCAGGGATTTCTGAACACACAGTCTGAGCCTATTAGTATTCTTTTTTTGGGGCTCTGAATTGTGCTTTTTAAGGTGACACCTCTACCCATTTTTTAACATTGTGTAAGATTTCAATATCACATGCACTTTCCTAAACTTTCTGCCCCCTAGACCACCTTTAGTAGATGTTGTACTATCATGACTGGCAGTAACTGCAGCAATATTAATTGGTTAATGCTACTGCTTTTCTCTTGACTGATCATTATCCATATTGATGAACTCAACACAAATAAGTTGTACAATAAGAAAAGAGCAATTCTTTTTTACTTTGTTTTTAGAATGGCAACTCACAGCATAGAGTCCTACTGCTTATATTTATGTCAACAATGTCTCAGTGGGGTACAGGTTGTACAATAAAAAAGATCAATTCTTTTTTACTTTTTTTGAAAATGATAACTCATAGCAGTGATTCACACTACTTATATTTATTATGTCAACAAAGGTGCAGAGGCATACAGCACACAGCTTGTATAAAAAAGAGCAATGACTTCTTTTTTGGAAATTACAACAAAAGCGGCGAGTTGCACTGCTTAAATTTTTATGTCAACAAAGGCACTTAAATTTATTATGTCAACAAAGGCGCTTATATTTATTATGTCAACAAAGGCGCAGTGCAGTACAGCCTGCAAATTCAAAGTACATCACCAGTGTGACATACTTAGATGTAATTAAATTCCTGCACTATAAAAGAAAATAAACAATGACCTTGCTAACTGCCTATACTTTAATCTAGCTTGGACAATATTAACACTAAGCAGTACTGGAGTGTATGGACGCAGTGGACACAGATAGGCCAAGTCTACTCAACTACTGGAGTGAATAGACACAGTGTGGAGTGGACACAGATAGTTCAGGTAAGTTACAGGAGTGAACGGACACAGTGGAAACAATTAGGTCAGCTCAGCTCAGCCACTGGAGTAGATGCACAGATAGGACACAGACTGGACACAGATAGGTCAGCTCAGTTACTGGAGTGGATGCACACAGTGGACACACAATTAGGTGCTGAACATGCAAAGTGCAAATTAACACAATATAGGCTGTGCAAGAGGGGAATGTCTTCATTATATGTCTGTGTGTCTGCATGGCATGCCTCTTTTTTTCATAATGCTGGGGGTATGCCTAGTTCTTACTGAGCTGCTTCGCTGCTTGCTGTTTCATTCTCTAGTGTTTAGATGCTATGCCGAGCTGCAGATTAAAGGCAGACATCACATGGGTCATGCAGCCAGCTGATTGTGTAGATTGATTTGTAATTCCATGCCCAGGGCCGGATCTAGACCAAGTAGAGCCCAGGGCAAAAAGTCCCATTTGCACCCTCCTTATAATTAAAAATCTATAAAAAAATCTATGCACTAAAAAAAAAAAAAAATACAATTTACATATATGGTGGTTTCTCTGCAACAGAGGAGCTCTGCAGAAATTGTTCCTGTCTGTGCAGACAGTGTCTTCAGTTGCATCAACAGCAAGAGATTAAAGAAGGAGAGTATAGGCCCTTTAAAAGACAAGTTGGGAGTCTTAATCAAAAATGATAATGACATAGCAAACAAACTAAATGAGTTTTTTTCAATGGTATTTACCAGAGAAGACCAAATCCAGGGTCTAACACACAATCTCAACAAAAATAATGTCCCACTGCTAAATGCTTATTTAAGTTAGGAGGTAGTCTGTGACCGATTACAAAATTTAAAGATTAATAAGTCACCTGGTCCCGATGAAATTCACCCAAGGGTTCTTATGGAGCTTCATTCTGAACTAGCAAGACCACTATTTTTGATTTTCAAAGATTCAGTTATATCAGGTATGGTTCCCAAGGACTGGCGTATAGCGGAGGTGGTGCCAATATTCAAAAAAGGAAGTAAAGCCGAACCGGGTAATAATAGACCAGTTAGTCTTACATTTATAGTGGGGAAAGTATTGGAAGGTATTCTAAGGGATAGTATTTAGAAGTTCCTTGATGCCAGTAAGGTCATTAAAAGGAACCAACATGGATTTGTGAAGGATAGATCATGTCAAACCAACTTAGTTGGCTTTTACGAAACAGTAAGTGCGAACCTTGATCAGGGTAAGGAGGTGGATATAATCTTTTTAGACTTTGCCAAAGCTTTCGACACAGTACCGCACATGCCACTTATCTATAAGCTACAAGAAATAGGGCTAGGGAGCACAATATGCGCTTGGGTCAGAAAATGGCTAGATAATAGGGAGCAGCGCGTTGTGGTTAATGGATCATTTTCAAATTGGACTGAAGTGCTAAGTGGTGTGCCACAAGGGTCTGTACTTGGACCACTATTGTTTAACATTTTCATTAATGACCTAACAGTAGGTCTGGAGAGCATGGTGTCAATCTTTGCAGACGATACAACATTGTGTAAGGTTGTAAATACGGAGGGGGAGTCTCTTCATCAGAATGACTTAGTGAACTTGACGCATGGGCATCTAAATGGAGAATGAGATTCAATACCGACAAGTGTAAGGTAATGCATTGTGGTAGCAAAAACAAAAACAACACCTACATAGTAAATGGGGTAATATTATTGGATTCTGTACTGTAAAAAGACTTGGGTGTTCACATAGATAGCAAACTAAGTAGCAGTACCCAAAGTAGGATTGCAGCAAAGAAGGCTAATAAGATATTAGCATGCATAAAACGGGGAATTGATGCAAGGGACGAGAGTGTTATACTCCCATTATATAAATCACTAGTGAGGCCACATCTAGAATACTGTGTACAATTTTGGGCACCATACTACAAACAGGATATCCTGGAGCTTGAAAAGGTTCAGAGGCGGGCGACCAAACTAATTAAGGGAATGGAGACGCTGGAATACAAGGAGAGGCTTGCATGTTTAAACTGGAAAAGAGGAGACTAAGAGTGGACATGATCAACATCTACAAATATATAAGGGGACAATAGACAGAGCTTGCGCTGGACCTGTTTTTGATAAAATCAGCTCTGAGGACACGTGGGCACTTGCTTAGGTTAGAAGAAAGTAGATACCGCAAAATGCGGCGAAAGGGTTTTTTCACAGTAAGGACAATACGTGTTTGGAATTCCCTGCCTGAGGAAGTAGTAACAGCGGACTCAGTCAACACCTTTAAGAATGGGTTAGATAAATTCCTAATGGATAAGGATATACAGGGTTATGGTGCTTAGTCATGCACTATAGTTATTAAAACAAAACGGCTGACATCAGCATGAGCCAGCCAAAATTAGTCCTAAAAGAAAACTGCATAGGAGACCACCAATAGGTTGAACTCAATGGACAAATTGTTTTTTTTTTCAACCTTAGATACTATGTTACTATGTTACTATGTTATTCACTGTTCATGTAGGAGATCACATAGTCCAGAAGATGCCTGTTTGTGTAGAAATATAACCAATGTCATCACCTCCTGCTCCTTGGTCTCCAGCCTCTGGTCTTTCCAGGCTCCTGCCCCAACACACCCGCCTTCTGTCTTTCCAGCCTTTAGACCCATCACTCCAGATTCCTGCCACATGTCTTTTCAGCCTCATCTCCAGTCACTCCAGCCTCCTTTCTTTCCAGACACCTGCCCTGTAACTCCAGCCAAATGCCTTTCCAGCTTACTGCTTCTTGTCACTCCAGCCTCCCATCACTCCAGCCTACTGCCTCCTGTAACTCTAGCCTTCTTCCCAGTCACTCCAGCCTCCTGCCCCATGTATCTTCAACCACCTGTCACTCCAGCCTAATGCCCCTTGTCACTCCAGCTTTCTGCCTCCAGTCACTCCAGCCTCCCCACCGCATCCCCCATACCCTAAGTTGCCTATTGGAGAGCTCTTCTGTTGAATCTGCTTCTCTTCTGTTGCAGCCACTGTGATCTAGGGTTAGCCATAGGCCATCAATGAATTATCAACCATCGACGGTCAGAGGCTCATTGTGGCTGTTTTTTTTCCCTGTCGATAACCAGCAACTGATGGTATAATATCAATGGCTGAGTCTGATGGCGAAACATAAATGTGGTTTGTGCATGTGTGGGCGACAACAGTGCATGTGAAAAACACAAACCATTGGTGGAAGCGCAAATCATCAAACATCATCCTATCAGACAGGTCCTACCAAGACTGTTGTTGTCAGTGAGGAGGAGGTGGCACCATGCAGAGAGAGAGGGGAAATGCAATCTTTTGCTGCAGAGTATCGTCCCTGAGAGAATCTAACTGTGTACAGGTAACCACCCACTCTCTGCTCTCCCTGCTCTCTGGGATCGCAGCTGCACCAGTTGCAACCCCGGGTCCCCTGCTTGTGGCCCCCCTCCCTCTTTTACCTGCCGCCAATGCCCTGCTTGCTCCACACCCATAATATACTGTACAACAGGAAAAAAACAGTGTTCAGTTAGCTATTCACAGTATACAGAATTAGAATAAATATTGAATATAATACCCATTAGTCAAAACAACAGCTATTACACCCTGCACCAGAGCCGGATTGGCCCTTACAGTGACCGGGAAGTTTCCCGGGAGGCCGGACGGTCTGCGGGGCCGATTGCAGCATGTGGCCCCGCCCCCAGTAGCTTGTGATGCTCACCATACTGTCGGGACCTCTCAGACGCCGCTGCTGGGAAGAGCTCTGTGCTTCTGCAGCCGCTGTCCTCTCGCGAGACAGATCTCCTCCAGCACCGGCCCAGACAGAACAGTGCGGCACAGAGAGAGAGTGACACAGTGAGTGGCTGCCCTCTCTTCTTCCTGTCACTCCAATCCCAGCTCTCTTATTATCCGCCCTGGCCTCTCCTTTCCTGCTCGCTTCCCTTCCTCCCACAGCACTAGTCCCACAGGTTCCCCTCACAGCTCCAAGCCCCCACGACCTCTCCTCCCCATCGGTTAGTCTGTCATGTTCTCTCTCCCCCATAGCTTTAACCACCCCCATCCGCGGCACCTGCAGACCCCCCTCTCCCCACCCAAAGGCTACCTTCTTCTGGCTTTTTTACGCTCCTGTCTGCTCTCACCCCTCACAGCCCCAACACCCCCCCACCCCCATTCACGGCACCTGCGTCCCCCCCTCCCCCACAGGCTACCCTCTCCTGTATTCTCTCCCCTAACAGCCCCAACCCCCCCACCCCCCATTCACGGCACCTGCGACCCCCCCTCATCCCCAACACAGTTTCCCTCTCCTGTATTCTCTCACCTAACAGACCCACCGCATTTGCTGCACCCACAACCCCCATACCCCCAAAGGCTACCCTCTCCGGTCTTCTCTCTCCCCTCACAGCCCCAACCCATCCCTCATACATGGCACCTGTGACCCCCCCTCCCTCACAGGCTACCCTCTTCTGTCTCCTCACCCCCATCCCCCAAGGCTACCCTCTCCTGTCTTCTCTACCCTCACGGACTCAAACCCCACCGACCCCATTCGCTGCACCCATGCCGCCCCCAGACAACCCTCTCCTGTCTTCTCTCCATTAACAACCCACCCCATTCGCTGCATCCACGACCATAGGCATGCGTAAGCCTGTGCTGGACATTTCAGGGTTGGATTAACAGGGAGGTGACAGTGGGCCAGATGAAAGCAATGTGTATGGTGCTGCCGCTTAGATGGTGGGCAGCTATTTAGACAGAGATATCGCTGGTGGCACTTCAAATGTGGCACCAGCTGCCAGCCAATTGGAGCTCCTGGACCTAGCTGCTGGTCTGCGAGCTAGCCCCCGATTGGCTGGCGGCCGGCACTACATTTGAAGTGCCACCAGCAATGTCTCTGTGGACTGTTGACCAAGCTCCACACAATCCTAGCACATCGGGGGAGTAGACTGAACGGGAGACTGGGCTACGGGAGAGCCATGCTCCAACACAGCCGGTCATCGATATCTGCTTGGGGCTCTCCACACTCTGCAGCCCCAAAAGAAAAATCACATACAACACACCGTCCAAATCCTGGCACTGCTAATAGGTAAAGGTAGGGACAGCTGCAGCACCTTCTTTTCTATACAGTGACAGCTAGGCTCCAGTAACTTCTTCCAAAAGGAGTTATTTACATTTAAACTGTGTGTGTGTCATTTATGTGTTTTAGTGGGGTTCTTACTGCTCATTGGAATAATGTGTATAAATACTCTCCTCTCTGGCGTAACGTGTATAAGGGCTCTGCTGTGGCGTAACATGTATAAAGACTTTGCTGTGTGGCGTAACATTTATAAGGGTTCTCTTTGTGTGGCGTAACACGTTTAAGGGTTCTGCTT
The DNA here is from genome assembly GCF_028390025.1 of Pseudophryne corroboree. NCBI lineage: Eukaryota > Metazoa > Chordata > Amphibia > Anura > Myobatrachidae > Pseudophryne > Pseudophryne corroboree. Next base: position 202,643,374 of record NC_086452.1, on the reverse strand, counting down.
TGTGGCATAACATGTACAAGGGCTCTGCTGTGTGGCATAATGTTTATAAGGGCTCTCCTGTCTGGTGTAACGTGTATAAAGGCTCTCTGGCGTAACGTATATAAGGGCTCTGCTGTCTAACGTAACATGTATAAGGGCTTTGCTGTCTGGAGTAACGTGTATAAGGGGCTCTACTGCAGTTAACGTATAAGGGATACTACTGTGTGGTATAATGTGAATAACGGACACTACTGTGCGGTGTAATGTGCCGTGTATTTTTGCCGCTGCTCTGTCACTTAGTTTAACCAACCAGCTCACTGCAGCCTTTGGGCCAAAACAGTCACAAAGTTGAACATATTGTGAGCTGTGAGGTAGTCAAAATTTACTGTAAATGACTGTAAATTAATATTATTGGGTTAATAATAATCTAGGGAGAAGAAAGGGCCAAATTGTGATTTTAGTTTCATGGTCAATATTTGGAAAAAATGAAAACCAAAATTATATATAAAACTATATATATATATATATATATATATATAGATGTATATATATATATATATATATAGATAGATAGATAGATATATGTATATGTATATATATATATATATATAGCAAATGGTGGGATGGGCGGCACTCATGCAGACTCAGCAGCGTGTGTAGAAGAACAAACTGTTTATTTAGCCAACATGTTTCGGGGACTAGGCCCCTTCCTCAGTGCCGAGTCCTCGAAACGTTGGCTAAATAAACCATTTGTTCTTCTACACACGCTGCTGAGTCTGCATGAGTGCTGCCCATCCCACCATTTGCTCTGCATTTGGGACTTGCTTTTCCCACTGGGAGGGCACCGCAGCTGTTGTTATATTACGAGTGGAGTGCCGGGCCGTTTCTGTGTATGTATATATATATATATATATATACGATGGGTAATGAGGGCGGCACTCACGCAGGCTGTTGCAGGTGTAGAAAAATCAGATTTTTCTACACCTGCAACAGCCTGCGTGAGTGCCGCCCTCATTACCCATCGTAATCACTGAGGTATTTATCTCTGGGAGGGCACCGCAGCACCTTAAACAGATTGCAAGAGGAGTGCCGGGATTCTTTGTATGTATATATATATATATATATATATATATATATATATAAATAATAAAATGTGCTGCCCTCAGAACCCTTCGCAATGGCACATATCACACCCCTCTAGTTGCGGCCCTGTGCACTGATCCTGCCCACTTTGGTGTCAGTTCCGCCTACCATTGATTTGGTGCCGCCCACATGAGACCACTTCATTACATTTTTCCAGGGCCACTTTTAGTTCCCAATCCGCCTCTGCCCTGCACACATAAATAACAGAAGTGCCATAATACTAGGGGCACACTTAATAAATAAATAAATAAATAAATAAATAAACAAACACAATGAGCATGGGATTATCTTGGGCCCTGGGCAATGCCCAAGACATGGGAACCCTGGCAACTATCCCCTCTGACTAGTTGTATCCCACAAATACATGTTATATGTATATTTAACTCACCAAAATTAATGGTAAACACACTAGATATAAAGTGCCTTCAAATTGTAAACATTCAAAGAATGAAGACCCTTTCAAATATGTATATTACGTTTCCAAGTTAAATAAAAAATTAAAATTTTCAAATATGCAGTATGATCCTATTAAATAATATAAGAGAATTAAAATGAATTAATCAAAATTAATCTAAGAACCTTGGTATTGAAGCAGTACTTGAGGGCAGCAGGACATCAATTAGGTAGACTTGCATTGTGTTGTAGAACTGCAGATTTAATAGAAGTCAAATTCAAATTTAATATAATTATCATATTTTATTAATAAAGCACAAACATATTCTACAGCACTGTATAATTATCATTATCACAAATATATCTGCAGTGAGGGCACAAAAAAGCAACTAGAACTAATAGAATTCTAAAATTAGAAAAAAAGTAGGAAACTCATTTGTGTGACCTAACAGCAGCTCCTACGTTTGGACTATTTACAGTCTTGTACTAATAATTTGGGTACACCAGGAACCTGAACTAGCGGAAAATAAGCATTATAAGATTTATGGGAAGATATATAGTGCTGAGGATACATGGGATCCTGGTATATACTGTCGCATTCACACTAGCAATAAAAAACGTAAAGGGAAGCCATTAAGGGACATTTGGATGTAAAAATACATTTTGCACAAATTTGTCAATGCTGTGCAAGCTCAAAACATGTGCCAAGGCGTCTCTGGCCCTCATTCAGCAAAATAGCAAACTACAACTGGCTGCAATTGCATGTCGGGGGCTGCCCAGCACAGGGCAAGGCTGCTTAGCCATGCAAATACCCAGAATCGATGTGATCGCAGTGTAATTATAACCAAGCAATGAAAAAAAAAAATTGGGTAAAGGGGGGCGGCCATTACTGTTGTGCCTAGAGGCGCCCTGGTTCCTAAATGCTCTCCTGCACCCACAGGCAGATGTATCAAACCAACTATAGAGTGAAGAAGTGAACAAGGGGAGAAGTTGCCCATAGCAACCACTCACTTTCTACCTATTATTTTATTTATACTTGACAAATGCTATCTAGCAGATGATTGTTTGCTATGGGCAACATCTCCACTTCCCCAGTGTTTAGGAGGTTTGATGCATTCCCACTCTAGTCTCTTAAGCATAGTTTATATTAAAGAGAAATGTTATGTCTTGCATAATATTATCTGATAAATGGGCACTGCTTTCCAGAAAGCAAATGCATGCATATGTGCCTATGCAGACCTGGACACATTTTGAACGTAGTAGCCCTAGGTTGGAAGTTCTCACAAAGAGGGAGAGGTATCCAAGCTTTGAGAGAGATAAAGTGGAAAGGTTGCTATGGGCATCTTCTCCATCAACTTCTAACTGTCATTTTATAGACTGCGCTAGATACATGATAGCTAGAAGCTGATTAGTTTCTATGGGCATCTTCTCCACTTTATCTCTTTCCAAGGATTGATACATCTCCCCATATGTAGGGTTCAGTAAGGGGAAGTTCATGTAAATGCAGCTCAGACACACCAGCAGTTATGCACACATAAACCTGTTAGGAGGCGTACCTCATGGTAAAGGTACACACCGATGGTGATGATGATGATGATGATGATGATGATAATGATGATAATTATGATAACTTGTCTTAAACCAGGATCATATGCGGTCATTGCAGATGTATATGACTTTAGAGATGTGTACATCTCATTGTTTTTACAAATATACACACAAGCCATTTTCACTCTTATTATTCATCTATGCTTAGAATATAGGCCCTCATTCCGAGTTGTTCGCTCGCAAGGCGAATGTAGCAGAGTTACACACGCTAAGCCGCCGCCTACTGGGAGTGAATCTAAACATCTTAAATGTGCGACCGATGTATTCGCAATATTGCGATCAAAACCGAGTTAGCAGTTTCTGAGTAACTCCAGACTTACTCTGCCTGTGCGATCAATTCAGTGCTTTTCGGTCCCGGCTGACGTCATAAACACACCCAGCGTTCGCCCAAGCACTCCCACCGTTTCTCCAGACACGCCTGCGTTTTTTCCGGAAACGGTAGCGTTTCCTGCCACACGCCCCTAAAACGCCGTACATCCGCCCAGTAACACCCATTTCCTGTCAATCACAATGCGTTCTCCGGAGCGACGAAAAAGCCGTGAGTAAAATTACTTTCTTCTTAGTAAAGTTACTTGACGCATGCGCAGTGCGAACATTACGCATGCGCACTAAGAGAATTCTCACTGCGATGCGATGAAAAATACCGAGCGAACAACTCGGAATGAGGGCCATAATCTTATTTTCTAGTCTTTTTTTTCTCTCACAATCTAACACTATTTCAATACACTATGGCACTTATAGTTTTTTTATATATATATGTAACACTTTCACATAATTTTCACTCCTCACATCGGGGGTCATTCCGAGTTGTTCGCTCGGTAAATTTCTTCGCATCGCAGCGATTTTCCGCTTAGTGCGCATGCGCAATGTCCGCACTGCGACTGCGCCAAGTAAATTTGCTATGCAGTTAGGAATTTAACTCACGTTTTTTTCCTCGTTCTGGTGATCGTAATGTGATTGACAGGAAGTGGGTGTTTCTGGGCGGAAACTGGCCGTTTTATGGGTGTGTGTGAAAAAACGCTACCGTTTCTGGAAAAACGCGGGAGTGGCTGGAGAAACGGAGGAGTGTCTGGGCGAACGCTGGGTGTGTTTGTGACGTCAAACCAGGAACGACAAGCACTGAACTGATCGCAGATGCCGAGTAAGTCTCGAGTTACTCAGAAACTGCACAGAGATGTCTTATCGCAATATTGCGAATCTTTCGTTCGCAATTTTAAGAAGCTAAGATTCACTCCCAGTAGGCGGCGGCTTAGCGTGTGCAAAGCTGCTAAAAGCAGCTTGCGAGCGAACAACTCTGAATGACCCCCATCACTCACACATGCAGCTCCTACCTCTTTAACCCTTTATTTGTATCACTCTTGCGGTGCCCTGGGGTTGTCTGGCTGGGTGGCTCTGGGGTGTCCTCAGGACCGGTGCTAAGGTGTTCGGCGCCCCCCTGCAAACAATAAATTTGCGCCCTCCCTCACGTAATAAAGGAACAGCGCACAACTTTGGTGAGTACTGTAAAAAGGGGTGTGGCCTTACAAGGAATGGGCGTGGACAGACAATAGTACTCCCAATTCAAATTACGCCATAAGTAGCACAATCTTATTCACATTACACCGCACGTAGTGTCCCTGATTCATAATGCATCACACAGTAGTGTATCTTACTAACATTACGACAGAGTCGTGATTTTAATAAGGTTTATACGCTGTATGAAGAATCCAAATACAGTACAATTGGCCAAAGTCAGAGATATACACAAACCTGACGGTTTGCATAAATAACTAATGTTTTTAAATCTGCGTACATGCAGGATCTGTACTGTGCATGTGCAGATATGTGTCTGCGATGACGATCACAGTGCCCCTTAAGCCACAGAAGGACTGATATGCTGCAGCGATTTGGGGGTGGGAAGGGCCCGCGATGACCACATTCCAGAAAACGGGGCTCTGAAGCCTCCTGCTGAATTAACATATTTCAGCGCTGCCGCTGTGGGATTACAGTCATTAGGTTGACGTGGATCGTAAAGCATGAAAAAGTTTAAAAAAAATTCAAAAAAGTGAAAAACTCATGTCGACCTTTTTCCATGTCGACCTATTGACCATGTCAACCTAATGACTGTTGACCTAAGTCTGGTCGACCTAATGACCCATACCCTGCTGTGTATGACGCACAAACTGTGCTACTGCATCAGCCTCTGAATCAAGCCCAATGTTAAGACAATCTGTTAAGCGGACTCTTATCGGCCAACCAGAATCTCACAGTATTTGCAATACGCCAGCGCACACCCCATTAACACACACATTCACTAGACAAACATCCGACTGAACAACAGATTAAGGCCCTCATTCCGAGTTGATCGCTCGCTAGCTAGTTTTAGCAGCCATGCAAACGCTATGCCGCCGCCCACTGGGGAGTGTATTTTAGCTTAGCAGAAGTGCGGACGCATGTGCAGCCGAGCTCTACAAAAACAATTTGTGCCGTTTCTGAGTAGCTCTGAACCTACTCAGCGCTTGCGATCACTTCAGCCTATTCGTGTCCGGATTTGACGCCATCCACCCGCCCAGCGAACGCCCAGCCACGCCTGCGTTTTTTCAGACACGCCTGCGTTTTTGCAAACACTCCCTGAAAACGGTCAGTTGACACCCAGAAACGCCCCCTTCCTGTCAATCTTCTTGCGGCCGTCAGTGCGACTGAAAACTTCAGTAGAACCTGTGCACAACCACAAAGGGCTTTGTACCCGTACGTCGCGCGTGCGCATTGCGGGGCATACGCATACGCAGAAATGCAGATTTTTAGCCTGATCGCTGCGCTGTGAACAATGGCAGCTAGCGATCAACTCGGAATGACCCCTTGAAATGTACTATGCGGTCCAATATGGAAAATCCCTTCTATATGGTATAAAATCAATTCTTCCCAAACATTACCACAGAGTTACAGGGATACAGCAGTTTAGCATCCATCCAGCACTAGGAACTAGCCACATAATGCTCTGTGCACCCAACCAGCCTATAATTCCTTCTCTCCCTAGAATCCCCCCTAGAGGTAGTCCCCTACATATCAATACTTTGCCCCATTGAAGCTCAGCAGGGACACAGTACCTCCTGAATTTCTTGAACTTTGTCCACCAGCATGCTCTGTTTTGCTGGCATAGTTTGGACAGGACGATGAGTGAAGGCGGACCGGATACGCTCAGGCCACCGCGGTCGGAGTTGCTGCAGCTCCGCTCCAAGCTCCGGCACAGCTTGCTTTGTGTCCAGTCTCCTCCACCAGTCAGTGGTAGTGTGCTCCGGCCGGAGTGCAGCAGCGTGGAGGAATGAGGAGGGGGAGCCGGAGAGACCTAACACAGAGAGCTTGGAGCTGCGCTTCCCACTGCCGGCGCCGCTACCTGTCACACAGTTTGACAGGCGCAGCGGCATCCGGCAGCAACAGCAGGGTATCAAAGCAGGTAGAGCGCCTGCTCGGCCCGGCGCCTCCCTGCATTGCATACCCTTGCTGAGCGGGTAGTGCCGGCTCTGGGTGTCCTGCCCCCCGGACCTGAACCCCTATAGTTAGTGTTAGGGACTTACCCAATGAGAGGCTACCTTGGTGCGGTGGGTAAGCTCATAGCCCTGGCCAGGTTTATGCTAAATGCCTTTGATTATTACAGGTTGAGCTGGTGTGAGATAGTGCACCTGCAACTTTTTTTTCCCCTTGTAACAGTAACTTCCTATCAGAAGTCCTACCTGCCAGTCACCCACAAGACAGGCAGTCCCATTGGGAGGTGTTTCCTTACTCTGGGACTTCCAGACCAGGCTGCGGTTAGAAGAGAGCTGGCTTCTTGTAGGAAGCCACTCCCTGCCTGGTTGTCAGCCCAGTCCGGCTTCTATGGGCTGCTGGACTGCAGCCTCCCTAATGTAGGTAAGATCCACCACCTCAGCTCAGTGTCAGTGAGAGAGCTGCAGTCCATGACTGCACTGGCCACACTCTGGACCTGAATCAGAGATGGAAGCAGATCGCTGTGTGCTACTTAATAAATATGTATACATTCAGTAATTAAAAATGTCAAAGTGGCTTTTTTATTAATCAATTAAATTGGTTATGATCCAATGAGAGCCGATAACCAATCAATTAAAATAATAAACGGGGTGGGGGGCATCCGTTACTGTTTTGCATAGGGGCACCCTTACCCCTAAATCTGTCCCAGTTCCCACCACCAACTACCACTCCATTCAACAGCTCCAACATGGGCCCTCATTCCGAGTTGATCGCTCGCTCCATTTTTCGCAGTGCAACGATCAGGTCACTACTGCGCATGAGTATCCACCGCAATGCACACGCACGTTGTACGGGTACAAACAGCATTGTTGCTGTGCAATGCTTCTAGCGATGAATCCATTCGCACAGCTGATCGCAAGGAGATTGACAGGAAGAAGGCGTTTATGGGTGTCAACTGACCGTTTTCTGGGAGTGGTAGGGAAAGCGCAGGCGTGTCCAGGCGTTTGCAGGGCGGGTATCTGACGTCAATTCCGGCACCGCACAGGCTGAAGTGATCGCAAGCGCTGAGTAAGTTCAGACCTACTCTGAAACTGCTAAAAAAAAAATCGTACCTCTTGGCTGCACATGCGATCGCACACTTGCAAAGCGAAAATACACTCACCCGTTGGTGGCGACTATGTGTTTGCACGGCTGCAAAAAGTAGCTAGCGAGCGATCAACTCGGAATGAGGGTCATGGATCCCACAGGGGACAGATATAAATGTGGTCAGTTTGGATGAACTCTTTCAGGGGACACAAAGAAAACTACAACAACAAAAAAAAAGAATTGTTGAGTATATTTGCATAGTTAAACCTGCATAATAAATAAGTTAAAGTATATACAGTATTAAGACTTCTTTTTATATTTTTGTAACTTTCTCCTATTACAGACACAAATAAGTCCTCGAGAAGGTTGGCAGGTTTACAGCTCTGCTCAAGACCCCGATGGCCGATGTATATGCACCGTGGTGGCTCCAGAGCAGAACCTGTGCTCCCGAGATGCCAAAAGCAAGCAGCTGCGCCAACTCTTAGAAAAGGTCAGTGAGTTTCATTATTTGTTTCTCCATTGTTTTGTAATTTTAAACAATTATAGTCAAATACATAACATTAAGTGCAAAACATTCTTAAGTGACATATAATGAGTCTAATAAGTCTAAGGGGTCGTGCCAAAGTAGATACAGACATCCTGATTTAGGTATCTTTAGATTTAGCTTTTCATTTATATAGGCTGGACTCACAGACTGCATTTATTTATTATGCAGCTTGGTCTGTACATTTAGATGCCACCTATAAATATCTGAGGGATGTAGTTGGCATCCCGTCATACAGGATACTGGCAGTCATAAGACCAGCGCCGGAATCTTGACACCTGTCAGACTGCCGATGCAGGAATCCCAACTACCAAAATCTCGACCGTAACTATCAGGGGGAGGTTAGGGTTAGCCTGCGGGGGGAGATTTAGGCTGCAGGAGAGGAGGGTTTGAGTTAGGGGAAAGATTAGGGTTAGTTTTCTTTCTCACACCTGTTCGGATTTTGGCAGTCGAGATGCCGGGGTCAGTATTCTGACCACTGGCATCCTAACTGCTGGTATCCTAACTGCCGGTATCCCATACCCAACCCATACCGGAGGCGACCATTTTGTGATGTGGCAATAGTGGTAGAAGCAGCTCCTAGGCCTTAGGTATAACTCCTATATGCTGCCTGGGCTGCCTGATTCCTTATTTGCCCTGTGGATATGGAGGACCAGGGTTGGGCTGGACCACAGGGGTACAGGGGATACCAACGGTGGGCCCCACCGCCTGCCCCTCCTACTCCTCAGGTTCCAGACTATGTTCTTGAATTACGCATTATGCATATGTTATCTAATACTGCACAGGACTATGGTTTATTGTCTACAGTGCATTTCTGTTATTAATCTGCTACATTATCATGTATGCACTAACAGTATTTGCTAAATATATTTATCAAAGGGCCCAGCCCATACACTCTGTTATGGTTAGGAAAACCAATGTGGCAGCTGGCCACACCCCCTCTGGAACCTGACCACACCCCTGAATATGGGCCCATACCACTGCGTTCCCCCTTGTGGGCCCTTCATGCCCCAGTCCGACACTGTGGAGAACAGCCTGTCCTGTTGGAAGTTTTATGAATCTTTCTACTTTTTGAAGCATCCAGAAAGATATATGTGGATGGTATTTGCTAAACTACTGCAAAATAATGTTCCATCATACTGTATACAGCACTTACCTTCTGGGGAGTTCTCTGGGACTCCCTGAATAACAATCTACACTACTGCATCCTAGCCATTTCTCTAACGAAGTGGGCAGCACACAGCTTTATTATGTGACTCTTCTGGAGAGGAGGACAAAAAGAATAGCACATGTTATTCATAGGCTTCATTCTCATGAACACTGACCAACATATACTAACTTGTTTTACTATTGTTAGGCGCAATAATTAGGGAAATAAGTGAGTCTTTGCTTATCAATCTTTTATTGCATCATACATGAAGTTTTGATACTGTATGTTTCATTTTTAAATCTACTCCTGAGTAAGATCATTGCTGTGTTTTTAGATTTACAGTACTACAGTGAAAAACAAGCCATGTGCACTTTTCAGTGCTTCAAAAGTAATGCTGGAAGGGCTGAACAAAAATCCATCAACCAATTAAACCATCAGTTTGCAAGAGCTCTCATATTGCATGTCTGCAGACATCTCTGTCGTAGGTTACAGACCACTGTCTGTGCTAAATGCAGATAGATTCTTCTCACTCAGCTGATAAACAATCAGTGTAATGGAGCTACACAGGCGCTTGTAACGCCTCTGCTGCCAGAGCAGTGAAAGACAATGGCTATTATCATAACAAACAGCACATAAATGTTTACACCCCAATTCCATATGGCCCATTTCAGCAGATGATAGACAACAAAATGTTAGTCCTTTCTCAGTAGTGTATGAAATATTCCATAGTCAAGGGCGCCAAGAGAGCAGAGGCATAACTCCCACAGGCAATGGAGACACCTGCCTCCGGGCTCCAAGCCCTGAAGGGGCATCTGCATGTACAGTAGCACATGTGTGGTTTCAACAGTATCCAAGTGTGACCGCCCCTCTTCCAAAGGAGCTTTTTGGCACACCCGCTGCTGCTGCAGTTAATTGGCTTTGTCCCAGGGGCCCTGCTAACACCTGCAGTAGGGGACAGGATGGCTATGGGTGTTACCTCTCAGCATGCGCTGCAGCCAAGTGATAGTGCACCCGCTGCTGCTGCTGCTGGACTGTGAGATGGGACTCACCGGTGAATGCTAATTCTGCATGCTGCAGACAGCTGAATCACAGCGTAGCTGGAGCACTGCCAATTCACTGCAAGATCCGGTCCCTGTGTATATATATGTGTATATATATATATATAAAGTGTCCACTGTTGCTATAAAAGCAAACTGCACGTCACTCCCATGCTGATGAAAAAAGAAAAGCTTCAATAAGCGTGAAAGATCAAATCATCACAACATGAATGAAAAAAGGCAGCCTGCCTGTTGTTCAACGGCTCATTTCAGGACCTGGCATAGTCCCTTCATCAGGATAAGGTTTTGCTGCTATAGTCAGTAGCAGGGGCGGATCCAGAAGAAAATGATAGGGGGGGCACCATGGAAGGGGCAAGTACATTTGCGTGCGGCTTCGGTGCATGTGAGGTGGCGCTTCTTATACAATGCCCACAGTTGTAGCGCTCATTATGCAATGTCCACTGTACTGGTAGTGCCCCTTATATAGACCCCATAGTAGTGGTGTCCCTTATGCAATTCCCGTATTGCCCCCAGTAGTAATGTTGCCTGTAGTAATGCCCCCAGTCATTATGCCCCCAGTGGTAATGTCCCTGCAGTTATGACCCCAGTAGTTTAGCCACCAGTAGTAATGCCCCCCTATAGTTTGCCCCATTGTAGTTTAGCCAATGTAGTTATGCCCCCCTTATAGTTTAGCCACCAGTAGTAATGCCCCCCTGTAGTTTGCCCCATTGTAGTTTAGCCCCTGTAGTTATGCCCCCCTTATAGTTTAGCCTCCAGTAGTAATGCCCCCAATAGTTTGGCCCCTGTAGTTATGCCCCCAGTAGTTTGGCTCCCCCTGTAGTTTAGCCCCCAAGTAGTGATGCCCCCAATAGTTTGGCCCCTGTAGTTATGCCCCCAGTAGTTTGGCTCCCCCTGTAGTTTAGCCCCCAAGTAGTAATGCCCCTGTAGTTTAGCCCCCAAGTAGTAATGCCCCCTGTAGGTGCCCCCCAGTAATAATGCCCCCAGTAGCTGCCCCCCCCAGTAATAATGCCCCCAGTAGCTGCCCCCCCAGTAGTGATGCCCCCAGTTATAATGCCCCCAGTAGTAATGCCCCCCCTCAGTAGTAATGCCCCTTGTTGATGCCCCCCCCAGTAGTAATGCCCCTTGTTGGTGCCCCCCCAGTAGTAATGTCCCCCCGTAGTTTCCCCCAGGAGATGCCCCCGCTGCATTAAGGAAGAAAAAAACATAATACTTACCGAGCCCCGTTCCCTCGCCGCTGCAGTCCTCCTTCTGGCTGGCGAACTCTCCTCAGTACTATGAGAGAGACGTCATGACTGACGTCTCTCCCATAGCGCACGGCGCAGTGACAGCGCCGGAAGCCAGAGCTCAGTACTGAGCTCCTGCCTCCGGCTACCGCTGTGCAGGGAGACGGGCGCCCGCTGGTAACACAATCTCAGCGGGCGCCCGTCATCTCCCTGTGCGGCGCCGATGCCGCGGGGGGTGGGGACGGGGGGGGGGGGAAAGCCACAAATGACAGGGGGGGCAGGGGCCCGAGTGCCCCCCCCTGGATCCGCCACTGGTCAGTAGTGACTGGCATGATGTGAAAAGATCTTTCACGCTTATTAAAGCTTTTCTTTTTTCATCAGCATGGGAGTGACGTGCAGTTTAATTCTATAGCAACAGTGGACACTAATATGATATAGCACGAGCACCCCACATTAATATATTTTGCAAGAAGTGCCAAATCATCTAAAGGTACATATATATATATAAATCCAGTAGTAAGGAGCACTCACCAGTCTTCAAAAAATCCTTTTCTTTATTTTCAGCAAATCATTAGAAAGGGGGAATCCACGTTTCGGTCCCAGATGGGACCTTTGTCAAGATCATACAGCATTACAAATGGCCCCCATATATACCCAAGATAGCCTTCTCCCCAATTAGCAAAATAAGAAACACCCTATAGACATTTAAAAGCACACAAGTTACTGTTGTAACAAACATATACAAACATCACATAGACAGACACAACATTTAGTGCACATAAATACCCTTTAGAGCATGAGTCCACTGCAAACCGTTATTAACAGCGGTACAGAAGCGGCGTGCATTCCACTGCGTACTGCACTTCCGGTGTCTGGAACGCAAGTTCCGGACACGTGACCGTAAGTCCGCTGTCCTCCGTTCGTGATCTGTATTAATTGCCAGCGCTTAGTTATCCAGTTCCCATGGTAACCTAGCGTTACATATTATATAGGTATAACCGTATAGGTCATATAATAAAGTACCCTTAATTCAATCACAGAGTGTTGGATAGTATAAGGTATATTAGCAACTAAACAGTGGGCTCATGCACATCAGGGAAAGCCATAATAGGCAAACAGCATATGAACTATAGCATAGTATTAAATTATGTTATTATTAGAACAGTCACAGAGTTAGATAATTGACCAAAAGCAAAAAAGTTTTGGGCATCGATACAGACCGTTATATTACGGAAGCCACACAAAGCAAAAAATAAAATAAAAACAATAATAAAAATAAGAGGAAAAAATAAATAAAAATAAATACAGTTCACTCCAGGAAAACACCATATTGAATGCCTTCGTTTAGGCCCCGCGGGCGTACGGTGTCCAGTCGGTAAATCCATGACGCTTCTCGTTGGAGCAATAGTTTTGCTCTGTCGCCTCCTCTTTTCAGAGGGGCTATTCGATCTATTATCATGCATTTTAATGATGCCAGGGTGTGTTTTGCCTCATGAAAGTGCCTGGCCACAGGCTTATCCGAGTGTCCAACATTCAATGCTGTTCTGATGGATAGACGATGATTCGCCATTCTGTCCCGGAATGGACGAATCGTTTTGCCCACGTACATCAGGGAGTAAGGACATGTAAGTGTGTAAATAATGAAATCAGAGGTGCAACTCACTCGCTGGCGAATCTTAATTTTCTGTCCAGTATGTGGATGGTGGAAATATTCACCAGAGGTCATGCTTCTACAAGTCATGCAATTTACACATCGGTAACACCCCATTTTCTGCAGCGTCAACCATGATTCAGGTTCTGATTTTAGTGGCCTGTCAGGCTGCATTAGGATGTCCTTTAGATTCCGCCCCTGTTTGAAGCTGATCAAAGGATTAACTGGTAAGTGTTTGCAGAGGTCTGGATCACTTTTAACCACCGGCCAGAGGTTTTTAACTGCTTGTTGTATAGCAGGACCTGCAGTATCAAACGTCGTCGTGACAACAAATGGGTTCTGTAACCTTTGTTGATTTTTCAAATTTCCTGATGAGAAAATTTTTAAAGGTTTATGTAAACAGTTGATAATGGTCAGTTCACTGTAGCCTCGGGAGGAAAACCTCAGTTTCATTTCCTCCAGTTTTATATTAGCCGTATCAGATTCTGAGTTGTTACGAAGCACTCGCAAGAATTGTGAAACCGGCATGTTCTGTTTAAGTGAACCAGGGTGGTGGCTTCCAAAATGTAACAAAGTGTTACGATCTGTGGGCTTCCTAAACAGTCTGTGTCCATACCCAAACTCTGTGGCATAGACAGTCACATCCAAGAAGTTAATCTCCTCCCTACTGTATTCCATAGTAAATCTAATGGGAGAATCTAGGCAGTTTAGATACTCCAACATGTGTTGAAGTGCCATCTCACTGCCTGTCCAAATCAGAAACACGTCATCGATAAAACAGCGATAAAAGCCGGTACTATCTCCAAACAGCGGGAGGACATGTGTATTTTCATAAATATCCATAAATAAATTTGCATACGATGGTGCTATGTTACTGCCCATCGCCGTGCCCACCGTTTGGAGATAGTATCGGCCACCATATTGAAAATAATTGCATGTTAAAGTTAATTCCAACAAATCAACCAAAAATTCAGTTGGTGGAGAGGCCATATGTGTACGAGACAAAGCTCGTCGAACAACCATCAACCCATCACTGTGGTATTACGGTGTATAAGGACGCCATGTCCATCGTTACCAGGATCCCATGTTTAGAGGCCGGGAGTGCGTTGATCAATCTCAAGAAATCATTAGTATCCTGTAGATAACTAGATGTGTTTTTAACACATATTTGTAGAAAACTATCTAAATATTGTGCCACAGATGAAAATAAAGAATTCCGGGCTGATATGATCGGTCGACCCGGAGGTCTCTCAAGAGTCTTGTGTATTTTCGGCAACAGAGTATAGGACAAATAGCATATTCAGTCTTGAGAAAGGCCAATACATCAGTGTCGATCCAACCATTCGAAAAACCAATATTTAAGCTTGCATCCAAGCAGTTTTTAAATGAAACAGTAGGATCACCCCCCCAGTACCTTGTAGGTGTCACTGTCTGATAACTGTCTCAATGCCTCATTATCATAATCCTTGGTATCAAGTATTACCACCGCGCGCCCCTTGTCGGCAGGGCGTATGGTTAACAGAGGATTATCTCTCAAATCCCTAAGTGCTTTCTTCGCAAGAGGTCTCAAATTGTATCTCATATGCTTCTGTTTAGTAAGTGATTCCTAAATATTATGATCCAATAGCCTAGTGAAGGTCTTAATACTGGGATTCAGTGATGGAGGATCAAAATTGCTCTTTTTCTTAAATCGTGTGGTGATGTAATCCATTTTACATGTATCTTGAAACTTTTCAGTGAGTCTAAGTTTTCTACCTAGCTTGAATTTATCAACTGACCATCGAAACTTATCAAATTTGGGAGTTGGTATGAAACTCAACCATTTAGATAACAAACTTATCTCTGGTCCAGTGAGTTTATGTGATGATAAATTGATCACTGATTCTTCTGAGCTTTTGTTGTCTTCTTTTTTTCTTTTATATTTTCCCCGCCGAAGGTGGGGCCTTCTGCGTTTAAAGCTGAATTATTAACTTTAGACCAAGTATTGGCCCTAGGGAGGGGCGGTTTACCAGAAATCTGAGAGTCAGAGGAATCCCTATCTGAGGATGAAAGACTATCAAGTTGGAACTGATTATAACAATATTTATTATTTCTAGGTCTAAATGGCACCGGGTTACACTACCCGTGAGCCACCTATAGACTCTATAGTCTTTGTAATCATGTTCAACTTTAATCAAGTTTAGCTCTTTTGAACCTCACCAGGTCTTCATAGTATTTCTCAATTTGATCTTTAAGTTTATTCAACCACTGTTGTGAATTATCTGCTTGTAAAACATCAGTTGCTACAGAGCGAGAGGCAGCTAACTCAGTTCTTACTTTTTTTAGATCAACCCCAACCTCTTCAATTACAAGCAAGAGCAGATCAAATGAGCATTTATTATGGACCGAGCACCATCTGCTGCAGAAGGCTGGGTTATTTCTCCCAATAGTGGGAATGTTTTTTTATACGAAAGCCCCTGGGCAGTTGTTATTTGCGATAATAGTCCGATAAAAATTGCCCATGCAGCAGAAGGTCCACTTCCTTTTTTTGTAAATTTAATAATTTATGATACAAGTCTAATGCACTTTCTGCTGGTAATCGTTCAAAGTCGCTAAATTCAGACAACACCCTCTCTGCATCATCATCAGTTAATGCTAAAAGCTCATGTTCAGCTGAGAAAAGAAGTTCGTCAGAAACAATATTATCCATGTGAAAGAGTGATCACCATAAGCACATTCACAAGAAAATATATAGTAATCCCTTTAGCTAAGACCATCAATTTCACAGAGTTATAAAAAGAAATAAAGAAAATGCAAAAAACATAAGAAAATGAAAAAATCATCCAGAACAACTCAGAAAAATACAAAATCATATACTTATGTCTATAGTCCATATCTGTGATAGAACCATTCCACTTAATGTTCCTTATAGTTAGTCATAAAAAATAGACAATTCCTTGAAACAGTCAATCCTTTTAGCCTGGTGCCGGACATAAAGTAACAACTCAATGTTGAAACATAAATATTTCCAGAACAGTCCACACTCTGGCCTTATTCATATATGCTGGGGTAGCATCCATATATTGATAAATCACCAAGACCCATCAATTCCAATTCAAATCCAGTAGTAAGGAGCACTCACCAGTCTTCAAAAAAGCCTTTTCTTTATTTTCAGCAAATCATTAGAAAGGGGGTATCGACGTTTCGGTCCCAGATGAGACCTTTGTCAAGATCATACAGCATTACAAATGGCCCCCATATATACCCAAGATAGCCTTCTCCCCAATTAGCAAAATGAGAAATACCCTATAGACATTTAAAAACACAAGTTACTGTTGTAACAAGCATATACAAACATCACATAGACAGACACAACATTTAGTGCACATAAATACCCTTTAGAGCATGAGTCCACTGCAAACCGCTATTAACAGCGGTACAAAAGCGATGTGCGTTCCACTGCGTGCCGCACTTCCGGTGTCTGGAACGCAAGTTCCGGACACGTGACTGTAAGTCCGCTGTCCTCCGTTCGTGATCTGTATTCATTGCCAGCACTTAGTTATCCAGTTCCCATGGTAACCTAGCGTTACATATTATTTAGGTATAACCGCATAGGTCATATAATAAAGTAACCTTAATTCAATCACAGAGTGTTGGATAGTATAAGGTATATTAGCAACTAAACAGTGGGCTCATGCACTTCAGGGAAAGCCATAATAGGCAAACAGTATATGAACTATAGCATAGTATTAAATTATGTTATTATTAGAACAGTCACAGAGTTAGATAATTGACCAAAAGCAAAAAAGGTTTTGGGCATCAATACAGACCGTTATATTATGGAAGCCACAAAAAGCAAAAAATAAAATAAAAACAATAATAAAAATAAGAGGAAAAAATAAATAAAAATAAAAATAAATACAGTTCACTCCAGGAAAACACCATATTGATTGCCTTTGTTTAGGCCTTATGGGCGTACAGTGTCCAGTCGGTGAATCCCTGACACTTCTTGTTAGAGCAATAGTTTTGCTCTGTCGCCTCCTCTTTTCAGAGGGGCTATTCGATCTATTATCATGCATTTTAATGATGCCAGGGTGTGTTTTGCCTCATGAAAGTGCCTGGCCACAGGCTTATCCGAGTGTCCAACATTCAATGCTGTTCTGATGGATAGACGATGATTCGCCATTCTGCCCCGGAATGGACGAATCGTTTGCCCACGTACATCAGGGAGTAAGGACATGTAAGTGTGTAAATAATGAAATCAGAGGTGCAACTCACTCGCTGGCGAATCTTAATTTTCTGTCCAGTATGTGGATGGTGGAAATATTCACCAGAGGTCATGCTTCTACAAGTCGTGCAATTTACACATCGGTAACACTCCATTTTCTGCAGCGTCAACTAGAGATGAGCGAGTTCGGTTCTCAGAGAACCGAACCACACGAACTTTGCCTTCCGAGTCCGAATCCGAGCCAGGCTCGAATTTTCCATCTTGACTCGGAAACCCGAACGCGGCAAAATGTCATCATCCTACTGTCGGATTCTCGCGGGATTTGGATTCCATATAAGGAGCTGCGTGTCATGGCCATTTTCACTCCAGTCTCGGAGAGTGTAGTGAGAGGACGTGTCTCCGTCCTCAGTCTCTGTGTGGGGGTGGGAAAGTGGCGTGGCGAGTCTACTTACTGCTGTCTTGTGCTACTCAGTCCAGTCCAGTGTACTCAGTGTCTTATGCTGCATCAGTCCAGCCAGTCACAGTGTTGGTGTCCTCTGCTGCTATATGTCCCCAGTGCTGCTGGCTGCTGTATAAGTCCCTTGCATTTTAGCTATGTTGTCTTGCATCAGACCAGGGGTAGTGTCTTGTGCAGCATCAGTCCAGTGACCAGTCACATGGGTGGTGTCCGCTGCTGCCATATATCCAGTGTAGCTGTATAAGTCCCTTTTAGTGCTGCTGTGTTGTCCTGTTGCCATATATCCAGTGTTACTGCCATATAATTCCCGTGATACTGGCGTATAATTCCTGTGACATTGCCGTATAATTCTCTGAATACTGGCGTATAATTCCTGTGACGTTGCCGTATAATTCTCTGAATACTGGCGTATAATTCCTGTGATATTGCCGTATAATTCTCGGAATACTGGCGTATAATTCCTGTGATATTGCCATATAATTCCCGTGATACTGGCGTATAATTCCTGTGACATTGCCGCATAATTCTCTGAATACTGGCGTATAATTCTCGGAATACTGCTTATAATGCCTGTGACATTGCCGTATAATTCTTGGAATACTGGCATATAATTCCTGTGACATTGCTGTATAATTCTCGTAATACTGGCATATAATTCCTGTGATATTGCCGTATAATTTCTGTGATATTGCCGTATAATTCTCGGAATACTGGCGTATAATTCCTGTGATATTGCCGTATAATTCCTGTGATATTGCCGTATAATTCCTGTGATATTGACGCATAATTCTCGGAATACTGGCGTGTAATTCCTATGATATTGCCGTATAATTCTCTGAATACTGGCGTATAATTCCTGTGACATTGCCGTATAATTCTCGGAATACTGGCGTATAATTCCTGTGATATTGCCGTATAATTCCCGTGATACTGGTGTATAATTCTAGTTATCCTGCCGTATAATTCCATATAAATCCATATAATTCCATATAAATCCAGTCCAGTGGTGCTGCCATATAAGTTCAGTGGTGCTTTCCTGTGCTGTATATTATTTACTCCAAATAAAGGGGTTATTAATATTTAATCCAAATAATTTTTACAGGGTTTGCCCTATGAGGTGTAGGGGTACGCTCTCTTGTGCCGCATATTGTGTTATATAACTCCAGAAAAATAATAGAGAACAAACATTTTGAAGAGTTAATAGGGAAAGATCAAGAACCACTTCCTCCTAGTGCTGAAGCTGCTGCCACTAGCCATGACATACTGTAGACGATGAAATGCCATCAACGTCGTCTGCCAAGGCCGATGCCCACTGTGATAGTAGAGGGCGTGTAAAATCCAAAAAGCCAAAGTTCAGTAAAAAGAACCAAAAAAAGAAACTTAAATCGTCTGAGGAGAAAAGTAAACTTGCCAATATGCCATTTACGACACGGAGTGGCAAGGAACGGCTGAGGCCCTGGCCTATGTTCATGACTAGTGGTTCAGCTTCACATGATGATGGAAGCCCTCATTACTGAGGCCTTGACACACGTCTAACACATGTTGGTGTTAGATGTGCGTCCGGTATCCGCCATTAGTGCAGTGGGATTTAGACAATTGATGGAGGTATTGTGTCCCCGGTAACAAATCCCATCTAGATTCCACTTCACTAGGCAGGCGATAGCGAGATTTTGCCATTTAATTCCAGTGATTTGGACGTATAATTACAGTGATTTTGCCAATTAATTTTATTGATTTATAATTATTAATTACAGTGATCTTGCCAATTAATTCCATTGATTTGGACGTATAATTCCAGATGGAATTGTTTGTGTCACTTAGCTTAGTCATGCATGAGGTGCTGTTTGGGGCCTAGGTTTTGAAAAGTGCCATCCTGTCTGACACTGCCGTGAGTCCAGGGGTACTGCTGTATTAGTCCTGGGGTACTGCCGTATAAGTCCACCAATTGCAGATTTTTGTGACTGGAGCGTGCTGGAGATGCTGTCAGTGGACCGAACAATTGCGGCCCACTCTCAACATTCAGCCACTGTGTGACACTACTAGATGGGCCAGGTGGTTGTGTCGCGTAGCTGAGGCCTACAGCAACCTCGATGCACCTTTTTTTCTTCTTTGCATCATGTGCTGTTGGGGGCCTTTTTTTGATATCTGCCCTCCTGTCTGCCACTGCAGTGCCACGCCTGGATGGGCCAATTGTTTGTGTCGCTTGGCTTTGTCATACAACTACCTCATTGCAATTCTTTTTCTTCTTTGCATCATGTGCGGTTTAGGGACTAGTTTTTGAATAGTGCCATCTTGTCTGCAACTGCAGTGCCACTCCTAGATGGGCCAGGTGTTTGTGCAGCACACTTGTGTCGCTTAGCTTAGTGATACAGCCACCTCGGTGCAACTTTTAGGCCTAAAAACAATATTGTGAGGTGTGAGGTGTTCAGAATAGACTGGAAATGAGTGGAAATGAATGTTATTAAGGTTCATAATACCGTAGGAGCAAAATTACCCCCAAATTCTGTGATTTTAGCTGTTTTTATGTTTTTTTTTTTAAATCATCCAGATCCAAAACCAAAACCAAAACATGAAAGGGTGGTTTTGGCAAAACCAAGCAAAAACCAAAACATGAAAGTGGAATTAGAACCAAAACCAAAACATATAAAGTGCTAGCCGCACATCTCTAGCGTCAACCATGATTCAGGTTCTGATTTTAGTGGTCTGTCAGGCTGCATTAGGATGTTCTTTAGATTCCGCCCTGTTTGAAGCTGATCAAAGTCTTAGCTGGTAAGTGTTTGCAGAGGACTGGATCACTTTTAACCACCGGCCAGGAGGTTTTTAACTGTTTGTCGTATAACAGGACCTGCAGTATCAAACGTCGTCGTGACAACAAATGGGTTCTGTAACCTCCGTTGTTTTTTCAAATTTCTTGATGAGAAAATTTTTAAAGGTTTATGTAAACAGTTGTTAATGGTTAGTTCACTGTAGCCTCGGGAGGAAAACCTCAGTTTCATTTCCTTCAGTTTTATATTAGCCGTATCAGATTCTGAGTTGTTACGAAGCATTCGCAAGAATTGTGAAACCGGCATGTTCTGTTTAAGCGAACCAGGGTGGTGGCTTCCAAAATGTAACAAAGTGTTACGATCTGTGGGCTTCCTAAACAGTCTGTGTCCATACTCAAACTCTGTGGCATAGACAGTCACATCCAAGAAGTTAATCTCCTCCCTACTGTATTCCATAGTAAATCTAATGGGAGAATCTAGGCAGTTTAGATACTCCAACATGTGTTGAAGTGCCATCTCACTGCCTGTCCAAATCAGAAACACGTCACTGTTTGCCTATTATGGCTTTCCCTGATGTGCATGAGCCCACTGTTTAGTTGCTAATATACAGTACCTTATACTATCGAACACTCTGTGATTGAATTATGGGTACTTTATTATATGATCTATGTGGTTATACCTATATAATATGTAACGCTAGGTTACCATGGGAACTGGATAACTAAGCGCTGGCAATGAATACAGATCACGAACGGAGGACAGCGGACTTCCGGTCACATGTCCGGAACTTGCGTTCCAGACACCGGAAGTGCGGCACGCAGTGGAACTCACTCCGCTTCTGTACCGCTGTTAATAGCGGTTTGCAGTGGACTCCTGCTCTAAAGGGTATTTATGTGCACTAAATGTTGTGTCTGTCTATGTGATGTTTGTATATGTTTGTTACAACAGTAACTTGTGTGCTTTTGAATGTCTATAGGGTGTTTCTCATTTTGCTAATTGGGGGAAAGGCTATCTTGGGTATATATGGGGGCCATTTGTAATGCTGTATGATCTTGACAAAGGTCCCATCTGGGACCGAAACGTCGATACCCCCTTTCTAATGATTTGCTGAAAATAAAGAATGGCTTTTTTGAAGACTGGTGAGTGCTCCTTACTACTGGATTTGAATTGGAACTGATGGGTCTTGGTGATTTATCAATATATTGATGCTACCCCAGCATATATGAATAAGGCCAGAGTGTGGACTGTTCTGGAAGTATATATATATATATATATATATATATATACACAGGTTGAGTATCCCATATCCATATATTCCGAAATACGGAATATTCCGAAATACGGACTTTTTTGAGTGAGAGTGAGATAGTGAAACCTTTGTTTTTTGATGGCTCAATGTACACAAACTTTGTTTAATACACAAAGTTATTAAAAATATTGTATTAAATGACCTTTAGGCTGTGTGTATAAGGTGTAAATGAAACATTAATGAATTGTGTGAATGTAGACACACTTTGTTTAATGCACAAAGTTATAAAAAATATTGTCTAAAATGACCTTCAGGCTGCGTGTATAAGGTGTATATGTAACATAAATGCATTCTGTGCTTAGATTTAGGTCCCATCACCATGATATCTCATTATGGTATGCAATTATTCCAAAATACGGAAAAATCCCATATCCAAAATACCTCTTGTCCCAAGCATTTTGGATAAGGGATACTCAACCTGTATATATATATATATATATATATATATAGTAGATACACACTCACACACCATATTTGTTTTCCCCTTTTTTTTTTTAAAGGGGCGAGGTCACCAAACTCCAACTTGCCTTCAGGCAACTGGGTTGAACTTATGCCCCTGCAAGAGAATGTGTTGCCTCTCTGGAAGTCTGGACTGGCATGGAGGACTAACAATGCACCAAGATGACATCACCACACCCAACATCACTTGTTACACCTTTCCTAGTGCCAGTGCTTATTGATCTCTTGGCGCCCCCGGATTTTAATACTGTTCTTGACTGCACCTACCTCTTTCTCTGGGTTTATCCAGGTTAGCTCAATGACTCTAAAGCTGGATACACACTATAATATTATCTGTCCAGTCTTCAGGTTGGAGTGAAAGTCTGGTAATGTATGGGAGCAAATGACCATCATCTATTTGCTCCTAAAAGCTGTAAAATGGGCAAAAATGGTCATTCAGCTAAATTGGTTAAATCAAATGGATTTATCCAATTTGTCTCAGAGAACCGAACTGTACCGAACTTCACCATTCGAGTCTGGATCCGATCCAGGCTCTGGTTTTTCTCGCTTGACTCGGAAACCAGAACGAGACAAAATGTCATCATCCCGCTGTCGGATTCTCATGGGGTGTGGATTCCATATAAGGAGCCGCGCATCCTCGCCATTTTCACTCCGGCATTGGAGATTGTAGAGAGACGATGTGTCTCCGCTCTCTCAGTGTCCTCAGTGTCCGTGTCTTCTGCTGAATCTGTCCAGTCACAGTGCTTGTGTCCTCTGCTGCCATATGTCCAGTGCTGTCCAGTGGTGCTGTGTTGTGCTGCATCAGTTCAGTGGTGGTGTGTTGTGCTGCATCAGTCACAGTGGTGGTGTCCTCTGCTGCCATATGTCCAGTGCTGCTGTATAATAAGTCCCTTACAGTGTTGCTGTGTTGTCCTGCATAAGACCAGTGGTAGTGTCCTGGCCATCAGTCATCCCAGTGACCAGGCAGTCACAGTGGTATACGCTGCTGCTATGTGTCCACTGCTGCTGTATAATAATAATAATAATAATAATAATAATAATAGCAACAAGTCCCTTACAGTGTTGCTGTGTTGTGCTGCATCAGACCAGTGGTAGTGTCCTGGCCATCAGCCATCAGTCATTCCTGTGCCGTATATTGTGTTATATAACTCCAAAAAAATAATGGAGAACAAAAATTTAGAGGATAGAATAGGGAAAGATCAAGAACCACTTCCTCTTAGTGCTGAAGCTGCTGCCACTAGCCATGACATAGATGATGAAATGCCATCAACGTTGTCTGTCAAGGCTGATGCCCAATGTGATAGTAGAGGGTGTGTAAAATCCAAAAAGCCAAAGTTCAGTAAAAAAGACCCAAAAAAAGAAATTTAAATCATCTGAGGAGAAATGTTAACTTGCCAATATGCCATTTACGACACGGAGTGGCAAGGAACGGCTGAGGCCCTGGCCTATGTTCATGACTAGTGCTTCAGCTTCACATGACGATGGAAGCCCTCATCCGCCCGCTAGAAAACTTAAAAGAGTTAAGGTGGAAAGAGCACAGAAAAGAACTGTGCGTTCTGAGATGGTATCACAAATCCCCAAGGAGAGTCCAAGTGTGTCGGCGGTTGCGATGCCTGACCTTCCCAACACTGGACGGGAAGAGGTGGCTCCTTCCACCATTTGCACGCCCCCTGCAAGTGATGTAAGGAGCACCCACAGTCCAGTTCCTGATATTGAAATTGAAGATGTCACTGTTGAAGTATACCAGGATGAGGATATGGGTGTTACTGGCGCTGAGGAGGAAGTTGACGATGAGGATTCTGATGGTGATGTGGTCTGTTTAAGTCAGGCACCGGGTGAGACACCTGTTGTCCATGGGATGAAGAAGCCCATTGTGATGCCTGGGCAAACTATCAAAAAAGCCACCTCTTCGGTGTGGAATTATTTCTCCACAAATCCGGACAACAGGTGCAAGCCATCTGTTGCCTCTGTCAATCTGTAATAAGTAGGGGTAAGGATGTTAACAACCTAGGAACATCCTCACTTATACGTCACCTGCAGCGCATTCATCAAAAGTCAGTGTCAAGTTGTGAAACTTTGGGTAAGAGCGCAAGCAGTCCACTGACATCTAAATCCCTTCTTCCTCCTGTACCCAAGCTCCTGCAAGCCACACCACCAACTCCCTCAACGTCAACTTCCTCAGTCAGGATCATCAGTAGTACTGCAGGCCATGTCACTGTCAAGACTGACGAGTCCTCTCCTAACCGGGATTCTTCCGGAGGATCCTTGAGTGGTACACCTGCTGGTGCTGCCGCTGCTGTTGTTGCTGCTGGGAGTTAATCGTCATCCCAGAGGGGAAGTCGGAAGACCACTTGTACTACTTCAACTAAGCAATTGACTGTCCAACAGTCCTTTGTGAGGAAGATGAAATATGACAGCAGTCATCCTGTTGCAAAGCGGATAACTGAGGCCTTGACACTTATGTTGGTCGGTATTCACCATTATTGCAGTGGGATTTAGACAATTGATGGGGGTATTGTGTCCGCGGTACCAAATCCCATCTAGGTTCCACTTCACTAGGCAGGCGATACCGAGAATGTACAAAGACGTCAGAAAAATAGTCACCAGTGTCCTACAAAATGCGGTCTTATCCAGTGTCCACTTTACCACGGACATGTGGACAAGTGGAACAGGGCATACTAAGGACTATATGACTTTGACAGCCCACTGGGTAGATGTATGGCCTCCCACAGCAACAACAGCAGCGGCACCAGTAGCAGCATCTCGCAAATGCCAACTCGTTCCTAGGCAGGCTACGCTATGTATCACAGCTTTCCGTAAGAGGCACACAGCTGGCAACCTCTTACGGAAACTGAGGGACATCATCGCAGAATGGCTTACCCCAATTAGACTCTCTTGGGGATTTGTGATATTGGACAATGCCATCAATATTGTGCGTGCATTACATCTGGGCAAATTCCAGCACGTCCCATGTTTTGCACATACAATTAATTTGCTGTTGCATAATTTTTTGAAAAATTACAGGGGTGTACAGGAGATTCTGTCGGTGGCCCGAAAAATTGCGGGCCACTTTCGACATTCTGCCACCATGTGCCGAAGACTGGAGCGACAGCAATCTCTCCTGAACCTGTCCTGCTATCAACTAAAGCAAGAGGTGGTAATGAGGTGGAATTCAACACTCTCTATGCTTCAGAGGATGGAGGAGCAGCAAAAGGCCATTAAAGACTATACATCCACCTACGATATTGTCAAAGGAGGGGGAATGCACCTGACTCAAATGCAGTGGAGAATGATTTCTGTCTCCAACCCTTCGAACTTGCCACACGTGAAGTCAGTTTAGACACTGCCAGCTTGAGTCAGGTCATTTCCCTCATCAGGCTTTGCAGAAGCAGCTGGAGAAATTGAAGGAGGAGCTAAGACAAAGCGATTCTGCAAAGTATGGGGTACTTGTGGATGGAGCCCTTCATTCGCTCTACCAGGATTCAAGGGTGGTCAATCTGTTGAAATCAGAGCACTAAATTTTAGCCACCGTGCTCGATCCTCGGTTTAAAGCCTACGTTGTATCTCTCTTTCTGGCAGGCACAAGTCTGCAGAGGTGCAAAGACCTGCTGGTGAGTAAATTGACAACTCAAGCGGAACGTGACCCGTCAACAGCTCCTCATTCAATTTCTCCCACCATTGGGACTGCAAGGAAAAGGATTAGATTTCCTAGCCCACCCGCTGGCGGTGATGCAGGGCAGTCAGGAGTGAGTGCTGACATCTGGTCCGGACTGAAGGACCTGCCAATGATTACTGACATGTCTACTGTCACTGCATATGATTCTGTCACCATTGAAAGAATGGTGGAGGATTATATGAGTGACAGCATCCAAGTAGGCATGTCAGACAGTTCGTATGTATACTGGCAGGAAAAAGAGGCAATTTGGATTCCCTTGCACAAACTGGCTTTATTTTACCTAAGTTCCCCCCCCCCCCCCTCCAGTGTGTACTCCGAAAGAGTGTTTAGTGCAGCCAGTAACCTTGTCAGCGATCGGCGTAGGAGGCTACTTCCACAAAATGTGGAGAAGATGATGTTCATCAAAATTAATTATAAATTAATCCGGGAAGACCTTGACCAGCAATTGTCTCCGGAAAGTACACAGGGACCTGTGATGGTGGATTCCAGTGGGGACGAATTAATACTCTGTGAGGAGGAGGATGTACACAGTGAAAGGGGTGAGGAATCGGAGGATGAGGTCAACATCTTGCCTCTGTAGAGCCAGTTTGTGTAAGGAGAGATTGATTGCTTCTTTTTTTGGTGGGTGCCCCAACAAACCAGTCATTTTAGCCACAGTTGTGTGGCAGACCCTGTCGCTGAAATGATTGGTTTGTTAAAGTGTGCATGTCCTATTTATACAAAATAAGGGTTGGTGGGAGGGCCCAAGGACAATTCCATCTTGCACCTTTTTTTCTTCTTATCATCATGTGCTGTTTGGGGACTATTTTTTTAAAGTGCCACCCTGTCTGACACTTCCGTATATGTCCATTAGTACTGCCATTTAATTCCAGAGATTTGGACGTATAATTTCAGTGATTTTACCATTTAATTCCAGTGATTTGGACGTATAATTCCAGTGATTTGGACGTATAATTCCATTGATTTGGACGTATAATTACAGTGATTTTGCCATTTAATTACAAAGATTTAGACGTATTATTACAGTGATTTGGACGTATAATTGCAGTGGGAATTGTTTGTGTCGCTTGGCTTAGATTTACAGCTACCTCATTGCACCTCTTCGACATCTTTGCATAAGGTGCTGTTTGGGGCCTAGTTTTTGAAAAGTGCCATCCTGTCTGACACTGTCGTATGAGTCCAGGGGTACTGCTGTATTAGTCCTGGGGTACTGCCCCAGTCAACCAATAGCAGATTTTTTTTTTAAATGACAGGGGCGTGCTGGAGATGCTGTCAGTGGACCGAACAATTGCGGCCCACTCTCAACATTCAGCCACTGCGTGACACTACTAGATGGGCCAGGTGGTTGTGTCGCTTAGCTTAGTCATACAGCAATCTCGGTGCACCTTTTTTTTTTCTTTGCATCATGTGCTGTTCAGGGGCCTTTTATTGATATCTGCCCTCCTGTCTGCCACTGCAGTGCCACTCCTAGATGGGCCAATTGTTTGTGTCACTTGGCTTCATACAGCTACCTCATTGCACCTCTTCTACATCTTTGCATGAGGTGCTGTTTGGGGCCAAGTTTTTTAAAAGTGCTATCCTGTCTGACACTGCAGTGCCACTCCAAGATGGGCCAGGTGTTTGTGCCACACACTTGTGATGCTTGGCTTAGTCATACAGCAGCCTCGGTGCACCTCTTTTTCTTCTTTGCATCATGTGCTTTATGGGTACTAGTTTTTGAATAGTGCCATCTTGTCTGCAACTGCAGTGATACTCCTAGATGGGCCAGGTGTTTGTGCTGCACACTTGTGTCGCTTAACTTAATCATCAAGCCACCTCGGTGCAACCTTTTGGACTAAAAACAATATTGTGAGGTGTGAGGTGTTCAGAATAGACTGGAAATGAGTGGAAATGAATGTTATTGAGGTTAATAATACCGTAGGAGCAAAATTTACCCCGAAATTCTGTGATTTTTATGTTATTTTCAAACATCATCCAGATCCAAAACCAAAACACGAAAGGGTGGTTTTGTCAAAACAAAACCAAAACACGAAAGTGGAATTAGAACCAAAACACAAAACACGAAAAGTGCCAGCGCACATCTCTAATATCTAGACATGTATGTTTATATGTGCTTAGTGTTCCCCCCCTGCACAAGGTAGTCACCGCTGCAGATAATCTGTGTGCATCCAGCCTAGTCATGTACTCTTGAATTGAAAACATGGTGGTATCGTTTGGTATCACTATACTCAGGAAAGCCAGCAAATTGCATCTCTAATGGCATTGCAGAATATAGAAGCAGTTTATTTTTTTATACATAACCGATATAAAATAATATTCATCTTCCAGTATGTTACCAAAAAAAAACCCAGCACTCTAAAGCAGAGTTTCCTAAACTCCACCTTCAGCTACTCAAGGTTTTAAGGATATTCATGCTTTAGCACAGGTGATTTAATTAGTACCTCAGTCAATTTGATTGAACCATCTGGACTCTAAAGAAAACACTTGAACTTGAATGAATTAGAAATATTCCAGATAAAACCATGAGATCCCCTGGTGACAAAGTGGTTAAATAACTCCCTTGCAGCTCAGGCGGTTTTGCTCATTCCTGGCTCAGCTGTGGCACAGACAGTTTGATGAAAATAATTTGGAATTTGTCTGACCTCGGAAATTAGAGAATAGGTGAAGAAATATCACATTATTTACACCAGATGAATGAGAACAGAGCAGAAGATTACATCAATCGCTAATAATATTCACACAGTACAAAATATTCTCTCTAGAGAGTGTAGATATGTGGGAACCAGTTTGAATCCAGCCCACTACCATTCATGGATCAGGAGTAGAAAACAAAACTTGCACACAAATTAATCCAGATAAAAGGGAAATTGATTTTTCGCACAAACTATTATAGGATGCAGCTACATTATCTGTTCCTTGCAGAATGCCAATAAATGGTCTATTATTTATTATACACTGAATGCTGCATGACGATTATTCTACAGACATTTTATGAAAATAAACCAAATACTTCAAATATGTCTTTTGCCCTATTTAGTTGTGTTGAGTTGCTTATGTTGATATATTAATTTATATTTTATTTTATAACTACAGTAGTAGTATACAAGTAGTATACAAGTATTTTCATCACCTTACTGGCTTACCTCGCTCCCTGCTCATTATCTATTGGACAGTGGGTGTATGAGTGGCATGCTAATTGATTTCCTTATTGATTCTAAGTGGGTGGATTCATCTATATACTGTAGTTTCATCTGCTGATATACAGAGAGATGTAGTGACTGCCTGTTGGTGATCCCATTAGTAGTTCCATCTGCCGATATACAGAGACATGTAGTGACTGCCTGTTGGTGATCCCATTAAAGGTGCAGGCAGATGGGTTGTCAATAAGCATTAGGTTATGGATCTTCAACCTGTGGCTTTCCAGCTGTTGCGGAACTACACATCCCAGGATGCCCTGCCTCAGTGATGAATGCCTTAATATCAAAACTGTGGCAGGACATGCTGGGATGTGTAGTTCCACAGTAGCTGGAGGGCCACAGGTTGATGCAATAGGTGATCTGGAGCCATTTGGGTTGGCATGTTTAGGAGAGTTGTTGCCAATACGCATATGCCTTATTGCTGGTTAGTTATGGATTCTGAAGTGCCCAGTAAGCATGCACTGCCTCGTCAAGGTTATAGGCACTTACAGAGGTGTAACTAGGGTTGATGATGCCCAGGACAAATAGGAAAAAAAATGGTGCCCATTGAAAACTGTTGTTTAAAATTCTATCTGATTTCTTACATTATGTTGGTAAATAAACACACACTGGAAACACAAATTTGGGAAACACAAGAAAAAGACAAAACACCAATTTGAGCAATGAATACTTGTGCATACTAAGGCCGTGGACACACTTGAACGATATCGGCGCAATTTGTCATATTGGAGTGACAAGTCATGCATATCGTTTAGTGTAAATGCCTGATTGCGCTCTCCTGCTGGTCGCATACAAGATATTTTGGTTGGCCGTGCTGCACAGTCAGTCCATAGATATCGGATGCAACGCTATGCATTTTATTGACATTGGGCAGTGTGTATAGACAATCTGGCATGGTCCGGGACAAAGAGAAATCGCCCCGACCATTGGACCGATTGTCCAACACTCAGATGTGTTCCCGGCCTAACACTTTTAAGGAATAGAAACTTGGCCATCTGAGTAAACAGAAAGTTTATTTAATAGTGTTATACACTCCTGCCATAAACTAAGCCTCACATGTTAGGGCGTAGAAAAGGAAAATAGCTATCTGCTTTTTTATCCTGTAGCCCTCTGCAAAGCACAAAGTGGCTGCCTCTGAATGGCACACAAAGTGTCTGTAGCTGATGGCAGCCATGGAAACCTGCCTTACTACCCTATGCTATTATGGGAATCCAAAGGCATAATTTGTAGTATGTGATATGTGATAAATCTCCTACAAAGTCTTCAGTGCATGTGACAGTACCAGGGGCGGATTGGGTACAAAAAGCGGCCCTGGAAAAATTTGTACTAGTGGCCCCACATGGGCAGCACCAGAGGTGTAAGGTCTAGCCAAGGGCCATGGCAGCAGCACCCTCTCCCCAAGACTTCCCAGAGAGTGGGCATGTCCAGCATCAAGGGGGAAGTTAAAAGGAAATAAAATTAAATATTATGAGCACATTATATAATACACCTTTAGAATTTAGGAAACTATATAATTCTTTAGAAAGATATATTTTCTTGCTTATTACACCAACCGCGTATCCCAATCACGGAGCATACACTAGATCATCTACAATCACAGGCTAAGTGGCAAAAAAAATTTCATATATGCAAATTATTTTGCATCTTATTCATTATGTCTATAAATAGGACCACATGTCCTCAAACTAAACAGGCCCCGCGTGTGCGTCGGCCCACCGGGGATCTTCCCTGTAAGCCCTATGGCCAATCCGCCTCTGGAAAGTACCATAGCAATAAGACAGTTGGAAGATGCTAAAGCCTCGCCATTACCCACTAGAGCTGAGCGGGTTCGGTTCTCAGAGAACCGAACCGTACCGAATTTCACCATTCGAGTCCGGTACCCAGCCAGGCTCTGGTTTTCCAGCCTGACTCGGAAACCCGAATGAGGCAAAACATCATCCCGCTGTCGGGTTCTCGTTCGATTTGGATTCCATATAAGGAGCCGCGCGTCGCGGCCATTGTCACTCCAGTCTCGGAGAGTGTAGTGAGAGGACGTGTCTCCATCCTCAGCGTCTGTATGGGGGCAGGAAAGTGGGGTGGCGAGTCTGGTGCTGTGTTGTGCTGCTCAGTCCAGTCCAGTGTAGTCAGTGTCTTATGCTGCATCAGTCCGGCCAGTCACAGTGTTAATGTCCTCTGCTGCTATATGTCTCCAGTGCTGCTGGCTGCTGTATAAGTCCCTTGCATAGCCATATATCCAGTGTAGCTGTATAAGTCCCCTTCAGTGGTGCTGTGTTGTCATGCATTAGACCAGAGAAAGTGTCTTGTGCAGCATCAGCCCAATGACCAGTCACAGTGGTTGTGTCCTCTGCTGTCATATATCCAGTGATACTGCCGTATAATTCCCGTGAGACTGGCGTATAATTCCAGTGATATTGCCATATAATTCCCGTGATACTGGCGTATAATTCCTATGATAATGTCGTATAATTCCTGTGATACTGCTGTGTAATTCCCGTGATACTGCCATATAATTCCAGTTATCCTGCCGTATAATTCCATATAAATCCATATAATTTCGTATAAATCCAGTCCAGTGGTACTGCCATATAAGTTCAGTGGTGCTGTCCTGTGCTGTATATTATTTACTCCAAATAAAGGGGTTATTAATATTTAATACAAATCATTTTTACAGGGTTTGCCCTGTGAGGTGTAAGGGTACGGTCTCTTGTGCCGCATATTGGTGGTCATTCCGAGTTGATTGCTAGCTGCATTTTTTCGCAGCACAGCGATCAGGCTAAAAAATGGCAGTTCTGCTCATGCGTATGCGGCGCAATGCGCACGCGCGACGTACGGGCACAATGAATGATTTAGTTTTGCACAGGGTCTAGCGAAGCATTTCAGTTGCACTGGTTGCCGTAGAGTGATTGACATGAAGTGGGTGTTTCTGGGTGGCAACTGACCGTTTTCAGGGAGTGTTCGGAAAAATGAAGGCATGCCAGGGAAAATGCATGCGTGGCTAGGTGAACGCTGGGCGGGTGTGACGTCAATTCTGGAACTGAATAGTCTGAAGTGATTGCAAGCACTGAGTAGGTTTTAAACTACTCTGAAACGACACAATTTTTTTTTACAGGCGCTCTGCAATAAAAATGTTCGCACTTCTGCTAAGCTAAAATACACTCCCAGTGGGTGGCGGAATAGCGTTTGCATGGCTGCTAAAAACTGCTAGCAAGCGATCAACTCGGAATGACCCCCATTGTGTTATATAACTGCAGAAAAATAATGGAGAACAAACATTTGGAGGATAAAATAGGGAAAGATCAAGAGCCACTTCCTCCTAGTGCTGAAGCTGCTGCCACTAGCCATGACATAGACGATGAAATGCCATCAACGTCGTCTGCCAAGGCCAATGCCCATTGTGATAGTAGAGGGCATGTAAAATCCAAAAAGCCAAAGTTCAGTAAAAAGACCCCCCCAAAAAAATTTAAATGGTCCGAGAAACGTAAACTTGCCAATATGCCACTTATGACACGGAGTGGCAAGGAACGGCTGAGGCCCTGGCCTATGTTCATGATTAGTGGTTCAGCTTCACATGACGATGGAAGCCCTCATAACTGAGGCTTTGACACTTATTTTGGTGTTAGACGTGCATCCGGTATCCGCCATTAGTGCAGTGGGACTTAGACAATTGATGGAGGTATTGTGTCCCCGGTGCCAAATCCCATCTAGGTTCCACTTCACTAGGCAAGCGATACCAAGAATGTACAGAGACGTCAGAAAAAGTGTCGCCAGTGTACTAAAAAATGCGGTTGTATCCAGTGTCCACTTAACCACGGACATGTGAACAAGTGGAACAGGGCAGACTTAGGACTATATGACTGTGACAGCCCACTGGGTAGATGTATTGCCTCCCGCAGCAGCAGCAGCAGCGGCACCAGTAGCACCATCTCGCAAATCCAAACTCGTTTCTAGGCAGGCTATGCGGTGTATCACCGCTTTCCGTAAGAGGCACACCGCTGACAACCTCTTACAGAAACTGAGGGACATCATTGCGCATTGGCTTACCCCACTTAGACTCTCCTGGGAATTTATGATATCGGACAATGCCACCAATATTGTGCGTGCATTACAACTGGGCAAATTCCAGCATGTCCCATGTTTTGCACATACAGTACAATTAATTTGGTAGTGCAGAATTTTTTGAAAAATGACAGGGATATACAGAAGATGCTGTCGGTGGCCCAAAAAATTGCGGGCCACTTTCGTCATTCTGCCACAGCGTACCGAAGACTGGAGCACCAGCAAACACTCCTGAACCTGCCGTGCCATCAACTGAAGCTAGAGGTGGTAACGAGGTGAAATTCAACACTCTATATTCTTCAGAGGATGGAGGAGCAGCAAAAGGCCATTAAAGCCTATACATCCACCTATGATATAAGCAAAGGAGGGGGAATGCACCTGACTCAAGCGCAGTGGATAATGATTTCCGTCTTGTGCAAGGTTCTCCAACCCTTTGAACTTGCCACACGTGAAGTCAATTCAGACACTGCCAACTTGAGTCAGGTCAATCCCCTAATCAGGCTTTTGCAGAAGCAGCTGGAGAAATTAAAGGAGGAGCTAAGACAGAGCGATTCCGCTAAGTATGTGGGACTTGTGGATGGAGCTCTTCATTCGCTTTGCCAGGATTCAAGGGTGGTCAATCTGTTGAAATCAGAGCACTACATTTTAGCCACCGAACTCGATCCTAGGTTTAAAGCCTATGTTGTATCTCTCTTTCCGGCGGACACAAGTGTGCAGAGACGCATAGACCTGCTTGTGAGTAAATTGTCAACTCAACTGGAATGTGACCCGTCAACAGCTCCTCCTTCAATTTCTCCCAACACTGGGACTGCAAGGAAAAGGATAAGATTTCCTAGCCCACCCGCTGGCGGTGATGCAGGGCAGTCAGGAGCGAGTGCTGACATTTGGTCCAGACTGAAGGACCTGCCAACGATTACTGACATGTCGTCTACTGTCACTGCATATGATTCTGTCACCATTGAAAGAAAGGTGGAGGATTATATGAGTGACAGCATCCAAGTAGGCATGTCAGACAGTCCGTATGTATACTGGCAGGAAAAAGAGGCAATTTGGATGCCCTTGCACAAACTGGCTTTATTTTACCTAAGTTGCCCCCCCTCCAGTGTGTACTCCAAAAGAGTGTTTAGTGCAGCTAGTAACCTTGTCAGCGATCGGCGTAGGAGGTTACTTCCACAAAATGTGGAGAAGATAATGTTCATTAAAACGAATTATAAATTCCTCCAGGAAGACCTTGACCAGCAATTGTCTCCGGAAAGTACACAGGGACCTGTGATGGTGGATTCCAGTGGGGACGAATTAATACTCTGTGAGGAGGAGAATGTACACAGTGAAAGGGGTGAGGAATTGGAGGATGAGGATGAGGTCGACATTTTGCCTCTGTAGAGCCAGTTTGTGCAAAGAGAGATTGATTGCTTCTTTTTTGGTGGGGGCCCAAACAAACCAGTCATTTCAGTTACAGTCCTATGGCAGACACTGTCACTGAAATGATTGGTTTGTTAAAGTGTACATGTCCTGTTTATACAACATAAGGGTGGGTAGGAGGTCCAATGGACAATTCCATCTTGCACCCTTTTTTCTTCTTATCATCACGTGCTGTTTGGGGACTATTTTTTAAGTGCCATCCTGTCTGACACTTCCGTATTTGTCCAGTGGTACTGCCATATAATTCCAGTGATACTGCCGTATATGTCCAGTGGTACTGCCATATAATTCCAGTGATATTGCCGTATAATTCCAGTGATATTGCTGTATAATTCCAGTGTGAATTGTTTGTGTCGCTTGGCTTAGTCAGACAGCTACCTCATTGCACCTCTTCTACATCTTTGCATGAGGTGCTGTTTGGGGCCTAGTTTTTGAAAAGTGCCATCCTGTCTGCCACTGCAGTGCCACTACTAGATGGGCCAATTGTTTGTGTTGCTTGGCTTAGTCATACAGCTACCTCATTGCACCTCTTCTACATCTTTGCATGAGGTGCTGTTTGGGGCCTAGTTTTTGAAAAGTGCCCCCCTGTCTGCCACTGCAGTGCCACTCCTAGATGGGCCAATTGTTTGTGTCACTTGGCTTAGTCATACAGCTACCTCATTGCACATCTTCTACATCTTTGCATGAGGTGCAGTTTGGGGCCTAGTTTTTGAAAAGTGCCCTCCTGTCTGCCACTGCAGTGCCACTCCTAGATGGGCCAATTGTTTGTGTTGCTTGGCTTAGTCATACAGCTACCTCATTGCACCTCTTCTACATCTTTGCATAAGGTGCTGTTTGGGGCCATTTTTTTATATCTGCCTTCCTGTCTGACACAGCAGTGCCACTCCTAGATGGGCCAGGTGTTTGTGTTGTGTCCATTTGTGCCGCTTAGCTTCGTCATCCAGCAACCTTGGTGCAACCTTTTTGCCTAAAAACAATATTGTGAGGTGTGAGGTGTTCAGAATAGACTGGAAATGAGTGGAAATGAATGTTATTGAGGTTAATAAAACCGTAGGATCAAAATTACCCCCACATTCTGTGATTTTAGCCATTTTTTATTTTGTTTTGTTTAAATTATCCAGATCCAAAACCAAGACCAAAACCAAAACACGAAAGGGTGGTTTTGGCAAAACCAAGCCAAATCCAAAACAAGAATTAGAACCAAAACCAAAACATGTAAAGTGCCAGCCGCACATCTTTAACTAGAGATGTGCGCCGGGCACTTTTCGGGTTTTGGTTTTGGATCTGGATCTCCGTTCGTGTTTTTAATCTGGATTGGTGTTGCCAAAACCATCCTTTTGGGTTTGGTTTTGGTATTGGATCTGGATTTTTTAAAAAGACATAAAAACTGCTAAAATCACAGAATTTGGGGTGTTTGTGATCCTACAGTATTATTAATCTCAATAACTTTAATTTCCACTCATTTCTAGTCTATTCTGAACACCTCACACGTCACAATATTGTTTTTAGGCCAAAAGGTTGCACCAATGTAGCTGGATGACTAAGCTAAGCGACACAAGTCGGCGGCACAAACACGTGGCCCATCTAGGAGTGGCACTGCAGTGGCAGACAGGATGGTAGTTTTAAAAACTAGGCCCCAAAACGCACATAATGCAAAGAAAAAAAGAGGTGCAAGATGGAATTGTCTTGGGCCCTTCCACCCACCCTTATGTTGTTCAAACAGGATATGCACAGTCTAATAAACCCATCATTTCAGTGACAGGTGGTCCCCCTGGAAAAAGCTTGCCAAGTTCTCAGAATCATAGCTAGCTACAAACATACCACCTCCATATTTGATGACTTTTCCCATTATAAGAAGAGGCAAGAGGAAGAAGGCAGTGTCAGGAAGGTGATTAAAAATTAGAGAGGCACACGCAATCAGGAACAACACACAGGCTTTCACCTTCACTCCTATATTGGTGTGGAACAGAAAGGAGTTTAACCAAGCAGATATATAATTACCATATTACTTGACAAACTTATAAAATAGGGGCCAAAGCCTCCGAATTTAAACCCCCTTCTCCATTTTCAGGAATTAAAATAATCTCAGTTTTAGTGTTGGGATGCAAATAAACTCATCTATACCACAGGATCAAGATTGGATATTTTCCCCTCCACAGAGTCTGGAGACTTATTTTGTGAAAATCTTGTGGATTTCTTTTTTCCATTTTTTTATTGCATTTTTATTTACATACAGTATTTTGTGGCAGATGCCTTATTTTCATTTTTCGCAGCTCAGAGTTGCACGCATGTGAGCATACCTGTGTATCTTGTTTATTTTATTCATATTTTATTTTTAAATAAAGCAGCCGCTTAGATTTTTTAGCAACTCCTCGTGAGACCACACAGCAGCCCCATATCAGGCAAGTTTAGTTTGGGTGGGTTTGGTACAGTACTAAGCAGGACTGTGCAGTACATTTTTCATTATTCAGCCCCTGCCCTAGTGGAGCTTACCACTCTAGTCGAAACTCATTTCATATTACAAGTAGCACTGTGAGAGGAAACAATGCTGACCTCTGTGCCAACAGCATGCCTCAGCCTGGCAAGCCAGACATCTTCCTGATTGTAAGACACCATACTGGGCCCTTATTCAGTAACTGTTTGTACCTCACAGGAGCTCCTGGCTCATCTAGTGCTGCAGTGCAATGGAAAGCTGATGCAATGCAATATCACTGAAACTCTGTTCTTCTAACACTACAAGGTCTTGCGATAACCCTACGCAGTCCTTACATTGTACATGAAGGAGAAAACATTTACAAAATAAATGAACCCTATACAATGAATGCGCATCTTGTAAATAATCATAAAATGTGGAACATTAATAATAAATCAAAATTAAGGTCGACTAATTGGAGTCATTCATTTGAGTCCCTAGCATGAAATAATTGAGAAGAACCTCTCTCCAATGCTGGGTACACAGTGCACACTAGAAGATGTATCTACTGGAAATTAGCAGGTTCAGACAGGCCACTCCTGTAATTATAAGGCAGACATATAGACATAGGTGAGTTTGGAAAATCTAGTTTTCTCCGGCAGTTGTCAGAGAAAATAAAGTAGGAGATGTTGCCATATCACGTTCCACTGGATTATGATTCTGTCTCTTCTGAGTCTGACTGACTTTGGCCACAAATGTGGTCTCTCCCCACTTTATTAAATAACACTTTGTCAAAATTACAATTTTAATTTCCACCTTTGCGACTATATGTTTTCAGAAATCTGGCTGTGATGTTGAAGCTTATTTCATATTCTGCTCTAGACTTTAATTTAAACCTAGGATCAAGTACAGCAGCAACCCTGGAATTAAACGGCAGCGCCTCTTGACTTATACAGCAGATAGGCAACACCCCTGGACTCGGAGATCCGAATCCGCTCATCTCTGCTTACAACCAATCAATAAAAATAATAAAATTAGGAAAGGAAGGCGGGGCTACTGTTGTGCTTAGGGATCTATACAAATGAATAGCTTCATGCTTTTATCAGAGGTAATACAAAGTTGTGTACATGAGAAGTTATGCTTGTATTGTACCAGACTAGGACATGAGATTCAATGGTGTTCTAAATAGCCAGGAAACTCTCATTCCTGGCAGGGTACTGGAACTTTTAGTGCTCTTATTGATTCTGGAACAGCAGAGAATTTTGTTATTTCTAAGACTGTACAAGATTCAAACAATCTTTCTCTTACGTCCTAGAGGATGCTGGGGACTCCGTAAGGACCATGGGGTATAGACGGGCTCCGCAGGAGACATGGGCACTCTAAAGACTTTAGAATGGGTGTGCACTGGCTCCTCCCTCTATGCCCCTCCTCCAGACCTCAGTTAGATCCTGTGCCCAGAGGAGACTGGGTGTACTGCAGGGGAGCTCTCCTGAGTTTCTCTGAAAAAGACTTTTGTTAGGTTTTTTATTTTCAGGGAGCACTGCTGGCAACAGGCTCCCTGCATCGTGGGACTGAGGGGAGAGAAGCAGACCTACTTAAATTATAGGCTCTGCTTCTTAGGCTACTGGACACCATTAGCTCCAAAGGGTCGGAACGCAGGTCTCACCCTCGCCGTTCGTCCCGGAGCCGCGCCACCGTCCTCCTCACAGAGCCGGAAGATAGAACCGGGTGAGTATTAAGAAGAAAGAAGACTTCAAAGGCGGCAGAAGACTTCAGATCTTCACTGAGGTAACGCGCAGCGGTAACGCTGCGCGCCATTGCTCCCACACATACCCACACAGCAGGCACGGTAAGGGTGCAGGGCGCAGGGGGGGCACCCTGGGCAGCAATATTAACCTCAAGGGACACTGGCATATAGATTAGATACTGCAGAGGCGGTATATTAAAAGAAAACCGCCTGTATAAATAATTTGAGCGGGACCGAAGCCCGCCGCTGAGGGGGCGGAGCTTGATCTTCCAGCACTAACCAGCGCCATTTTCTCCACAGCACACTGCAGAGAAGCTGGCTCCCCGAACTCTCCCCTGCTGAACGCGGTTACAGAGGGCAATAAAGAGGGGGGGGGGGACATTTAATTGGCGCAGTGAGTGTAATTATATATATATTTATATAAAAGCGCTGTACTAACTGGTATTTTATTCCAGTGTCCGGTGGTGCTGGGTGTGTGCTGGCATACTCTCTCTCTGTCTCTCCAAAGGGCCTTATTGGGGGACTGTCTCCATATAGATATATCCCTGAGTGTGTGGGGGTGTCAGTACGTGTGTGTCGGCATGTCTGAAGTGGAAGGCTCATCTAAGGAGGAGGTGGAGCAGATGATTGTGGTGTCTGTCGGCAACGCCGACATCTGATTGTTTGGATATGTGGAATGTTTTTTTAATGCAAATGTGTCTTTATTACATAAGAGATTGGACAAAGCAGAGTCCAGGGATAAAACAGGGAGTCAATCCATGGCTTTGACTGTGTCACAGGACCCTTCAGGGTCTCAAAAACGTCCACTGTCCCAAGTAGCAGACACTGATACCGACACAGATTCTGACTCCAGTGTCGACTACGATGATGCGAGGTTACACCCAAGGGTGGCCAAAAGTATTCATTATATTATTAAAATAAAAGATGTTTTGCATATCACAGATGACCCCTCTGTCACTGACACGAGGGTATGCATGTTTAAGGAAAAGAAACCTGAGGTAACCTTTCCCCCATCTCATGAGCTGAATGAGTTATTTGAAGAAGCTTGGGAAACTCCAGACAAGAAACTGCAGATTCCCAAGAGAATTCTTATGGCGTATCCTTTCCCGGCACAGGACAGGTTACGGTGGGAATCCTCACCCAAGGTGGACAAGGCTTTAACGCGCTTGTCCAAAAAGGTGGCGCTACTGTCTCCAGACACGGCTGCCCTCAAGGATCCTGCTGATCGCAGACAGGAGACTACCTTAAAATCAATTTATACACATACGGGTGCCTTGCTCAGACCGGCAATAGCGTCGGCTTGGGTTTGTAGCGCTGTAGCAGCTTGGGCAGATACCTTTTCAGCTGACATTGATTCCCTAGATAGGGATACCATTTTATTGACCTTAGGTCACATTAAAGACGCAGTCTTATATATGAGAGACGCTCAGAGAGACATTGGGCTGCTAGGTTCGAGAGCCAACGCCATGGCGATTTCTGCTTGGCGAGCCCTGTGGACCCGCCAATGGACGGGTGATGCCGACTCAAAGAGGCATATGGAAGTTTGCCTTACAAGAGTGAAGTTTTATTTGGGGAAGGTCTCGCGGACCTGGTTTCCACAGCTACCGTGGGTAATTCTACTTTTTTACCTTATGTTCCCCCACAGCAAAAGAAAACACCACAATATCAGATGCAGTCCTTTCGGTCGCATAAGTCTAGAAGAGGTCGGGGCTCTTCCTTCCTCGCCAGAGGTAAGGGTAGAGGGAAAAGAATGCCTGCTACAGCTAGTTCCCAGGAGCAGAAGTCCTCCCCGGCTTCTACTAAATCCACCGCATGACGCTGGGGCTCCACTGAGGGAGTCCGCGCTGGTGGGGGCACGTCTTCGACTCTTCAGCCATGTCTGGGTTCAGTCAGACGTGGATCCTTGGGCAATGGAAATTGTATCCCAAGGCTACAAGCTGGAATTTGAAGACGTGCCTCCTCGCCGGTTTTTCAAATCAGCTTTACCAGCTTCTTCCCCAGAAAGGGAGATAGTTTTATCTGCAATTCAAAAACTGTGTCAACAACAAGTGGTTGTCGAGGTTCCCCTAGTTCAACAGGAGAAGGGGTACTATTCAACCCTATTTGTGGTCCCGAAACCGGATGGCTCGGTCAGATTCATTCTAAATTTAAAATCCCTAAACCTGTGCTTGAAAAAGTTCAAATTCAAGATGGAATCACTCCGGGCAGTTATCTCCAGCCTGGAAGGCGGGGATTTTATGGTGTCGCTAGACATAAAGGATGCATACCTTCATGTCCCCATATATCACCCTCATCAGGCGTACCTGAGATTCGCTGTACAGGACTGTCATTACCAGTTTTAGACGTTGCCGTTTGGGCTTTCCACGACCCCGAGGATTTTTACCAAAGTAATGGCGGAAATGATGGTGCTCCTGTGCAGATAGGGAGTCACAATTATCCCATACTTGGACGATCTCCTGATAAAAGCGAGATTGAGAGATCAATTGCAGAAAAGCGTGTCGCTCTCCCTGAGAGTGCTGCAGCAGCATGGCTGGATTCTAAATCTACCAAAGTCACAGTTGATTCCAACGACTCGGCTATCTTTCTTAGGCATGATTATGGACACGGAACTAAAGAGGGTTTTTCTCCCAATGGAAAAAGCCCAGGAACTCCAGAACATGGTCAGAGACCTGTTAAAACCGAAAAGAGTGTCAGTCCATCAATGCACTTGAGTACTGGGAAAAATGGTGGCGACCTACGAGGCCATCCCCTTTGGCAGGTTCCATGCGAGGACGTTTCAGTGGGACCTTCTGGACAAGTGTTCGGGGTCCCATCTACAAATACATCGGAAAATAAGCCTGTCCCCCAGGGCCAGGGTGTCTCTCCTGTGGTGGCTGCAGAGTGCTCACCTTCTCGAGGGTCGAAGGTTCGGCATTCAAGACTGGGTTCTGGTGACCACGGATGCGAGCCTCCGAGGATGGGGAGCAGTCACACAAGGAAGACATTTTCAGGGACTATGGTCAAGCCAGGAGGCTTGTCTACACATCAACGTACTGGAATTGAGGGCCATATACAATGGCCTACGACAAGCGGAGAATATTCTTCGCGACCTACCGGTTCTGATTCAATCAGACAACGTCACAGCTGTGGCTCATGTAAACCGCCAAGGTGGGACAAGGAGCAGAGTGGCAATGGCGGATGCCACCAGGATTCTTCGCTGGGTGGAAAATCACGTAAGTGCTCTGTCAGCGGTCTTCATTCCGGGAGTG
The DNA here is from genome assembly GCF_028390025.1 of Pseudophryne corroboree. Classification (NCBI taxonomy): domain Eukaryota; kingdom Metazoa; phylum Chordata; class Amphibia; order Anura; family Myobatrachidae; genus Pseudophryne; species Pseudophryne corroboree. The sequence goes on along the minus strand of NC_086452.1, from coordinate 202,601,121 downwards.
GACAACTGGGAAGCAGACTTCCTCAGCAGGCACGATCTCCATCCAGGAGAGTGGGGACTTCATCAGGAAGTTTTTGCAGAGATAACAAGTCAGTGGGGACTTCAACAAATAGACATGATGGCATCAACAAGAAGCTTCGGAGGTATTGTGCCAGGTCAAGGGACCCTCAGGCAGTAGCGGTGGACGCCCTGGTGACACCATGGGTGTTTCAGTCGGTCTATGTGTTCCCTCCTCTTCCGCTTATCTCAAAAATACTGAGAATCATAAGACGAAAAAGAGTGCAGACAATACTCATTGTTCCAGATTGGCCTCGAAGGGCCTGGTATTCAGATCTTCAGGAAATGCTCACAGAAGATCCGTGGCCTCTTCCTCTCAGGGAAGACCTGTTGCAGCAGGGGCCCTGCGTGTTCCAAGACTTACCGAGGTTATGTTTGACGGCATGGCGGTTGAACACCAAATCCTAGCGGGTAAGGGTATTCCAGAGGAAGTCATCCCTACTCTGATTAAGGCTAGGAAGGAGGTGACGGCGAAACATTATCACCGCATCTGGAGGAAGTATGTATCTTGGTGTGAAGCCAAGAATGTTCCTACTGAGGATTTCCATCTGGGCCGTTTTCTCCACTTTCTACAGACAGGAGTGGATATGGGCCTAAAGTTAGGCTCCATTAAGGTACAGATTTCGTCCCCATCAATTTTCTTTCAGAAGGAATTAGCTTCTCTCCCAGAAGTCCAGACTTTTGTAAAGGGAGTGCTGCATATCCAGCCTCCTTTTGTGCCCCCAGTGGCACCATGGGACCTTAACGTGGTGTTACAGTTCCTAAAATCTCACTGGTTTGAGCCTCTTCAAACAGTTGAATTAAAATTTCTCACTTGGAAGGTGGTCATGTTGTTGGCCTTGGCATCTGCAAGGCGGGTGTCCGAATTGGTGGCTTTGTCTCACAAGAGCCCCTATCTGATTTTCCATGTGGATAGAGCAGAATTGAGGCCTCATCCTCAATTTTTGCCAAAGGTGGTTTCATCTTTTCATATAAACCAACCTATTGTGGTGCCTGTGGATTCCAAGTCCCTTAATGTAGTCAGGGCCTTAAAAATTTATGTAGCCAGGACGGCTCGGGTTAGGAAAACAGAGGCACTGTTTGTCCTGTATGCAGCCAACAAGGTTGGCGCTCCTGCTTCTAAACAGACTATTGCTCGCTGGATCTGTAATACGATTCAGCAGGCTCATTCTACAGCTGGATTGCCGTTACCAAATTTGGTAAAGGCCCATTCCACTAGGAAGGTGGGCTCTTCTTGGGTGGCTGCTTGAGGCGTCTCAGCATTGCAGCTTTGCCGAGCGGCGACTTGGTCGGGGTCAAACACTTTTGCTAAATTCTACAAGTTTGATACCTTGGCTGAGGAGGACCTCATGTTTGCTCAATCGGTGCTGCAGAGTCATCCGCACTCTCCCGCCCGGTCTGGAGCTTTGGTATAATCCCCATGGTCCTTACGGAGTCCCCAGCATCCTATAGGACGTAAGAGAAGATAAGATTTTAAACCTACCGGTAAATCTTTTTCTCCTAGTCCGTAGAGGATGCTGGGCGCCCGTCCCAGTGCTGACGAAGTTCTGAAAGGAAAAAATACAGCTGCGCCCGGGATTAAACAGAAGATTGAATAAACCCTAATTGAATAATTGATTAAAAATGCAAATACAAGCCACTGAGTGTCAAAACAGATACACCAATCAATGCTGTACATAAAAGTTTTTATATATAAATAACAAATATAACACTGTTTAAAAATTGACTGTGCACACTATACAATTTATATTGAAAGAAGAAAAAAAAGTAACATAAAAATGTGTCCAAATACGAACACAAACACTGTATCATATGCAGTATCTCAAAACTGTCTCAGCTAAATAAACATCTCCATTAGGATACACTGTTGCACAATGAGTATGGTAAATAACTTTATAAATAACCAGTCTCTGGAATCCACATGGAAATATGTTAATAGCTTTTAAAAAGTCCCTCTGGTATTCAGGTCCGTGACAAATAAGCTTTTTATATGTCAGATAACAGTTCGTACAGTTGTATAAAGAGGACTGTAAAGTGCTTGTTTTATAGAGCAGGTACGCGTGGCGTCCCACCGTACTATTACCTGGTCTAGTTGTATGATGAGACCGGAATCAGACTGTGCTCACCTCTTATGGCTGCTAGATAATTTGTCAGTATAAGGACCACTGACCCTTCGTTAGAAATGGGCCAGACGTGTTGGTAGCTGGCGCCAGACTGCGCTGGCTGAGATGATCCCCTCGCAGTGCTCTCACTGGAAACTCGTTCCGCAGCGAGGGGTAGCCGAGCCGGGGCTTGATCACCCAATAGGAGGCCCGTTGGGTCAGTTCCAATGTAGTGACCAGTATGTTGTAGTCGGGGCCGGCTAGCCGCGTCTCATAAGCACCGGGCGGCGCTAGCGTGGTTGTTCCGACCTCTGGGTAACCTCACCAGAGGTGTTGCATATAGCAGGTATTCCAGGTGGAAACAATAGGGAGGAGTCCTAACGCGTTTCGTCACGCCCACGTGACTTTCTCAAAGGTATGACTCCTATAGCCAAGAACAGGGTTATATACCTCTTCCATAGAGCACCTGTGTTGTATTTTAATCACAGTGCAAAGCTGTCATCAGCCTTAGACCTGATTATGCACATTCTCATAGGGTCATTAACAGATACCCGCAATGATATATAAAAAAAGAGAACTAAGAAAAACACAAAACTTCATTAAGCTGCATATTATTTTCCAATTTAAATCGGGAAGAAATGACACTTAGTGGCTTGAACTTACAACATCAATAATAATATCTAATAAAATAATATAACAGTACCAATAATACATAAGGGGATATATGGCAATTGTGCACAAAGAGAGGAAAGGAATATATATATATATATTTATATGCATTCATACGAAGTTCATTAACTCATAAATACCAAAATAAAATATGTAGATGACCCTAACAATAAATTAAACTCTTATACTCAAACATAAATTGATGTTAGATGTAAATATATCATAGGAAATATAATATTTCACATATGAACGAAGTTCTGCAAGACTTGTATATAGTTATTGCTTACATAAGGGTTATGTTACAGTTTTGATCAGTCTCTGGCTGATGCTGTTTTGTTTCATGCTGTTAACTGGTTCGTATGTTCCAAGTTGTACGGTGTGGATGGTGTGGGCTGGTATGTATCTTGCCCTTGGATTAACAAAAATCCTTTCCTCGTACTGTCCATCTCCTCTGGGCTAAGTTCTCATAACTGAGGTCTGGAGGAGGGGCATAGAGGGAGGAGCCAGTGCACACCCATTCTAAAGTCTTTAGAGTGCCCATGTCTCCTGCCCATGGTCCTTACGGAGTCCCCAGCATCCTCTACGGACTAGGAGAAAAAGATTTACCAGTAGGTTTAAAATCTTATTATTTGTTCCCTTACCAACACCTCCACAGTATATCTCACTGCTGTTGATGGAAGTCATATTCCAGAATTACTTATCACTCACCGAATAGCAGCTATTAAACTGAAAGTGGGATTATTACATTCTGAAGAAATACAGTTTTACATAATTTCTCATGCTTCACATCCTGTTTTGTTGGCATGGCTCCAAAAGCATAAATCTCACATAAACTGGTTTACTACACAGGTGTTGTCTTGGGGTGAAGTGTGTAAATATACATGTCTCCAACATGTACTACCCACTTGTACTACTTCCAAAAAGGCTCTACTCCCACCTGTCTATGCAGACTCTTCAGATGAATTTAGCAAGCAAGCGGCAAAGATTTTACCACATCATAGAGATTGGGACTGTCTCGTTGATCTTGTGCCTGACAAGGCTATTCTTGTGCCTGACAAGGCTATTCCCAGAGGCCCTGTTTATCATTTATCTCTGCCAGAAACACAAGCCATATCTGACTATATAAAACAGACTATGGACAGAGGATTCATCCATCAGTCAACCTCTCCAGCCTCTTTTTCATCGACAGACTCTAGGGGGTTGAACAGTATTATCATCAAAAGTCATTACTGTCGTCCATTAATATCTGAGTTGTTTGACAGGGTGAAAGGAGCTACTATATTCTCTGAACTGGATGTATTAGGTGCTTATAACCTCATCTGAAACAGAGATAGAGATGAGTGGAAAACAGCATTTAATACTTGTGATGGCCACTAAGAATACCTGCTGATGCCTTTTGACTTCACTAACTAAATATTCCAGAACTTACTTTATCTCTGCATAGTAGTCTATTGGATGATATTTGTATCATCTCCCCAGACTTGCATCAAAACTGTTAAAGAGGTGCTCCAGAGACTGAGAAAAAATAAAAACTTCATTGTAAGTTTGAAAAATGTACTTTTGAGGTTAAAAATGTCCCTTGCCTGGGCTACATCATTTTAGGTTCAGAATTGGAGATGGACCCTTCCAGTGTCGGACTAAGGCATGTAGGGCCCACCGTGGGGATGCAGTGGTAGGGGCACATGTTTAGGGGTGTGGCCAGTCTGCAGAGGGTGTGTGGCCTGCCACCTCATTGGTTTGACTAACCATTAGAGAGTGCAATGTGAGGGCCCCTACATAAATATATACAGTAAATTCAGATGCTGCATACATGATAATGTACCAGATTAATAACAGATTAATAACAGCAATGCACTGTAGAAAATACACCATAGTCCAGTATAAGGTAACATATGTATGATGTATAATTCAGGTGCACAGGCTGGAACCTGATCCATAGAGCAAGTGGGGCCCCAGGTAGTGGGGCCCACCGGTGGTTTCCCCTGCACCCCTGTGGGCCAGTACAAGCCTGGACCCTTCCAAGGAGCAAGCAATACTTAACTGGCCATAACCAATTGAGTTGATCAAATTATTTTTAGGATTTGCCAATTATTATAAAAAAGATTCATACCTTGAATCTTTTTTATGACTCTACCTTGGCATTTCCTACTTCTGCATTAACTCATAAAGGAGCTAATCCTTCACATTGGCCAGAAGAAGCGTAAAAAGCCTAATTAACACTCAAACAAGCATTCATAGCTGCCACAATAATTTATCAACCAGATACTTCAAAAAAGTTCATATTAGAAGTTGATGCTTCCTCAGTTGGGATTGAAGCTGTTATATTTCAGTATGTTCAAGATTCACAAATACACCCATGTGGGTTTTTCTCTAGAAAATTTCTTCCAGCAGAAATGAATTCACTATCGGAGAGACTGCATTGTCGGCAATTAAACTGGCACTTCAAGAGTGTTGACATTTGTTAGAAGGGGCTAGATTTCCTGTACCCTCTTTCACTGACTATAAAAGTCTTTTATATCTGAATTCTAGATCACCTTGTTCCCAGGTGCCAGCACCCTGCCTAGGGTCAAGACATTTCTGTCCAAAAGATTACTGAAATGGGCTCATGGCTCTCATTTCTTAGGACATGCTGGAGTACAGAGTGCAAGAATTGCTCCATCATACTTATGGGTGGTCTACTTTACTGAGTGATGTGAAAGAATTTGTGTCTGCATGTCCTGTTTGTGCACAACACAAAGTTTCAAGACAAGCTCCAGTAGTTTTTCTGATGCTGTTACCAGTACCCAAACATCCTTGGACACACTTATCAATGGATTTCATCACTGATTTGCCTGCTTGTAATTATTGCAACACTATCTGAGTAGTGGTGGATCGCTTCTCAACATTAGCCCATTTCATCCCACTGAAAGCGTTACCTTCAGCTCCAGTTCTAGCTCAAATCTTCATTAAAGAGATTTTGAGGTTACATGGTTGTCCTGATTAAATCATTTCAGGCCGTGAAGTTCAATTTGTTGCCAAGTTTTGGAGTGCCCTGTGTGCTGCTATGCAAATTAAATTAAAATTTTCTTTTGATTATCACCCTCAAACAAATTTTCAAACCTGCTCTTGTTGTAATTAACACTTCTGTCAACACCAGTGTGATGTCTGTCTCCTGGGTAGTGATCATGCTGTGGGGAGCAAAGTATTTTACAACTGTGAAGTGACTTTCATGTACATTTATATTGATATTGACAGTATTGTGGCAGCTGTTATCAAAAAAATGATGGCATATAATTTTTTCACATAGTGGTAGGTTTACCAGACTGCACATAAACAAGCGGCCATCGCCAGATCCTATAGTCCCTCTCATGGATATTTTGTGATCTGTAGCTAGAATGGCTAACTCCATCTGAAGATGGGTGGGTGATGGTGGAAAATAGCAGACCAGGGGCTGGAGGCCTGCAGTGGGGGATGAAGGAAAGGGGGGGGGGAGTAAGGGTAACAGAGGAGAGGCTGCTAAGAGCCTGGTGTGGGGGGTACTCAAATACTAAGGGTAGATGGGTGGTGGATGGCAACATAGCAACATTAGTAAGTTCACTGATTGGTTTACAGCATCATAGTGAGGGTTCTGGGTGGCGGAGGGTAGCATAGTTGGGGTTGCTTGGTGGTGACAGGCAGCAGGACAGGGGATGGAGGATAGCAGAACAGGGTGTGGAGGGTGGCAAAGCAGGGGTTGCTGGGTGAAAGAGGTTAGTCTGAGAGTATAAGACTAAAGGGTGCTGGTTAAGGGCAGGTGAAAACCACTTTCTCTCCACTTGTTATATACCCCATTGGTAGAGGGAGATCAGTATGCATTACCAGCAGACGGGATGCCGGCGGTCACAATACCAATGCTGGTATCCCGATGGTCACAATCTTGACAGGGGTGAGGTAACCCTAACCCTCCCTTACCGCAGCGCAGCCTAATCCTAACCTCTTCCCTTAGTGCCTTAACCTAACCTCTCTTTCTGTGGCCTAACCCTAAGCCTCCCACTTAGTGCCTAAACATAGCCCCCCAGTGGTGCCTAACCATAACCCCCCTCCCAGAAGCCTAACTCTAACCCCCCCCCCCCCTGCAGCCTAACTCTAGGCCCCCTGCCCCATGCAGCCAAACCCTTTCCCTCTCGGCTATACCTACCTTTGGGATTCCGGCTATGGGATTCCGGCATTGGGATGTTGACCTATTTGGGATTCCAACATCGGTGTTCTGATGGGTGTCTGTATTCTGACTGCCGGGATCCCGACAGCCGGTATCTTAAACATATAACATATAGAACATATAGAACATTTGGGCAGTATGGATGGTGTAACGGTTTGCATTACGGCCTCACATCACTGAGGTCATGGATTCAATTCCCATCATGGACCTAACTGTTTGGAGTTTGTATATTCTCCCCGTACTTGCATGGGTTTTCTCCAGGTACTCCGGTTTCCTCCCACAATCTAAAAACATAGTGGTAAGTTAATTGGGAGCATGGGATGCTATAGGTATGGAATGAGCGCTAGAGTGGGAGAGGGAGCAGGCATATGTGCCTCCTTATTGCTGTAACTGCTCCATATGTCATCCACTACATATGTGAGAAGGGGTATGGGGTCTCAGTCTATGTTGTCCATTGCAGACACTGAGCTGTGAGGTGGGTCAGTGATAGACATAATTATATTAGATAGATACTTTTTATAAATAAATAGATTGATAAAGAAATACGTATATAAATAATACGTGTGGCCACATCAGTGCTTTAAGTGTTTCTTGGTGATGTCTCAATATTAGTTATACCAGTCATCATCATCATCATCATTGGTCTTTAAATAATGAATAAATAATAATAACAATAAAAAAACATTGCTACTGTCGACTCTTAAATAGTGAATCTAGTACCAGTACTGATATCCTGATCTAAATACTGCTAATGAATCATCCCCTCCTACAAAAGCCAAAACCACTATCAGCCTATAGTAGGACTATTGCTGAGATGGGACCCCCTTAGTCATAATGGAACAAGGCAAAGCAAGATATACTCCTCTTAAATGGTGAATCTGCATATCTCAGGAGGAGCCCATGTCTAATTATATCGCATTTCAAGGAGCATGCTACACTTGATCTCAAGTTCTGTAAGCTAAGATATACAGAAATCTGAGTGCACTATGGGGGTAATTTCAACCTGTTAGCACACTGCCATTTTTCGCAGTGCAGCGATCAGGTCACTATTGCGCATGCGTATGCACTGCAATGCGCAGGCGCATCGTACGGGTAAAAAGCGGATCGTTGCTGGGCGATGGATTTAAAGAAGAATCCATTTGCACGGCCAATCGCAATGAGATTGACAGGAAGAGGGCGTTTATGGGTGTCAACTGACCGTTTTCTGGGAGTGTTTGGAAAAACGCAGGCGTGTCCAAGCATTTGCAGGGCGGGTGTCTGAAGTCACTTCCGAGACCAGACAGGCTGAAGTGATCGCAAGGGCTGAGTAAGTTCAGAGCTACTCAGAAACTGCACAAAATGTTTTTGTAGTGCTCGGCTGCACAGGCGTTCGCACACTTGCAAAGCTAAAATACACTCCCCTATAGGCGGCGACTATCTGATCGCAGCGCTGCAAAAAGTAGTTAGCGAGCGTTCAACTCAGAATGACCCCCTATGTTACAAATCCACAGCCCAAAAATACTGTAGATATAAGCCCAAGTGGGAATGATGCCTGTTATAATGAGTTATATAGATGTTTATAGTTTTCATTATACTTATTGTTCATTCTGTCTTTCTGTATATTGTATGTTATTCATTATACTCAATAAAATTGTTAACTATACTTAATAAAATAAATGTTTATGTAAAAATTTTTATATATGAGACTTGATTAAAATTTGAATTACATAACATTTTATGTTTTATCTAGGTGCAGAACATGTCCCAGTCAATAGAGGTGTTGAATCTACGCACACAGAGGGATTTTCAGTATGTGCAGAAGATGGAGACCCAAATGAAGGGTCTGAGGTCCAAATTTCGGCAGATTGAGGAAGATCGCAAAACGCTCCTGACACGTCACTTTCAGGTGAGAACACTGAAATAAATAAATTCTGTTATCGGACATTGTAACAGTCTTCTCTGCTAACAACATTCATGGCAAACGCTTTTCCTTTCAGCAAGGTGAACAATAGCAATTACTGCTGAGGGTGACTAATTTGCAGTAATAAATTCATAGTCAATTAACTCACAAATAAATGAAACACATTAATACATAAAAGAAGTGCAACAACATCATTTGTGGTAGTTCCAACTTAATTAAATGTAACTAGCTTAGACAGTCCTTTCCAGTGGTGATTAGTCATAAAAATATATGAACGATATACTTTACATATTTTGGTAACAACATACCAAATGTCATGCAATGTAAATATCTTGGATAAGAAGACAAAATCCAAATAATAATTTTTGCAACATATTTGAATTATTGCAGAAATTGATGGTTATCTAATTTATGACATGCCTACACTTATGTGTACTGATGCCTGGCATTCTAATGTAGGACACAGACTAAACTGAAATTCAGAAATGTGGGCAAATTCAGTTACATTTCTCAGGCATTGGGCTGCTTGCAGCAGTCATTGAGATTCCAATCCAACCTGCTCAAGGATGTATAATGTATGTATAGGCTCCACTTGACCAAGAGGCGTAATTTTCCCACACGTGTGGAAGAAGAATCTAATGGAATGCAATTACAGTAATAGAACATGTACACTGAATAGACTAGTACTGTAGATCAAAATAATAATCATCAGACCATATTTTCTACCTCACTAGATATAGATAAAGATCACTGGTCAGACGTATAGAATTTGTGGTCAATTGTCTCTAACCGTCTGGAAATAAAACACTTTCCAGAAGCAGTTGTGCCATTGTGCCATGCTCCCCGCATAATCTAGATACAGTATGTCCATAGACCACCATTACTGTTTCTTTGGATACACATACACAATTTACCATGATTATGCTGTGTATCACACAAGATGCCCAGATCTCATTCTGTTCATTGCAAATGATCTCTTTCTTATAGGATCTCAAAGAAAAGATGGATGAGCTGCAGCCACTAATCCCTGTTTTGGAGCAGTATAAGACAGATGCTCGGCTCATTACACAGTTCAAGGAAGAGATCAGAAATCTAACTGGAATTCTCACCGGCATTCAACAAGAGATTGGAGCATTTGACTATGAAGAACTGCACCAGAGGGTTCTGGGACTGGAGACTCGTCTTAGAGAATGCATGAAAAAACTGAGTAAGACAAGACTTTTCTTATATGTTCTATTTATATATTTTTCTGTATACCCTAACCAAATACAGAAGATTGATCAATTCTGTGGAGAAAGTCTTTCAATGTTCATTAGAACAATGATTCTTGATGTGATTGGTTGCGTCAATAAAATATACATTTGTGTTGTCTCAAGTAAAATGAGGGTAATATTTATATGTCTTGAGATCTCAGAAATCTTAGACACCATGGACAACAAAGCTCTTATGTCAGGGCTTCCATCGGGTTTAGCCAGCTTTGACTATAGGGAAAGAATTCTTTAGCCAATCCACTGAATTACCATGCACTTACATATAATGGGTCAGCAATACTGCTACAAGGGGAGAATGGGCAGGTGCAAATGGGTGAGTGTATAACAATAATATAAATATCTTAATAGTAACTTAAGCCACTAAGGGGTCTATTCATTATGCTATTTATCAGGGACTCTACGCAGGTTGCCGGGGCAATTCATAATGTCTCTATTGCGGAATCAGCTGATCCGAAAATCAGCTGTCCCTACAAATCTTTTCACCACTACTAAGTAACGGTGAAACTTAGCACTGCCGTATCTGACCTCGGCAGTGCTACTGCTAGAGTTACCCACTCATCATTTTAATTCTGGACACATATTAATTACACAGGTTCTGTGGCTGATTAAAACCAAGTGAAATGGAGTCTTGAAGTCAGCCAGCCATAGAACCTGTGTAATTTATACGTGTCCAGAATTAAAGGAATGAGGTGGTAACCCTAGCTACTGCGCATGCGTGACCAGGGGTCCACGTATGTGTGGCCTCCGTTGAAACAGCCTGACAGTGATGGAGGGATCTGAATGGATCCCTCTGTGCAACTGAGATGCCTTCTAATAGGTAAGGAGTGGGGTGCGGTAACAAACGCCATCTGGAGATGGCGAATGTTCCCACAGTCAAGCCCCGAAAATATTGTATTTTCAGAGCTTGATGAATTTAGGTCCTCATACTAGTGTATGGAGACAGCAGGCCAGATCAGCAGTGAAAGTTAAGCAGAAATCTGTGAAATCTCCTGTATTAACTTTTTAATAAGTGGCACTGACACTTAATGTCTACAAAAGTAGTTGAAAATGTTAGTTTTTTTTACCTGCTTTTGTATAAATTAGGTGATGATGAATAAATACCTAAACAACAGCACTAATCAATCCTACCTAAAATAAAAAATCTCATCATAATAATAAGCAGTCCCGAAGGCAGACTTTAATTAAAAAAAAGTAACTTCACATTTAAAAATATATACAATTAAAAATCACAACGTATAATACATATATCACATATAAAAGATAAATATATAGTATATAACACATTTTCATATGTAGTCATAAACTGAGCTCATATAATCAATGACGTAAAAAGTAAAGTCTGGCCATGACATGGGAACTCTGTGACAGAAAAAATGGAAACTGTCTCAAGGGGGTATAAAAGTGTTCTTTTTTTAATGAGATTTTGATGCTGTCATCAATTGGACGTCATTTTCAAACACAAAGCACAAATTTATCTCTGTATGACAGGAGTATGGTATCAGGCAGTTCATAATGGTTAAGTTTGCCTGGGACTACTCTTGTTGAGAAAATTGATGCAGCGCTTTCCCTGTGTTTTAGTAAATGTGCTATGTGTATGCCATGTTAACATTCTTGTGCTTAAAGTGTTTCTAAGTAGTAATAGAGCTAACTGTTCTTCTGTCCAGAATCTTGAGAGCTTATCCCTAGTTGGAAGTGTTAGTGTGGAATGAAAAGACTGGGTAAATTCTAGGAGGAAACCTTATCATGAACTGTCAAATTGTTCTATGGCATTGGGAATGATCCTCAATGATCATCATCCTGACAAGCAGTGGCAAAGACCTGGTTATTAACCAAGCTCAGGAGATAACGTATGCCAATTTTGACCATTGCGGAGCTAATTTTCACCTCTACTTAGAGTGCACTAGAGTGGGAACTGGATGGGGGTGCAGAGAAGAGCTTTCAACCCATGGCTGGTTGTCCTTAAAGAGGGAGGCCCTAATTTTTAGTGGGACCCTATTTCTTTGGGATTATAGCACTGGTCTGGCCAGTCTAAAGCCGGGTACACACTAAACAATGGACTGCTGACATCAGCAAGTGCATATACACTTGCCGAAGTCTGTGGTAGAGGGGCGGGGGGGGGGGATCAGGATCAGGGCCATGCTGCATTCGGCAAGATGGCATCACTTGCGACATCCCCAGATAGAGCTGCATGTACATTCGATTGGTGAAGTCGCTAGCGACCCGCGGGAGCGCATAATTGACGATATAGTGGAAACACAGTGGACGATTTGAACAATATGTTGTTCAGAAATGTTGGAATAGACCATATTGTTTAAAAAGTCATTCAGTGTGTACCCAGCTTAGGGCTGGATGCCGTTATGGCAGGGGGACCACATTATTAGTGCCCACTTGCTATAGCGTCTCCAGCCCTGGCTGGCCTTGTGCTGAAAAAGGGGGGACCCATGCACATGTTCTCCTTTTTTTTCACTACCAGACTAGACAAAAAACCCCTGGGCTTGTTATGAAATTACATGGAATCCCCAAGCCGTTTTTGCAAAAAAATGTAAAATATTTTTTTCATTTTTAATGAAATAGCCTGTATGGGTCATACATGGGTTATACTCATTCTGATCTAGTGGACTAGCAACCTCTAGGTATGGATGGTGGGTTTTATTTAGGGGAGGCAATCACTAGACTGCCTGTCAGAATCCCGGCGGTCACAATGCTGACACCGGAATCCTGACAGGCAGTGAAGTACCGCCGCCAGAATGCCACTGCCACAGGCTTTTCTCCCTCCAGGGGTGCCTACAACACCCACAGAGGGAGAATAGAACCTTTGGCGAGTGCAGCAAGCCACCATGCCAGCAGCGTGGCAGGCGCAGCGAGCTCGCAAGGGGCTTTCTATCGCTTGCCCCGCTGCCGGCATACTGGTAGCTGGGATCCCACTGTCGGGATCATGACGGCCGGGATCCTGGCCACCGGTAATACATATGTATTCCCTATTTAGAATGTCAAATCGACCTGAAGTAAATTCTGTATTTTAGATTTAGCACCTGCCGTCTATCCACGGGAGGTTTAAAATGACAGCAAACCCGGCACTACTGTAATTAAATTTAGAACACAGTACGCCTGATTCTAGGTTGGACCCATTTCCATCTGTGTCTGTGTTTTTCACTGATCGCACATCTGCGACAAAACCCTTCCCTGGTGTACATCCAAGGACTGGGACGCCCACTGTCATCATCTCTAGATACTGAAATACTGCTTGGTGCATCTTAGACGCACCATTGGTTGATCTTTAAAACTTACACCAGTCCTAAGTAAGTAAGCGCCTGTGTATGCAAAACTTCAGTGACACACCCACAACAGTTCCATAGCACGCCCATAAGACAGACCATCTCTGTGCATCTGAATAACGCCTCCAGTCACTACGCAGGAATGCTCAATTCATTTTCAATGTACTTCAACAGTGTTTCTGTATTAACACAATTGACAAGCATAGTAACATAGTAACTGTTACGTTCCTGGTGCTCAGAACAAGAGAGATGTTGCGTAGTGAGTCCAGAGCACCAGAACGTGACGCTGAAATAAGGTGTGGTATGGAAATAGCCCCTAGCAGCCTACCTCCATTGTTTCACCCCTGTGGTCAGTTCACACCTGCGTGACTATGGTTTCTTGGGCACACGGCAGCCGCGTTTGAAGGGCGGATTAGATCTGCCCAACTCCGATGCCCCCAGGTCTTAGAGTGAGACAAGGCGTGAACCGAGACAGGATAATAACAAGGGGACCTCTAACTAAAGCAAACAGAAGGCTAGGGACTACTACCAACCCTAAAACTAAATACATGTGCGGCACGCTGCCAAAGGAAAAGAACAACAAAGGAGATGCTGTCCACACGCCGACACAATACTGTTGTGTACCAGCGGTGACAGCATATGCAGAACCCTCTGCAAAACACCAGTAACAGATATAACCAAGGAATACAGCGGCCTAGGCCGACGGACGCGGCAAAGCCGCTACTCACGGAACTGGTACAAATACTGGCAAACGGACAGGAACCCCCAATGTAGCTGACACAGGCTCTCAGAACCGGAGGACAGGCAGAATCCCAAACGACAGACCGGTGGACACCAAGAAGCCAGATACTCGACCAGGAACAGACAAAGCCACAGGACTTCTGGACAGGAACGCTTCACGGCAGGACACGGGATCAGACACTGGATCCGACACTGGATCAGACACTGGATCAGACACTGGAACCGACACTGGAACTGACACTGGAACCGACACTTAGGAACTGGCAGGAACTAGCTCAGAACTCAAGAACTATCACCGGCGTCTGTGTATTGCACTCAGCCAGAATATAACAGAGAGCCCTAATTAATTATGTTGTGCAGCTGCCCTGTTGCATGACTCCAAACTGACAAGATGCAATTAGCAGACAGGTGAGGCCAAACACATGGAAACAGGCTGCAATTACACAGACTCACCACCGACAGCAAACAAGAATCTTCTAAACCAGAGAAAAGGGAAATCCTGGCCTGCAAGAGAACTATAAACATAAAATAGGAATGAACCACTACCCGTGGTTCATAACAGTACCCTCTCCTTAAGGGTGGGCTCCGAACACCCCATGACACCCACGGGGAACAGAAACAGAAGTATAACATAAAATACATAACCAAAATGCAAAACAGGAACGAGCCACTGCCGTGGCTCATAACAGTACCCCTCCTTGAGGAGGGGTCAACGGACCCCAAAATTCAGACTTTCCAGCACAAGGGATACAAAAAAAAATCTGACACACTGGTCTAACAGGCAAGAAAACAGAAACAAGCTATGGCAACAGCTTGTAACAGTGCCCCCCCCCCCCCCTTGAAGGTGGCCACTGGACACAAGACAAGGAAAAAAAAACTTTTTTTTTTTATAACGAGGCAAGAGTCAATAATTATTTCTTTCTTCTTATTTTTACAAAGTTCTTGAGGTCTGACCAAGGTAATTCCCCAAACATTGTCTGAAGGCTGGGTTCAAATCAGAGATTGGTTTCTTAACCTTGGGAGCTGAACTTTCAGGCAAAGTACTACTATTAGAAGAAGACAGAAAAGCACATCCTGCAGTCAAAACAACGGGCTGAGACTCTTGTGCCGAGTTTACAGTATACGGTGGACTCTCAGCATATAAGACGGGTGACCTAGAGGAACCTGAACCAATTTCTTTGGAACCATATCTCTTAATAACTGCATCACTGAATGCCGGGGGATCCTGAAGAATGGGATCTTCAGCTTTCATTAAGCTGGACGCCCACTCAAAAGGCTCTCCTCTAAAGGAATATATCAGATAGAGCACAAGGTTCTCTGAAGTGATGCCCAGAAATGGTCTAGACAACAAAATGGTGTAATAGTGTTTGTAAAGCGCCAGAAATTGGACTAAGTCCCCATCAAAGATTATAGATGTTGAGATATCAACAGAGTCAGGATCTGCTTCCTTCCCATCTGACTGACTAGAGTGCTTTGCTAGGACCTGGTCACTACTGACCTTACTCGAGGCTGTGACTTTCTGAAACCCACCAGGGGCAGTGACTTTCTGAACCCCACCTGGGGCAGTGGCCCTTGGAACCCCACCTGGGGTAGTGACCCTCGGAACCCCCTCTGGGGCAGTGGCCTTCGGGAACACCACTGGGGCAGTGGCCTTCGGGAACACCACTGGGGCAGTGGCCTTCGGGAACCCCGCTGGGGCAGTGGCCTTCGGGAACCCCGCTGGGGCAGTGGCCTTCGGGTTCTTTTACTGGGACCGGGCCGTCAGCCTCCCTCTCTGGGACTGGGCCGTCAGCCTCCCTCTCTGGGACTGGGCCGTCAGCCTCCCTCTCTGGGACCGGGCCATCAGCCTCGCTCTCTGGGACCGGGCCATCAGCCTCCCTCTCCGGGACCGGGCCGTCAGCCTCCCTCTCCGGGACCGGGCCATCAGCCTCCCTCTCCGGGACCGGGCCGTCAGCCTCCCTCTTTGAGTCGATAATTATCAAAACTTCTCCCAGGACTATGACCTCCGGGACTTTTGCTGAAGCTATAACCTTCAGAACCTCCACTAACACTATGCCTCTTAAATCCTTTCCTGGGGAAGCGACCTCTAGACCCTTCTCTAGGGCTGTGTCTCTCCAGACCCCACTTGGGGATATTACTTCAAAGATCCCTTCTGTGGTTTTGCTTCTCGAGTTCCCTTCTAGAACTATGGTTTTAGATACCCTTTCTGGGGTTGTGCATTTCAAGTCCCTACCTGGGGTAACAGCTTCTGAGACCCCTTCTGGTATTGACACCTGAGCTATAATATTCAATGTCCCTCTATGACCCAGAGCTCCAGGACTCTGGGCATCGGGTACCACTCCAGGACCCTGGGCATCGGGTACCGCTCCAGGACCCTGGGCATCGGGTACCGCTCCAGGACCCTGGGCATCGGGCACCGCTCCAGGACCCTGGGCATCGGGCACCGCTCCAGGACCCTGGGCATTGGGCACCACTTCAGGACCCTGGGCATCGGGCACCGCTCCAGGGGTTTGCAACTCTGCTTCAACAGGAAAATCAAGAGAGGAGAGAAACATTCTCCTTTGGTTCCTGAATCTATAATGGGGCTCCCTAGCCCAAGGACCCCAATTATAGGACAGAGTGCTTTTTAGTGTGGGTTGTGTGACAAGTA
Organism: Pseudophryne corroboree; assembly: GCF_028390025.1. Classification (NCBI taxonomy): domain Eukaryota; kingdom Metazoa; phylum Chordata; class Amphibia; order Anura; family Myobatrachidae; genus Pseudophryne; species Pseudophryne corroboree. Next base: position 202,584,280 of record NC_086452.1, on the reverse strand, counting down.
CCTCTGCCACAGTAGAGACAGGAGTAGGTCTTGTATCCTGACTCAACTTGGCCAGAGGGCAGGACTTGTCACCACACTTTGGCTTGCGCAACTCACAGGTCTGCAGATAGTGGCCTAAACCCCCACAATATAGGCATAAATTTAAGTTTCTGCGACGCAGACGCTCCTCTTCTGAGAGCCTGGGCCGCAGAAAACTTTTAAACTTTTTCTCTCCAACTGAACCTGAGGATTCTCTTGTCACCATATTGTGAGCAAGAGTCTCTTTAGAGGTAGATGAACTCTCAATGACTTCTGGCAAGATAAGCAAAATTTTAGTCAGAAGGTTTTGCAGTTGCTTTAAGGATTGCTGCAAAACTTCCAGTCGCTCAAGTTTCAAAGCACTGAAAGCAGAGTTCAGGGCTGAGAGAGACGCCTGCAGGGCTTGCATAGTTGGCATAGGAGGATTTTAAACTAGACAAGACAAGACAAGACTAAACTAGACTAGACAAGACAAGACTGGACTGGATTTTTTTTTTTTAACTAGACAAGACAAGACTGGATTCTGCACACCGGACTGGATTCTGCACACCGGACTGGATTCTGCACACCGGACTGGATTCCGCACACCGGACTGGATTCTGCACACTGAATTCTAGACAGGACTGGATTCTAAACACCGGACTGGATTCTGCACACTGAATTCTAGACAGGACTGGATTCTAGACAAGACACTGGACCAAAAAAGAAAAAACTACTATTTAGCTTTGTTTCTTTTTTGTTGTATGGCCGGTGATAATGTTACGTTCCTGGTGCTCAGAACAAGAGAGATGTTGCGTAGTGAGTCCAGAGCACCAGAACGTGACGCTGTAATAAGGTGTGGTATGGAAATAGCCCCTAGCAGCCTACCTCCATTGTTTCACCCGTGTGGTCAGTTCACGCCTGCGTGACTATGGTTTCTTGGGCCCACGGCAGCCGTGTTTGAAGGGCGGATTAGGTCTGCCCAACTCCGATGCCCCCAGGTCTTAGAGTGAGACAAGGCGTGAACCGAGACAGGATAATAACAAGGGGACCTCTAACTAAAGCAAACAGAAGGCTAGGGGCTACTAACAATCCTAAAACTAAATACATGTGCGGCACGCCGCCAAAGGAAAAGAACAACAAAGGAGATGCTGTCCACACGCCGACACAATACTGTTGTGTACCGGCGGTGACAGCATATGCAGAACCCTCTGCAAAACACCAGTAACATATATAACCAAGGAATACAGCGGCCTAGGCCGACGGACGCGGCAAAGCCGCTACTCGTGGAACTGGTACAAATACTGGCAAACGGACAGGAACCCCCCAATGTAGCCGACACAGGCTCTCAGAACCGGAGGACAGGCAGAATCCCAAACGACAGACCGGTGGACACCAAGAAGCCAGATACTTGACCAGGAACAGACAAAGCCACAGGACTTCTGGACAGGAACGCTTCACGGCAGGACATGGGATCAGACACTGGATCAGACACTGGATCCGACACTGGAACCGACACTGGAACCGACACTGGAACTGACACTGGAACCGACACTCAGGAACTGGCAGGAACTAGCTCAGAACTCAAGAACTATCACCGGCGTCTGTGTATTGCACTCAGCCAGAATACAACAGAGAGCCCTAATTAATTATGTCGTGCAGCTGCCCTGTTGCATGACTTCAAACTGACAAGATGCAATTAGCAGACAGGTGAGGCCAAACACATGGAAACAGGCTGCAATTACATAGACTCACCACCGACCGCAAACAAGAATCTTCTAAACCAGAGAAAAGGGAAATCCTGGCCTGCAAGAGAACTATAAACATAAAATAGGAATGAACCACTACCCATGGTTCATAACAGTACCCTCTCCTTAAGGGTGGGCTCCGAACACCCCATGACACCCACGGGGAACAGAAACAGAAGTATAACATAAAATACATAACCAAAATGCAAAACAGGAATGAGCCACTGCCGTGGCTCATAACAGTAACATAGTAACATAGTTATTGAGGTTGAAAAGAGGCAAAATGCCCATCGGGTTCAACCTGTATTCTGTATTAAGCCGAGTTTATTATAATTTTCCCTGTTGAAATAATGTTTTATGTCTAGTTAACCACTGTAAATAATGTTCCTTCCAGATTATCGATGTCCATATTTTAAATGCTATAACCTTGGATATCTTTTTTAGTCAGAAATGTATCCAATCTGTATTTAAATGCATATACAGAGTCTGCCATTTCCACCTTCTCTGGCTGGGAATTCCAAATCCTTATTGCCCTAACAGTGAAGAACTCTTTCCTACGTTGTGTATGGAATTTTCTCTCCTCTAACCTCAGCGAGTGACCTCATGTCCTATACAGAGTTCTTTTAATAAACAATTCCTCTGATAATTCTTTGTAATGTCCCTTTACATATTTGAAGATTTAATAACATCTCCTCTTAGACGCCTCTTTTCCAGTGTATACATATTCAACCTAGTAAGCCTTTCCTCGTACTCCAGTCCCTCTAGCCCTTTAATCAATTTAGTAGCATGCCTTTGAACCCTTTCGAGTTCACAGATATCTTTTTTATACTGTGGTGCCCAAAATTGAACACAGTATTCCAGGTGCGGACGTACTAATGATTTGTACAGCGGCAGGATTACACTCTCGTCCCTTGTCTCAATACCCCGTTTTATGCACGCTAGCACCTTACGTATCTTCTTTGTTGCACTTTGACATTGTATATGGTTATTAAGCCTATTATCAATGAGTACCCCCAAATCATTTTCCAATACGTTTACCCTTAGATTTTTCCCCATTTAATATGTAGGTTACAAGTTTGTTTTTAGTCCCGAAATACATAATTTTGCATTTTTCTATATTGAACCTCATTCTCCATTTAGACGCCCAGATTTCAATTTTAGAAAAGTCATTCTGTAAAGACTCCACATCTATTTCCGAATGAATTACCCTACACAGCTTAGTATCATATGCAAAGATTGACACTGTGCACTCTAAGCCTATTTCTAGGTAATTGATAAATATGTTGAACAGTAGTGGCCCGAGTATGAACCCTTGTGGTATTCCACTGACTACTGGTGCCCAGCTGGAGGACATCTTATTGACCACTACTAGCTGTACCCTGTTGTCTAGCCAGTTACTTATCCATGTACAAATAGTTTTTCCTAGGCCAAGCTCCTTTAATTTGATGATCAGTCTCCTGTGAGGAACTGTATCGAAGGCTTTTGCAAAATCTAAGTAGACCACATCCACTGCTTTTCCCTGGTCGAGAATGTCGCTCACTTCCTCATAGAAGCTAACTATGTTAGTTTGACATGCTCTGTCTCTCACAAACCCATGCTGGTTCTTGCTAATAATCTTAGCGGTATGCAGATACTCCTGTATGCTATCCCTTAAGATTCCTTCCAATATTTTTCCCACTATAGATGTCAAACTAACTGGTCTGTAGTTACCGGGATGATTTTTAGATGCCATTTTAAATAATGGCACTACCTCAGCTATACGCCAATCCATCAGTACCATGCCTGATCTAACTGAACTATTGAAAATCAAGTATAGGTGTCTTGCTAGTTGTGACCTAAGCTCCATAAGAACCCTCAGGTGAAATCCATCTGGGCCAGGTGATTTATTCATCTTAATTTTTCTTAGTCTCTCCCGGACTATTACTTCACTTAAATAAGTATCCAGCCACAAATCATTGCTGTCACTATCGTTATGCACTACCCCCACCATCAGTTTTTCTCTGGTGAACACTGATGGAAAAAATTTGTTCAGTATTTCAGCTTATGTTTCGTCATCATTTATCAATACTCCAAATTCATCTTTTATTGGACCTACAATCTCCTTTTTTAACCTTTTACTGTTTATGTATTTAAAAAACTTTTTTAGGATTGGTTTTGCTCTCCATAGCGATTAGCTTTTCGTTATCAATATTAGCTGCTCTTATTGCTTTTTTGCATCTTTTATTGCATTCCTTGTAGTACTGGAATGACTCCTCCTTTCCATTAGATTTAAATGCTTTGAAAGCACGCTTCTTTTTATCCATTTCTTCCTTGACCTTCTTATTAAGCCACATCGGTTTGAGTTTGGTACTCCTGCATTTGCTGCCCATGGGAATTAATTTGTGAATATTGCTATCTAGCAACCCTTTTAAAGCATCCCACATTTCCGTAGTGTTCTTGTCATGAAACAAAACTTCCCAGTCAATGTTTAGTGCACTTCTCAGCATACTGAAGTTAGCCTTTCTAAAGTTAAATATTTTGGTATATCCCTTATAGCTATGTTTCTTGAAACTGATGTCGAATGTGATCATATAGTGATCACTGTTGCTCAAAGTCTCCCCAACTTTAGTGTTTGATATAATGTCCACATTATTAGTAATTACTAGATCCAGAGTAGTTGGGTCCTCGGCTAGTTGAGACAAGTAGTGATCCTTTAATGTATTTAAGAACCTATTGCCCCTATCCTTAACACATGAATCGTTACTCCAGTTTATATCAGGATAATTAAAATCCCCAATCACTAGGATGTCCCCCAATCCCGCAGCCTTTTCAATTTTCTGCAAGAGTTGTTCTTCCTCATGTATGCTAATATCCGGCTGTTTGTAGCACGTGCCTATGACTATTTTTTTTGCATTAATACCCCCACTTCAGATTTCTACCCATATAGACGCCACATTGTCTCCAGTCCCCTCATAAATAACCACCTTTAAGTATGGTTTAAGAGATGGCTTAACCTAAAGACATACACCTCCTCTTTTGTTAGCCCTGTCTCTCCTGAAAAGAGAATACCCCTCTAAGTTTGCAACCCACTTGTGAGAGTCATCCCACCGTGTTTCCGTAACACCTATATTATCATACTGAGCCTTTGATGCTAGCAATTCCAATTCCCCCATTTTACCTGCTAGGCTTCTTGCTTTTGCAAGCATACATTTTAGTTTAGTGTTTAGCTTGTCCGTTTGTTTTTTTAAGGGTATCCTATCATTGTTTACAAGTGCCTCCCTAGAGTTACTCTTACTGACAGTTCTTCTCCTCCCTCCCTCTCCACCCCCATCATACTTACTATTCTCCTTGATCAACTCATTTAGGCCTTCTAAATTCTGCGCCCCGACATAAGTTTTTTTACCTTATGCTACTTACATCATTTTCTATATGCTGTAATGAAGACCTACAATTGTTGTAAGTTAATGTTTTGGCAATACCTTCGGAAATACCCTTTTTAGTACCCATGTAAGTACTCTTGCCGGCTGCTCTTTCCCTACCCCCTTCTCCACCCCCATTTAGTTCACTACCACCATCCTTACTATTCTCACTGCATGACCCATAGTTTCTAACTAAACCCTCCTAATGTGCAATGCAACTTACTGTAGATGCATGCGCAGTAGAAAAAAAAATTGTACGCCTACATCCGACATCAACATAGCATGTGGCCCATGTATACTTTATTGAGATATTTGCTTTTGTGTAATATAATTACCCATTGAGCAATATTAGAGGACAATGCAATAATGCTGAGCTTATTGGGGGGGACGGGGGTATTGGTGTGGAGTCTCAGTAATCTTTAGAAACACTATCTGCTGGTCAGTATGGATAAATTGCCAAGATTCCTAACCCTGTACTGTGACATCACATTTGAGTGACGATCAGGATTCCAGCAGTTGGAATTCCAATCCTCTAATCAGAGGACCAGAGCCATAACTCTGACATAGACCAAAATGCTGGCGCTGGATCAGGTTACGTCGGGGAAGGGGGGTGGTAGATTTAGGCTGCGGGGGGACAGTAAGGGTTAGGCTGCAGGGTGGGAAGTTTAGACTGCTGGGAGGGGGGATAGGCACCACTGGGGAGGGTTAGGTTTAGGCTGCGGGGAGAATAAGACACCACCAGGGACGGTTAGGCACCACCGGGGAGGGTTAGGTTTAGGCCGTAGATAGGGGGGAGGGTTAGGGCCAGGCTGGGGGGAGGGATAGGGTTAGAGGGTAGGGAGATAGTGTTAATATACATACCAAACAGGTGTCTGGATCCTGCACTGTCGTATTCTGATCTCCGGCATTCCAAGTGCCGGGATCCTGACACCAACCCTATCTAAATATATATTTATTAAGATATATGTCTTAGCATATTTCTATGGCTGCATTAAAATTATCAATTCTAAATCAATGGTGTGGTATATTTTATCGACATTCAGGATGACGACATGTATGGAATGCGGACATATCAAATCACTGACATACTGTCGAAAATGTCAGAATGTCTACATTGTGAATGTCGACAGTTGGTATGTCTACAATGGGATTTTTCATTCAGTCTTATCTAAGCCTATCCCTACCCCTAATTGAAGCCTAATAGTAACCCTAATATAAGACTAGTGCTAATCCTTAGTGCAGCCCATACCTAACCCTAACCCTGAAATGCTGTGCTGACATGCTGTCTTTTGAATGTCAACATTGTGGCAATGTCACCATTATAAAGTCGACATTCTGTACATGTTGGCATCATGAATGTCGACATTTAGAACATACTGGCATTATGCTGTTGACATTCTGGATATCAACAAGCAAACTGCATACCGTAAATTAAGCCTTTTTTATAGGCACCTTATTGAAAACGCACTTTGATACAATCTCCCCTCCTTTGTCTTAAAACCTCAAACTCTTGATACCATTTTCCCGTTAACATAAAGAACAAGTGTAAAGTGACACATGGCTGAGCAGTTAATGTAATGTGTCCATTGTACAGTTTAGTTATGGTTGTCCTTCTATGAAATTGCATTAAAAACTCTAACGCCCTTGTTGGAGTATTAGTAAAAGTCCCAGAGGATGCAGGAGCCCTGTCTAATGATGCAGACATGCCTGGTTACATTTCCACCACTGCAGGAGCTTAAGTGTTTAATAGTTATTGGAGGTCGCTTGGTACATATATTTTATAAATATCTATTTATTTTTATTACAAAAGGTAGAAAACAATTTCCTGGAAATTAGGTAGAGCATGGAAGTGTTTATTTTCTCATTTTATCTTTCTGTTATGCAAATTTTGTTTTGATTAGAGCCAGAATAATTTCTAAATGAAAAGCTGCCATTTATCCATTACAATCTGGTGTTGCTGTGCCTAAGCTGCATGAGTGTTCAGGGAGCATCGTGGGGAGTCTCACGGGTAAATGATGAAATTAGTCACCAAGAAAATTAGTATTGTCTTCTGTATTTTATTCTCTTATGTGCTGATGTGGGGAGATGGACAAACTGCAATCAACTACCTGTGTTTCTAATATATATATATATATATATATATATATATATACATACACACACCATACCACAAACAGGACGGCACTGGAGGCAATTGATACTGAACAAATGCTGTATATTATAAAGCAGCGACAGCAGTTTCAGGGCAATGGCCCTTTTCTCGAGCAAATATACCAAGATCAGGACAAACAAACATAAATCACTTACCACCACCAAGGCGCTCACCGCCGCATCCTCTCCACGCGTCCCTGCTTCCGGAGCTGGAGCCGCCGGGTCACTTCCGGTGATCGCGTCACCCGTTGTCATGGTGACCCGCTGCTTGCGGCTCACCACGTCACTGCTGCGTGTCACGGGGGGCCGGCTGAACTTCCTCCTCAGTCAGGGAACAAGTGGTGGGCGGGGCGGGATGCACCCCTAGACAAACAAAATGAAAACACATACATGTAAAAGCAATAAAACAGAAGAGATCATAAACAAACATTGTGAATACATAACAATAGTGTAACCCCAGGACCGGAAATCCCATGTCCCGAGATCCACATATACATATATTTTAGTCCATTAAAGCAACACTCCCAATATCAATAAAATACTTCCCTAGTGCCATTCTTGGATAACTCTGTCATGAGGTCCGAAAAATACAGCAGAGGGGCGGCACCACGTTGCACATGGTGTGATATGTCTTGTATTTAAGGTATGTCTTTTGTATTTGGTTTATCCTGATGACGAAGCAAAGTCAAAACGCTGATCTCACCTCCCTGCTATCTGTGTAATTATCATTACCTGTGTGCTGCCTCTTTGCTGTAATTACACAACCGTGGCTGGCACTCAAAGTAGAGGAAGTATAAATACTTCCTCGTGGGCGTAGCACCGATGTCAGGTGACATACACTGTGAGAGATCTAGAAACTAATGAGGGAAAAAAGAGACTCTTTGTTGGGGCATTCCTCTTCCTCTCTCCTCACAAATTAATATATGCAATTATGACTGTGAATTTCTGATAATTTGCTGATGAGATTTGGAAACAAAAACACAATTTTATTACTGTGTTGTACCCAGGCATAACTTTACCATTCTCTGCCTCTAATTAACTAGTACTAGCAGTTTCCAGATGTAGCCATGCTCATTGTTGCTGTACCATACAGGCGCCCTAGTTGTGCCATATAAATAGTGCAGGTAGGCGAAGTAAGGCATAATAAGGCACAAGAGAATCCACAGCATGCCATTCACAGCTTCACAACTGGGTGGCAATTGTTCCACTAATGAAAACTACAGTATTGAATAGCAGCGGATGGATATTGTAATACCAAATACCGAACAATGTAGCAAGCCTTGACAAGTGGGCAAGTGCACAGTAAATATAATACTGTAGTTCTTTTTTAATACAATAATACTGTAGGGCGGAGTATGAAATCATCGTAACGGCAGGCATCCAGTGACAACATGCCTTACAATTGAAAGCTCCCCTGGTGTGCTGTATAAAATGATCCCTACATTAAGTAATATGTGAACACAAAAATATTTGCTCAGTGTCTTCAACCCAAACAAAGAAAAGCACAGTTCAGAGTTCAACACAGCTCTCTAGAAGAAAAAAAACATTACAGTCAGCAATAGAGCTGGACACAGCACTATAAAAAAAATGGCAATGAGCAGCATCACAATGTCACTGCAGGTGTCATTCACCTAGGCCACCCCACTACTTTAATAGACAGCCTCCTTCACCCCCAATCCCACCCCCCATGAGACTTGTGATTTCACAGACTGTGCGTACTGCTTAGTAAAACACAACACGCCCGGTACACTACTATATGCAAATGGGTGTCTCATGCTGTCATTTACTAAGCAGTACACCCAGTCCATGAAATCACAAGTCTCACAAGGGTGGGATTGAGGGAGGCTGTCTATTACAGCAATGGGGAGGCCTGGAAAGAAGTACAGTAAAGTCAGTCTCATAAAGATATGTCTTTCATAATTTGAAAAGCCATACTGTACTTGTATTGTATATCTGTGTAAAAAGTAGCATATAGAGTGTTTTTTAATTTTGAATGTATGTCTGAGTCTGTATATGAAGCTTGTTTTGGGAAAAGTCTAAAAAACTGTGGATGCTACTTTTTACACAGATATACAACACAAGTGTGTCCTTTGCAGAAATTAAACCCTAGCTCACGGGCATGGTGACCATCGGCGATGCCACTATGCCGAGAGATCTATGGAGACAGGTGGCTGACACCTGCAGTGACTTAGTGACTTATTGTAATTTTTTTATAGTGCTGTTTTAGAGAACTGTGTAGAACTCTGAACTGTGCTTTTCTTTGTGTGTGTTGGAGATGCTGAGCGTATCTAATTAATGTAGAGATCATCTAAAAAAAAAGTAGTTCTTAAACTACTAGCGTCGGTTGACTTTACAATGGAGAATTCACACATGCGCAACGGTGGATTTCAAAAGACGAACACCAGTATTGCACCCAACAGAGACTCAATTCATTACACTGTAACTGAACACACCACGCTGCGACAAGGCGCAAATATAACGTGACTAGTTTTTCACACTAAACATCACACGGAGGATAGAAGAGCATGTCTACATCTGTATATTGTGTTATATTGGCACTCTGTTGAATAGAGGTTGAGGTTTTAACTGTCTTCTTGCCCGACTACCCATACCATTACAAAAAAATATATTACTCGATTGGTTTGGACACTACTTGTGAAGGTAATACCTGTAAACTGTTAGAATTATCATACCTACAACCATACCACACTGGACTCGCCCACTCTCATCTGATCTTGGAAACTCAGTAGTGTTGGGCCTGGTAAGAACTTGGATGGGAGCCCCCCCAGGGAATATCAGGTGTTGGAGACCTTTGATGAAGCAGGGCGCGGTCACTCCAGGCACTTACCACTTACACAAATAGTGTTCCACATGGGCTTTGCCACTTCCTTTAAGCTATACTTACCTAACAGCTGGAATCATACTTTAAATTTCTCTCTGTGAGACAGTTTTATGGGGCAATTGGCAGTATCAAAACAACTATACAATACAGATTTAAACTGAAATATGACCACATAAAAAATTATTACATTTCAAGCACTTATATCTTGCTAAGGAGCATTCAAGAAATAATTTTATTTCATATATTAAGTATACTACATAATTTATCTGTACTATATTTTCACTGGCATATCTTCACCCTCATATTACTGTAATTTGCTTAAGACATTGACCATATTGTAACCATTAATATGTAAAGATACAGTATATAAATTTGATTTTACTCAGGAATTTGGACTGTTGGGGGCTATCCTTTATATTTTAATGATTTAGAATAAAAGTTATATTTGAAAAAAATAACTGTAAGAGTGCCCCAAAAAAACAGTCTCACTTTCCCTCATTAGTTTCTAGTATTACTATATTGACTCTTGGTACACCACCAACCACGTATGAGTGTCATCCCTTATTTGGGAGGCCTTTACTGAAATATTGTTGGTATTTTCATGCAACAGAATTGTATTTTATACAAATTATATCCAGTGCGGAACACAACAACCCTTTTCTTCTACTGTGAGAGATCTCACAGTGTATGTCCCGGATATTGCAAGTGGCAGATAAAATGCCTGTCGGTCTGGCAGCCATTTTATCTGCCTTTGTATGCCCAGCATTTTATCTGCCCGTGTCTGCCCAGCATTTTATCTGCCCGTGTCTGCCCAGCATTTTATCTATCCATATATGCACTGCATCATTTATGTAAATAATATATAGTGCACCCATTAGTACTGTAAATCAAACATAAATGAGTGCCCTCATCAGTTATATAATTAAAAATAGTGTCCTGTAGTGCCTATTTGTATAAATAAATAAAAACAATTATTACTGCTACCTTCATTTAATTATATAAATAAATAAATAAATAAATAAAACATAAATAAGCCACCATAATTTATGTGAAGATATTCCTTAATAAATCCTCATAAGTTCTTCCCTATGTAAACTAATGTTAAAAACCAGGGACCACTTCTACTCACTAGCAAGGTAGTAAATTAAACAGGTGTCTTGTGTATGATTAATTTAATTATGTAAGAGACTATTTCTGATTGGCTGCAAGGCTACTTACTATCTACATATTGATATCCGAATATTGATATATTTTGCAACGTTTTGCTACTTAAACTGTGAGATCATTTTAATACCTGGATGTATCACAGCCCCCTAGTTCCTCAACACCTCCAATTCTTAAAGTTACTATCAATGGGGGTAATTCTGAGTTGATCGCAGCAGGAACTTTGTTAGCAGTTGGGCAAAACCATGGTGGTCATTCCGAGTTGTTCGCTCGCTGCTATTATTAGCAGAATTGCTAATAGGCTAAAATCAGGAAGTTCTGCTCATGCGTATGCACCGCAGGCAGGGCTGTTTCTAGCCAATTTGGCTCCCAGTGCGAGATTTAAAAATGTGCCCCCCCATGACATAAAAAAATGTGCCCCCCCCCCACACACCTAGATAAAAAAATAAAAACTTGCGCGGGCACCCGGCAAGGGGGCATGGCCTCATCGTCTGAAAAGACTACCTCACAATCCAGTTTTTGACCCTGCCCCAACAGATCACAACCACCACAGGAAAAAAAAATTCTACCATATTAAGCCCCACACAGTAATGCCCCCTGCACCATATTATGCCACACACCGCAATGCCCTTGATACATTAAATCCCCACACTACAGCAGGCAAAAGTCCCCATTTCACACATTACGGCAGGTGTCCCCATTTTACACATTGAGAGAGAGAGAGAGAGAGAGAGAGAGAGAGAGAGAGAATACTTACAGAGGCGATTACCACTGTTCGGCCCGCCTCACCAGTCGCTCCTCGCGCCGGCCTTTCCCTCTTCCTAACTTGGATCCCCCTCTGTACTCCGCTCGGGGGGGGAGTTTCGCGGAGTGACGGGGTTGCGACGTGACGTAACGATGCAACCGCGTCATTCCGTGAAACTCCGCCCCCTGAGCGGGTTACTCGGGGAGAAATAGGAGGGGGAAGCAGGGAGCCACAGTTGGTGCCGCGGCAGGTGCCCAGTGCGGTTGCACTGCTCTCCTGCCCCAAGAAACGGCCCTGACCGCAGGGCGCACGCGCTAAGCAGTTTTACACAAAACTATGCTATTTTACTCACGGGCGAACAAAGCTTTTCAGTCGCTCTGTTGATCGGAGAATGATTGACAGGAAGTAGGTGTTTCTGGGTGGTAACTGAGCGTTTTCCTGGGAGTGTGCTAAAAAACGCAGGCGTGCCAGCAGAAAACGCAGGAGTGGCTGGAGAAACGGGGGAGTTTCTGGGCGTGTTTGTGACGTCAAACCAGGAACTAAACGGACTGAGGTGATCGCAATCTAGGAGTAGGTCTGGAGCTACTCAGAAACTGCAAGGAAATACTTAATAGTAGAATTGCTAATCTTTCGTTAGCAATTCTGCTATGCTAAGATACAGTACACTCCCAGAGGGCGTCGGATTTGCATTTGCCTTGATGCTAAAAGTAGCTAGCGAGTGAACAACTCGGAATGACCACACATGTGCAGTGTAGGTAGGGCAGATATAACATGTGCAGAGAGAGTTAGACTTGGGTGTGGTGTGTTCAAACTGCAATCTAAATTGCAGTGTAAAAATAAAGCAGCCAGTATTTACCCCGCACAGAAACAAAATAACCCACCCAAATCTAACTCTCTCTACACATGTTATATCTGCCACACCTGCACTGCACATGGGGGGGGGGTAATTCCAAGTTGATCGCAGCAGGAAATTTTTTAGCAGATGGGCAAAACCATGTGCACTGCAGGGGGGGCAGATATAACATTTGCAGAGAGAGTTAGATTTGGGTGGGTTATTTTGTTTCTGTGCAGGGTAAATACTGGCTGCTTTATTTTTACACTGCAATTTAGATTGCAGATTGAACACACCACACCCAAATCTAACTCTCTCTGCACATGTTATATCTGCCTCCCCTGGAGTGCACATGGTTTTGCCCAACTGCTAACAAAGTTCCTGCTGCAATCAACTCAGAATTTTCCCCGATATTTATTAATAGTTTGCTATCAGAACTAAGTTCTCACTTGTTAAGTTTTCATAAGCGAGGTACACACCTATATAATTGTCTACCATATCATAAGATTCACAACCTTTTGGTGAGATACTGTAACAATGTGTACGCACCCACAATCGAGTTTTCAGACACATCCAGTATTTCTGAATATCAATAAATCATGACTTTTTTCATAAAGATGATGTTTAATTTATTAAAACTAAATATTAACGTGAAACATATAGTACTATTTGATGTGGTTGCATTATATTGAACTATTTTGTTTGTCTCGAATTTCATTCATGTACTTTTATACCTATTATATTATTATTTTTTAGCTTGTGGAAAACTAATGAAGATTACAGGACCAGTCACAGTGAAGGCATCTGGGCCAAGGTTTGGAGCTTGGATGACAGATCCTGTAGCCTCTGAGAAAAACAATCGCGTATGTACTGATAATGCAAACTCTACCAATGGAGTTTTGAATTTTAATAATTGTTAATTTTCCATGAAATGCATCCATCTTATACTGTACATGGCACTCTGATGAATGGATTATAGGTGGATAGATAGATAGATAGATAGATAGATAGATAGATAGATAGATAGATAGATAGATAGATAGATAGATAGATAGATAGATAGATGCACCATTATGAAGTCATATCTACCACTATTTGGCTACAGGTCTTCACATAAAAATAGGCCTGTAATGATGGCAGCATCATTAGGCCTATGCCTATAGGCCTATGATGATGACCAGTTGCTAGCTGGCCACACAGTTGGCCATAAATCATAAAGTATATTTCAAGTTTTATTCACAAAATTCTGCAATTTTTCTATATTCCCAATCGCGGTCCTCAAGGCACACCAACAGTGCAGGTTTTAGTGATATCCAGGCTTCAGCACAGATGGTTAAATCAAAATAACTGAGGTACTAATTAAGTCACCTGTGTTCAAGCCTGGATATCACTAAAACCAGGACTGTTATACCCCTTTCACATCGCACAAATAACCCGGTATCGACACGGCATATTGCCGTGTCGACACGGGTCAGTGTGCGATGTGAAAGCACTTTCCAAGAATTAGCGGGTCGTCTGACCCGGTAATTCAACCCGGTATAAAAGAAGGATTATACCCGGGTTGAATACCGGGTCAGGCGCAGTGTGAATGGAAGCCGCGTCGATGCGACACGGTTCCCATTCACAGCATAGTTAGAGGCGGCGCAGGAGATGAGCTCATCTCCCAGCGCCGCCTCCACCCCCGCCCCTGCTGCTGCTGCGCCCCCCCCCCCCCCCTCCCCCGCTGCTATGGCAAGCAAAGGAGTGCAAATGCCGGATCCCACCCGGTAAGGACACGTTTCTTTTACCGGGTGGGATCCGGCATTTGCGATCTGAATGCGGCATTAGTGTGCCTTGAGGACCGCGGTTGGGAAACACTGGTGTAGAGGGTGTACACACACACGTGGTTCTGGCCAAACCCACACATCACTTTTCACAGCTCCTCCCCTTCTCAGTATAGGCCCTTAAACATTTTCAACTCCAGGCCAATGTAGCCATTGATCTGTCTTTGAGAGTTCCTAGTACCAATATTAGTTGCATCTGGCACATTAGTCTGAAATATATACAGTCATTGTTCCAACTCATATGACTCTCTGATAAATAGAATATGAAGCCATATCAAGGTTATACTATAAGACAGATGTTTTCTTCAGTGACAGGTCCCCTGTGTTGCCGTTCCACACATTTTCATGGACCACTATAGCTATATTATGTCCATGGATAAATACAATAGGATAGATTCATAATTTTGACTAAGTCTATATTGTAATTACACCCTTGAATGCCTAAGCATTGTAACATTTTTATTTGAAGGTCTGGTACATGGAAGGATTCACAACTAGCAAGATTGTGCGAGAGTACAAGTCATTGGCAGATTTTGTCACTGGAGCTGAATCCAGGACTTACACCTTACCGGTCAAATGGGCCGGTACCAGTCACCTGGTTTACAATGGGTCACTTTTCTTTAACAAGTACCAGAGCAACATCATCATTAAGTACAGCTTTGGTACTGGGAAGATTCTGGCACAGCGTAGCCTGGACAACGCTGGTTTCAACAATGTCTATCCTTACACATGGGGTGGCTACTCTGACATAGATCTGATGGCTGACGAGTTTGGACTATGGGCTGTTTATGCTACCAATCAGAATGCTGGAAATATTGTTGTCAGCCAGCTACGACAGGACACATTAGAGGTAGTTAGAAGCTGGAGTACTGGATACCCCAAGAGGAGCGCCGGAGAGTCCTTTATGATTTGTGGCACATTGTATGTCACTAACAACCACCTTACTGGGGCCAAGGTCTACTACTCATATTCAACCAAGTCCTCTTCATATGAGTACATGGACATTCCATTCCATAATCAGTACTTTCACATATCCATGCTGGATTACAATGCCCGAGATCGTGCCCTCTATGCCTGGAACAATGGACACCAGGTGCTCTTCAATGTCACGCTTTTTCACATCATTAAGACGGACAGTGATGTTTGAAGTTCAGCATCCCAGCATCCCAGGGTCTCTGACTCGTCCTTTACAATACTGTTCTTCATTTACTGTGGGGATTTTTTTTTGCCTATATCATTTACATTTCTTTATTTCATTTTATACTATTTCTGACATTTATTATTGTCTTATGTTGAATATGTTTCTACAGAAATGGGGAAAAATGGTCACACTTTAATATGAACATTGTTAAAGTATAAACATCCTGGTGGCCATTTTGTACAGTGGGGCCATTTTGAAGCCATTTAACTTTTGAATTTTGTGGTGTACTATAAAAAGCAGCTTACAAATGCTTTATATTGAGTAAAAAAAACATTGGATTGTAAAGCAGAGCTACTTTTTCTCACATCTATGAGAAAAAATAAAAAGGGAACATTAGTCATCCCAATCAAAGACATTAATAAAGTTCACATAGTCCTAAAGCCCTGATGGGATAGAGCCCTCACATCTTGCCTTCGAAAACAATAATGAAATACATATAGTGTATCAAGGGCATGAATGTCAATGTTCCAAGGTATTATAATTTCCTCTGTTAATACTTTTATATAACAACAATAACATAAAGCCCTATAGATATGGAAATTGGACAAAAAAAAAAACACCTTTAAAAGCCCCAGCTTTGAACAATGCATGCAAAGGGTATTCCTAACGAATGAGATTGCAATGTGGACAACACTTGAAGTATGGGCAACAGATACTTTAAATAGCAGAATAACAATTGTAATTGCTGATGTAATGTGTGTGCCACTACTTTAAGGGCGCACACGTACACTCTTTCCTGCATATTTGCCTTCAAATTACAACTTTGTGCAGCCAGCATTTGTGAGTGTGGCAGCAAAACAGTTGGGGCTATTAGCTACTACCTTGCAGCCTGTTGCGCTGAAATCATTGAGCACAGCTGTGGTGTATGTAATACATCAATATTTCACATGACGCTCTCAGTCAACAGCAGAGCACATGTACATATTGAGTGTAGTGCTCCTGTGGAGCTCTGTTATATTAAACTAAGTGAATGCCACAGACAACGTTGCAATTGATTTAAAGCAAAACACAGGAGCGTAACAAAGTGTGAGTCCGGTCCATTCTTATATTGCTTTTGGACTATCAGATAAACAGCATTTACCAGCCTTTTCTTAACAAGAAAGGCTACTGAATGCCTACTGTCTATTCTATTGGGGCCCCTACATCTATGATGTATTCTATTGCCCCAATTCCCCATTCTGCTGACACCGGAGTTGGTGAATCAGGGAAATTTAATGTTGGATTTCCTTGATTTGCCAGTTTCAGCCAAAAAATGATCGGAATCAACAAATCTGGGAATTTTAACCTGATTCCCCAACAGATCACCAATCGTTGATGGCCGTCAATCTGCATTTTTGATCAGCAGATCCGGGAATCGTGATACTCATGTATGGCCAGCTTATGTGTACAAGCATTTAAACTTAGGTTAAAATACATTTACTGAGGCAAAAAGTGTTCAGTTTTATAGTCTCCATATATCTACAATGCACTGTCCCAATTCCCTATCTGCGGACACCAGGGTCGGTGAATTGAGGAAATCCAAATAGTTGGATTTCCCCGATTTGTCAATTTTGACCAAAAAATGATCGGAATTGACAAATTAGGGATTTTTAACATACATAATTTCCCCGATTCCCCGACAGATCACGATCAGTGGCAGATTGGATCATAGAATAAGGGAATTGGGACTCTGCTGTATGACCAACATTAGCTTATTGTGTCAATTGGATGTAACAATAAGAAAAAATCTTTATACAGTAGCAAGACAGCCTTCCCAGAAGTCACCAATAAAATACTAAATCAACATATGATTTAGCGTCCCTTAAGAATTTCAATATATATGAGGTGCTCATTAATATTTATAAGCTGTGTAACATGTTCTGTAAGCTATAGCAATGAATAAGCTATCAGATTTAAGGTAACTTGCATAGTATGCTATTGCTTTTCTTATGGGTCACTGATAGACAGTAAGCCATCTATGGGCCTGATTAATAGTTGTACATAAACCCGATGGTTTACTCACAACTCCGATGTTTACTGATGGGCACAGGATCTGTACTGCCAATCTCTATCCGCAGTCTCACTTGCAGTGCCCCAAAGCCACAGCATGAATGACATGATTGACATGCCGCGGCCATTTGAAGGGGGTGGAGCGGGAAAAGTGACAGGGACTGTTCTATAAAAATGGGGCGTGTCCCCCCCCCCCCCTTCCCGGATTGTACACGTGCCAAGGCCGGGATTTACATAATTTGATGCAGATTTCTTGGCCCCTGAAGCCTGCAATACACAGTCTGCAATACACAGCCATCCTGAGTAACGTGAAGGTTACTCAGATGCCCGTTGTTCTTGCAAGTGATCTGATGGCTGCATCGTGGGACACTGCAGTGGATCACAAGAGCTGGCAGGAGGCATTTACATGGTGATTCAAAAGTTGCAGTACACCTTTTTGTTTCAAAAACTGGGCAGAAAATGGGAAAACTGACTTAGATTCAAAATGGCGCCCATGTTCGATACATACCCTAAAAGATAGCCCACCTCACCCAGACCTTCCTGGAGTATTCAGTTTTCCCATTTCCTGCACAGTTTTTGAAACAAAAGGGTGTACTGCGACTTTTGATTCACCCTGTATTTACATACCTCCTGCAGTATTAACATCTCTGGATCACCCCTTATATTGCCTCAACACATATAAGAAACACCCATATAATTAAAACATAACTACATGAATATATAATAAAACATTAAAATATGTCAAACTTTCATTCTTATTTTCAAGTTTAAATGTTTGATAGATGTAATATCTTTTGGCAACAGGCACTAGGTTTTTCTAAGAGGTCACATAAATATTAAAAGTTAAAAGCCTATATAACAAATGTGTAATCTTTAAGCAAGGACTGTTATAATGGCAGGTGGGAAAATTAAGCCTAAAACCTCAAAACGTCTGACAAACAAGTGTTGGGTTAGTGTGCCCCTACTGCACACATGGGCTGTTTCATGATTACATACTGTATTTATAGTACTGACTATACAGCTATTGTAATGTAGCAAGCCAAGGTCACTGCATACTAGCAGGTTCCATTATTACAGATTAACTTGCTGATCTGGTCACAATACGATGTAAAATACTGCCCGTCATGTTATCTATATTCACCATCCAGCAGTTAATTGCACTCACTGTTAGTAAGTTAAGAAGAGCCGTAAAAGAGTTATTAAGCTGGGACCACCCCCTACTCCTCTATCATATCACTGAATAACTCGCTGGCAGCTCTAATTATCCATAATTATTAAGCCCTGGAGCGGCCTCTACTAATAAGTCATAACGATGGACAATTATTTGGTCTATTAATCACACTGACTCTATTAATACATTAAGACTATGAGCAAGTAACCAGTGTGTGGTATTAATTTGCTGACTGCAAAAGAGATTGCATATGAAAAAAATGGCAGAATTTTAAAGTCAATGTGATCTCTGGACATGTTTCAGTAAATCAGCCTGCTTTTATTTATCCATTTATTGTATTGCCAAGAGAAGTGGCATTTTCTAGGATATTTATACTTCTATTTATAATTCTCTATCTGTTCTTGTGCTTCAGTATGTGTCCGTATAATACTTATGTCATACATTGTCCATTTAACCATTTCATTTTTTTGAAGTCTCTTCCTGATCATGTCTCTGTGACGCTCCATCTATCAGTTGTATATACCATGCCTGCTTCGAGCAGTAGTTGCAGGTCAATCTTTAGAGAACTTCTTACAGTCCAGGACATTACAATATTCCTATTAAATAATATATGCCAACTACACTATATATATATATATATATAGTATCTAATAATAATTAAATAACTTGTAGTTGCTGCACTGAGGGACTTCTGTGGTATTTATGGCCCTCTTCTCGGTTCCTAGTGGTGCTGAACCAGTCTGGATCATATACTGTTGCATATCTACTTGCTAAAACAGAGACTGGGGACTTTCTCATAAAGATATTTGGTTAGGTCTATTTTGAAAATTGTACTACAGTACAGTACATGGAGAATCTAGACTTGGAAGCCACACCTAAATATACTGCAATTTGCACAGTAAGGATAACACAGTCTTATATTAACCCTTGCTTATCAGGCACATTGAAATTGTGCCCATGTACAATACAAAACTGGGGTACTGGATTAAACCTCTAAACTCTGATGATCTTAATGATAGTAAATAGGTATATATTCAAGGCCTTGGCTTGTGATGAGTTCCTAAAGAGCCATTCCTTTAACATGAAACTGATATTGTAGTTGGAATGTCAATGGTTAAACTTATACTATTTGCCTTATCCTGTTGTATTAAAAATGACCATGCCATCAATTTGAAAGAATTTCCCTCATAGGTCTCCCGGCATTAATGAATCTTGAATTTTTAATGGTTTATTTTGGATTATACAAACAAGAGATGGCAAAATGTTTGCTGATTAACCAGTATCATTGGTGGTGGTTACATTACACATTCACTATGTAATTAGCTTTGTGCTACTTGCTTACCGTATATGTAACTCAATTAACAGTTGACCCTAGTTGGGGAAGGAACATGTAATTTATTTTGAGGGCAGTCAATTTTCATTTAGACATACAGTAATAGAGTTAAATGGTCTGTTGGTATATATATATAGTAGCAAGGTAGTTAAGTTGGACCAACTATTGCACATGTATGTGGTAATCAAGCAAGTAGATATCCAGTATAGTTATTGGTAAAATGGACTGGTTATAAATATGGATCCAAAACATTAATGACTTTAAATATATAAGGAAATGCAGTAATGTGTCTCAGGAGCTTAGGGGTCTATTTTCTAAGCCTTGGAGAGAGATAAAGTGGACGGAGATAAAGTACCAGCCAACAAACTTCTAATTGTCATTTTTCAAACCTATCCTATCATATTGCAGCTAAGAGCTGATTTGCTGGTACTTTACCTCCATACACTTTATCTCCATTTAAGGTTTAGTAGATAGACCCCACAATATGTCATAAAAGTCTACATACTGGTGTTTCCAAGCATTGTTGATGCCACAAAGTAATCTGGAAGACATTCAGATAAAGACAATTAGATTAGATAAAAATCCATATTCCATATCACATATAGGGGGTATTCAATTAGCTCCGATCATTTCAGAGCTATTGAATTCGCCCCCCAGTGTATTGAATTGCAGACCATTTTCACCCATTTTTAAGGTATTTCCACCAATGCCTTTTCACCTTTTTTAAGTGATGAGGCATTAGCGAAAAATGCCTCAAAATTAGTGAAAATGGCCCACTTTTATGCCGGTGCAGATAGATTCCCTGATCCACATGCTTTTTGGGTTTGCTGAATTTTTTGCCTAGACGAAAAAATGGCCCTGCTATTGAATAGGGCGAATCCCCATGTGCCCTAAAAAATAGCAAAAAGCGTGTTTTTTCGCCTACGCAGAAAAAACAAACCTAATTGAATAGCCCCCATAATTTGCATTGTATAAATGACAAAATGACAGCACTGCAGATTTTATACAAGGTACCAATCAAGGTTATAATACGTGTCTCTTATTTTCCTAGGTGTTTCCATTCTCTTGATCATACTGTATATACTCAGTGAATTTTACAAGTGTGGTTCAATAAGTAAGGTAACAAGACCTCTCACATGTGTAATGTTCTCTATTTCCTTCTATTTCACACCAGGCCAGAGCAGGTAGACCACTGCTTGTCCTCACAGTCACTAGACTGCATCTCATATACAAACATACTGTCCAAACATCAGTTGTAAGATGACGGGACTGGCAGAAACATTGAGGTTTGTAGTGTGATCGGATTTCTGTGTCTAAAGGGCACATCGCTAACTTGTTGAGGTCTACGGTGATGTCCGTCATGTCACAGAAACAGGTTTGGGTTGGGACCACAAGGGTGTGCTTCTTGATTTCCTCACCAAGGGAGATACTGTGAATGCTGACTGCTATTGTGACATATTGAGAGGTTACGGAGCGCAATTAATTGAAAGCAACCTTGGTTGATGAAAACAGGTATCGTATTGCTGCACGATAATGCCAAGATTCACCCAGCCAACCACACATGTTATGGTGCTACCATTGGGAGGTATTGGACCAGGATAGATGCCTTGGTGTACTGTTGAAACAAATGCTAACACAAGTATAGGGAGTATGAGGAAATACAATCTGTACCAAGGTCATACTAATGATTATACTGTACGTATATGTATGAGTTCAATAAATTTACGCAATAAGAGGTCTTGGTACCTTATATATTGATCCACCCTCATACATATAGAAAATAAGATTTAAATTGAGACTATATATATATATATATATATATACATCACATAGAAAAACTTTAATGATATTACAGGTGTGTAAAAAAGTGTTTTGCACCCTGACTTATTGTAAGTGCCACAATCCAGAAAGAACTTTTAGATTGTCTTCCTCTACAAATGGACGGTATGGTAAGGGGTTCCCCAATGGACACATTTTAAATGTTTGTGTAGAAATGTTATAAACTCATTAAAAGAAAGTAATACATACAGACAGGGGCAGATTGGAAATGGAAAGTGGTCCTGGAAAAATTTGTAGACGTGGCATCAAAGGTATACTGTGTAACCATGGCAGCAGCACCACCCCTCACATGTCAACAAACAAAATGGGGGGGGGGGGCATCCGGCGCATAACGGCCCACCGGGGAACTGCCCTGGGGAACATATGTCAAATCCGCCCCTGCATACAGAGTAAACTCCAAAGTTTATCCACATTGCTAGAAGAACAACTCACAGGCTAGATAAGAAGCGAAGAAAAACAAGCAACAAATTATTGAAAAAATATTTTTTTATATTATTATATATATTAAATATTATTTAAAAAAGAACACTGAAGGTGGGTACACACTGACAGATATATCTGCAGATCAATTGATCTGCAGATATATCTATGGACGGATTGGGCAGTGTGCTGTGCATACACACCCCGGCCGCTCCGTCGGTGACTGACCTCATGAACAGTGCGGGCGTGTACACACGCCCATCCAGTTCAGCTGTCAATCACCACCGGCCGCCACAGCATGTGTACGGGCGGCCGGCTGGTCGCCCGTACACACACAGCGATGCGCCAATATATCAGTAGCTATATTGGCCGTTGGCTGTGCTGCTGGGCCGATGCGATATGTCTGTGAACGACGGCGTTCACAGACATATCGCCCGTACACACTGGCCGACGGACCCGCGATATATCGGCCGTTCAATAGAACAGCCGATATATCGGCCAGTGTGTACCCACCTTAAGGGTCAGTTTTTATACGTAATAATATAAATAAAATGAGGTATTATTACTGATTTACATGTCAGTATCTTAATCACTGATTCTATTAAATGCAAATTGACAAAAGAAATCGTCAGTTGTCAAAAGCATCTACAAAAATCACTAAATAACTTATATCACTGTTTTCTTTAACAGCAGGTGAATCTATGAAAGCTCAATTTAGTAAATCAACCTTGGAAAGCACAAAAAAAAAGCTATTATGCATGTACAAGTATTGAAATGGCCCAATTCATTTTAATGTTGCTTCCACAGGTGCGCTATTAACCCAACTGAAATAAATGGGTGCATTGAAATGTCAAAAGCTCCATGTGACAGTGCTAGTGACATTTAGAAACCATCCTGTAGATGTGAATTTCAAAATATCTTGCATTTTTTGCAATTTTATTTCCCCAGAGCTACCCAGGAGTATATTAATTATGCTAATTATTAAAAGCATACTACAATTTCATAAATGTTATTGCTTTGAGGACTTTCAATATCCAGTATAATCACACAGTTTTAACGAATGAATTAATCACTCAATTATAGACTTCTGCTTCTGTATCATTGTAATGAAAAGCAAGTTGGCACTGTAAATTCTAAAAAAAAACATAGATTTTTGGAAATTTGGAATTTACAGTAGCTGGCACCTCCACCTTGGAGTCCAAATGTATAACTATACTATTATTAACCTTTTTGGTTAGTAACGGCAAACTTAATAGAGGGGATCTCTCACAGTAGGGTTGGCCATCAGTGATTAGAAACCATCAATGGTCTGTGGCCAATGGTAACTAGGTTTACCATCGATGGTGGAGAACTATATAATTACCCACCATCGATGGCTGCCATTGGGCCCTTTTCAGTATACACTGGCACTGCAGCAGAGCACATACAGTCCACTACAGTCCACTGTCGGGATGAGTGGGCCTGCCACCTACATCACCTGCCCTCTTCTAGCTTTGCACACACTGCTGACTTAACAAGCTCAGCTGTAAGTCAGCAGCCCTGCACACTTACTCTATATTCATAAGCAAGCAAGGTAACTAATTGTGTGGGCAGAGGCAGCAGAGGGTTGGTAACATCCAGTGCGATTAACATTCTCCCCTCCAAAAATGAGACGTTATCTCTCAGGGAGGGTGCTTGACCTCACAGAAAGCCCACATATACTATAATCTTGGAGCATGCTGTCAGGGGGAAGGGGGTGTGGCCTCACGGGAATTCCCGTTACATCACTCTGGAGACCTACACAGCATTCCCAGAAATGTTGGCCTGCCACAGGAGACTGGTTCACTGGGTGCAGTCCTTTTCGGGTACCCTGTTCGGCTGTGACTCCTCCCTCTGGTGACATGGCTCCGCCCCCTGTTGTCATCAAAGGTCCCTTACCACACTCGGATTTAGAACCAACCGCACGGTCTACAGCCCCCTTGTGATTCCGCTGTCTGTGCATGGTTTTTCTCCTTGCCTGTCAGTTACTAACTGTGTCACAGGTTGTCTCAGGCAGCACCGCAGCTGAGCGACTCTCAGCTGTTGCTGTTGCTGCTGTGCTGTGTGCCTGTCTAGTAGTCAGTGTACTAAATGTGTCAGTGACACAGTATTAGCTCCCAGGCCCTCCCTCTTTACCCCTCAGCTGCTAGTTCTGTGCTGCGCTGCGCTGCCCTGCTGTTGCTACAGTGACACTGTCAGACAGGCCCCACCGCTGGGAGTCTGGGACCATGCAAAGTTCACTAAGTTATAACTTCTGCAGGAATGGATCTGCGGCTCTGTACTCACATGTGCAACAATGATGTCACAAACCTTTGATGCTATGACTTTACATAGTTTCATACCATCGATGGTTCATCTTTGTATTTCCATCAATGAAAACGATCATTGGAAAACACACCCCTATCTACATCCCTACTTCAAAGAAATTTCAGTGTGCTCATTCATTTAAACTGGCTTTCTACATATACAGTAGCACATATACTAGAATTCCTTTGAAAATACTGTAAGAGAATTGAATTTAATTGAAAAAGCTTAGAGATTTTAAACATTTTAGTTACATTTATTAGGTGATTTCTAACAATTTTGATCAATTTAAACAAAGGTGGAATATTAAACATTAGGATGCCACTTATCCCTAAAGAGAGTCCTGGGTATCAGATGAGCAAGATGACATCTGTACTGCTGCAACATCTAAGGACCCAGTATTGACCATATTACACAATGCAGTTAGTTGTATTTATGTACTGTACTCATGCACACCTATATGCCGACTATATGCCGACATAATATACTGTATATGTTATCTTCCGTATTTTAGTGAAAGGCTGCTTGACAAATGTAAATGAAAATAATTTTGCCCTTTTGTATTTGCTGATACCTGCTTATGATAGGATCCGTGATAAACTTTAAACACTATTTCACTTCTCGTCAGATGTTCTCCAATAAGAGCCTATCCTATCAAGGAGACAGAAGCAGTGTGATCATCACACTCCTTCCTGAATCGGGTCCTCGGCTCATACTGGCGACATCAGCCAAGGTATGTATCACTAAGAGCTGACAGAGAGGGATCTGGAGGATCACTCTCCCTAAAAATTTGCAAAGCATTAGCCCAAAGGTTACTATAGGATACCTCCATGGGGGATGCATTTGTGGAAGAAAATAGAGAAATAGAGAGGCTGCAGCAGATAGGTGATATCTGCTGTGATCCTTCCATAGTACATTTCAGGAATAATTAATATTTGCGGATATCCCCTGAAAATATTAGTTTTTGGGAATATATTTAAAAATAATAGTGATAAATAGGCCCCTATACAGTATCTCGTCAAAGAAGCTCACTTTTAAATTCATGTTACCAAATTGCTATTTGTTATTTCTTTATATTCAATTTCCTGCCAACTTTTAGTTAAAATAAGTGCATATTTAAGCTGTTTCTAACCAATCTACTTGTGAGCTGGAGAGTTCGTCTAGTATGCTGTGTAAACTAAATACAGCTAATACCTTCTCTTACATTTTTTTTTAAAAATACATTTATATGCCATTTTAACAGTTCTGCAGGTAGCAAACAATTTTCAGGCGTAAATTGTGTAATAATGTACATGATCACAGGGCTGCTTGATAGTAACATAGGGCAACATAGTGGACAAACATTCATGTACAGTATTACAAATAAATCACATAGCAACAAAGCATAATGTATGCGGATAATAGTGATCCCGGCTGTTTGTCCATTGATTGCAGAGGCCAGCAATAACTAAAACAGAGGTGTAGTAGTAAGCAATGAAATGAATAAGTACTGAGCTGAGCAACATGTGTAACATGCTGATTACATAATAGAGAACAGCATGCCATATACAGTACAGTACAATAATTGTACATTTTTAAAAAACAAATCTGTTTTTCTTAAGTATTTTTTTAAAGAAAAAAATACATAATAAAGTTAGAATTTTTTTTAAATATACAATTATTATATATTTACACCAAACAAGGTTCATAGTTCATCACAACTAATACATTTGTTTTTGTCATACAGTTTATTTAACAGGTGGAGATGTTAGGAAATCAAATAAACTACATCTAACCACAGTTTACTAATACCCAGTTTCTAATGTAAGAAGTTACATTCAGTCAAAACTGGAGCAAATTGTCCTGGTGTCCACTGCTCTGTGGTGGTCATTCCGAGTTGTTCGCTCGCTAGCTGCTTTTAGCAGCATTGCAAATGCTAGGCCGCCGCCCTCTGGGAGTGTATCTTAGCTTAGCAGAATTGCGAACGAAAGATTAGCAGAACTGCTACTAAAAATTTTCAAGCAGTTTCTGAGTAGCTCCAGATCTAGTCCTAGATTGCGATCACCTCAGTCCATTTAGTTCCTGGTTTGACGTCACAAACATGCCCTGCGTTCGGTCAGCCACTCCCCCGTTTCTCCAGACACTCCTGCGTTTTTGCCTGACACGCCTGCGTTTTTTAGCACACTCCCGGAAAACGCTCTGTTACCAGCCAGAAACGCCCCTTTCCTGTCAATCACTCACCGATCAGCAGTGCGACTGAAAAGCGCCGCACGAACAACAGCAAAACTGCTAAGTTTTTAGTTAAATAACTAAGGGCATGTGCATGCGTGTTTAGCAACAAATCGCGGCATAGCGAAAATCGGCAACGAGCGAACAACTCGGAATGACCACCTGTGTTCTGTGTTACCTCTACAGCAGTACACAGTTGCACCACCAGTTATATTGTCCTTGCATCCACAGCTCTGTGTTCTGTATCTTCACAGCAGTACGCAGTTCCACCATCAGTTACATTGTCCTTGTGTCCACTGCTCTATGTTATGTACCTCCACAGAATTACTCAGTTCCACCACCAGTTACATTGTCCTTGCAGCCACTGCTCTTTGTTCTGTGTTACCTCCACAGCAGTAATCTGCTCCACCACCAGTTACATTGTCCTTGTGTCCACTGGTCTGTGTTCTATGTTACCGCCACAGCAGTACGCAGTTCCACCATCAGTTACATTGTCCTTGTTTCCACTGCTATGTGTTCTGTACCTCCACAGCAATATGTAGTTCTACCACCAATTACATTGTCCTTATGTTCACTGCTCTGTGTTCTGTACCTCCACAGCAGTGTGCAGTTCCATCACCAGTTACATTGTCCTTACTTCCACTGCTCTGCGTCCTGTACCTCCACAGCAGTGCGCAGTTCCATCACCAATTACATTGTCCTTACATCCACTGCTCTGTGTTCTGTGTTACCTCCACAGCAGTGCGCAGTTCCATTACCAGTTACATTGTCCTTACATCCACTGCTCTGTGTTCTGTACCTCCACAGCAGTGTGCAGTTCCATACCAGTTACATTGTCCTTGCATCCACTGCTCTGTGTTCTGTGTTACCTCCACAGCAGTAATCTGTTTCACCACCAGTTACATTGTCCTTGCATCCACTACTCTGTGTTCTGTGTTACCTCCACAGCAGTGTGCAGTTCCACACCAGTTACATTGTCCTTGCATCCACTACTATGTGTTCTGTGTTACCTCCACAGCATTGCGCAGTTTCATCACCAGTTACATTGTCCTTATGTCCACTGCTCTGTGTACTGTTACCTCCAAAGCAATACACAGTTCCACCACCAGTTACATTGTCCTTGCATCCACTGCTCTGTGTTTTGTGTTACCTCCACAGCAGTAATCTGTTCCACCAGTATTTACATTGTCCTTGCATCCACTACTCTGTGTTCTGTGTTACCTCCACAGCAGTAATCTGTTCCACCAGTATTTACATTGTCATTGTTTCCACTACTCTGTGTTCTGTACCTCCACAGCATTATGCAGTTCTACCACCAGTTACATTGTCTTTATGTCCACTGCTCTGTGTTCTTTACCTCCACAGCAGTGTGCAGTTCCACACCAGTTACATTGTCCTTGCATCCACTACTCTGTGTTCTGTGTTACCTCCAGAGCAGTGCGCAGTTCCATCACCAGTTACATTGTCCTTATGTCCACTGCTCTATGTACTGTGTTACCTCCAAAGCAGTACACAGTTCCACCACCAGTTACATTGTCCTTGCATCCACTGCTCTGTGTTCTGTGTTACCTCCACAGCAGTAATCTGTTCCACCACCAGTTAAATTGTCCTTGCATCCACTACTCTGTGTTCTGCGTTACCTACACAGCAGTGTGCTGTTCCACACCAGTTACATTGTCCATGCATCCACTACTCTGTGTTCTATGTTACCTCCACAGCAGTAATATGTTCCAAAACCAGTTACATTGTCCTTGCATCCACTACTCTGTGTTCTGCATTACCTCCACAGCAGTGTGCTGTTCCACACCAGTTACATTGTCCTTGCATTCACTACTCTGTGTTCTGTGTTACCTCCACAGCAGTAATATGTTCCAAAACCAGTTACATTGTCCTTGCATCCACTACTCTGTGTTCTGCATTACCTCCACAGCAGTGTGCTGTTCCACACCAGTTACATTGTCCTTGCATCCACTACTCTGTGTTCTGTGTTACCTCCACAGCAGTGCGCAGTTCCACCACCAGTTATATTGTCCTTGTGTCCACTGCTCTGTGTTCTGTGTTACCTCCACAGCAGTGCACAGTTCCACCATCAGTTACAATATGGTTAGTAGTATTCATCCTGCTGATTATTTTCTCTACTCCATGAGAAAGCTGGAAGTATTTGTAATATTGAAATATATGTGTTACATTTTGCCTTAACCCTAATCCTGGGCCTGGTGCTTCTGTATTGTAGCACATTTTTAACTTTTGCAAGCATATTTGAGGCCTGTGTATGTTGTATCTTGTAAACAACATTGTGCAATTGTATTTCTTCACTTTCTGTGTAAATCAGTAGTGCTGTTTTTTATAAAGGCAATATATTGACAGTTCTCTGTGTAATTGTATACACTTTCACTGTACAAATTTTTATCATGTTTTGAATCTCCATGTCTTGTCTTATCTAATATTATTATTACAATTATTATTAATATTATTATTATTATTATTAATATTATTAATAATAATAATAATAATCAAAATCATTATTATTATATAAATATATATATATATATATATATATATATATATATATATAAAGAATCCAAGGTGTTGGCACTCACAAAGTACATTTAACACCCTGCTGGGGTGCACCTCAGGCGTATCCACAGAATCCATCCATAGTAGGCCATATATATTCATGTTTAATTAACTTACAGCATGGTGAACAGAACAATGTCGATGTTTCGGGCCTCACATGGCCCTTTTTCAAGACACAGATGTTCAAATGAAGGAGAGCATATGCTCTCCTTCATTTGGACATCTGTGTCTTAAAAAAGGGCCATGTGAGGCCCGAAACGTTGATATTGTTCTGTTCACCATGCTGTAAGTTTATTAAACATTTGGAACTTTAAAGAAAGAAGACTGGTGAGTGCTCTCTCTAGTTATATATATATATATATATATATATATTAGAGACGTGCAGCGGAAATTTTTCGGGTTTTGTGTTTTGGTATTGGATTCGGTTCCGCGGCCGTGTTTTGGATTCGGACGCGTTTTGGCAGAACCTCCCTGAAATTGTTTAGTCGGATTCGGGTGTGTTTTGGATTCGGGTGTTTTTTTCAAAAACAGCTTAAATCATAGAATTTGGGGGTAATTTTGATCCTATAGTATTATTAACCTCAATAACCACAATTTCCACTAATTTCCAGTCTATTCTGAACACCTCACACCTCACAATACTATTTTTAGTCCTAAAATTTGCACCGAGGTCGCTGGATGACTAAGCTAAGCGACCCAAGAGGGCGGCACAAACACCTGGCCCATCTAGGAGTGGCACTGCAGTGTCAGACAGGATGGCACTTAAAAAATTTGGCCCCAAACAGCACATGATGCAAAGAAAAGAGAAAAAGAGGTGCACTGTGGTCGCTGGACGGCTAAGCTAAGCGACACAAACACCTCAATATCACAGGAATTATTTGTTCTAATCAATGGTATTATTGGTCCAAATCACTGGAAGAAAATGACAAAATCACTGGAATTATTAGTTCTAATCAATTGTATTATTGGTCCAAATCACTGGAAGAAAATGACAAAATCACTGGAATTATTCGTTCTAATCAATGGTATTATTGGTCCAAATCACTGGAAGAAAATGACAAAATCACTGGAATTATTTGACAAGCTCACTGTAATTAATAATTATAAATCACTGATATTAATTGGCAAAATCTCGTTATCGCCTGCCTAGTGAAGTGGAATCTAGATGGGATTTTGTACCGGGGACACAATAACTTCATCAATTGTCTAAATTCCACTGCACTAATGGCGGAAAACGGGCACACGTCTAACAGCGCACTGATTATACTGAGAACTGATTATACTGATCACTGATGATACTACAGAGAACTGACACTGAGCAGCGAGAACAGCACTGGACTATTGAACTGTAGTATACTGGTCACCACAATGCAGCACTGACACTGAGCACATATATTAAGCACTGATCAGGATACTAGAAGTGACACAGAGCTGCAAGATACAGCAATGGCCTACTGTACTGCTATTGTACTTAGAGAGGAGCGGGTTCGGTTTCTCTGAATCCGAACCCGCCAGAACTTCATGTTTTTTTTCACGGGTCCGAGCGACTCGGATCTTCCCGCCTTGCTCGGTTAACCCGAGCGCGCCCGAACGTCATCATGACGCTGTCGGATTCTCGCGAGGCTCGGATTCTATCGCGAGACTCGGATTCTATATAAGGAGCCGCGCGTCACCGCCATTTTCACACGTGCATTGAGATTGATAGGGAGAGGACGTGGCTGGCGTCCTCTCCATTTAGATTATAAGAGACTGAGAGAGATTTACTGGAGCTGACTAGGAGGAGTACTGTTACTGTAGAAGTGTAGAGACTGAGTGGAGAGAGTTTACTAGTGAGGACAGTGCAGTTTACTTTATAATCCGTTCTCTGCCTGAAAAAAGCGATACACAGCACACAGTGACTCAGTCACATACCATATCTGTGTGCACTGCTCAGGCTCAGGCCAGTGTGCTGCATCATCTATTATCTATATATAATATTATATATATCTGTCTGACTGCTCAGCTCACACAGCTTATAATTGTGGGGGAGACTGGGGAGCACTACTGCAGTGCCAGTTATTGGTTATAGCAGGAGCCAGGAGTACATAATATATTATATAGTGAGTGACCACCAGACACACAGTGCAGTTTATTTAATATATCCGTTCTCTGCCTGAAAAAAGCGATACACACAGTGACTCAGTCAGTCACATACCATATCTGTGTGCACTGCTCAGGCTCAGGCCAGTGTGCTGCATCATCTATTATCTATATATAATATTATATATATCTGTCTGACTGCTCAGCTCACACAGCTTATAATTGTGGGGGAGACTGGGGAGCACTACTGCAGTGCCAGTTATAGGTTATAGCAGGAGCCAGGAGTTCATAATATATTATATAGTGAGTGACCACCAGACACACAGTGCAGTTTATTTAATATATCCGTTCTCTGCCTGAAAAAAGCGATACACACAGTGACTCAGTCAGTCACATACCATATCTGTGTGCACTGCTCAGGCTCAGGCCAGTGTGCTGCATCATCTATTATCTATATATAATATTATATATATCTGTCTGACTGCTCAGCTCACACAGCTTATAATTGTGGGGGAGACTGGGGAGCACTACTGCAGTGCCAGTTATAGGTTATAGCAGGAGCCAGGAGTACATAATATATTATATAGTGAGTGACCACCAGACACACAGTGCAGTTTATTTAATATATCCGTTCTCTGCCTGAAAAAAGCGATACACACAGTGACTCAGTCAGTCACATACCATATCTGTGTGCACTGCTCAGGCTCAGGCCAGTGTGCTGCATCATCTATTATCTATATATAATATTATATATATCTGTCTGACTGCTCAGCTCACACAGCTTATAATTGTGGGGGAGACTGGGGAGCACTACTGCAGTGCCAGTTATAGGTTATAGCAGGAGCCAGGAGTACATAATATATTATATAGTGAGTGACCACCAGACACACAGTGCAGTTTATTTAATATATCCGTTCTCTGCCTGAAAAAAGCGATACACACAGTGACTCAGTCAGTCACATACCATATCTGTGTGCACTGCTCAGGCTCAGGCCAGTGTGCTGCATCATCTATTATCTATATATAATATTATATATATCTGTCTGACTGCTCAGCTCACACAGCTTATAATTGTGGGGGAGACTGGGGAGCACTACTGCAGTGCCAGTTATAGGTTATAGCAGGAGCCAGGAGTACATAATATATTATATAGTGAGTGACCACCAGACACACAGTGCAGTTTATTTAATATATCCGTTCTCTGCCTGAAAAAAGCGATACACACAGTGACTCAGTCAGTCACATACCATATCTGTGTGCACTGCTCAGGCTCAGGCCAGTGTGCTGCATCATCTATTATCTATATATAATATTATATATATCTGTCTGACTGCTCAGCTCACACAGCTTATAATTGTGGGGGAGACTGGGGAGCACTACTGCAGTGCCAGTTATAGGTTATAGCAGGAGCCAGGAGTACATAATATATTATATAGTGAGTGACCACCAGACACACAGTGCAGTTTATTTAATATATCCGTTCTCTGCCTGAAAAAAGCGATACACACAGTGACTCAGTCAGTCACATACCATATCTGTGTGCACTGCTCAGGCTCAGGCCAGTGTGCTGCATCATCTATTATCTATATATAATATTATATATATCTGTCTGACTGCTCAGCTCACACAGCTTATAATTGTGGGGGAGACTGGGGAGCACTACTGCAGTGCCAGTTATAGGTTATAGCAGGAGCCAGGAGTACATAATATATTATATAGTGAGTGACCACCAGACACACAGTGCAGTTTATTTAATATATCCGTTCTCTGCCTGAAAAAAGCGATACACACAGTGACTCAGTCAGTCACATACCATATCTGTGTGCACTGCTCAGGCTCAGGCCAGTGTGCTGCATAATCTATATATATTATATATCTGTCTGACTGCTCAGCTCACACAGCTTATAATTGTGGGGGAGACTGGGGAGCACTACTGCAGTGCCAGTTATAGGTTATAGCAGGAGCCAGGAGTACATATTATATTAAAATTAAACAGTGCACACTTTTGCTGCAGGAGTGCCACTGCCAGTGTGACTGACCAGTGACCTGACCACACTGACCACCAGTATAGTTAGTAGTATACTTATATTGTGATTGCCTGAAAAAGTTAAACACTCGTCGTGTGACTTCACTTGTGTGTTTTTTTTTTTTTTTATTCTATAAAAATAAAACTCATTCTGCTGACAGACAGTGTCCAGCAGGTCCGTCATTATATAATATATAATATATACCTGTCCGGCTGCAGTAGTGATATATATATATTTTTTATATCATTTATCATCCAGTCGCAGCAGACACAGTACGGTAGTTCACGGCTGTGGCTACCTCTGTGTCTCTGCACTCGGCAGGCAGTCCATCCATAATTGTAATACCACCTAACCGTGGATTTTTTTCATTCTTCTTTATACATACATAGTTACATAGACATCTTCTCTTTATCAACCAGTCTATATTAGCTGCAGACACAGTACAGTACGGTAGTTCACGGCTGTGGCTACCTCTGTGTCTGCACTCGGCAGGCAGTCCGTCCATAATTGTATACCACCTAACCGTGGTTTTTTTTCATTCTTCTTTATACATACATAGTTACATAGACATCTTCTCTTTATCAACCAGTCTATATTAGCTGCAGACACAGTACAGTACGGTAGTTCACGGCTGTGGCTACCTCTGTGTCTGCAGTCGGCAGGCAGTCCATAATTGTATACTAGTATCCATCTCCATTGTTTACCTGAGGTGCCTTTTAGTTGTGCCTATTAAAATATGGAGAACAAAAATGTTGAGGTTCCAAAATTAGGGAAAGATCAAGATCCACTTCCACCTCGTGCTGGAGCTGCTGCCACTAGTCATGGCCGAGACGATGAAATGCCAGCAACGTCGTCTGCCAAGGCCGATGCCCAATGTCATAGTACAGAGCATGTCAAATCCAAAACACCAAATATCAGAAAAAAAAGGACTCCAAAACCTAAAATAAAATTGTCGGAGGAGAAGCGTAAACTTGCCAATATGCCATTTACCACACGGAGTGGCAAGGAACGGCTGAGGCCCTGGCCTATGTTCATGGCTAGTGGTTCAGCTTCACATGAGGATGGAAGCACTCAGCCTCTCGCTAGAAAAATGAAAAGACTCAAGCTGGCAAAAGCAGCACAGCAAAGAACTGTGCATTCTTCGAAATCCCAAATCCACAAGGAGAGTCCAATTGTGTCGGTTGCGATGCCTGACCTTCCCAACACTGGACGTGAAGAGCATGCGCCTTCCACCATTTGCACGCCCCCTGCAAGTGCTGGAAGGAGCACCCGCAGTCCAGTTCCTGATAGTCAGATTGAAGATGTCAGTGTTGAAGTACACCAGGATGAGGAGGATATGGGTGTTGCTGGCGCTGGGGAGGAAATTGACCAGGAGGATTCTGATGGTGAGGTGGTTTGTTTAAGTCAGGCACCCGGGGAGACACCTGTTGTCCGTGGGAGGAATATGGCCGTTGACATGCCAGGTGAAAATACCAAAAAAATCAGCTCTTCGGTGTGGAGGTATTTCACCAGAAATGCGGACAACAGGTGTCAAGCCGTGTGTTCCCTTTGTCAAGCTGTAATAAGTAGGGGTAAGGACGTTAACCACCTCGGAACATCCTCCCTTATACGTCACCTGCAGCGCATTCATAATAAGTCAGTGACAAGTTCAAAAACTTTGGGTGACAGCGGAAGCAGTCCACTGACCAGTAAATCCCTTCCTCTTGTAACCAAGCTCACGCAAACCACCCCACCAACTCCCTCAGTGTCAATTTCCTCCTTCCCCAGGAATGCCAATAGTCCTGCAGGCCATGTCACTGGCAATTCTGACGAGTCCTCTCCTGCCTGGGATTCCTCCGATGCATCCTTGCGTGTAACGCCTACTGCTGCTGGCGCTGCTGTTGTTGCCGCTGGGAGTCGATGGTCATCCCAGAGGGGAAGTCGTAAGCCCACTTGTACTACTTCCAGTAAGCAATTGACTGTTCAACAGTCCTTTGCGAGGAAGATGAAATATCACAGCAGTCATCCTACTGCAAAGCGGATAACTGAGGCCTTGACAACTATGTTGGTGTTAGACGTGCGTCCGGTATCCGCCGTTAGTTCACAGGGAACTAGACAATTTATTGAGGCAGTGTGCCCCCGTTACCAAATACCATCTAGGTTCCACTTCTCTAGGCAGGCGATACCGAGAATGTACACGGACGTCAGAAAAAGACTCACCAGTGTCCTAAAAAATGCAGTTGTACCCAATGTCCACTTAACCACGGACATGTGGACAAGTGGAGCAGGGCAGGGTCAGGACTATATGACTGTGACAGCCCACTGGGTAGATGTATGGACTCCCGCCGCAAGAACAGCAGCGACGGCACCAGTAGCAGCATCTCGCAAACGCCAACTCTTTCCTAGGCAGGCTACGCTTTGTATCACCGCTTTCCAGAATACGCACACAGCTGAAAACCTCTTACGGCAACTGAGGAAGATCATCGCGGAATGGCTTACCCCAATTGGACTCTCCTGTGGATTTGTGGCATCGGATAACGCCAGCAATATTGTGTGTGCATTAAATATGGGCAAATTCCAGCACGTCCCATGTTTTGCACATACCTTGAATTTGGTGGTGCAGAATTTTTTAAAAATGACAGGGGCGTGCAAGAGATGCTGTCGGTGGCCAGAAGAATTGCGGGACACTTTCGGCGTACAGGCACCACGTACAGAAGACTGGAGCACCACCAAAAACTACTGAACCTGCCCTGCCATCATCTGAAGCAAGAAGTGGTAACGAGGTGGAATTCAACCCTCTATATGCTTCAGAGGTTGGAGGAGCAGCAAAAGGCCATTCAAGCCTATACAATTGAGCATGATATAGGAGGTGGAATGCACCTGTCTCAAGTGCAGTGGAGAATGATTTCAACGTTGTGCAAGGTTCTGATGCCCTTTGAACTTGCCACACGTGAAGTCAGTTCAGACACTGCCAGCCTGAGTCTGGTCATTCCCCTCATCAGGCTTTTGCAGAAGAAGCTGGAGGCATTGAAGAAGGAGCTAAAAGGGAGCGATTCCGCTAGGCATGTGGGACTTGTGGATGCAGCCCTTAATTCGCTTAACAAGGATTCACGGGTGGTCAATCTGTTGAAATCAGAGCACTACATTTTGGCCACCGTGCTCGATCCTAGATTTAAAGCCTACCTTGGATCTCTCTTTCCGGCAGACACAAGTCTGCTGGGGTTGAAAGACCTGCTGGTGACAAAATTGTCAAGTCAAGCGGAACGCGACCTGTCAACATCTCCTCCTTCACATTCTCCCGCAACTGGGGGTGCGAGGAAAAGGCTCAGAATTCCGAGCCCACCCGCTGGCGGTGATGCAGGGCAGTCTGGAGCGACTGCTGATGCTGACATCTGGTCCGGACTGAAGGACCTGACAACGATTACGGACATGTCGTCTACTGTCACTGCATATGATTCTCTCAACATTGATAGAATGGTGGAGGATTATATGAGTGACCGCATCCAAGTAGGCACGTCACACAGTCCGTACTTATACTGGCAGGAAAAAGAGGCAATTTGGAGGCCCTTGCACAAACTGGCTTTATTCTACCTAAGTTGCCCTCCCACAAGTGTGTACTCCGAAAGAGTGTTTAGTGCCGCCGCTCACCTTGTCAGCAATCGGCGTACGAGGTTACATCCAGAAAATGTGGAGAAGATGATGTTCATTAAAATGAATTATAATCAATTCCTCCGCGGAGACATTGACCAGCAGCAATTGCCTCCACAAAGTACACAGGGAGCTGAGATGGTGGATTCCAGTGGGGACGAATTGATAATCTGTGAGGAGGGGGATGTACACGGTGATATATCGGAGGGTGAAGATGAGGTGGACATCTTGCCTCTGTAGAGCCAGTTTGTGCAAGGAGAGATTAATTGCTTCTTTTTTGGGGGGGATCCAAACCAACCCGTCATATCAGTCACAGTCGTGTGGCAGACCCTGTCACTGAAATGATGGGTTGGTTAAAGTGTGCATGTCCTGTTTTGTTTATACAACATAAGGGTGGGTGGGAGGGCCCAAGGACAATTCCATCTTGCACCTCTTTTTTCTTTTCTTTTTCTTTGCATCATGTGCTGATTGGGGAGGGTTTTTTGGAAGGGACATCCTGCGTGACACTGCAGTGCCACTCCTAGATAGGCCCGGTGTTTGTGTCGGCCACTAGGGTCGCTAATCTTACTCACACAGTCAGCTACCTCATTGCGCCTCTTTTTTTCTTTGCGTCATGTGCTGTTTGGGGAGGGTTTTTTGGAAGGGACATCCTGCGTGACACTGCAGTGCCACTCCTAGATGGGCCCGGTGTTTGTGTCGGCCACTAGGGTCGCTAATCTTACTCACACAGCTACCTCATTGCGCCTCTTTTTTTCTTTGCGTCATGTGCTGTTTGGGGAGGGTTTTTTGGAAGGGCCATCCTGCGTGACACTGCAGTGCCACTCCTAGATGGGCCCGGTGTTTGTGTCGGCCACTAGGGTCGCTAATCTTACTCACACAGCTACCTCATTGCGCCTCTTTTTTTCTTTGCGTCATGTGCTGTTTGGGGAGGGTTTTTTGGAAGGGACATCCTGCGTGACACTGCAGTGCCACTCCTAGATGGGCCCGGTGTTTGTGTCGGCCACTAGGGTCGCTTATCTTACTCACACAGCGACCTCGGTGCAAATTTTAGGACTAAAAATAATATTGTGAGGTGTGAGGTATTCAGAATAGACTGAAAATGAGTGTAAATTATGGTTTTTGAGGTTAATAATACTTTGGGATCAAAATGACCCCCAAATTCTATGATTTAAGCTGTTTTTTAGTGTTTTTTGAAAAAAACACCCGAATCCAAAACACACCCGAATCCGACAAAAAAAATTCGGTGAGGTTTTGCCAAAACGCGTTCGAACCCAAAACACGGCCGCGGAACCGAACCCAAAACCAAAACACAAAACCCGAAAAATTTCAGGCGCTCATCTCTAATTGTACTATATGTATACTGCTGGCCACCAAAATGCTGCACTGTCCTACTATATACTGCTCACAACAATGCAGCACAGATATGGAATGGATACTTGCAGTGACACAGAGCTGCAAGATACAGCAATGGCCTACTGTACTGTGCTACTATAATTATATACTGGTGATCCCCACAATGCAGCACACTGAGCACAGATATTACCAGGTGTATCTCACACATCGCTCAGTACAGATTACAGGATGTATAATCACCAGGTGTATAACACACGTTGCACAGTACAGTATACAGTATGCAGCTCTGGAGGGATCAGTAGTTGGCAGGAAGGCGAGGCCTGGTACTGGCAGCAAAGTGACAGGCGGTCGTATAGTAGCAGCCAGCTCCAAATCTGGCAGTGTGTGGAGAGGGAGGGGGTGAGGGAAGGGAATGAGCACTGGAGTGTCTGAGCGGAGCGCTTGGAAGTTCAGGGGGAGTGAGGCGGGAGCTGCTCTTCCATAGCAGCGCACAGTGGTGGTGACGGAGACTGACAAAGGAGGGAGGAGGAGGATTGGGGCAACTGGCCACAGGGGAGCACTGTGCCGCAGCTATCACCTGCAGGGGGAGTGGAGGGAAACACATCCTATCTGCCCCAGATAAGTGACTTCTGATCAGAGCAATTGAGGGTCGGAGTTTTTCTGAAAGGTGGAAAGGAAGGGGTTCTTTTTCATGTAGACTGGAGGACTACAACAAACTTGGAGTGACTACACTTTTCACCCTAGTTCGGCAGCCCTGCTGCCCTTTAATACACAGATGAATGAAGACTCCATTTGGAAGGGCGGCCGCTCAGCGATCAAGAGCTGATGCAGCACATGCAGGTGTTTCTGCAAATATGATGAAGAAAAGAACATCTCATAAGAAACATCGAAACAATATGGGACCAAGTAAACCAATCTCCCAGCCAAGGTGAAATATTGTAGGCTGTAGAATACAGCATGGGTGGAAAGAGGGCAGTGGGCCAATACCCCAGTGGAAAGGAACAGTTCTGGATCAAGTACCAGTGAATCCCTCCCTCTATCTTATAAAGTATGATGGATTTGATTGTGTCTATGGACTTGAGCTTCACAAGGATGAAAGGGTGTCTGCTCTTGAAGTTCTACCAGACAGAGTTGCCTCATCCCGTATCAACGATGCCCATTTGGCTGACACAATGATTGGTAAAGTAGTGGAGCATATGTTTGAAACAGAGGATGGTTCCAAGGATGAGTGGCGAGGGATGGTATTAGCACGAGAACCTATTATGAACACATGGTTTTAATATTATATAACCTATGAAAAGGACACAGTCTTATATATGTATCAACTTTCAGATGACTATAAAGAAGGAGATCTTCGGATCATGCCAGACTCAAATGATTTCCCTCCAGCTGAAAGAGAACCAGGGGAGGTTGTGGACAGCCTGGTGGGCAAGCAAGTGGAATATGCCAAAGAAGATGGCTCAAAAAGGACTGGCATGGTTATTCATCAAGTTGGAGTTAAACCATCTGTGTACTTCATTAAGTTTGATGACGATTTCCATATTTATGTCTACGATTTGGTGAAGACATCCTAAATGGGATTCTGTACTTTTTTTTTTTTTTGCCAAACGTAATCTAATGTAAACATTTGTAGAAAGTCGCTGCTTTCTGATTACAGAAATGCTCAGATATTCCTGTGAATCCACAATCCCTTCCCAGAGGAAAAAGAAATTGAGAAGCCGTTGTTTAAGAACGTTTGTTCTCTTTCCCTTTCAAAGGAACAAACCACTTTCCAAGAAGACTGACTTTTTGGGATTATGGAGACATAATGTTTTTGAATATAAATCCTAAAGCAGGTGGTGTATTAGAGCAAAAGAGTGCAAGAGACCAGCCATGCAGTTTCTGAAATATTATGACAAAATGTTACTGTATTTCATAAGCACTCATTCCTAACTCTGCTAAGTACTGTTTGGTATACTGTATCTGGCTTCCATGAGGTAGTTGTCCATTATATCAGCTTCCATTGACCTTTTTGGAAGTGGTAGAAGTTATCGATTCTTTTTTAAATTTTCCCCTATTTTTAATTTTCTCCTGCATAGCCCAGTAAAATTTTGCAATGTTAAGTATTGACTTGTGCCTTCTGGGGGACCACTTCTTCACCAAACCCAGCCAAATCTCATCCTAACCCTCTGTTGCACGTTCTCTATGTACCCCATCTGTGTCACCCATGTCTGTCTACCCCTCCCCTTTAGATTGTAAGCTCTCATGAGCAGGGCCCTCTTTCCTCATGTGCTTATCCTTTGTCTTACTTTAATAATCTTCAACTGTACCACATCCAGCAGTCTTCTGCCACCTGATACTTATTCCAGTGTCATCTGCTGATGTAACTATGTTTATTTACCCTGTACTTGTCCTATACTGTCATCAACTGTAAGTTGCTGTTTTCCTGTTTGATTATTTATGTACTCTGTAATTGGGCGCTGCGGAACCCTGTGGCACCATATAAATAAAGGATAATGATAATAATAATAATATAGGGTGTATAATCCCCTGGTGTATCTCACACATCGCTCAGTACAGTATATAGGGTATATAATCCCCAGGTGTATCTCACACATCACACAGTACAGTATATAGCGTGTATAATCCCAAGGTGTATCTCACACATCGCTGAGTACAGTATACAGGGTGTATAATCACCAGGTGTATCACAAACGTTGCACAGTACAGTATACAGGGTGTATAATCGCCATGTGTATCTCACACATCGCTCAGTACAGATTACAGGATGTATAAAATCACCAGGTGTATAACACACGTCGCACAGTACAGTATACATACTGGTAATGTTTTTATTTGAAATATTGCAACCTTCTTACATTTTATTTACACATTTACAAATTTACAATAAATAAATAAAGTATAAAAAAATCTCAAACAAATTTTCCCATTTGTTCCTACCACTTCTCCCCTGTTTGACATATTTCCAAGTTCCATCTTTTCCTTCAATTTTCCCCTTAAGTCTAACAACTTCCTTAAGAACCTTTTTGTCCTGAGACTAGCCTCCTCCTCCTCCTCCTCCTCCTCCTCCATACTCCCCCTCACCTGTTCTTGAGCCCATGCATACCACTCTCACACTTTCTTTCATTACCCACCACCACCTTTCACTCCACTCTCAACCCACTCACCCTCTCACCTTCCACACCATACACTCTACTTTCTCCCAGGACAATCCAACATGTAATGAGGAGTCAATAACAAATCTAGGTAGCTCTTCCAGTGTACGCAGCCATTTAAAACCAAACCAAATCTCAAAATTCTATTTCAACTGAAAAGTGAGATAGTTATAGAAAAGTTTCTACCAGTACCTGGAGGCTGAAAAATTTCCATCACCCACTAAGGGGGCTTCAGCCGGCGCCACAAGTGGGACCAACTGGTGACGTCCAATCTCTCCTCCTCCATTTCCATCATCCGCTTCACCTCATGTAGTATTAAGCACTCCACCACTTCGCAGGGAAGGATTTTATTTATCAATGAAACCTGACACCGTGCATTCCATAAGTGATACCTGACAGCTAAACTTATCATAAAAATTGTGCATAAATCAAATTCCTCATACCCTTTGAGTGCCCCATATGCCCATCCCCGGTAATCCAAACCAGAAAGACAAGGTATTCCTAGAGCGCTTGACACTCTTTTGTAAATGTTTATATTAAAAGGACACTGAAGCAAGAAATGGTCCATACTCTCCTCCTGACCTTGACACTCCTCCCGTGGACAATCACGATCATTGGATCTTCTAAACTTCAGGATCCCCCTATCATAGAGCTTCCCTTGGAATGAGAACCAGGCGATGTCCCTAAATTTCAACGGGATCCTCTGAGAATTTATCAGAGAAATCCCTTCTGAACATACAGTTTCTGGGCAATCCTCCAGGGCCAATGGGACATGGAAGTGAGTTTGCAAGACCCTCTTCCCCAACTCCTTCCTACTGAGATCTCTTAACTCCCCCACTCCCAAGCCCCATCACCCAATCACTCTCAAGCACTGGATCACGTAGATCGGGAGGTGGCCTCTTCTAGGCCGAGAGTTTCTCAAGTGACCTCCCTCTATCCACACTGTGAGGAAGGGGGATATCCATTCCCTAAAACCGTCTGACTACCAAGGAGGGGTCTCTGAAAACAGACCCCCGAAATTCATTTAAAAAAAAGCTGTTATAAAAAACACCACCGGGTTGACCATATCCAGCCCCCCCTTGGTCCTCG
Source organism: Pseudophryne corroboree (assembly GCF_028390025.1). Classification (NCBI taxonomy): domain Eukaryota; kingdom Metazoa; phylum Chordata; class Amphibia; order Anura; family Myobatrachidae; genus Pseudophryne; species Pseudophryne corroboree. The sequence goes on along the minus strand of NC_086452.1, from coordinate 202,541,190 downwards.
GTTTGCACGCAATGCCTCTCTTGACTATATTCATTTTGTTTCCCCACAACAGCAGGAAAAACAAAGAGCCAATTTTAGACCATAGTGGTTGTGGCAAAAAACATACATAACTGACATATAAAAACAATGGAATCAGATAGGTTTTACACAAGTCAACCCTTTCCCTCAGGGAGAATTTCCATCCTCTCCAACTTCTTACTTTCCGGGTCGCCTCTTCCAGTATCCTTTCCCAATTTGCTGTGGCATAATCGCCCTGGTCGAATCTTATTCCTAGAATCTTAATTTGGTGGCTGGTCACAGGGAGGCTGTCCGGAATGTCGAATTCTCTACCTTCCTCCCCCATCCAGAAAACTTCACACTTGTCCTGATTTATCATGGAGTAAGAGGCTCCAGAATATTCGCCTATCAGTTGGTCCACATCACAGGCCTCTGTCTTTGACGACAGAACCACTGTGACATCATCAGCATAGGCAGTTACCTTTAGTGATTCACCCCGGCCCAGCTGCACCCCTCCCACCATGCTGTCCTCAATCCTCTGAATAAAAGGATCGATCGCAAACACGTAAAGGAGAGGGCTCAGGGGGCAACCCTGACGGACCCCAGAATTCACCACAAAAGCAGGCCCTACCCAACCATTAACAAGCGGGAAGCTCTCGGCCTTGCTGTACAATATGCATAGCCAATTGACTAATTTAACTGGAATGCCATACCTTTCCAGCAAAGTCCAGAGGTACTCATGGTTGACTCGGTCAAAAGCTTTGGACTGATCCAATGCCAGTAAGTACTTCCCCCACTTCTCAACCCTGCACCGCTCTATGGACTCCCGGACACCAAGGACAGCACTAAATGTGCTTCGACCTTTCACAGTACAATGCTGAGAAGTAGAGAGCAACTGCCCGGAAAATTCCATCAGCCTATTAAATATGATTTTTGCCAACACCTTCCTATCCGTATCGAGGATTGCCAGTTCTCAATACGGACCGGGTCCTTTCCTTTATAGAGTAAGATAAGTGCAGAAAGCCTCATGGAGGAGGGAGTTCACCCTCTGCCAGGCCACTGTTAAAAACCTCCACGAGACGAGGTGCCAGGACGTCTGAGAATTCTTTATAGAATTCAGCTGTCAAACCATCTGCCCCTGGTGTCTTTTTTGGTGTTAAACAGTCAATCGCTTCTCTGACCTCCTCCACAGATATCTCACTCTCTAAGCAATCAATGGAGGCATCCGGTTTCACAAGCCCTGGTATCCTCCCCAGAAATTCCTCTATCTTTTCTCTGCCTTGTGCCTTCTCGGACAGCAGATCAGTGTAATAGGTTCTAATGACTTCCAGGATGCCCTCTCTCCCCTCCTGCACGACACCCTTTCCATCAATCAGACCTCTGATTTCCTTTAACTCGATCTTTCGCCTACAATTCTGGTAGGGATCCGGGGAGTGGTACTTGCCATAATCCCTCTCCCGAATCAAAGACGAAAGTCGACTATACTGCAACTGCTCCATCCGAGATTTCACCCGGGAGATTTCCCCATCATCTCCTCTTTCAGAGATCAGGAAGTCTAATTTCCTCCTCAGAGCATAGTAGGCACTTTTCTTTACCAAGTTTTTCTTTGCTACCAGCCACTTGAAAAACCCTCGGGTCCTCTCTTTGACCTCCTCCCACCACTCCGATCTACTCCATTCTGCCTCCAACAGTGTTTCCTGTGCTTGGAAGAATTCCCTAAAGGATTGTCTTACCTTCTCTTCCTTTAGGAGCTCTGAGTTCAGCCTCCATAGGCCCCTTCCTTTCGAAATGGACTGTGAGGCATTCAAAGAAAAAGTCAAGAACCCGTGATCCGAAAATTCCACCAACCTTACCTGTGAAGGCAAAGTCTTGGAAGTTTCTTTAACGAAAAACCTATCTATTCTAGTCCTACTCTGACCACTAAAGTAAGTGTACCCCGTGATGTCTGGATGATGCCGAATATGGACATCAACCAACCCAGCCTGCCTAACCATTGACACTAAATAATTTGAATCATAGCCCATGGTTGTTTTGGCACCTCCCCTGTCTTTTGGCCTAACTACGGCTTTGAAATCACCACCAAAAACAACCTGCTGGGCCGTAAAAAGAAATGGCTTGATCCTCTTGAAAAGGCATTTCCTATCCCAGGCTGTCTGGGGCCCATAGATACTGATCAGCCTTAGGTCATGCCCTCTAAAGGTGACATCTAAGATCATACACCTTCCAATTTGTAGCTCAATAACCTTGTGCACAGTTACTATGCAGGCAAAAAGTACCGCCACCCCACCATAAGGCTCAGCTGCAAGAGACCAATAGGAGGGCCCACCTCTCCACTCGCTTTTGGCTTTGTGAAGAGCTGCCAACCTGCTAACCCGGGTCGCCTGCAAAAACAAAATATCAAAATCCTGGTTGTTAAAAAAATCAAAAGCCATAAACCGAGCCTTATCGGAAAGAACGGAAGCCACATTAATCATGGCACATCGTATAGGGTGGAGATCCATGTTTCTTTGGTGATTGAGTTTCACTACCCATTTTCCTTATTCACTTCTCCCCACCACCTCCATCGCCATCACCACCACCAACACCACATTCCATTCTTACAACAGCCTCTCCTTCTTTCATCCCGGCTCCCTCCACGCCTGAACCAGGATCTGGGGGTTTCCGGGCAGGATCCATTGAAGGTGGATCCTTCTCTATTAGGGATTCCTGCACCCCCTCCCCAATTCCTTCCATGTTTGATTCTACATTTTCACCCTCCTCCTTGTCTTTCCCCACTAATGTAGATCCTACTGGGTCCCACTCCAGCTCACTTTCTGATTCTTTACCTGAAACTTCCGTCAAACTTCCTTTTCTTTCCTTCTTCTTTCTCCCTCCTTCCCCACTCCCTTTCTCTCTCTTCCTTCTCTTCCTTACTTTCCTTTGCTTAAGCACTAACTCTCCTTTTTCTCTCACTATTTCCCCTTCTTCTTCCTCCATAGGCACCCCCTCAAACCTATTGAAAAGCAACAAGTTTAATTCTTTCTGACTGCCTTTTTCCTCCCTTAATTACTAGCTGGAATCCCTCATCCTTCTCTTCCTTTCCCTCCTTTCCTTTCCCATTTCCCCCTACCAACTTCATTCCACCTTTACTTCCTGTATCTTCGCTGACCCTACTTGCACATTTTTCTCTCTTTCTTCCGTCTCTCTTTCCCTCCCGTGCCTTGCTAATTCCTCCACACTTTCCCTCCTTCTCCTCCATTCCTTCATTTTTACCGCCTCCAGGCACCTACTATATGGATGACCTTCACCCCCCCATAAATTGCATCAAATTATGTTGCAAACCTTTGACGTATGGCCCAGTCCGCCGCATAAGTTGCATTTGACCATGTCGCACTCATTGCTCAAGTGCCCAGGGTCACCACACTTAAAGCAGGTCTTTGGCTGACCCTGGTAGAACACCTGAATGCGATCGCGGCCAATGTATGCGGCAGACGGCAGATGTTTCACTCCTTCTCCATTTTGCACCAAGTGCACATTTGCTGATCATGTTCCTCCCCACACTCCCAGTGTATAATCAGCTTTCTCTAAACTCAACACTTTTTCACATTGCCTGCTTAACCAGAATTTAATGTCATTTTCTGGTATTGTCTCATTTCTTACTAATATAGATACTTTAATACTTTCAATCCTCCCCCTCATGAAAAAGGAAAATTGACTAAAGTAGCCTCCCTCTACTTGATCAGTTAATTTTAAGAAGCACTCCTGCATCACCCTGTTTACCATAAAGGCCACGTCAAACTCTTTTGAGTTCACAGGGTGAATGCAGGAGTACAGTTGCCTGACTGAAAACCCCAATGCAAAAAATTATTTCAAAAAGTCAACCTTTGAAGGAGCATCCCCCTTACCATTCCATTTAAAATGTATCACCTTTCTCTTCCCAAAACCTCCCACATCTCCTCCCTCCCCCCAAACATCTTCACCTTGTCTCACAGACAGTGGTTCGCACAGTACCTTTGCATAAGACGCGACTCCTTCCTTTGATGTTTCACCTTTACCTGCAACAGGGACAATGGGAAAATGGAAAAACACAGGGCCAGGGGCTGAAATAGGGACAACTGCAGGCTTCACCTGTTTACCTGGTACCACATTCTTGCATTTATCCTTATGTTTAAGCATTTCATTACTTATGAGCTTTGCTGCAGATCGCATTCTTTCTGGTACCTGTAGTTCCCCATAAACTGTATTCACCACTTCTAACTCTGCTTTAGAAAGCGAGCTTTTATCCAGCCTTGTCTGGCCTTGAACTTCACCGGATTTTTCTTCATTTCCACGGTTTTTATTTATCTCCCCATTTGCATTTTCATCTTCATTTTCCTCACTTTGTCCCTCCACCCCCCTGCAAAGCCCAACTGGGCCCCCACCGCCCAAACAAAATTCTGGAGCCCCCTTTGCTCTTTCCTTTCCTCCGCTGTCTGGGACACACACCTCTTGTCTGCTGCTCTCAGCCGCTTTGCAGGGTTTCACGCTGGCCGGGACTCCCTCTGATGTCACTTGTCTTCCAGCCGGGATCCCCGCACAGGTCTTTTCTGCCTCTACCGCTCTGGCCGCCGCTGCTTGATCTTCCTGCTGCTTCTGCATCACCGCTGGCTCACCTTCATCCATGGACCCCGGCTTTCCCTCCCTCTCCATAGCAACCAGGATTTCTTCCACGTCAGTGGCCACGTCACCGGAGTTCCTTCGGCTTCCGCATTGGTCCATTGCTCCCGGCACCCCATCCACACTGACGTTGCATGGAATTCCTCCCTGAGGCCGCTCCTCCTGCTGTCTCCGGCTGCTCTACAGGGAAATCCTGTAGCGCCAGCAAGTTTTCAGTACTGTCCTTTTTATTACTTTTTTCCCTGGCAGCTACCATTTTTCCTTTAATACGAGCATGGTATATAGTTAAGTCCTCAATTTGGTTTATATACCGCTGCCTCTCCCACACTTGACTTTTATTCCTTCTTTTCTTTGCTGTCACAATATGATTGCTTATTTTCTTTGATTCCATTATCAGTTCTTGTAAGGACATCTTCACTAATATTTCCTCAGTGTCAGATGTATCTTCGGATACTGACTTCTCCTCCAATTCTGAAACTTCCTCCATACTGTACTCTTCTTGATTAACCCCTAACCCCCTGGTATCCGCAGATTTCCCCCCAGGAGCTGGCTTTCCCCCAAAGATACTCTCTGCTAACTCAGGGAAGGGAAATTTACTAAGCTCCGGATTCCATTCGAGATTGCATTTTCAATGAAAATGCATCTCAGTAATTTACTAAACGCTAAACAGGGCAGTGTTGGGTCAACTCGTATTCAGTTTCTGGGCTGACCACACAAATACAAATCAATACACCATCGACTTAACATGGTTGTTGTTTTTTCTAGAGATGAGCGGGTTCGGTTTCTCTAAAACCGAACCCGCACGAACTTCATGTTTTTTTCACGGGTCCGAGCAGACTCGGATCCTCCCGCCTTGCTCGGTTAACCCGAGCGCGCCCGAACGTCATCATGACGCTGTCGGATTCTCGCGAGACTCGGATTCTATATAAGGAGCCGCGCGTCGCCGCCATTTTCACACGTGCATTGAGATTGATAGGGAGAGGACGTGGCTGGCGTCCTCTCCATTAGAAATTAGATTAGAAGAGAGAGAGAGATTGTGCAGAGTCAGACAGAGTTTACCACAGTGACCAGTGCAGTTGTTGTTAGTTAACTTTTATTTATTTTAATATAATATATCCGTTCTCTGCTATATCCGTTCTCTGCCTGAAAAAAAACGATACACAGCAGCAGCCAGTCACACAGTGTGACTCAGTCTGTGTGCACTCAGCTCAGCCCAGTGTGCTGCACATCAATGTATAAAAGGCAAAGCTTATAATAATTGTGGGGGAGACTGGGGAGCACTGCAGGTTGTTATAGCAGGAGCCCCCAGGAGTACATAATATTATATTAATTTAAAATTAAACAGTGCACACTTTTGCTGCAGGAGTGCCACTGCCAGTGTGACTAGTGGTGACCAGTGCCTGACCACCAGTATAGTAGTATATTGTTGTATGTATTGTATACTATCTCTTTATCAACCAGTCTATATTAGCAGCAGACACAGTACAGTGCGGTAGTTCACGGCTGTGGCTACCTCTGTGTCGGCAGTCGGAACTCGGCAGGCAGTCCGTCCATCCATAATTGTATTACAATATATACCACCTAACCGTGGTATTTTTTTTTCTTTCTTTATACCGTCGTCATAGTGTCATACTAGTTGTTACGAGTATACTACTATCTCTTTATCAACCAGTGTACAGTGCGGTAGTTCACGGCTGTGGCTACCTCTGTGTCGGCAGTCGGCAGGCAGTCCGTCCATCCATAATTGTATTATTATTATAATATATACCACCTAACCGTGGTTTTTTTTCATTCTTTATACCGTCATAGTGTCATACTAGTTGTTACGAGTATACTACTATCTCTTTATCAACCAGTGTACAGTGCGGTAGTTCACGGCTGTGGCTACCTCTGTGTCGGCAGTCGGCAGGCAGTCCGTCCATCCATAATTGTATTATTATTATAATATATACCACCTAACTGTGGTATTTTTTTTTCTTTCTTTATACCGTCGTCATAGTGTCATACTAGTTGTTACGAGTATACTACTATCTCTTTATCAACCAGTGTACAGTGCGGTAGTTCACGGCTGTGGCTACCTCTGTGTCGGCAGTCGGCAGGCAGTCCGTCCATCCATAATTGTATTATTATTATAATATATACCACCTAACCGTGGTTTTTTTTTCATTCTTTATACCGTCGTCATAGTGTCATACTAGTTGTTACGAGTATACTACTATCTCTTTATCAACCAGTGTACAGTGCGGTAGTTCACGGCTGTGGCTACCTCTGTGTCGGCAGTCGGCAGGCAGTCCGTCCATCCATAATTGTATTATTATTATAATATATACCACCTAACCGTGGTTTTTTTTTCATTCTTTATACCGTCGTCATAGTGTCATACTAGTTGTTACGAGTATACTACTATCTCTTTATCAACCAGTGTACAGTGCGGTAGTTCACGGCTGTGGCTACCTCTGTGTCGGCAGTCGGCAGGCAGTCCGTCCATCCATAATTGTATTATTATTATAATATATACCACCTAACCGTGTTTTTTTTTTCATTCTTTATACCGTCGTCATAGTGTCATACTAGTTGTTACGAGTATACTACTATCTCTTTATCAACCAGTGTACAGTGCGGTAGTTCACGGCTGTGGCTACCTCTGTGTCGGCAGTCGGCAGGCAGTCCGTCCATCCATAATTGTATTATTATTATAATATATACCACCTAACCGTGGTTTTTTTTTCATTCTTTATACCGTCGTCATAGTGTCATACTAGTTGTTACGAGTATACTACTATCTCTTTATCAACCAGTGTACAGTGCGGTAGTTCACGGCTGTGGCTACCTCTGTGTCGGAACTCGGCAGGCAGTCCGTCCATCCATAATTGTATTATATACCACCTAACCGTGGTTTTTTTATACCACCTAACCGTGGCAGTCCGTCCATAATTGTATACTAGTATCCAATCCATCCATCTCCATTGTTTACCTGAGGTGCCTTTTAGTTCTGCCTATAAAATATGGAGAACAAAAAAGTTGAGGTTCCAAAATTAGGGAAAGATCAAGATCCACTTCCACCTCGTGCTGAAGCTGCTGCCACTAGTCATGGCCGAGACGATGAAATGCCAGCAACGTCGTCTGCCAAGGCCGATGCCCAATGTCATAGTACAGAGCATGTCAAATCCAAAACACCAAATATCAGAAAAAAAAGGACTCCAAAACCTAAAATAAAATTGTCGGAGGAGAAGCGTAAACTTGCCAATATGCCATTTACCACACGGAGTGGCAAGGAACGGCTGAGGCCCTGGCCTATGTTCATGGCTAGTGGTTCAGCTTCACATGAGGATGGAAGCACTCAGCCTCTCGCTAGAAAAATGAAAAGACTCAAGCTGGCAAAAGCAGCACAGCAAAGAACTGTGCATTCTTCGAAATCCCAAATCCGAATTCCGAGCCCACCCGCTGGCGGTGATGCAGGGCAGTCTGGAGCGACTGCTGATGCTGACATCTGGTCCGGACTGAAGGACCTGACAACCATTACGGACATGTCGTCTACTGTCACTGCATATGATTCTCTCACCATTGATAGAATGGTGGAGGATTATATGAGTGACCGCATCCAAGTAGGCACGTCACACAGTCCGTACTTATACTGGCAGGAAAAAGAGGCAATTTGGAGGCCCTTGCACAAACTGGCTTTATTCTACCTAAGTTGCCCTCCCACAAGTGTGTACTCCGAAAGAGTGTTTAGTGCCGCCGCTCACCTTGTCAGCAATCGGCGTACGAGGTTACATCCAGAAAATGTGGAGAAGATGATGTTCATTAAAATGAATTATAATCAATTCCTCCGCGGAGACATTGACCAGCAGCAATTGCCTCCACAAAGTACACAGGGAGCTGACATGGTGGATTCCAGTGGGGACGAATTGATAATCTGTGAGGAGGGGGATGTACACGGTGATATATCGGAGGATGATGATGAGGTGGACATCTTGCCTCTGTAGAGCCAGTTTGTGCAAGGAGAGATTAATTGCTTCTTTTTTGGTGGGGGTCCAAACCAACCCGTCATTTCAGTCACAGTCGTGTGGCAGACCCTGTCACTGAAATGATGGGTTGGTTAAAGTGTGCATGTCCTGTTTTGTTTATACAACATAAGGGTGGGTGGGAAGGGCCCAAGGACAATTCCATCTTGCACCTCTTTTTTCTTTTATTTTTCTTTGCGTCATGTGCTGTTTGGGGAGGGTTTTTTGGAAGGGACATCCTGCGTGACACTGCAGTGCCACTCCTAGATGGGCCAGGTGTTTGTGTCGGCCACTAGGGTCGCTAATCTTACTCACACAGCTACCTCATTGCGCCTCTTTTTTTCTTTGCGTCATGTGCTGTTTGGGGAGGGTTTTTTGGAAGGGACATCCTGCGTGACACTGCAGTGCCACTCCTAGATGGGCCCGGTGTTTGTGTCGGCCACTAGGGTCGCTTATCTTTCTCACACAGTCAGCTACCTCATTGCGCCTCTTTTTTTCTTTGCGTCATGTGCTGTTTGGGGAGGGTTTTTTGGAAGGGACATCCTGCGTGACACTGCAGTGCCACTCCTAGATGGGCCCGGTGTTTGTGTCGGCCACTAGGGTCGCTTATCTTTCTCACACAGTCAGCTACCTCATTGCGCCTCTTTTTTTCTTTGCGTCATGTGCTGTTTGGGGAGGGTTTTTTGGAAGGGACATCCTGCGTGACACTGCAGTGCCACTCCTAGATGGGCCAGGTGTTTGTGTCGGCCACTAGGGTCGCTAATCTTACTCACACAGCTACCTCATTGCGCCTCTTTTTTTCTTTGCGTCATGTGCTGTTTGGGGAGGGTTTTTTGGAAGGGACATCCTGCGTGACACTGCAGTGCCACTCCTAGATGGGCCCGGTGTTTGTGTCGGCCACTAGGGTCGCTTATCTTTCTCACACAGTCAGCTACCTCATTGCGCCTCTTTTTTTCTTTGCGTCATGTGCTGTTTGGGGAGGGTTTTTTGGAAGGGACATCCTGCGTGACACTGCAGTGCCACTCCTAGATGGGCCCGGTGTTTGTGTCGGCCACTAGGGTCGCTAATCTTACTCACACAGCTACCTCATTGCGCCTCTTTTTTTCTTTGCGTCATGTGCTGTTTGGGGAGGGTTTTTTGGAAGGGACATCCTGCGTGACACTGCAGTGCCACTCCTAGATGGGCCCGGTGTTTGTGTCGGCCACTAGGGTCGCTGAGCTAAGTCATCCAGCGACCTCGGTGCAAATTTTAGGACTAAAAATAATATTGTGAGGTGTAAGGTGTTCAGAATAGACTGAAAATGAGTGTTAATTATGGTTATTGAGGTTAATAATACTATGGGATCAAAATGACCCCCAAATTCAATGTTTTAAGATGTTTTTTAGGGTTTTTTGAAAAAACCACCCGAATCCAAAACACACCCGAATCCGACAAAAAAAATTCGGTGAGGTTTTGCCAAAACGCGGTCGAACCCAAAACACGGCTGCGGAACCGAACCCAAAACCAAAACACAAAACCCGAAAAATTTCAGGCGCTCATCTCTAGTTTTTTCACATGTACCTCATATAACATGGGAATTTACCAAGAATTCATATTTTCAATCACTGGCACATTACACAAATGCTGCAAAAGGATGAAATTCGTACAGAAATAGATCTTTCAAATAGACCCGCTTTTGGATGGTGTGTTTGGAGAATCATGGACTGATCAACGAGATCCGTGCAAGCTTCTCTGTGTAAATGTGTCTTAAACAGTTAAAAAAACAGAAAAAAACAACAACTGTGTATGGTCCCCCCTCCTTAGCATAACCAGCCCCAGGGTCTTTGCGGGGTCCCCAGTATTTTAAGAACCAGCACCGGGCTCTTGGACTTGGCCAGGATCCAAAAATACAGGGGGGAAAGGACGTAGGGTTCCCCATTATTTTTGAAACCAGCACCAGGCTCCACTACTCAAGAAGATAATGCCACAGGGGGACACATTTATACGTGCCCCTGCGGTCGTGGACAAACCCCCCCTCCCCCCAACTAGTCAATCCTGATGAGGTTCCCTGGGGGAGTGAGGACCCCCAAAATAAAGGGCTTTCCCCCTTTCAGGACTAGGAACTTGAAATTTGGTCAGTAGTTTGCTTTTGTGATGTAGGCACCCACAAAGAAGGTTTTTTTTTTTTAAATTCCATCCACAAAGGTGTTAAAAGGGGTGAGATGATTATTGGGACTCCCCCCCTCACATAGGAGAATTAAGACATCCCACCCAGCCGGGGCTATAAAGAATGCATAGTGCTGGCAATACCAAGTCGCGGAGGGGGAGGACACAATGCTCTGTTCCTGGACTTCCTTGCCAGTAGCAGAATAGTCCATTATTCAAATAGGGGAGCCACATCAACTGCCATCCCTAAACACTGTCAAACATCGCTGGGAGTGGCTCCTCTATTTGAATAATGGACTGCACTGCAACTGCCACTGGCAAGGAAGTCCAGCTTTTTGGTTCTGGAGATTTTGCGATGAGTCAGTGATATTTGCCTTTTATATATATAGATTTCAGATATAAGTACTTGACCAACCTTTTTTCAGTCACGAGAGGATAGTGGGCCTAATCCAGAGTTGATCGTAGCAGCAAATTTGTTAGCAGTTGGGCAAAACCATGTGCATTGCACAGGTGGCAGATATAACATGTGCAGAGAGAGTTAGATTTGGGTGGAATGTGTTCAAACTGAAATCTAAATTGCAGTGTAAAAATAAAGCAGCCACTATCTACCCTGCACAGAAACAAAATAACCCACCCAAATCTAACTCTCTCTGCAAATGTTATATCTGCCACACCTGCAGTGCACATGGTTTTGCCCAACTGCTATCAAATTTGCTGCTGCGATCAACTCTGAATTACCCCCTGTGTCTCAATTATCAGAGGTTAACCTGTAACTTGAACTAAACATTGCTGAACCTCTCAAAGAGCAATAGGAGGAAAGGAGAGATACTGTAGATATTTTGACTCTTAAATACATTAAAGGAAAGCTTGATAGTCAGCAACTACTTATCTGCTGTGTAAAGGGTACCGACAACTCTCCCAGTGACCGTAAGTGTTGAGTGAAAATATTTACCTTTTTACCTCAAAAGATGAGCCCTAAGGAGAGCAAGAAGCTAAGCAAGGAGACCTAGGGCCCTTTGGAATAGTAAGCCTATCCCTGCAAACCTTACATATTTAACATTCAGCTTGTGGAGCTTGGCCTATCGCCCCAGCATTTACATCACTGAGCAGGGCAGCATCAGAGGCGGGACGGGGCAGAGAAGGAGGCGGATTATTCTCCTCAGTGCCAGCCTTTTGACAGCATCAATCTGGGGAAGGCCCGTCCGGAGGCGCGGCCTGACAAAGATTGGCAGCAGCAGCCGGAGCATGTCCTATTGTAAGTTTCATTGCTGATTTTCTGTGATAAACTAACCAGTTAACTTCAGGTATATCCCATTGTCCTGAAAATAAGACACAGAGACTACAGGTTCCCATACAATAAAATCTGTTTATTGTTTTGGTGTGTTCTCGGGTGGCTTCATGGAGGGGCAGTTTGATGCTACCAGTTCTCAACAACATATTACCACAAGTGAGCCTATTTTAAAAGCAGTACTAAATTTGCTTAAATACCAGCACTTTTCTTCACTTTGTGATTATAGTTGAAATTCCATAGCAAAGCACGGGTATTCAGCTAATATATATATATATATATATATATATATATATATATATATATATATATACACCTCCAAAACCGCACGGCACTCGCAGGGACTCGTTACACCAAAAATTTAATGGCAGTGTTTCAAACAGTCAACATGTTTCGAGGCTGACGCCTCTTCCTCAGGACACAACAACAAACACCAACTAGACATACATTAAACATTTAAATACCTGATACCCAGGAGATCCACCCACCATGCTGATCGTCCACAGCTGCCTCCGATGAAAGACCGCGGGCACCTCACTTCCGGGTCCACGCCGGCGGAAGTCGCATAGCAACCTCCAGGTTGCGTTCCAGCTGAGAGGGGCCGGCCACTACGTCATCCAACGGCGCAGCATACGAATGGAGCTGGGGGGATAAGACAACACACAGAGAGTGCATAAACAATACATATAAAAACGTGATCACTCATTTAACCCATTGAACATCAGAATCAGTTAGTACAATAAGAGCACATATAGTACCTCGCTAACTCATAGCACCAAAATTCAGGAAGTGGTATATGCACCTGTCATTGCTTTATATCTAAGGCTGCAGCTACCTCACATCAAATAGTACACTAATAGCATTCTATATTATTACATCAAGCTATTCCAATTTATTTTTTCATTTAATCCGTTGGGAGCAGTAGTACCCAATCTTGTGATTCACCTAGCTTCAGTTACAATTAAAGATTTGACTCTATCACCTCCCCGTGGAGATTCTGGAATGTGATCTATTATGAAATATTTCAAATCTGACAAAGAGTGACCCCGCATCCTAAAATGACGGGCCACCGGTTGCTCTGAAGTTTTTCCTTCAGATGACAGATGAATGGCTGATCTGTGTAAGGCCATTCTTTCACGGAACGTCCGTGAGGTCTGGCCCACATAGTACATGCCACACGGACATGTTATCACGTACACCACAAAAGATGAGGTGCATGTGAGAACTAGAGATGAGCGCCTGAAATTTTTCGGGTTTTGTGTTTTGGTTTTGGGTTCGGTTCCGCGGCCGTGTTTTGGGTTCGAACGCGTTTTGGCAAAACCTCACCGAATTTTTTTTGTCGGATTCGGGTGTGTTTTGGATTCGGGTGTTTTTTTCCAAAAACACTAAAAAACAGCTTAAATCATAGAATTTGGGGGTCATTTTGATCCCAAAGTATTATTAACCTCAAAAACCATAATTTACACTCATTTTCAGTCTATTCTGAATACCTCACACCTCACAATATTATTTTTAGTCCTAAAATTTGCACCGAGGTCGCTGTGTGAGTAAGATAAGCGACCCTAGTGGCCGACACAAACACCGGGCCCATCTAGGAGTGGCACTGCAGTGTCACGCAGGATGTCCCTTCCAAAAAACCCTCCCCAAACAGCACATGACGCAAAGAAAAAAAGAGGCGCAATGAGGTAGCTGTGTGAGTAAGATTAGCGACCCTAGTGGCTGACACAAACACCGGGCCCATCTAGGAGTGGCACTGCAGTGTCACGCAGGATGGCCCTTCCAAAAAACCCTCCCCAAACAGCACATGACGCAAAGAAAAAAAGAGGCGCAATGAGGTAGCTGTGTGAGTAAGATTAGCGACCCTAGTGGCCGACACAAACACCGGGCCCATCTAGGAGTGGCACTGCAGTGTCACGCAGGATGGCCCTTCCAAAAAACCCTCCCCAAACAGCACATGACGCAAAGAAAAAAAGAGGAGCAATGAGGTAGCTGACTGTGTGAGTAAGATTAGCGACCCTAGTGGCCGACACAAACACCGGGCCCATCTAGGAGTGGCACTGCAGTGTCACGCAGGATGTCCCTTCCAAAAAACCCTCCCCAAACAGCACATGACGCAAAGAAAAAAAGAGGCGCAATGAGGTAGCTGTGTGAGTAAGATTAGCGACCCTAGTGGCCGACACAAACACCGGGCACATCTAGGAGTGGCACTGCAGTGTCACGCAGGATGTCCCTTCCAAAAAACCCTCCCCAAACAGCACATGACGCAAAGAAAAAAAGAGGCGCAATGAGGTAGCTGTGTGAGTAAGATTAGCGACCCTAGTGGCCGACACAAACACCGGGCCCATCTAGGAGTGGCACTGCAGTGTCACGCAGGATGTCCCTTCCAAAAAACCCTCCCCAATCAGCACATGATGCAAAGAAAAAGAAAAGAAAAAAGAGGTGCAAGATGGAATTATCCTTGGGCCCTCCCACCCACCCTTATGTTGTATAAACAAAACAGGACATGCACACTTTAACCAACCCATCATTTCAGTGACAGGGTCTGCCACACGACTGTGACTGATATGACGGGTTGGTTTGGACCCCCCCCAAAAAAGAAGCAATTAATCTCTCCTTGCACAAACTGGCTCTACAGAGGCAAGATGTCCACCTCATCTTCACCCTCCGATATATCACCGTGTACATCCCCCTCCTCACAGATTATCAATTCGTCCCCACTGGAATCCACCATCTCAGCTCCCTGTGTACTTTGTGGAGGCAATTGCTGCTGGTCAATGTCTCCGCGGAGGAATTGATTATAATTCATTTTAATGAACATCATCTTCTCCACATTTTCTGGATGTAACCTCGTACGCCGATTGCTGACAAGGTGAGCGGCGGCACTAAACACTCTTTCGGAGTACACACTTGTGGGAGGGCAACTTAGGTAGAATAAAGCCAGTTTGTGCAAGGGCCTCCAAATTGCCTCTTTTTCCTGCCAGTATAAGTACGGACTGTGTGACGTGCCTACTTGGATGCGGTCACTCATATAATCCTCCACCATTCTATCAATGTTGAGAGAATCATATGCAGAGACAGTAGACGACATGTCCGTAATCGTTGTCAGGTCCTTCAGTCCGGACCAGATGTCAGCATCAGCAGTCGCTCCAGACTGCCCTGCATCACCGCCAGCGGGTGGGCTCGGAATTCTGAGCCTTTTCCTCGCACCCCCAGTTGCGGGAGAATGTGAAGGAGGAGATGTTGACAGGTCGCGTTCCGCTTGACTTGACAATTTTGTCACCAGCAGGTCTTTCAACCCCAGCAGACCTGTGTCTGCCGGAAAGAGAGATCCAAGGTAGGCTTTAAATCTAGGATCGAGCACGGTGGCCAAAATGTAGTGCTCTGATTTCAACAGATTGACCACCCGTGAATCCTTGTTAAGCGAATTAAGGGCTGCATCCACAAGTCCCACATGCCTAGCGGAATCGCTCCCTTTTAGCTCCTTCTTCAATGCCTCCAGCTTCTTCTGCAAAAGCCTGATGAGGGGAATGACCTGACTCAGGCTGGCAGTGTCTGAACTGACTTCACGTGTGGCAAGTTCAAAGGGCATCAGAACCTTGCACAACGTTGAAATCATTCTCCACTGCACTTGAGACAGGTGCATTCCATCTCCTATATCGTGCTCAATTGTATAGGCTTGAATGGCCTTTTGCTGCTCCTCCAACCTCTGAAGCATATAGAGGGTTGAATTCCACCTCGTTACCACTTCTTGCTTCAGATGATGGCAGGGCAGGTTCAGTAGTTTTTGGTGGTGCTCCAGTCTTCTGTACGTGGTGCCTGTACGCCGAAAGTGTCCCGCAATTTTTCTGGCCACCGACAGCATCTCTTGCACGCCCCTGTCGTTTTTTAAAAAATTCTGCACCACCAAATTCAAGGTATGTGCAAAACATGGGACGTGCTGGAATTTGCCCATATTTAATGCACACACAATATTGCTGGCGTTGTCCGATGCCACAAATCCACAGGAGAGTCCAATTGGGGTAAGCCATTCCGCGATGATCTTCCTCAGTTGCCGTAAGAGGTTTTCAGCTGTGTGCGTATTCTGGAAAGCGGTGATACAAAGCGTAGCCTGCCTAGGAAAGAGTTGGCGTTTGCGAGATGCTGCTACTGGTGCCGCCGCTGCTGTTCTTGCGGCGGGAGTCCATACATCTACCCAGTGGGCTGTCACAGTCATATAGTCCTGACCCTGCCCTGCTCCACTTGTCCACATGTCCGTGGTTAAGTGGACATTGGGTACAACTGCATTTTTTAGGAGACTGGTGAGTCTTTTTCTGACGTCCGTGTACATTCTCGGTATCGCCTGCCTAGAGAAGTGGAACCTAGATGGTATTTGGTAACGGGGGCACACTGCCTCAATAAATTGTCTAGTTCCCTGTGAACTAACGGCGGATACCGGACGCACGTCTAACACCAACATAGTTGTCAAGGACTCAGTTATCCGCTTTGCAGTAGGATGACTGCTGTGATATTTCATCTTCCTCGCAAAGGACTGTTGAACAGTCAATTGCTTACTGGAAGTAGTACAAGTGGGCTTACGACTTCCCCTCTGGGATGACCATCGACTCCCAGCGGCAACAACAGCAGCGCCAGCAGCAGTAGGCGTTACACGCAAGGATGCATCGGAGGAATCCCAGGCAGGAGAGGACTCGTCAGACTTGCCAGTGACATGGCCTGCAGGACTATTGGCATTCCTGGGGAAGGAGGAAATTGACACTGAGGGAGTTGGTGGGGTGGTTTGCGTGAGCTTGGTTACAAGAGGAAGGGATTTACTGGTCAGTGGACTGCTTCCGCTGTCACCCAAAGTTTTTGAACTTGTCACTGACTTATTATGAATGCGCTGCAGGTGACGTATAAGGGAGGATGTTCCGAGGTGGTTAACGTCCTTACCCCTACTTATTACAGCTTGACAAAGGGAACACACGGCTTGACACCTGTTGTCCGCATTTCTGGTGAAATACCTCCACACCGAAGAGCTGATTTTTTTGGTATTTTCACCTGGCATGTCAACGGCCATATTCCTCCCATGGACAACAGGTGTCTCCCCGGGTGCCTGACTTAAACAAACCACCTCACCATCAGAATCCTCCTGGTCAATTTCCTCCCCAGCGCCAGCAACACCCATATCCTCCTCATCCTGGTGTACTTCAACACTGACATCTTCAATCTGACTATCAGGAACTGGACTGCGGGTGCTCCTTCCAGCACTTGCAGGGGGCGTGCAAATGGTGGAAGGCGCATGCTCTTCACGTCCAGTGTTGGGAAGGTCAGGCATCGCAACCGACACAATTGGACTCTCCTTGTGGATTTGGGATTTCAAAGAACGCACAGTTCTTTGCGGTGCTTTTGCCAGCTTGAGTCTTTTCAGTTTTCTAGCGAGAGGCTGAGTGCTTCCATCCTCATGTGAAGCTGAACCACTAGCCATGAACATAGGCCAGGGCCTCAGCCGTTCCTTGCCACTCCGTGTGGTAAATGGCATATTGGCAAGTTTACGCTTCTCCTCCGACAATTTTATTTTAGGTTTTGGAGTCCTTTTTTTACTGATATTTGGTGTTTTGGTTTTGACATGCTCTGTACTATGCCATTGGGCATCGGCCTTGGCAGACGACGTTGCTGGCATTTCATCGTCTCGGCCATGACTAGTGGCAGCAGCTTCAGCACGAGGTGGAAGTGGATCTTGATCTTTCCCTAATTTTGGAACCTCAACATTTTTGTTCTCCATATTTTAATAGGCACAACTAAAAGGCACCTCAGGTAAACAATGGAGATGGATGGATTGGATACTAGTATACAATTATGGACGGGCTGCCGAGTGCCGACACAGAGGTAGCCACAGCCGTGAACTACCGCACTGTACTGTGTCTGCTGCTAATATATAGACTGGTTGATAAAGAGATAGTATACTCGTAACTAGTATGTATGTATAAAGAAAGAAAAAAAAACCACGGTTAGGTGGTATATACAATTATGGACGGGCTGCCGAGTGCCGACACAGAGGTAGCCACAGCCGTGAACTACCGCACTGTACTGTGTCTGCTGCTAATATATAGACTGGTTGATAAAGAGATAGTATACTCGTAACTAGTATGTATGTATAAAGAAAGAAAAAAAAAACACGGTTAGGTGGTATATACAATTATGGACGGGCTGCCGAGTGCCGACACAGAGGTAGCCACAGCCGTGAACTACCGCACTGTACTGTGTCTGCTGCTAATATATAGACTGGTTGATAAAGAGATAGTATACTCGTAACTAGTATGTATGTATAAAGAAAGAAAAAAAAACCACGGTTAGGTGGTATATACAATTATGGACGGGCTGCCGAGTGCCGACACAGAGGTAGCCACAGCCGTGAACTACCGCACTGTACTGTGTCTGCTGCTAATATATAGACTGGTTGATAAAGAGATAGTATACTCGTAACTAGTATGTATGTATAAAGAAAGAAAAAAAAAACACGGTTAGGTGGTATATACAATTATGGACGGGCTGCCGAGTGCCGACACAGAGGTAGCCACAGCCGTGAACTACCGCACTGTACTGTGTCTGCTGCTAATATATAGACTGGTTGATAAAGAGATAGTATACTCGTAACTAGTATGTATGTATAAAGAAAGAAAAAAAAACCACGGTTAGGTGGTATATACAATTATGGACGGGCTGCCGAGTGCCGACACAGAGGTAGCCACAGCCGTGAACTACCGTACTGTACTGTGTCTGCTGCTAATATATAGACTGGTTGATAAAGAGATAGTATACTCGTAACTAGTATGTATGTATAAAGAAAGAAAAAAAAACCACGGTTAGGTGGTATATACAATTATGGACGGGCTGCCGAGTGCCGACACAGAGGTAGCCACAGCCGTGAACTACCGCACTGTACTGTGTCTGCTGCTAATATATAGACTGGTTGATAAAGAGATAGTATACTCGTAACTAGTATGTATGTATAAAGAAAGAAAAAAAAACCACGGTTAGGTCACTGGTATATACAATTATGGACGGGCTGCCGAGTGCCGACACAGAGGTAGCCACAGCCGTGAACTACCGCACTGTACTGTGTCTGCTGCTAATATATAGACTGGTTGATAAAGAGATAGTATACTCGTAACTAGTATGTATGTATAAAGAAAGAAAAAAAAACCACGGTTAGGTCACTGGTATATACAATTATGGACGAGCTGCCGAGTGCCGACACAGAGGTAGCCACAGCCGTGAACTACCGCACTGTACTGTGTCTGCTGCTAATATATAGACTGGTTGATAAAGAGATAGTATACTCGTAACTAGTATGTATGTATAAAGAAAGAAAAAAAAACCACGGGTAGGTCACTGGTATATACAATTATGGACGGGCTGCCGAGTGCCGACACAGAGGTAGCCACAGCCGTGAACTACCGCACTGTACTGTGTCTGCTGCTAATATATAGACTGGTTGATAAAGAGATAGTATACTCGTAACTAGTATGTATGTATAAAGAAAGAAAAAAAAACCACGGTTAGGTCACTGGTATATACAATTATGGACGGGCTGCCGAGTGCCGACACAGAGGTAGCCACAGCCGTGAACTACCGCACTGTACTGTGTCTGCTGCTAATATATAGACTGGTTGATAAAGAGATAGTATACTCGTAACTAGTATGTATGTATAAAGAAAGAAAAAAAAACCACGGTTAGGTCACTGGTATATACAATTATGGACGGGCTGCGGAGTGCCGACACAGAGGTAGCCACAGCCGTGAACTACCGCACTGTACTGTGTCTGCTGCTAATATATAGACTGGTTGATAAAGAGATAGTATACTCGTAACTAGTATGTATGTATAAAGAAAGAAAAAAAAACCACGGTTAGGTGGTATATACAATTATGGACGGGCTGCCGAGTGCCGACACAGAGGTAGCCACAGCCGTGAACTACCGCACTGTACTGTGTCTGCTGCTAATATATAGACTGGTTGATAAAGAGATAGTATACTCGTAACTAGTATGTATGTATAAAGAAAGAAAAAAAAACCACGGTTAGGTCACTGGTATATACAATTATGGACGGGCTGCCGAGTGCCGACACAGAGGTAGCCACAGCCGTGAACTACCGCACTGTACTGTGTCTGCTGCTAATATATAGACTGGTTGATAAAGAGATAGTATACTCGTAACTAGTATGTATGTATAAAGAAAGAAAAAAAAACCACGGTTAGGTCACTGGTATATACAATTATGGACGGGCTGCCGAGTGCCGACACAGAGGTAGCCACAGCCGTGAACTACCGCACTGTACTGTGTCTGCTGCTAATATATAGACTGGTTGATAAAGAGATAGTATACTCGTAACTAGTATGTATGTATAAAGAAAGAAAAAAAAACCACGGTTAGGTCACTGGTATATACAATTATGGACGGGCTGCCGAGTGCCGACACAGAGGTAGCCACAGCCGTCAACTACCGCACTGTACTGTGTCTGCTGCTAATATAGACTGGTTGATAAAGAGATAGTATACTACTAATATTATATACTGGTGGTCAGGTCACTGGTCACTAGTCACACTGGCAGTGGCACTCCTGCAGCAAAAGTGTGCACTGTTTAATTTTAATATAATATTATGTACTCCTGGCTCCTGCTATAACCTATAACTGGCACTGCAGTAGTGCTCCCCAGTCTCCCCCACAATTATAAGCTGTGTGAGCTGAGCAGTCAGACAGATATATAATATATATAGATGATGCAGCACACTGGCCTGAGCCTGAGCAGTGCACACAGATATGGTATGTATGTGACTGAGTCACTGTGTGCTGTGTATCGCTTTTTTCAGGCAGAGAACGGATTATAAATAAAAGTGGTGGTCACTGGTCACTATCAGCAAAACTCTGCACTGTACACTACTGAGTACTCCTAATGCTCCCCAAAATTAGTAAATCAAGTGTCTAAACGGAGAGGACGCCAGCCACGTCCTCTCCCTATCAATCTCAATGCACGTGTGAAAATGGCGGCGACGCGCGGCTCCTTATATAGAATCCGAGTCTCGCGATAGAATCCGAGCCTCGCGAGAATCTGACAGCGTCATGATGACGTTCGTGCGCGCTCGGGTTAACCGAGCAAGGCGGGAAGATCCGAGTCGCTCGGACTCGTGAAAAAAAACATGAAGTTCTGGCGGGTTCGGATTCAGAGAAACCGAACCCGCTCATCTCTAGTGAGAACATGTCGGATCTCGTAACTCTTCTGAAGATGTGGGTGCTTAAAAGATTTGCAAGCAATCATAAATTTGCATGTGGTGCAATTATGACAGCTATAGCAGCCTGCAGGTTTAACATGTACATTGGGCATCTTAGGGATACCTCTACTAGTTATATCTATCACCATCAATCTATCTCTGATGCTCCGGCCTCTCCTAAAAGCTGCCAAAGGGCGTACATCCTTAAAGCATGGCAAATCTTTATCAGAAGCCACTATGGGCCATAAAGCCTTAGTGGCATGTTTAATTACTGGACTGGCGGTGGTGAAACCGCTAGTCTAAGGTAAGACTTTCTTGGACCTTTTAATGCATGACTGCATAAGTTGGGACCGTGGCATACTCAGCACTTGCTGTTTATTTTCCAAAAGAATTTTAGGGTCATTGCTTCTTGCAACAAATTTTGCTATCAGGTTGTCAATGGCGACTTCAGCTTTTACAAGGTTACTAGATATTCTAGCCACCCTCATCATCTGCGAACGGGGCAAACCTCACTTCAGAGATGAAGGCCAGCAAGAAAGTATTCCTCTCCACATCCTTACTGAATACCTCTGTCTCAATCTTACCGTCTACAATAGTTACTTGGACATCTAGAAAATTTGCCTGAACCTCACTACAAGTATAGGTGAACTTTATGGCAGATGTACTTATATTTATCTCTTCAATTGATGACGTGAGCACTTCTAAACTCCCTGTCCATAATAAGAAGATATCATCGATGTATCAAACATGTATACATTGGCGTACGATGGGGCCACAGGGGACCCCATCGCACACCCCCATTGCTGGAGATAATATTGGCCATCATACAGGAAATAATTCCCCTGTGGCCCCATCGTACGCTAACGTATACATGTTTGAGCAGGAAGATAATCTGTTTTTAAATCATCCGATGTTAACAAGGTGTATTAAATTATACACTAGATACATCGATGACATCTTCTTCTTTTTTTACAGTTGTGGGAATACTGAAGCTGGATGGCTTTGGTGGGACCAAATTTAATCAAAAGAACTTATAATCTTTTTGTAAAGAGATTCAAGCCCAGATGGAGTCTCTGTGATAGCAGTCCCCAAAGGAGAGGCTAGGGAACTCAGGATGTCTGTGGACATCAAAACTGCATACTGGCAGGCTCCGGTCTGGCCTCCATTTCCGGCATACAGACAGTTTTGCTGAATGGAACTGTTTCCACCAGTCCCAGATATAAATTGCTTCTTTTTTGGTGGGGTGATTAATTGCTTCTTTTTTTTGTCGGGGCCCAAACAAACCAATCATTTCAGCCACAGTCGTGTGGAAGACCCTGTCGCTGAAATGATTGGTTAGTTAAAGTGTGCATGTCTTGTTTATACAACATAAGGGTGGGTGGGAGGGCCCAAGGACAATTCCATCTTGCACCTCTTTTTATTTACTATTTGCATCATGTGCTGTATGGGGCCTAGTTTTTTAAAAGTGCCATCCCATCAGACACTGCAGTGCCACTCCTAGATGGGCCAGGTGTTTGTGCCGCACACTTGTGTCGCTTAGCTTAGTCTAGTCATAGAGCTACCTCATTGCCCTCTTACTTCTTGGCACATATGGGACAGCTACTTCTTGGCATGATGTGCTGTTTGGGGACTATTTTTTTAAAAAGAGCCATCCTGTCTGACACTTCCATATATGTCCAGTGGTACTGCCATTTGATATAATTCCTGACATTATTGCCATTCAATTCCAGTGATTTTGTAATTTTCTTCCAGTGATTTGGACCAATAATACCATTGATTAAAACGAATAATTCCAGTGATATTGCCTTATAATTCACCTGATACTGGAGTCTAATTCTAGATGGGCCAGGTGTTTGTGTCGCTTAGCTTAGCCATCCAGCGACCACGATCCAGCGACCTTGGTGCACCTCTTTTTTTCTTTGCATCATGTGATGTTTGGTGACTATTTTTTTAAGTGCCATCATGTCTGACACTGCAGTGCCACTCCTAGATGGGCCAGGTGTTTGTGCTGGCCACTTGGGTCACTTAGCTTAGTCATCCAGCGACCTCTGTGCAAATTTTAGGACTAAAAATTATATTGTAAGGTGTGAGGTGTTCAGAATAGACTGGAAATGAGTGGAAATTATTGTTATTGAGGTTAATAGTACTATAGGATCAAAAGTACCACCAAATTCTATGATTTTAGCGGTTTTTGTGTTTTTTTTCAAAACGCATCCGAATCCAAAACCCGAAAGGGAGGTTTTGCCAAAACACGTCCAAATCCAAAACACGACCGCGGACCTGAATCCAAAACCAAAACCCAAAACACGAAAAATGCCCGCTGCACATCTCTATTATATATACACTGCTCAAAAAAATAAAGGGAACACTTAAACAAAACATCCTAGATCTGAATGAATGAAATATTCTTATTAAATACTTTGTTCTTTACATAGTTGAATGTGCTAACTACAAAATCACACAAAAATTATCAATGGAAATCAAATTTATTAACCCATGGAGGTCTGGATTTGGAGTCACACTCAAAATTAAAGTGGAAAAACACACTACAGGCTTATCCAACTTTGATGTAATGTCCTTAAAACAAGTCAAAATGAGGCTCAGTAGTGTGTGTGGCCTCCACGTACCTGTATGACCTCCATACAATGCCTGGGCATGTTCCTGATGAGGTGGCGGATGGTCTCCTGAGGGATCTCCTCCCAGACCTGGACTAAAGCATCCACCAACTCCTGTATAGTCTGTGGTGCAACGTGGCGTTGGTGGATAGAGCGAGACAGGATGTCCCAGATATGCTCAGTTGGATTCAGATCTGGGGAACGGGCGGGCCAGTCCATAGCATCAATGCCTTCGTCTTGCAGGAACTGCTGACACACTCCAGCCACATGAGGTCTAGCACTGTCTTGCATTAGGAGGAACCCAGGGCCAACTGCACCAGCATATGGTCTCACAAGGGGTCTAAGGATCTCATCTCAGTACCTAATGGCAGTCAGGCTACCTCTGGCGAGCACATGGAGGGCTGTGCGGCCCCCCAAAGAAATGCCACCCCACACCATTACTGACTCACTGCCAAACCGGTCATGCTGGAGGATGTTGCAGGCAGTAGAACATTCTCCTTGGCGTCTGCAGACTCTGTCACGTCTGTCACATGTGCTCAGTGAGAACCTGCTTTCATCTGTGAAGAGCACATGGCGCCAGTGGCGAATTTGCCAATCTTGGTGTTCTCTGGCAAATGCCAAACGTCCTGCACGGTGTTGGGCTGTAAGCACAACCCCTACCTGTGGACGTCGGGCCCTCATACCACCCTCATGGAGTCTGTTTCTGATCGTTTGAGTAGACACATGCACATTTGTGGCTTGCTGGAGGTCATTTTGCAGGGCTCTGGCAGTGCTCCTCCTTCCACAAAGGCGGAGGTAGCGGTCCTGCTGCTGGGTTGTTGCCCTCCTACGGCCTCCTCCACGTCTCCTGATGTACTGGCCTGTCTCCTGGTAGCGCTTCCATGCTCTGGACACTACGCTGACAGACACAGCAAACCTTCTTGCCACAGCTCGCATTGATGTGCCATCCTGGATGAGCTGCACTACCTGAGCCACTTGTGTGGGTTGTAGACTCAGTCTCATGCTACCACTAGAGTGAAAGCACCGCCAGCTTTCAAAAGTGACCAAAACATCAGCCAGAAAGCATAGGAGCTGAGAAGTGGTCTGTGGTCACCACCTGCAGAACAACTCCTTTATTGGGGGTGTCTTGCTAATTGCCTATAATTTCCACCTGTTGTCTATTCCATTTGCACAACAGCATGTGAAATTGATTGTCAATCAGTGTTGCTTCCTAAGTGGACAGTTTGATTTCACAGAAGTGTGATTGACTTGGAGTTACATTGTGTTGTTTAAGTGTTCCCTTTATTTTTTTGAGCAGTATATATATATATATCTGTGTAGAAACATTTGCACACTAATCCAGCGTATCATTAATAGTGCTCCCTTAAAGCTGTTCCAAATTGGCCCAGAAACAACAAGTTTCTATAAAAAAGGGCACTCATAGTTATAGAAAAACACATTGAAATGTATTTTCACCCATGCTGGGCACCTTGTGAAAAAACTCCCAAAGTATTGTGGTTCAGCATTAATATCAAGTAGATTTAAATGCATCCATAATAGCAATTTGATATGCTCAAAAAAGTACTCATCATGTTTGTAGAGAAGAGAAAGATGAAATGGTCACTGTTGGTCCGTCGACCTCGGTGGGTAAATAACCTTTCAAGACCCCTGCATCGCATCACCATCACCCTCCTTTTTATTAAAGGTGCCTGTTGGGACTCCTTACCCAGATAAACTCATGACCAGGGGACCACAAAGTGTCAAGTGCAATAGTCCTAAATTGCAGCATCCAATGGCTATGACCCAATAAGTTACACAGACATGATGCCCGCATTAAATCATAACCTCGAATACACATTAAAAAGAAACATAAACAGACATGCACAAAAACATAAAAAATGAAAAACTACCATTTCATCTTTATCTTCTCTACAAACATGATGAGTACTTTTTTGAGCATATCAAATTATGGATGTTGGATGCTATTATGGATGTATTTAAATCTACTTGATATTAATGCTGAGCAGGGCCGGACTTTGACTAAAAATAGGCCCTGGCATTTTTAAAGCACAAAGGTCTACCTCGGCAACTCCTCCCCTTACAATTCCTGACTCCTCCTACTTCTTAGTCTATGCTCTTACAAATATAATTAATATTATAACAACATACAAGGGTACATCATTCTCTATTAAAATAAACACAACCAGTGGTCGAAGTGGAAATTTTGAAGTGGGGGTATGGAAAAGTGAAGGTTGTAATTAAGCGCGCCTTCGGAAAAGGGGGCATGGTCACTCAAAAGGGGGCGTGTCCTTCAGTGTAGTCTACCACACCATATACCCCCTGTACAAATTATGCACCACAATAGTAGGACCCCTTATACTATCTAGTACTGGTGCCTTTTTCACATTATACCGCACAGTATGAGCCAAAATTCACATTATACCACACGGTATGAGCCTAAATTCACATTATACTACATGGAATGAGCCGACATTCACATTATAGCACCTGGTATGAGCCGAAATTCACACTATAGCACCCGGTATGAGCCGAAATTCACATTATAGCACACAGAATGAGCCGAAATTCACATTATAGCACACAGAATGAGCCGAAATTCACATTATGCCACATGGAATGAGACAAAATTCAGGGAGAGTGACAGCAGGGACAGGGAGAGTGACAGAGGGACAGGGAAAGTGACAGCAGGGACATAGGGACAGGGAGAGTGACAGAGGGAAAGGGAAAGTGACATCAGGGACATAGGGACAGGGAGAGTGATAGAGAGAGGGACAGCAAGGGCATACAGTAGGGACTAGGGAGAGAGAAAGGCAGCAGGGTAAGAGTACCTATTTAGCAGAGGATGCTGTGGTGTGGTGGATGAGGAGGCTGTGGTCGGCGCGGGGCGGAGGAGGCTGTGGGCCTCGAAGATGGTGCGGAGGAAAAGGCTGTGGGAGCTGGCGGAGGTGCAGAGAAGGACTGAGGGCACAGGTCTGTCCAGTTTAGCTCCTCACTGTATGCTCATCTAGAGCAAGGCAATCTATATTTTAAAGCCAAACAGAGAACGAGAAAGAGAAGTGAGGACAAGAGATAGAGAGGAGGGGTCAAGAGAGAGAGAGAGGTGGGGTCAAGAGAGAGAGAGAGAGGTGAGGACAAGAGAGAGAGAGAGAGAGAGAGAGAGAGAGGTGAGGACAAGAGAGAGAGAGGTGAGGACAAGAGAGAGAGAGGTGAGGACAAGAGAGAGTGGTGAGGACAAGAGAGAGAGGTGAGGACAAGAGAGATAGAGAGAGAGGTGAGGACGAGAGAGAGAGGGGTGAGGACAAGAGAGAGAGAGAGAGGTGAGGACAAGTAGGAGAGAGGTCAAGGCCTGAGAGAGAGTTGAGGGCATGAGAGAGAGGGAGAGGGGAGTGCAAAAGAGGTGAGGACGAGAGAGAGAGAGTGAGAGAGGTGAGGTCAGAAGAGAGTAAAAGAGATGAGGACAGGAGAGACAGAGGTGAGAACCAGAGAGAGCGAGTGAGAGGTGTGGACAAGAAAGAGAGAGGGAGGCAAGGACAAGAAAGAGAGGAAGGGAGGTGAGAACAAGAGAGGTGAGGACGAGATAGGTAGAGAAAGGTGATGACAAAAGAGAGTATGAGAAAGGTGCAGACAGAGAGAGAGGTCGGGACTTGAGAGAGAGAGAAAGGGGTGAGGGTGACAGAGAGAGGTGAGAGCAAGAGAAAGACAGGTGAGGATGAAAGTGAGAGGTGAGGGCAGGAGACAAAGGATGGGAGAGAGAGAGAGGTGAGGACAAGAGAGAGGGATGGGGTGGGAGGTGGAGACAAGAGATTGAGAGAGAGGTGAGGACAGAGAGAGAGAGAGAGAGAGAAGGTGAGAACAATAGAGAGTATGCGAGACAGCCATGGCATGGGTATACCCATACTCACCTTGGTGGGGGGCAGCGCTCTCCCTGCAGAGCTGATGCTGCAGCTTGCCATGTGCTGTGGTGCTGCTGTGGCCGGGTTCCGGGACTGCATGGGTGGCGTGTCTCCTCCTCAGGGCCAGGGGCTCAGGCAGGCTGTAAACTGGGTGATTGTGGGCGGACGCCATGCTGCTGCTCCTAGTACTTCTCTCCCCCATAGCAGCTCCCAGAATGCTCTGTGCTATGACGATAGAAAGAGAGAGGGGTGAGGCAAAAGGAGGGTGAAAACAAGAGACATAGAAGTGAGGGCATAAGAGGTGGTAAAGATGAGAGAGAGGTGAGGACAAAATAAATAGAGTGAAGTGAGGACTAAAGAGAGGGGAAGTGATGACAAAAGAGGTGAAGACAAAAGAAAGAGAGGTGGTGAGGACAAAAGAAAGAGAGGGATGTGGATTGAAGAGAGGGGGGAGGAAAAGAGAGAGGGTGAGGAAAAAAGAGAGATAGAGAGAGGTGAGGACAAGAGAGGGGGTGAGAACAAAAGAGAGAGGTGAGGACAAGAAAGAGATAGAGAGAGGTGAGGACTAGAGGGAGGGGGAGTGAGGACAAAAGAGAGGTGAAGACAAAAGAAAGTGAGGGGGTGAGGACAAAAAAGAGGTAGGGAAAAAAGAAAGAGAGAGGGGGTGTGGACAAAAATGAGGCGGTGAGGACAAAAGAAAGAGAGAGGGGGTGTGGACAAAAAGAGAGGGGGTGGGGACAAAAAAGAGGGGGTGAGGACAAAAAAAAGAGAGAGGGAGTGTGGACAGAAAAGAGAGGGGGTGGGGACAAAAAAGAGGGGATGAGGACAAAAGAAAGAGAGAGGGGTGTGGACAAAAAATAGAGGGGGTGTGGACAAAAAAGAGAGGGGGTGGGGACAAAAGAAAGAGAGGGGGTGGGGACAAAAAATGGTGGGTTAGGACAAAAGAAAGAGAGAGGGATAAAGTACAAAAAGAGAGAGCGATGTGGATGGGAGAGAGGGGTGAGAAAAAGAGAGTGGTGAAGACAAGAGACAGAGAGAGGGTTAGGACAAAAGAGATAGATGTGAGAACAAGAGAGAGGAGGGTGAGAACAAAAGAGAGAGGTGAGGACAAGAGAGAGGGGGGGTGAGAACAAAAGAGAGAGAGGTGAGGACAAAAGAAAGAGAGAGAGGTGGGGGGAGGTGAGGACAAAGAGATAGAGAGAGGGAGAAATCAGCCAGAGCATGTATACACTCGCACTCACCTTGGCCAGGGGACAACACTCTCCCTGCAGTGCTGATGCTGCAGCTGGGGCCGGGATCCGGTACTGCATGGTGGCGTGACTTCTTCTCAGGGGCTCAGGCAGGCAGCAGACATGGTCCTTGAGTGTAGTACACGCCATGCTGGGGCTGCTGCTGCTGCTCCCCTGCCTTCTCCCATCACCGCGGCTGCTCCCAGAATGCTGTGCGCGATGACGTCGCGCCCCCATCGGCATTCTGGGAAGGTGGGAAGACAGAGGAGTGGACTTTTCTGCGGAGCACAGTGGCCGGAGCGAGGAGGTGGGAGTGTCGAGAGGGAGGGGTTGCTGCTGACAGACCGGCCCACCTGGCCATCGGCCCTTCTGGCATGTGCAGGTCTGGGTCTCCGAGTCTGACTTGGGTTTTCTCACCTGACTTGGATCCCAAAACGAGGCAAAACATCATCATCCCACTGTTGGGTTCTCACCTCGGCTGTGGAACTTGTAGTAAACATACTTGTCCGTGCGGTGCCCATCCAGGGGTGCTGTGTTGTCCATCAAGGAGTGCTGCTGTGTTGTCTTTCAAGGGACTGGGGCTGTTGTGTCCTCCAAGGGTGCCTTTTCCATCAATAAAGACGTTGCTGTGTCCTCTAGGCAGGGCCTTAACTAGGTGTGGGCAGACGGTGCCTTGCACACAGTGCATTTGTCCTGTGGGCACACTGTCTGCATCCACCCTTATTGACCAGCTCTCTATGTGGAGAGAGCTGCAGCACTGTCTGCTGTAGATATGACAACAGGTAGCGCAGGGGACTGGGGACGCAGACAGTGAATTTCCTGTGTTGTGTGCTCAGATCTCCCCCTTGCTGTGCTAGTGCTGCAGACAGACATGATATGAGGCAGTGCTGGACAGTTCCTCCATGTGTGTTGAAGTGAGTGAAGTTGGAGCCAGCGGGAGCTGTTGCTAAGGAGGAGAGGGAACAGGACTTAAATTAAGTGTGCACACTGATGAACCCCTCCACCCCCATCCTCTGGAGCCTGGAGATGTGAGAGGAGCTCTGAGCTAGCCTGAAATACTGTGTGACACGCAGATGTAATTGTGGACTTGGGGCATCATTCAGACCCGATCGCTGCTGTGCGTTTTTGCACAGCAGCCGATCAGGTCTGAACTGCGCATGCATCTGCGCCGCAGTGCGCCGGCGCATGCCAGACAGCTGACATCTGTCTCAGCCCTGCGATCACCTATGCCTGATTGACAGACAGAGGCGGTCACTGGGTGGGAGGGGGCGGGCTGGCTGCATTTGGCCGCCTTTTAGGGGAGCGGTCTGGGCAACAGGCGTGCCTGGACCATTGGGGGGGGGGGCAGACGACGGCCCTCACAGCAATGAGTAGCTCCCTGCCAGCGCTCAGGAGCTGCGCTGGCAGGGAGATACTCCTAAAATACAAAAGCATCACCGCTGTGCGATGCTTTAGTACTTGTGCAGGGGGTAGGGCCTGACATGTGGGGCGGACTAGCCCTGTGCTGGGCGTCCCCCCGCATGTCTGTGTGACTGATCGTAGATGTGCTAAATTTAGCACATCTACGAACAGGTCTGAATTAGGCTCTTGGAACACATATATATAATAACAATGCAAAAACATTTATTTCAGTTTATTAACATCATGTACTTTTCCTAGATATTCCTCATATACTTTAATTCTTAACCAGTCTTCTGATGGGTCTGGGACTCAAGGTCGACAGCAATTATGTCGACACCACTTAGGTCGACACCTGAAATAGGTCAAAATGGACAAAAGGTTGACATAAACAAGGTCGACATGGAAAAAGGTCGACATGAGAATTTATGTTTTTTGGGTGTAATTTTCTTTGTAATGTGACCGAGAACCCCAATTAGTGCACCGTGTCCCCTCGCATGCTTCGGGCAGGTTACCATTCCCAATTTTTTGTAAAGTATGAAAAAGTAAAAAAGAAACAACATTTTTTTTAAACTCATGTCGACCTTTTTCCATGTCGACCTTTTTCATGCCGACCTTTTGTCCATGTGGACCTATTTCAGGTATCAACTTAAGGTGTGTCGACCAATTGGTGTCGACCTAAGTGGCGTTGACCTTATTGGTGTCGACCTTTCGTCTGGATACCCTTCTGATAAACTGCAAGCATCCAACCATAATGCAGCCCAGTCCAGGAACTTTGATGCCGTAATGTGTAAAAAGGGAACTCTGCCTGCCTTATGTGTAAAAAGGGGGACTCTGCTTCCATAATGTATAAAAACGGGGACTCTGCTGCCCTAAATGTGTAAAAAGGGGGACTCTTCTACTGTAATGTGTAAAAAGGGGGGCTTTGCTGCTGTACTGTGTAAAAAAGGGGGACGCTGCCTGCCGTAATATGTAAAAAGGGGGACTCTGCCTATTGTAATGTGTAAAAAAGGGGGACTCTGCTACTGAAATGTGTAAAAAGGGGACTCTGTTGCCGTAATGTGTAAAAGGGGGACTCTGCTACTGAAATGTGTAAAAAGGGGACTCTATTGCCGTAATGTGTAAAAGGGGGACTCTGCTACTGAAATGTGTAAAAAGGGGACTCTGTTGCCGTAATGTGTAAAAGGGGGACTCTGCTGCCATAATGTGTAAAAAGGGGACTCTGCAGCCGTAATGTGTAAAAGGGGGACTCTGCCTGCCTAATGTGTAAGAAGGGGGACTCTACCTGCCATAATGTGTAAAAGGGAGCTCTGTGGCCATGCCCCTATATTTTTTGCGCGTGCCTTCGGCGTGCACTTGCCTTGTTTTATATAGGGGGGCGCCAACTCTGCTTCTTGCACACATCGCTAAAATGTCTAGTTACGGCACTGCCTCCAGGGGTGCTGCTGTGTTGTCCATCAAGGGGCTGGGACTGCTGTGTCCTCCAGGGGTACTCTCTCTATCCATAAAGGGGTTGCTGTGTCCTCCATGGGTGCTCTGTTAATCTAGGGGTAGTCTGCCTCAGTTTAAAAAAAAGAATAGCTAAATACAGATGTTGCCATTTTCATCTGCACCCTGGTGCACTGGGGTGCGCGCACGTCATAGACGCGCATGCTCCCCATTTGCATGAGTGGGAGCATCTCTCTATGCTGCCTTTGTGTGGCTAGGTGCAGGATCACCTAGCCACGCCAATGGTGCCTGCCTTTGAAGTAACCACGCTACATTATATACAGATGTACTGTAGCGTGGCTACATCTGTATATAATTTTTTTTTTAAATGTTTTTTGGTGATATACCCCAAGGTACTATACTAATATTTTTCTGTGACACTGCTGGTCAGACCGCAGTGTATAATCAATGATCATATACATATTGTGACACTGTAAGTGGTCCATGCTTTATTGTACATTAAGGGGTGCTGTGTCCATCCGTCAAGGCTCTACTGTGTCCTCCAGGGGTGCTCTGCCCCAGTTTAAACAAAATAAAGCAAAATATATAAATAAAAAAATGAGTGTGACATTTCTCACACTGTCCTCATAGTGAAGCTTCTTTCACCTTCTTCCACCATTTCTACCCCATCTACACATGTGTGGAGCAGTACAAGTAAAGATGGTGATGAGGGCATAATAGAAATTGAGGATTCATGTGTGGGAGTGGAAAGGATGAGGGGGATATATGTGTACTACTACTATCTGATACTAAGGATGTTGGTAATGTTGTTTGTGTAAGTCAGCCACCCGTGATAAAAAGAAAGCTATCTTGATGCCTGGGCATAAGACCAAAAAAGCCACCTCTTGGGTGTGGAATTATTTTTACCCAAATCCTGACAACGTTTGTGAAGGCATCTGCTCCATTTGTGAGGCCAAAGTTAGTAGAGGTGGGGATGTTAACCATCTAGGCACCTCCTTCATGTTACGTAATTGCGGCAAGTTCATGAAATTAATTTTACAAGATTATAATGGCCCTCATTCCGAGTTGATCGGTCGCAAGGCGAATTTAGCAGAGTTACACACGCTAAGCCTACGCCTACTGGGAGTGTATCTTAGCATCCTAAAATTGCGACCGATGCATTCGCATTATTGCGATCACAAACTACTTAGCAGTTTTAGAGTAGCTCCACACTTACTCTGCCTGTGCGATCAGTTCAGTGCTTGTCGTTCCTGGATTGACGTCAGAAACACACCCAGCGTTCGCTCAGACACTCCCCCGTTTCTCCGGCCACTCCTGCGTTTTTTCCGGAAACGGTAGCGTTTTCATCCACACGCCCCTAAAACGCCGTGTTTCCGCCCAGTAACACCCATTTCCTGTCAATCACACTACGATCGCCGGAGCGAAGAAAAAGCCGTGAGTAAAAATCCTATCTTCATAGCAAAGTTACTTGGCGCAGTCGCAGTGCGACTATTGCGCATGCGCACTAAGCGAAATTTCACTGCGATGCGATGAAAAATAAGAATTTACTTACCGATAATTCTATTTCTCGGAGTCCGTAGTGGATGCTGGGGTTCCTGAAAGGACCATGGGGAATAGCGGCTCCGCAGGAGACAGGGCACAAAAAAGTAAAGCTTTACTAGGTCAGGTGGTGTGCACTGGCTCCTCCCCCTATGACCCTCCTCCAGACTCCAGTTAGGTACTGTGCCCGGACGAGCATACACAATAAGGGAGGCATTTTGAATCCCGGGTAAGACTCATACCAGCCACACCAATCACACCGTACAACTTGTGATCTAAACCCAGTTAACAGTATGACAACAGAAAGGGCCTCTTAAAGATGGCTCCTTAACAATAACCCGAATTAGTTAACAATAACTATGTACAAGTATTGCAGATAATCCGCACTTGGGATGGGCGCCCAGCATCCACTACGGACTCCGAGAAATAGAATTATCGGTAAGTAAATTCTTATTTTCTCTATCGTCCTAAGTGGATGCTGGGGTTCCTGAAAGGACCATGGGGATTATACCAAAGCTCCCAAACGGGCGGGAGAGTGCGGATGACTCTGCAGCACCGAATGAGAGAACTCCAGGTCCTCCTTTGCCAGGGTATCAAATTTGTAAAATTTTACAAACGTGTTCTCCCCCGACCACGTAGCTGCTCGGCAGAGTTGTAATGCCGAGACCCCTCGGGCAGCCGCCCAAGATGAGCCCACCTTCCTTGTGGAGTGGGCTTTTACAGTTTTAGGCTGTGGCAGGCCTGCCACAGAATGTGCAAGTTGAATTGTGTTACAAATCCAACGAGCAATCGACTGCTTAGAAGCAGGTGCGCCCAACTTGTTGGGTGCATACAATATAAACAGCGAGTCAGATTTTCTGACTCCAGCCGTCCTTGCAATGTATATTTTTAAGGCTCTGACAACGTCCAACAACTTGGAGTCCTCCAAGTCGCTAGTGGCCGCAGGCACCACAATAGGTTGGTTCAGATGAAATGCTGATACCACTTTAGGGAGAAAATGCGGACGAGTCCGCAGTTCTGCCCTATCCGAATGGAAGATTAGATAAGGACTTTTATAAGATAAAGCCGCCAATTCAGATACTCTCCTGGCAGAGGCCAGGGCTAGTAACATAGTCACTTTCAATGTGAGATATTTCAAATCCACCTTTTTCAATGGTTCAAACCAATGGGATTTGAGGAAATCTAAAACTACATTTAGATCCCACGGTGCCACCGGAGGCACCACAGGAGGCTGTATATGCAGTACTCCCTTGACAAAAGTCTGGACCTCAGGGACAGAGGCCAATTCTTTTTGGAAGAATATTGACAGGGCCGAAATTTGAACCTTAATGGATCCCAATTTGAGACCCATAGATAATCCTGATTGCAGGAAATGTAGGAAACGACCCAGTTGGAATTCCTCCGTCGGAACCCTCCGCTCCTCGCACCACGCTACATATTTTCGCCAAATGCGGTGATAATGTTTCACGGTGACTTCCTTCCGTGCCTTAATCAAGGTAGGAATGACTTCTTCTGGAATGCCTTTCCCTTTTAGGATCTGGCGTTCAACCGCCATGCCGTCAAACGCAGCCGCGGTAAGTCTTGAAAAAGACAGGGACCCTGCTGTAGCAGGTCCCTTCTCAGAGGTAGAGGCCATGGTTCGTCCGTGAGCATCTCTTGAAGTTCCGGATACCAAGTCCTTCTCGGCCAATCCGGAACCACTAGTATTGTTCTTACTCTTCTTTGCCGTATGATCTTCAATACCTTTGGTATGAGCGGCAGAGGAGGAAACACATACACTGACTGGTACACCCAAGGAGTTACCAGTGCGTCCACAGCTATTGCCTGTGGATCTCTTGACCTGGCGCAATATTTGTCCAGTTTCTTGTTGAGGCGAGACGCCATCATGTCTACAATTGGTCTTTCCCAACGGTCTATTAACATGTTGAAGACTTCTGGATGTAGACCCCACTCTCCCGGATGAAGATCGTGTCTGCTGAGGAAGTCTGCTTCCCAGTTGTCCACGCCCGGGATGAACACTGCTGACAGTGCTATCACGTGATTCTCCGCCCAGCGAAGAATCTTGGCAGCTTCTGCCATTGCACTCCTGCTTCTTGTGCCGCCCTGCCTGTTTACATGGGCGACCGCCGTGATGTTGTCCGACTGAATCAACACCGGCTTTCCTTGCAGGAGAAGTTCCGCCTGGCTTAGAGCATTGTAGATTGCTCTTAGTTCCAGAATGTTTATGTGAAGAGACTTTTCCAGACTCGTCCATACTCCCTGGAAGTTTCTTCCTTGTGTGACTGCTCCCCAGCCTCTCAGGCTGGCGTCCGTGGTCACCAGGATCCAATCCTGAATGCCGAATCTGCGGCCTTCTAATAGGTGAGCCTTCTGCAACCACCACAGAAGTGACACCCTTGTCTTTGGTGACAGGGTTATTCGCAGGTGCATCTGCAGATGCGACCCTGACCATTTGTCCAACAGATCCCTTTGGAATATTCTTGCATGGAATCTGCCGAATGGAATTGCTTCGTAAGAAGCCACCATTTTTCCCAGGACTCTTGTGCATTGATGTACTGACACTTTTCCTGGTTTTAGGAGGTTCCTGACCAGATCGGATAACTCCTTGGCTTTTTCCTCTGGAAGGAAAACCTTTTTCTGAACCGTGTCCAGAATCATTCCTAGGAACAGCAGACGAGTTGTCGGGATTAAATGGGATTTTGGAATATTCAGAATCCACCCGTGTTGTCTTAGCACCTCTTGAGATAGTGCTAAAGCTGTCTCCAGCTGTTCTCTGGACCTTGCCCTTATTAGGAGATCGTCCAAGTATGGGATAACTAATACGCCTTTTCTTCGAAGAAGAATCATCATCTCGGCCATTACCTTGGTAAAGACCCGAGGCGCCGTGGACAATCCGAACGGCAGCGTCTGAAACTGATAGTGACAGTTTTGAACAATGAACCTGAGGTACCCCTGGTGTGCGGGGTAAATCGGAACGTGTAGATACGCATC
The DNA here is from genome assembly GCF_028390025.1 of Pseudophryne corroboree. Classification (NCBI taxonomy): domain Eukaryota; kingdom Metazoa; phylum Chordata; class Amphibia; order Anura; family Myobatrachidae; genus Pseudophryne; species Pseudophryne corroboree. The sequence continues at coordinate 202,504,761 of NC_086452.1, read as the reverse complement.
CTTGATGTCCAAGGATACCATAAAGTCCCCTTCTTCCAGGTTCGCTATCACTGCTCTGAGTGACTCCATCTTGAACTTGAACTTTTTTATGTAGAGGTTCAAGGACTTCAGATTTAGAATAGGCCTTACCGAGCCATCCGGCTTCGGTACCACAAATAGAGTGGAATAATACCCCTTTCCTTGTTGTAATAGGGGTACTTTGACTATCACCTGCTGAGCGTACAGCTTGTGAATGGCTTCCAACACCCTCTCCCTTTCGGAAGAGACGGTTGGTAAGGCAGACTTCAGGAAACGATGAGGAGGATCCGTCTCTAATTCCAACCTGTACCCCTGAGATATTATCTGCAGGATCCAGGGGTCTACCTGCGAGTGAGCCCACTGCGCGCTGTAATTTTTGAGACGGCCCCCCACTGTCCCCGAGTCCGCTTGAGAGGCCCCAGCGTCATGCTGAGGTTTTTGCAGGAGCCGGGGAGGGCTTCTGTTCCTGGGAAGGAGCTGCCTGTTGGTGTCTCTTCCCTCTTCCTCTGCCTCGTGGCAGGTACGACAAGCCCTTTGCTCTCTTATTTTTGTAGGAGCGAAAAGGCTGCGGTTGAAAGGTCGGTGCCTTTCTCTGTTGGGGAGTGACTTGAGGTAAAAAAGTGGATTTCCCGGCAGTAGCCGTGGCCACCAAGTCTGATAGACCAACTCCAAATAACTCCTCCCCTTTATACGGCAAAACCTCCATGTGACGTTTTGAATCCGCATCGCCTGACCACTGTCGTGTCCATAAGGCTCTTCTGGCTGAAATGGACATAGCACTCACCCGAGATGCCAGTGTGCAAATATCCCTCTGTGCATCACGCATATAGATAAATGCATCCTTTATTTGTTCTAACGACAGTAAAACATTGTCCCTATCTAGGGTATCAATATTTTCAATCAGGGATTCTGACCAAACTACTCCAGCACTGCACATCCAGGCAGTTGCTATAGCTGGTCGTAGTATAACACCTGCATGTGTGTATATATTCTTTTGAATAACTTCCATCTTTCTATCTGATGGGTCCTTAAGTGCGGCCGTCTCAGGAGAGGGTAACGCCACTTGTTTGGATAAGCGTGTGAGCGCCTTGTCCACCTTAGGGGGTGTTTCCCAGCGCGCCCTAACCTCTGGCGGGAAAGGGTATAATGCCAATAACTTTTTTGAAATTATCAACTTTTTATCAGGAGCAACCCACGCTTCATCACACACGTCATTTAATTCTTCTGATTCAGGAAAAACTGTTTGTAGTTTTTTCACACCATACATAATACCCTGTTTTACGGTATCTGTAGTATCAGCTAAATGTAACGTCTCCTTCATTGCCAAAATCATATAACGTGTGGCCCTACTGGAAAATACGTTTGAATTTCTACCGTCGTCACTGGAATCAGTGCCCGTGTCTGGGTCTGTGTCGACCGACTGAGGCAAAGGGCGTTTTACAGCCCCTGACGGTGTTTGAGGCGCCTGGACAGGCATTAATTGATTGTCCGGCCGCCTCATGTCCTCAACTGACTGTTTAAGGGAAGATAAACCATCACGTAATTCCACAAATAAAGGCATCCATTCTGGTGTCGACCCCCTGGGGGGTGACATCTGCATATTTGGCAATTGCTCCGCCTCCACACCAATATCGTCCTCATACATGTCGACACCACGTACCGACACACACCGCAAACTCACAGGGAATGCTCTAATGAAGACAGGACCCACTAGCCCTTTTGGGGAGACAGAGGGAGAGTCTGCCAGCACACACCACAAAGCGCTATATATACAAGGGATATCCTTATATTAAGTGCTCCCTTATAGCTGCTTTAATATATATATATATATAGCCATTAATGTGCCCCCCCTCTCTGTTTTACCCTGTTTCTGTAGTGCAGTGCAGGGGAGAGACCTGGGAGCCGTTCTGACCAGCGGAGCTGTGACAGAAAATGGCGCCGTGTGCTGAGGAGATAGGCCCCGCCCCTTTTTCGGCGGGTTCTTCTCCCGCTATTTTTCCAGTCAGGCAGGGGTTAAATATCTCCATATAGCCCCTATGGGCTATATGTGAGGTATTTTTAGCCTTGTATAAGGTTTATATTTGCCTCTCAGAGCGCCCCCCCCCAGCGCTCTGCACCCTCAGTGACTGCCCAGTGAAGTGTGCTGAGAGGAAAATGGCGCACAGCTGCAGTGCTGTGCGCTACCTTATGAAGACTGAGGAGTCTTCAGCCGCCGGTTTCCGGACCTCTTCACGCTTCAGCATCTGCAAGGGGGTCGGCGGCGCGGCTCCGGGACCGGACTCCACGGCTGGGCCTGTGTTCGATCCCTCTGGAGCTAATGGTGTCCAGTAGCCAAGCAGCAAATCCACTCTGCATGCAGGTGAGTTTACTACTTTCCCCCTAAGTCCCACGTTGCAGTGATCCTGTTGCCAGCAGGACTCACTGTAAAGAAAAAAACCTAAACTAAACTTTCTCTAAGCAGCTCTTTAGGAGAGCCACCTAGATTGCACCCTTCTCGTTCGGGCACAAAATCTAACTGGAGTCTGGAGGAGGGTCATAGGGGGAGGAGCCAGTGCACACCACCTGACCTAGTAAAGCTTTACTTTTTTGTGCCCTGTCTCCTGCGGAGCCGCTATTCCCCATGGTCCTTTCAGGAACCCCAGCATCCACTTAGGACGATAGAGAAAATAACGAGCGATCAACTCGGAATGAGGGCCCATGTAATTAACACCCTCATCATCAAACTCTTCATGTGTGATCGGATAAGTCCTTCCAAAACATTGTTTTGTGGGGGCCCAAACAAAGAAACACTTCAGCCACAAAAGTGTCAGTCCCTGTCACTGAAGTACTTGGTTTGTTCAACTGTGCATGTCCTTTTTAATACCTCACATAAGGGTGGGTGGAAGGGCACAAGGACAATTTCATCTTGCACCACTTTTCATTTCTGCACTGCTGTGTTGCATTGTTTTATTTAGTAGATGTGTTATAAACTGCTGTGTGATTGTGCCGCTGCTCTGTCAGTTAGGAACCAGTCAACTCGCTGCAGCCTTTCGCCTAAAATGGATGAAAAAAATATTGTGAGCTGTGAGGTGGTCAAAGATGACTGCAGATGATGGGAAATTAATGTTATTGATGTTAACAAACACAGGAACAAACACAGGCCAAAATTCTGTGATGTTAGCTATTTTTGTCATTTAAAAAAAAAACAGATCCAAAATCAAAACCCACAAGGGCGGTTATTGCAAAACCAAATTCAGATCCAAAACACGAAAGAGATACATATCCAAAACCAACACCCATGATTTGGGCTGGCACACATCCCTAATAAGAGCAAAGATTCAGGGGCCTAGAGGAGGTGCATTAGGGCTTAGTGGGTGGTCTTGGTGGCACCTCTTGGTAACCATAGTAACATCTGCCCAGTATGTGCCGTCACATGTCTTGATATTATACGTGTCAGCATGGAGGAAGTGCTGAGGCACTATGTGGTGCAGCCTGATAGCAGCGGCTGCATCTGATTAGACCTGCAGCCACTGCCAGCGCAGTGTAAAAGGGTTATGTCTCATTCAGAGACATCCTTCAGTTTATTGCTTGATGAATTCAGTGGTGTCCGCCAAGGGCCGGCACCCTTAAGCAGCTGCCTAATAGTAGAGGCGGCCCTGCATTTAGGGGCCTATTTATTGAGCAATTCTGCTATTTTTAAGAGACCATATCCCAGCAATTTAGATTAATACATGCATATGAAAAAATAATTGATAAGGATTCTTCATTTACCATCCATACAGGAGCAGTACGGATGGTGTAATGGTTAGCATTACTGCCTCACATCACTGAGGTCATGGGTTCGATTCCCACCATGGCTCTGTGTAGAGTTTGTATATTCTCCCCGTACTTGCGTGGGTTTCTTCCAGGTACTCCGGTTTCCTCTCACAACCCAAAAATATACTGGTAGGTTAATTGGATCCCAACAAAAATTAACCCTACTGTGAATGTATGTGTGTACATGTGGTAGGGAATATAGATTAGATTGTAAGCTCCACTGGGCAGAGACATGTGAATGGCCAAATATTCTCAGTAAAGTGCTGCAGAATATGTGTGTGCTATATAAATAACTGCTAATAATAATAATAAATCATTTTCAGGGGCACACTGTAAAATATAATAAATGTGCCCCAAATGCTTTAGCACTTCGGGGTCTACTGTTACTAAACCTTGGAGAGAGATAAAATGGACAAAAATAAAGTACCTGCCATCCATCTCCTGTCACTTTTCTAACACAACCTGTAACATGACAGTTAGGAGCTGTTTGGCTGGTACTTTATCTCTGTCCACTTTACCTCTCTTCAAGGCTTAGTACATAGAGGTAATTCAGACCTGATCACTAGGCTGCGTTTTCTCACAGCCTGCAATCAGGTCCGAACTGCGCATGTTTATGAACCGCAATGCTCAAGCGCGATGGACCGCAGCAACAAGGATCGATGCATAGCGACGGGATGGTGCGAAAAAAGCGATCGCAAGGTGACTGACAGGAAGAGGACACTTGTGGGTGGCAACTGACCGTTTTCAGGGAGTGTCTGGAAATACGCAGGCGTGTCCAATCGTTGGAAGGGAGGGTGTCTGACGTCAATTCCGGTCCTGGACAGGCTGATGTGATCGTAGCGACTGAGTAAGTCCTGGGCTGCGCAGAGACTGCACAAAATCAGTTTGAGCAGCTCTGCTACACATGCGTTCACACACTTGCACAGCTAAAATACACTCCCTCAGTGAGCAGTGACTAGACAATGATTTTTAGAGTATATTTTATTTTATAAAGTAGATTGTTTTAATTGATTTAAATACTGGTATCTCCTTTGATTTAGGAAAACTTAGCTGCTAACATTTTGGTAGTAGAACAATACACTGGTAGCACATGAACAGCCAGGGCCGCTGAGAGCTTAATGGGGCCCGGGTCATGGGAAAGGGGGGAGGAGTGACCAAATCCAGGAGGTGTGCCCGTGACCCCTATGAAAAAATACTCGGCTCTGTGCGCTGCAAAGTCTGACATTTGTCCCCTTCAGCTACTGACTAAGGTACCCTCTGGGCCCATCCAACAAGTCTGGGCCTGGGTAATTAGTAACCATCCCCGTTTTCAACACACGTGCGTACAGAGTACAGGCAGGACAATCTATTCGTATGGGCTCAATGGACATTTTCCCAAGAGCCCCAAGGGTATAAGGGCCATAGACTGATAGCTGAGGGTCCCCTATTTCCAGGGGTACCAGATTTTTGAAAATCGGCCCTGGGGAAACGGAGATATCCAACTGCAAAGCAGTGGTCCCCATCCAAGGCTGTTAATTGCTCTTCCCAGCCAGATATCTCTGGTTCTGTTTGACTTAAAGTTTTTCTGAGGCTTTACTCCAAAAGCTGGAACTCTTCCCTTTTGGTTGACACTGGCAGCTGGTATCTACTATGCCCAGAACCAGAGATATAAGCCTTCCAGCAGCTGGTCCCTGCTCCAGCTCCACTCGCCTGATATGCAGTTTTATATTTTCATTGGTAGCTTGCTCTAGCTCCTGAACTCTGATCCCCAAGTCCCCGGTACCATCTGAAAGGTGGGACTCTAGGTTTTCTTTTTTTATCCAATTCAAAGCTAAGAAATCTATATCCAGGAACTTGAGATATCTGCAGTCAAGAAAATTATGAATATTAAGCCCACTTCACTATCCACCCCTTTCCTACATTATATTAAACACCCCCTACCATCCTGAAAGTCATAAACCAGGGCCCCTTCATTCAGCTCAATGCCCACTTCTACAGTTTAGTGTTCGCCCTCCCACCGCATCTGTGCACTAAAGGAGTAATTAGCAGAAATTACTGCTCTAGGTCCTACATGCTGAGCGGAAGATAGAACACCCCCTACCGCCCACGGGGCATCAAAGCTGCCACTGATAGCACCCCCAACCCCTACCGCTGCAGGATGTGTAGGTGCGCCAGTGCAATGCTGTGCCCAGGGGCCTACACTTCTGTTAAGATGGCCCTGGGTACAGGATACGATCCAACATGTTCTGAGGGCTACATCTGAATTTTTTAAACCACTTCCTTATAGGCTAGTTGTGAGGATATTGGGTTCAAAATCACTCAGTCACGGTGGTAGATGAAATTCCAACAGTGATTTATTAAACAGAATAGGTTATAACACAGTTCAGCACACTTCTGTGATCCAATTCTACACGACAATTCCCTCCTGGAGCTCCTGACAGAACATTACTTCTTAGTCAGTCTCCTGCCTCTCTCTCACCCTCTGTCTCACGTCCCCTCTTTGCTATTATCAAAACCTTTGTCTCTTCTACAATAAGGCAACACCCCCAGACAGTTTCAGATCAGACCTACTTTCACATGTCTAGGCATGTTCCCTAGGCCACAATAGATGTTACCTAAATTAACCTTACTTAATCTGATTGTGTGGCCTGGAATCCATTGTGTGGGGAAGAATGAGGGGGGTGTATGGCCTGACATCTGAGACTGGCTGTATCTAAACAACAGCAAACACACAGGTTATCTGCGCAGTCATATGGGGGGAACATTATTTGACAAACTATAACCCAATAACCAATACATTCATATATATACATCGAAACCATAACTGAACCCTTGTAACAATAACATCATACAATATAATACAATATTGCCTAGTATATAGCCAAAATACAAATCAACAATCAGTGTAGTCCATGGGTCAGACCAGGGCTAGGGAAGTAGCTGCGTGTCTTTTACCACTGTGTGACACAACGCGCCGGCTGTGTTGTCACATTTCCTCCCTCTACTTCCAAGCCCGGTGTCCTGGGTGGCTTAAGCTTGCTGAGAGTAATGGTATTCTCCTGTACCCTGGGTATTTGTAGCGAGGGGTTTCCTTGGCTTGCTCGGCGCTGGGTCTGGTTCCTGCTGACGGGACAGGCCATCTGCGTTCCCATGATCTCTGCCCTTTTTGTGAGAGATAGAGAAATTGTATAGTTGTAGGGCTAAGCTCCATCTCAGCAGTCGTCCATTGTCTCCGGCAGTGCGCTGTAACCAACTAAGGGGACTGTGGTCTGTTACCACTGAGAACTCGCGCCCGTACACATATGCCTGCAATTTCTTGAGTGCCCAGACTATGGCCAGGCATTCTTTTTCAATAGTGGCATAGGCTATCTCACGGTCCAGAAGTTTTCGGGAGAGAAAGGCAACTGGGTGTTCACAACCATCCTCCCCTACTTGGCTCAACACAGCTCCTATTCCACAACCCGAGGCATCTGTTTGCACAATGAACCGCCGGCGGAAGTCGGGGGCTGCTAACACTGGGGATTGGGACAAAATGTCCTTCAGCTGGGAAAAAGCCTGCTCACACTCTGGGCTCCAGTCAATTTGTCGGGTGTACTTTTTTGTCGTTAGGTCAGTCAGGGGTTTGGCAATGGTGCTGTACTGGGGCACAAATTTACGGTAGTACCCTGCTGTTCCAAGGAAGGCACGTACCTGTTTTTGGTTAGTGGGCCGCGCGTCCCCGGTATTGACATGATGGGCCACTACATGAGTGCGCCCTGGCCTGCTTGTGAATTGTGGCCTCTCTACCTCCAATACCTCCCTCATCTGTAGGGCCTGGGTTTCGGTTAATTGCGCGCCTATGGGCACTGCCTCCACTCCTAGGTCCCTCTTGGTGGCTACTAGAATGTCAGGGATGGGGTCGGTCTCTGGGTCATCCATAGGTGGGCAACAGATTGCCACCGCCCCTATCTCCCTGGTGACATATTTCTTTAACCTATTTATGTGGTAGGTACCCACACGCTTCCCTGTTTGGTCTAGGGCAATAATGTAATCTACCCGTCCCTGCCGATCCACTACAGTATAAGGCCCTGCCCAGGTCGCCTGTAACTTATGCTTTCGGGCAGGTACTAGCACCATCACTTTCTGTCCAACCTCTAGTTCCCTGTCCTGCGCTCGTTGGTTATAGTACCGGCACTGTCTTTCCTGCGCGCCCAGGGTGTGGTCATGCGCAAGCTGCATCAGCCTGTGCAGTTTCTCCTTCATTTGGACTACATATTCCAAGATGGGAACCTCAGGTTCCTGAAATGACCCTTCCCAGCTTTCCCTGACTAGGTCAAGTGGTCCCCTTACCCTTCGGGCATATAGTAACTCAAAAGGAGAGAATCCGGTTGAATCCTGCGGCACTTCGCGGTACGCGAATAATAGCTGTTGCAAGGACTTCTCCCAGTCTCCCCCCTCCGATTCAGCAAATGCCCGCAGCAACTGCTTTAGGGTCGAATTGAATCTCTCACAGAGACCATTAGTCTGGGGGTGATAAGGGGTGGTGCGTAAGGGATGGACCCCAAAGTTGTCCCATACTGTCTGCAGCAATTGCCCTTGAAATTGCGTACCCTGATCAGTAACTACTTCTTGGGGAAATCCTACGCGACTAAAAATATCCATAAGAGCCTGGGCGATATGTTCAGCATCTATGGATGCCAGTGCCACTGCCTCAGGGTATCTAGTCGCGTAATCAACTACAGTCAGTATGTATCTCTTTCCTGTTCGGCTCGGTTTCTTAAAAGGCCCCACAATGTCCATGGCCACTCTCTTAAATGGCTCACTTATGACAGGCATGGGTCGTAGGGGAACCCGGCGTGGGGGTCCCCCGAGGCGTTGACAGACCTCACATGACTCTCTATACTGTTTTACCTCCTGATTAACCCCAGACCAGAAGAAATGTCGCAGCAGCCGGGCACGGGTTTTCCGAACCCCTAAGTGGCCTGCTAAGGGAATGTCATGGGCAAGGGCCAGCAACCGGGCACGGTACTGCTGTGGAACAATCAACTGTTTTCTTAGGACCCCGGGCTCTAATGGGTCTGCTTTTGCTGGCACCCGGTACAGTCTCCCCTCCTCCCACATAATGCGATCCTCCTGAGGCCCCCAATCTGTTCGTCCTGCTGCCCTGCGGAGGCTAGCTAGGGAGGGGTCGGTCCGTTGGGCTTCCCTAAAGGCTACCCTATCTACTTCCGCCAGATTCTCATCACAGTCAGGCAAGTCTGGTACAGGGTTACTCACCGCCAACGGTTCAGGGTTTGTGGCTGTCACTTCCACAGAGACTCCTGGTGCTGGCATGAGAGGGTCCTCATGCACTGTCTCCAATGCCTGTGCTTGGCTTCGGGTGATAGCTCCCACAAAGTAACTAGCCAATCCAGCACTCAGATCGTTGCCCAGAATGACGTGAGTGGGTAATCCATCCAAAAGTCCAACATTTACCTCTCCAGAGTCCAGGCCCCAGTCCAGGTGTACCCTTGCCATAGGTATTACAGTGATCTGCCCTCCTGCCATGGAAATTTTAACTTTCCTTTTCTTCAGTATCTGGCAGGGGGGAATTAATTCTGGCCGTATAAGGGTGATAGAAGCTCCAGAGTCTCTCAACCCTTGCAGCTCCTTCCCATTAACTTTTACAGGTTGTAGGTGGGTCTTCATATTATCTGGGGTGGATTTCCCAATAGCTGCTACCACCTCTACTTGGTATGCTACTTCCTCCGCCTCTGGCGCATCAGGAAAGTAGTCCACCTCGCCCGTTCCAAATGATTCGTGGCACACAGCCACCCGCGACATGGCAGATTGGGTACCTGGGAATGGCCGTCTTACCCGTGTACAGTTACGAAGTAAATGCCCCACCTGGTCACAGTTGTGGCAGCGTCGGCTTGCAGGTGACGCTGGTCCCCGAGACCTTGAATTTCTGGCTAGAGAAGCGGGGGTATGTATGGGGCCCGGCCGGTGGGGAAGCAATGGTAGATCACGATCCTGCTGGGGCCGTCGGAGGGTTGTCCTCTCCTCTGTGTTGGCACCTCTCCACCGAGGCCTGTTAGCTGTGAACTCATCTGCTAGGTGTGCTGCTTTTTCCGGAGTGGTAGGGTTCCGATCTGCCACCCACTCCCTGATCTCTGGAGGCATCTTGTTTAGCAGCTGCTCCAAAATAAAAGCATTTTTAATGTCTGCTACAGTAAGGGCCTTCTTCACAGCCAGCCACTTATCACAGTTCCTCCGCAGCAAGTTATTGAACTCTATAAATGAGACATCTCCTTTCCGCGCCATAGACCGGAACTTTGGCCCTCATTCCGAGTTGATCGCTCGGTATTTTTCATCGCATCGCAGTGAAATTCCGCTTAGTACGCATGCGCAATATTCGCACTGCGACTGCGCCAAGTAATTTTACAATGGAGATAGTATTTTTACTCACGGCTTTTTCATCGCTCCGGCGATCGTAATGTGATTGACAGGAAATGGGTGTTACTGGGCGGAAACAGGCCGTTTTATGGGCGTGCGGGAAAAAACGCTACCGTTTCCGTAAAAAACGCAGGAGTGGCCGGGGAAACGGGGGAGTGTCTGGGTGAACGCTGGGTGTGTTTGTGACGTCAAAACAGGAACGACAAGCACTGAACTGATCGCACAGGCAGAGTAAGTCTGAAGCTACTCTGAAACTGCTAAGTAGTTAGTAATCGCAATATTGCGAATACATCGGTCGCAATTTTAAGAAGCTAAGATTCACTCCCAGTAGGCGGCGGCTTAGCGTGTGTAACTCTGCTAAAATCGCCTTGCGAGCGATCAACTCGGAATGAGGGCCTTTATGCGATACGATTCAGCGGTCACCGCATATCTGGCAAGCAGCACACTCCGTACCTCCTCATATACCAGGATCTGCTCTGGACTCAGGGCATGGAATGCCTCCAGTGCCCGCCCTCTCAGACTGGGTACCAAATATCGAGGCCACTCTGTTGCCTCAATTCCATGCATTATCATAACAGATTCAAACATCTGCAAATGAGTATCAATATCCGAACTGACCTCATCAAAAGGTGGGACCTCATTATACCTCAGCCGGGAGGTCTGCCTTACCGCCACTGCCGGGGCGGTTATACCGGTCTGCGCCCCCAATGCGGCTCCCAGTACTGATGCTCCTTGCCCTAGTGCTGCCAGCAAATCCCGCAACTGCTCTGTACTTCCAACGACCAGTGCAGGGCCTGTTGTAGCGGTTCCAGTGGTTCCTTGACCCTCGGCCTGCTCTGGGATGCAGTCCTCATCATCCTCCTGCCCAGGGTGTTCTTGGTCCCATTCAGCTAGCTTTGCCATTAAGACTGCTCTGGTGTCCGATGCATTAAACTCAATCCGTCTTGTTCGACAGAGGTCCTGTAGTTGATCCTTCTTGCTGTATCGGTAGCATAGCGGGGCAGAATCCATTGCCTGCTGTGGTTTATTCCTTTCTGCTGGTGTCTTGAGTGATCCCACTGCTGCCGCCAAATGTGAGGATATTGGGTTCAAAATCACTCAGTCACGGTGGTAGATGAAATTCCAACAGTGATTTATTAAACAGAATAGGTTATAACACAGTTCAGCACACTTCTGTGATCCAATTCTACACGACAATTCCCTCCTGGAGCTCCTGACAGAACATTACTTCTTAGTCAGTCTCCTGCCTCTCTCTCACCCTCTGTCTCACGTCTCCTCTTTGCTATTATCAAAACCTTTGTCTCTTCTACAATAAGGCAACACCCCCAGACAGTTTCAGATCAGACCTACTTTCACATGTCTAGGCATGTTCCCTAGGCCACAATAGATGTTACCTAAATTAACCTTACTTAATCTGATTGTGTGGCCTGGAATCCATTGTGTGGGGAAGAATGAGGGGGGTGTATGGCCTGACATCTGAGACTGGCTGTATCTACACAACAGCAAACACACAGGTTATCTGCGCAGTCATATGGGGGGAACATTATTTGACAAACTATAACCCAATAACCAATACATTCATATATATACATCGAAACCATAACTGTACCCTTGTAACAATAACATCATACAATATAATACAATATTGCCTAGTATATAGCCAAAATACAAATCAACAATCAGTGTAGTCCATGGGTCAGACCAGGGCTAGGGAAGTAGCTGCGTGTCTTTTACCACTGTGTGACACAACGCGCCGGCTGTGTTGTCACACTAGTATTCAACCAAATATTACAAGAAAAGAATGAGAGGAAAATTGGCAACTCATTGGCCTCAAACCTCTCTAACCAGCCATACCTTTGTTATGTCAATGGCACTCACCCAAATTGCTAGACAGCCTCCAACGTGGTCATTAAAATCACATTTGCTGGCAGCAGTATGTAATGTAACCACTTAAACAGCATTCAAGGCCAAATGTAATAACTTTCAGGTTTCCAAAAGTTAAAGCTGGGATTTTTTAAATGCAAACTTATGTGGTGTTGGTGGTGGGGGTATGTATATCTGAGTGCTGTGGGAGTTTTGTTGGTAGGGAGAGCACTTGGTTTACTCTTAAATCCCTGTTGCAATTTATTACATTTGGCCGTCAGATTTACTACTCTGTTTCACTATTCAGCACAAGTGAGATATTTGATCACCGGTCATTGATTCAATTTACTGTAACTACTGTACATACTAACATGTGCAGTGGCTGCAAATGGCATAAACAGTTCCACAAGAGATGATTGTCTACCTGTACACTAGATCTACGAGATACAGATAAAAAAGTAGTCATTCTACGGTTTTTGAAAAAGAAATCAGCTTTTAAAAATATTTTCAAAATTGATTTTTGGGGAAATACAGGATAGTTACCTTTACTGGGAAGACAGGAAGGGTACAGAGTTTTATATATATTGATTAACTATGTATCGCTAGCAGCAGGCGTGTACATCCAATATGTCTGTGAATTACATCATTCACAGACATGTCAGGTCAGCCCGGCAGCACAGCCGATGCTGATATATCGGTACATCTGACTGTGTGCACATAGCTCCCAACTTTACAGGATCTGGAACATGGACCTCATGCGTGGTGAAGCTGTGCCCGCCAACGAAAGGGGCATGGCTACCTGAAAAATGGGACTGTTCGGCGAAAATCAGAACAGTTGGGAGGTATGGTGTGCACAGCCTCCCCAATGGCCAGAGTAGCCATTGAATATGACGACACAAGTAGGTGGGCATATTCAAATGGATCTGCTGCCACCAGACATATCAGGTAGTGGATTGGAAAGTGTATATGCACATCATTGTGAGTGCATGAACCTTACCAACTGATAGGTCTGTCATCTAAGTGTGTACTCAGCTTTAAGGAGACTTTTCATCAACAAATGTGCAATAGTGTAATAGTTTGAAAATATTGCTACTGCACTACTACACTTTACTTACTGAAAACATTCAGGAGAGCTAGGGGTAAATTTATTTAAGTGAAGGTTTTTAGAAGAGGAGATGTTGCCCACAGCAACCAATCAGATTCTACTTATTTACCTACAGTACCACCTTCTAGAATATAATAGCTAGAATCCAATTGGGGCAATCTCCACTTCTAAAAACCTGCACTTTAGTAACAAATTAATGTTTTCTATTTTGTTCTATTTATTACGTATTCACATGAGCTTGAGCTTTATTTAGAAAATATACTTGCATCCTCATTTATATGATAATTTTAAAATGTTAATGGCACTATATGACACTTATTATCAGAGCCGTAACTACAAATGTTAGTGCCTGGGGCAAAAGGAAACTTGACTCTCTGCAAACCCTCAGTTGTAACAAAATTAGAGATGAGCGGGTTCGGTTCTCAGAGAACCGAACCCCCTCGAACCTAGGGGATCCAGGGCCATCCGAGCTGTGTCCCTGCCTGCCCCGGATCCCCAATCGAGGAAAAATCTCAGGATTCCACTGTCGGATCCTGAGGTTTTGCCTCGGTCACTGGTCTCCATAGTAACCTATGGAAGGCCACTGATTGGCTTAGAGAGCTGTCTATCACGGCTCTCAGCCAATCAGCATTTCCCCATAGGCTACAATGGCCCCAAGATGGATGCCCCCACAGCGCTAATAGCACCGCCGCCCGCACTGCCGCCACCACCGCCCACACTGCCGCCACCGCCACCTGCACTGCAGACACCGCCGCCCGCACTGCCGACACCACTGCCCACACTGCCGACACTGCCGTCTGCAATGCTGACACTCCCGCACTGCTAACACTGCCGGCACCCCTGCACTGAGGACACTTCCAGCTCTCCCATACTCCTGAAACTGCCGGCACCCCTGAACTCCTGCACTGAGGACACTTCCAGCACTCCCGCATTGCTGACACTGCCAGCACCCCTGCACTGAGGACACTTCCTGCACTCCCACACTGCTGACACTGCCACATCCCTGAACTCCTGCACTGAGGATACCTCCAGCACTCCCACATTGCCGACACTGCCGGCACCCCTGCACTGAGGACACTTCCGGCACTCCCACACTGCCCACACTGCCACACCCCTGAACTCCAGCAGTGAGGACACCTCCAGCACTCCCGCATTGCCGACACTGCCGGCACCCCTGAACTGAGGACTCTGCCAGCACTCCTGCACTGAGGACACCTCCAGTACTCCCGCATTGCCAACACTGCCGGCACCCCTGCACTGAGGACACTGCCAGCGCTCCCACGCTGCCGACACTGCTGGCACCCTGCACTGGGGACACTGCTAGCACTCCTGCACTGAGGACACCTCCCACACTACTTACACTGCAGGCACCCCTGCACCGAGGACACTTCCGGCACTCCCACACTGCCGACACTGCCGGCTCCCCTGAATTCCTGCACTGAGGACACCTCCAGCACTCCCGCATTGCCAACACTGCTGGCACCCCTGCACTGAGGACTCTGCCAGCACTCATACACTGAGGACAACTCCGGCACTCCCGCATTGCCGACACTGCCGGCACCCCTGTACTGAGGACACTGCCGGTACTCCTGCACTGAGGACACCTCCAGCACTCCCGCAATTGCTGACACTGCAGTCATTCCTTCCTGCAGAGCCAACACTGCTGGCACCACCACACTGAAAACACCGCGGATAACCCCGCACTGAGGACCCTCTGTCACAGTAAGTGCACTATTGGTGTATCTAACCTGCACTGTATCTGACCTGCACTGTAACCCATGCTGTATCTGACCAACACTGTATCCAACCCACATTGTATTTGACCTGAACTGAAACCCGTGCTGTATCTGACCTACACTGCACCCGACCCGCATTGTATTCGACCCACACTGTATCCAACCAACACTGTATTTGACCTGCGCTGTATCCAACCCACACTGTATTCAACCTGCGCTGTATCCAACCCACACTGAGTCTGACCTGTGCTGTATCCAACCCACACTGTATTTGATCTGCACTGTAACCTGCACTTTATCCGGTCCACGCTGTATCTTACCCACAATATATACAACTCACAATGTATGCGACCCATACTGTATCTGACCTGCACCTTATCTCGCACTGTATCCGACGCGCACTGCATCTGACCTTGCACTGTAGCCAACCCTCACTGTATGCAACACACACTGTATCCAACCTGCACTGTAGCCTACACTGTATCCAACCCACACACTGTATCCAACCCACACTCTGACCTGCACTGTATCTGACCTGTACTGTATCTTGCACTGTATCCGACATTGCGCTGTAGCCAACGCACACTATATCCAACCCGCACTGTGTCCGACTTGCATTGTGTGCGATCTGCACTATATACAACCCGCAATGAATTCCATCTACACTGTATCCGACCTGCCTTGTATCCACCTGCACTTTATCTGACCCACACTGTAACCTGCATTGTACCCGACCCACTTTGTATCCAATCTGCACTGTGTCTTGCCCGCACTGTATCCGACCAGCACTGTAAGCTGGCCAATATTTAACTGTGTGTCCCAAAGTATCCCGCACTGTCCTACGCAGGCACAGAATGCTGTTTTTTGTGATTAGGGAGAATTTGGGGATCTGCTCGACAAACTGGCTGATTGGGGCTTTACATCGGCACAGGGTGCCAGTCATCAGTGACCCAGGGCCCCCAGGAGGGAGGTACAGACTGGGCACTGAGCATAGGCATGTGCACTTGTGTAGGCGGCATCAATGTCCACTGTTGCTATTTTACACATGGTTTAGGTTTTTTTTTTAATTTGCTGTTTGGTAACTACTTCAGAGCAATGATATTGTACACACGATTCTGATGAAATTTCTGTGTTGGATTGTTTTCTATTGGTTTGATTGGTTATTGCTATTACAGTACTAATTTGTAAAACATTTTTAAACAGAAATAACTGCCGTGTGTTTGTGCCGCTGCTCTGTTGCTTAGTTTAGCTAGCCAGACTTTGGCCTATGTTGGTGAACAATATTGGCGGTCATTCCGAGTTGATCGCTAGCTGCATTCGTTCGCTGTGCAGCGATGAGGCAAAAAATGGCACTTCTGCGCATGCATATGCGGCGCAAAGCGCACGCGCGACGTACTATTACAACGAACGATGTAGTTTCACACAAGGTCTAGCAAAGCTTTTCAGGCTCACTGCTGGCCGCAGAGTGGTTGACATGAAGTGGGCGTTTCTGGGTGTCAACTGACCGTTTTCAGGGAGTGTTCGATAAAACGCAGGCGTGCCAGGAAAAAACGCAGGCGTGGCTGGGCGAACGCAGGGCGTGTTTGTGACGTCAAAACAGGAACTGAACAGTCTGAAGTCATCGCAAGCATTGAGTAGGTATTGATGTACTCTAAAACTGCACAAAAAAACTTTGCCACTGCTCTGCGATCCTTTCGTTCGCACTTCTTCTAAGCTAAAATACACTCCCAGTGGGAGGCGGCATAGCGTTTGCACGGCTGCTAAAAACTGCTAGCGAGCGTCGAGCGAACAACTCGGAATGACCACCCTTGTGAGGTGTGAGGTGGTCAAAATTGACTGGAAATGAGTGGAGATTAATGTTATTGAGGTTAATAATACTGTAGGATCAAAATGACCCTCAAATTCTGTGATTTTAGGTGTTTTTATGTTTTTTTCAAAAATAATCCAGATCCAAAACCAAAACACGAAAGGGTGGTTTTGTCAAAACCAACCCAAAACCAAAACACGAGCGGGGAATTAGAACCAAAACCAAAATTCAAAACACGAAAAGTGCCCGCCGCATATCTCTAAACAAAATTACGCGTAAATATATTTTTTCGTTACGTTGCTACTCCTGTACAGCCCTGGTTACCGACCTGTTCCTTATCCCTATTTAATCTATCAGTAAAGAAAAGAGCAATACACATTTACATAGATTTGCCCACAAGATAGCATATATTATTGTGGTAAATTTGATCTTAAAAGGAGCTGTGCCTTCATATTGGATGACTTATGCAAAGTGGAGAGTGGAACAGATATCCTATTAGCAGATATTTATAGGCTATGCATTGCAGACCAATGATAATAAATCGCAGTGCCTCAATATATAGTTATTTTAACTTACTATTTACGGCATCAGAAGCAATCATTGATATCTATGAGAAATGGATTCACAGGCATTTTCTCAAATGGCCCATGAATGCTGCATGTTCTGTTCCTAGTCATCTGATTGAAAATAAGACTGTGGGTATGCAAGATTAGCTTCTCAGGAAAATGAATAATCCCTGGTTTCCCTGTGTTCTGTAAGTGATCACTGTGCTGTGGAATGAAATGTAAAGCACAGGACCATGGAGTATTGCTCTTTGAAATGGCGTCATGTGCTTTTTCTCAATAATTCAA